>NW_027207262.1:0-600000 GCF_963455315.2 Globicephala melas
ATAGGACCATAAGTGGAAGTGCCCTAGGCTCTGTTGCTTTGTTTTTTAGATGTTTCAGGAAACACCATACACTTCTCCCAAGTGTCTGTTGGCAATTGACATCCCGCCCATCAGCATAACAAGGCTCCCAGTTCTCCATGGCCTGTCCTGCCTTTCTGGATTTTACACTTTTTTCAGATGGCCCTTTTGACCGGGGAGAAGTGAGACTTCATTGTAGTGCAGATTTCCTTTGCAAGCTTGCTTGGTTGGCCAAAAAGGGCGTATGCGTTTTTTCCTGAATATATTCAGGAAAAAACGCATACGCCCTTTTTGGCCAAGTGCATCATTGTGGACGTTCTGCCTCTTTTCCTATGCTTTCAATGCAATTCCAGTCTACCTCCTGAAATCGGTTTCCTGCAATTCTGCCCCGCTTTCAAGTCCTCTTGGCAGCCTTACTTCAGTATATTTTTGGACGATAGTTGTATTTTATAACTCTGCAGGTTTGTGAATTACAGTACCCCTGAGCTCCTTTCTTCAACTCGTTTTCTTGTGAGCTGGCCGCAACACCGCAGGATGGCTTCAGGCCCTAATCTGGTTCCGGCACGGCACGCTGAGCCTTTGGTTATTTCCTCTTCCTGGTGGGAAATGAGAGTTAAATTTGCCCGTCCAGACACCTCCAGCTAGTCTCTCATTGGTTCTCGCTATTCCTGTTCATCTTCCGCAGAAATTGCAAACTGGGCCAAACAGGAGGTTAAAGGGACTGACTCTCCAAGTCGGGAGAGTGTTAGTAAAGCGTCTGGAATGTTGCACCCGAGTACCAGGGTACGAAAACTGAGACATATTTGAACACGTCTCCCGATCACATGGTTGATCATACTCTAGGTTCCACATGCATGTTTTAGCTGAAGGAAGAATACCTTAAACCTGGGTAGTTGAAACCCGTGGAATGGGTACCATGCAATATGACTTCAAAGGGTCTTCATTTGCTCACCGAACCTCTCCAATCCTATCACTGCTGCGTTTATGTCCCTGTACACATGCTTGATTCTCTTTCGGAGACATAGCAATCCATAGGTTTTAAGATACTTAAGAGTCAGGTACATTCTTAGGCGTTTAATATGCGGTGTTGAGTCCATTTCGTTGAGCAAGGAGTAGCTCTTGTCTATTCCATATTTGGCTTAAGGAACTTTATCTGTGCTCATTTCAATCTCTGGTTTTATGCAGCACCCCAACTCACCTTTACCCTTAAACAAGCATAAGTTGGTTTTCTAAATGTGAGACCCTGTTCTGTTCTGTAATTCAGTTCCTGTGTAGCCAAGTTTACATTCCGTGTATTACTGATATCTTATGATGTTTCTTTCTCTGTGTGACTTATTTCAGTTAGAATCATCGTACCTGAATCCACTCATTGTGCTGCTACGGGCCTGATGACATAGATTTCACTGCTGAGTGATACTGCATTGTACGTAAGTACCACAAGTTCTTTATCCATTTTTCACTTTCTGTGATATTGAACTTGTACGGTAAACGAGGTTCTTGTAAACAGAGGCGTCCCAAACATTAGGGTGGCTGTATCTTTTTGATTTTAATTTCCCTAAGCTATAGGACCATAAGTGGAAGTGCCCTAGGCTCTGTTGCTTTGTTTTTTAGATGTTTCAGGAAACACCATACACGTCTCCCGAGTGTCTGTTGGCAATTGACATCCCGCCCATCAGCATAACAAGGCTCCCAGTTCTCCATGGCCTGTCCTGCCTTTCTGGATTTTACACTTTTTTCAGATGGCCCTTTTGACCGGGGGGGGGGGGGAAGTGAGACTTCATTGTAGTGCAGATTTCCTTTGCAAGCTTGCTTGGTTGGCCAAAAAGGGCGTATGCGTTTTTTCCTGAATATATTCAGGAAAAAACGCATACGCCCTTTTTGGCCAAGTGCATCATTGTGGACGTTCTGCCTCTTTTCCTATGGTTTCAATGCAATTCCAGTCTACCTCCTGAAATCGGTTTCCTGCAATTCTGCCCCGCTTTCAAGTCCTCTTGGCAGCCTTACTTCAGTATATTTTTGGACGATAGTTGTCATTTATAACTCTGCAGGTTTGTGAATTACAGTGCCCCTGAGCTCCTTTCTTCAACTCGTTTTCTTGTGAGCTGGCCGCAACACCGCAGGATGGCTTCAGGCCCTAATCTGGTTCCGGCACGGCACGCTGAGCCTTTGGTTATTTCCTCTTCCTGTTGGGAAATGAGAGTTAAATTTGCCCGTCCAGACACCTCCAGCTAGTCTCTCATTGGTTCTCGCTATTCCTGTTCATCTTCCGCAGAAATTGCAAACTGGGCCAAACAGGAGGTTAAAGGGACTGACTCTCCAAGTAGGGAGAGTGTTAGTAAAGCGTCTGGAATGTTGCACCCGAGTACCAGGGTACGAAAACTGAGACATATTTGAACACGTCTCCCGATCACATGGTTGATCATACTCTAGGTTCCACATGCATGTTTTAGCTGAAGGAAGAATACCTTAAACCTGGGTAGTTGAAACCCGTGGAATGGGTACCATGCAATATGACTTCAAAGGGTCTTCATTTGCTCACCGAACCTCTCCAATCCTATCACTGCTGCGTTTATGTCCCTGTACACATGCTTGATTCTCTTTCGGAGACATAGCAATCCATAGGTTTTAAGATACTTAAGAGTCAGGTACATTCTTAGGCGTTTAATATGCGGTGTTGAGTCCATTTCGTTGAGCAAGGAGTAGCTCTTGTCTATTCCATATTTGGCTTAAGGAACTTTATCTGTGCTCATTTCAATCTCTGGTTTTATGCAGCACCCCAACTCACCTTTACCCTTAAACAAGCATAAGTTGGTTTTCTAAATTTGAGACCCTGTTCTGTTCTGTAATTCAGTTCCTGTGTAGCCAAGTTTACATTCCGTGTATTACTGATATCTTATGATGTTTCTTTCTCTGTGTGACTTATTTCAGTTAGAATCATCGTACCTGAATCCACTCATTGTGCTGCTACGGGCCTGATGACATAGATTTCACTGCTGAGTGATACTGCATTGTACGTAAGTACCACAAGTTCTTTATCCATTTTTCACTTTCTGTGATATTGAACTTGTACGGTAAACGAGGTTCTTGTAAACAGAGGCGTCCCAAACATTGGGGTGGCTGTATCTTTTTGATTTTAATTTCCCTAAGCTATAGGACCATAAGTGGAAGTGCCCTAGGCTCTGTTGCTTTGTTTTTTAGATGTTTCAGGAAACACCATACACTTCTCCCGAGTGTCTGTTGGCAATTGACATCCCGCCCATCAGCATAACAAGGCTCCCAGTTCTCCATGGCCTGTCCTGCCTTTCTGGATTTTACACTTTTTTCAGATGGCCCTTTTGACCGGGGGGAAGTGAGACTTCATTGTAGTGCAGATTTCCTTTGCAAGCTTGCTTGGTTGGCCAAAAAGGGCGTATGCGTTTTTTCCTGAATATATTCAGGAAAAAACGCATACGCCCTTTTTGGCCAAGTGCATCATTGTGGACGTTCTGCCTCTTTTCCTATGCTTTCAATGCAATTCCAGTCTACCTCCTGAAATCGGTTTCCTGCAATTCTGCCCCGCTTTCAAGTCCTCTTGGCAGCCTTACTTCAGTATATTTTTGGAGGATAGTTGTCATTTATAACTCTGCAGGTTTGTGAATTACAGTGCCCCTGAGCTCCTTTCTTCAACTCGTTTTCTTGTGAGCTGGCCGCAACACCGCAGGATGGCTTCAGGCCCTAATCTGGTTCCGGCATGGCACGCTGAGCCTTTGGTTAATTCCTCTTCCTGGTGGGAAATGAGAGTTAAATTTGCCCGTCCAGACACCTCCAGCTAGTCTCTCATTGGTTCTCGCTATTCCTGTTCATCTTCCGCAGAAATTGCAAACTGGGCCAAACAGGAGGTTAAAGGGACTGACTCTCCAAGTCGGGAGAGTGTTAGTAAAGCGTCTGGAATGTTGCACCCGAGTACCAGGGTACGAAAACTGAGACATATTTGAACACGTCTCCCGATCACATGGTTGATCATACTCTAGGTTCCACATGCATGTTTTAGCTGAAGGAAGAATACCTTAAACCTGGGTAGTTGAAACCCGTGGAATGGGTACCATGCAATATGACTTCAAAGGGTCTTCATTTGCTCACCGAACCTCTCCAATCCTATCACTGCTGCGTTTATGTCCCTGTACACATGCTTGATTCTCTTTCGGAGACATAGCAATCCATAGGTTTTAAGATACTTAAGAGTCAGGTATATTCTTAGGCGTTTAATATGCGGTGTTGAGTCCATTTCGTTGAGCAAGGAGTAGCTCTTGTCTATTCCATATTTGGCTTAAGGAACTTTATCTGTGCTCATTTCAATCTCTGGTTTTATGCAGCACCCCAACTCACCTTTACCCTTAAACAAGCATAAGTTGGTTTTCTAAATGTGAGACCCTGTTCTGTTCTGTAATTCAGTTCCTGTGTAGCCAAGTTTACATTCCGTGTATTACTGATATCTTATGATGTTTCTTTCTCTGTGTGACTTATTTCAGTTAGAATCATCGTACCTGAATCCACTCATTGTGCTGCTACGGGCCTGATGACATAGATTTCACTGCTGAGTGATACTGCATTGTACGTAAGTACCACAAGTTCTTTATCCATTTTTCACTTTCTGTGATATTGAACTTGTACGGTAAACGAGGTTCTTGTAAACAGAGGCATCCCAAACATTGGGGTGGCTGTATCTTTTTGATTTTAATTTCCCTAAGCTATAGGACCATAAGTGGAAGTGCCCTAGGCTCTGCTGCTTTGTTTTTTAGATGTTTCAGGAAACACCATACACTTCTCCCGAGTGTCTGTTGGCAATTTACATCCCGCCCATCAGCATAACAAGGCTCCCAGTTCTCCATGGCCTGTCCTGCCTTTCTGGATTTTACACTTTTTTCAGATGGCCCTTTTGACCGGGGGGGAAGTGAGACTTCATTGTAGTGCAGATTTCCTTTGCAAGCTTGCTTGGTTGGCCAAAAAGGGCGTATGTGTTTTTTCCTGAATATATTCAGGAAAAAACGCATACGCCCTTTTTGGCCAAGTGCATCATTGTGGACGTTCTGCCTCTTTTCCTATGCTTTCAATGCAATTCCAGTCTACCTCCTGAAATCGGTTTCCTGCAATTCTGCCCCGCTTTCAAGTCCTCTTGGCAGCCTTACTTCAGTATATTTTTGGACGATAGTTGTCATTTATAACTCTGCAGGTTTGTGAATTACAGTGCCCCTGAGCTCCTTTCTTCAACTCGTTTTCTTGTGAGCTGGCCGCAACACCGCAGGATGGCTTCAGGCCCTAATCTGGTTCCGGCACGGCACGCTGAGCCTTTGGTTATTTCCTCTTCCTGGTGGGAAATGAGAGTTAAATTTGCCCGTCCAGACACCTCCAGCTAGTCTCTCATTGGTTCTCGCTATTCCTGTTCATCTTCCGCAGAAATTGCAAACTGGGCCAAACAGGAGGTTAAAGGGACTGACTCTCCAAGTCGGGAGAGTGTTAGTAAAGCGTCTGGAATGTTGCACCCGAGTACCAGGGTACGAAAACTGAGACATATTTGAACACGTCTCCCGATCACATGGTTGATCATACTCTAGGTTCCACATGCATGTTTTAGCTGAAGGAAGAATACCTTAAACCTGGGTAGTTGAAACCCGTGGAATGGGTACCATGCAATATGACTTCAAAGGGTCTTCATTTGCTCACCGAACCTCTCCAATCCTATCACTGCTGCGTTTATGTCCCTGTACACATGCTTGATTCTCTTTCGGAGACATAGCAATCCATCGGTTTTAAGATACTTAAGAGTCAGGTACATTCTTAGGCGTTTAATATGGGGTGTTGAGTCCATTTCGTTGAGCAAGGAGTAGCTCTTGTCTATTCCATATTTGGCTTAAGGAACTTTATCTGTGCTCATTTCAATCTCTGGTTTTATGCAGCACCCCAACTCACCTTTACCCTTAAACAAGCATAAGTTGGTTTTCTAAATTTGAGACCCTGTTCTGTTCTGTAATTCAGTTCCTGTGTAGCCAAGTTTACATTCCGTGTATTACTGATATCTTATGATGTTTCTTTTTCTGTGTGACTTATTTCAGTTAGAATCATCGTACCTGAATCCACTCATTGTGCTGCTACGGGCCTGATGACATAGATTTCACTGCTGAGTGATACTGCATTGTACGTAAGTACCACAAGTTCTTTATCCATTTTTCACTTTCTGTGATATTGAACTTGTACGGTAAACGAGGTTCTTGTAAACAGAGGCGTCCCAAACATTGGGGTGGCTGTATCTTTTTGATTTTAATTTCCCTAAGCTATAGGACCATAAGTGGAAGTGCCCTAGGCTCTGTTGCTTTGTTTTTTAGATGTTTCAGGAAACACCATACACTTCTCCCGAGTGTCTGTTGGCAATTGACATCCCGCCCATCAGCATAACAAGGCTCCCAGTTCTCCATGGCCTGTCCTGCCTTTCTGGATTTTACACTTTTTTCAGATGGCCCTTTTGACCGGGGGGAAGTGAGACTTCATTGTAGTGCAGATTTCCTTTGCAAGCTTGCTTGGTTGGCCAAAAAGGGCGTATGCGTTTTTTCCTGAATATATTCAGGAAAAAACGCATACGCCCTTTTTGGCCAAGTGCATCATTGTGGACGTTCTGCCTCTTTTCCTATGCTTTCAATGCAATTCCAGTCTACCTCCTGAAATCGGTTTCCTGCAATTCTGCCCCGCTTTCAAGTCCTCTTGGCAGCCTTACTTCAGTATATTTTTGGACGATAGTTGTCATTTATAACTCTGCAGGTTTGTGAATTACAGTGCCCCTGAGCTCCTTTCTTCAACTCGTTTTCTTGTGAGCTGGCCGCAACACCGCAGGATGGCTTCAGGCCCTAATCTGGTTCCGGCACGGCACGCTGAGCCTTTGGTTATTTCCTCTTCCTGGTGGGAAATGAGAGTTAAATTTGCCCGTCCAGACACCTCCAGCTAGTCTCTCATTGGTTCTCGCTATTCCTGTTCATCTTCCGCAGAAATTGCAAACTGGGCCAAACAGGAGGTTAAGGGACTGACTCTCCAAGTCGGGAGAGTGTTAGTAAAGCGTCTGGAATGTTGCACCCGAGTACCAGGGTACGAAAACTGAGACATATTTGAACACGTCTCCCGATCACATGGTTGATCATACTCTAGGTTCCACATGCATGTTTTAGCTGAAGGAAGAATACCTTAAACCTGGGTAGTTGAAACCCGTGGAATGGGTACCATGCAATATGACTTCAAAGGGTCTTCATTTGCTCACCGAACCTCTCCAATCCTATCACTGCTGCGTTTATGTCCCTGTACACATGCTTGATTCTCTTTCGGAGACATAGCAATCCATCGGTTTTAAGATACTTAAGAGTCAGGTACATTCTTAGGCGTTTAATATGGGGTGTTGAGTCCATTTCGTTGAGCAAGGAGTAGCTCTTGTCTATTCCATATTTGGCTTAAGGAACTTTATCTGTGCTCATTTCAATCTCTGGTTTTATGCAGCACCCCAACTCACCTTTACCCTTAAACAAGCATAAGTTGGTTTTCTAAATTTGAGACCCTGTTCTGTTCTGTAATTCAGTTCCTGTGTAGCCAAGTTTACATTCCGTGTATTACTGATATCTTATGATGTTTCTTTTTCTGTGTGACTTATTTCAGTTAGAATCATCGTACCTGAATCCACTCATTGTGCTGCTACGGGCCTGATGACATAGATTTCACTGCTGAGTGATACTGCATTGTACGTAAGTACCACAAGTTCTTTATCCATTTTTCACTTTCTGTGATATTGAACTTGTACGGTAAACGAGGTTCTTGTAAACAGAGGCGTCCCAAACATTGGGGTGGCTGTATCTTTTTGATTTTAATTTCCCTAAGCTATAGGACCATAAGTGGAAGTGCCCTAGGCTCTGTTGCTTTGTTTTTTAGATGTTTCAGGAAACACCATACACTTCTCCCGAGTGTCTGTTGGCAATTGACATCCCGCCCATCAGCATAACAAGGCTCCCAGTTCTCCATGGCCTGTCCTGCCTTTCTGGATTTTACACTTTTTTCAGATGGCCCTTTTGACCGGGGGGGGGGGGAAGTGAGACTTCATTGTAGTGCAGATTTCCTTTGCAAGCTTGCTTGGTTGGCCAAAAAGGGCGTATGCGTTTTTTCCTGAATATATTCAGGAAAAAACGCATACGCCCTTTTTGGCCAAGTGCATCATTGTGGACGTTCTGCCTCTTTTCCTATGCTTTCAATGCAATTCCAGTCTACCTCCTGAAATCGGTTTCCTGCAATTCTGCCCCGCTTTCAAGTCCTCTTGGCAGCCTTACTTCAGTATATTTTTGGACGATAGTTGTCATTTATAACTCTGCAGGTTTGTGAATTACAGTGCCCCTGAGCTCCTTTCTTCAACTCGTTTTCTTGTGAGCTGGCCGCCACACCGCAGGATGGCTTCAGGCCCTAATCTGGTTCCGGCACGGCACGCTGAGCCTTTGGTTATTTCCTCTTCCTGTTGGGAAATGAGAGTTAAATTTGCCCGTCCAGACACCTCCAGCTAGTCTCTCATTGGTTCTCGCTATTCCTGTTCATCTTCCGCAGAAATTGCAAACTGGGCCAAACAGGAGGTTAAAGGGACTGACTCTCCAAGTCGGGAGAGTGTTAGTAAAGCGTCTGGAATGTTGCACCTGAGTACCAGGTACGAAAACTGAGACATATTTGAACACGTCTCCCGATCACATGGTTGATCATACTCTAGGTTCCACATGCATGTTTTAGCTGAAGGAAGAATACCTTAAACCTGGGTAGTTGAAACCCGTGGAATGGGTACCATGCAATATGACTTCAAAGGGTCTTCATTTGCTCACCGAACCTCTCCAATCCTATCACTGCTGCGTTTATGTCCCTGTACACATGCTTGATTCTCTTTCGGAGACATAGCAATCCATAGGTTTTAAGATACTTAAGAGTCAGGTACATTCTTAGGCGTTTAATATGCGGTGTTGAGTCCATTTCGTTGAGCAAGGAGTAGCTCTTGTCTATTCCATATTTGGCTTAAGGAACTTTATCTGTGCTCATTTCAATCTCTGGTTTTATGCAGCACCCCAACTCACCTTTACCCTTAAACAAGCATAAGTTGGTTTTCTAAATTTGAGACCCTGTTCTGTTCTGTAATTCAGTTCCTGTGTAGCCAAGTTTACATTCCGTGTATTACTGATATCTTATGATGTTTCTTTCTCTGTGTGACTTATTTCAGTTAGAATCATCGTACCTGAATCCACTCATTGTGCTGCTACGGGCCTGATGACATAGATTTCACTGCTGAGTGATACTGCATTGTACGTAAGTACCACAAGTTCTTTATCCATTTTTCACTTTCTGTGATATTGAACTTGTACGGTAAACGAGGTTCTTGTAAACAGAGGCGTCCCAAACATTGGGGTGGCTGTATCTTTTTGATTTTAATTTCCCTAAGCTATAGGACCATAAGTGGAAGTGCCCTAGGCTCTGTTGCTTTGTTTTTTAGATGTTTCAGGAAACACCATACACTTCTCCCGAGTGTCTGTTGGCAATTGACATCCCGCCCATCAGCATAACAAGGCTCCCAGTTCTCCATGGCCTGTCCTGCCTTTCTGGATTTTACACTTTTTTCAGATGGCCCTTTTGACCGGGGGGAAGTGAGACTTCATTGTAGTGCAGATTTCCTTTGCAAGCTTGCTTGGTTGGCCAAAAAGGGCGTATGCGTTTTTTCCTGAATATATTCAGGAAAAAACGCATACGCCCTTTTTGGCCAAGTGCATCATTGTGGACGTTCTGCCTCTTTTCCTATGCTTTCAATGCAATTCCAGTCTACCTCCTGAAATCGGTTTCCTGCAATTCTGCCCCGCTTTCAAGTCCTCTTGGCAGCCTTACTTCAGTATATTTTTGGAGGATAGTTGTCATTTATAACTCTGCAGGTTTGTGAATTACAGTGCCCCTGAGCTCCTTTCTTCAACTCGTTTTCTTGTGAGCTGGCCGCAACACCGCAGGATGGCTTCAGGCCCTAATCTGGTTCCGGCATGGCACGCTGAGCCTTTGGTTAATTCCTCTTCCTGGTGGGAAATGAGAGTTAAATTTGCCCGTCCAGACACCTCCAGCTAGTCTCTCATTGGTTCTCGCTATTCCTGTTCATCTTCCGCAGAAATTGCAAACTGGGCCAAACAGGAGGTTAAAGGGACTGACTCTCCAAGTCGGGAGAGTGTTAGTAAAGCGTCTGGAATGTTGCACCCGAGTACCAGGGTACGAAAACTGAGACATATTTGAACACGTCTCCCGATCACATGGTTGATCATACTCTAGGTTCCACATGCATGTTTTAGCTGAAGGAAGAATACCTTAAACCTGGGTAGTTGAAACCCGTGGAATGGGTACCATGCAATATGACTTCAAAGGGTCTTCATTTGCTCACCGAACCTCTCCAATCCTATCACTGCTGCGTTTATGTCCCTGTACACATGCTTGATTCTCTTTCGGAGACATAGCAATCCATAGGTTTTAAGATACTTAAGAGTCAGGTACATTCTTAGGCGTTTAATATGCGGTGTTGAGTCCATTTCGTTGAGCAAGGAGTAGCTCTTGTCTATTCCATATTTGGCTTAAGGAACTTTATCTGTGCTCATTTCAATCTCTGGTTTTATGCAGCACCCCAACTCACCTTTACCCTTAAACAAGCATAAGTTGGTTTTCTAAATGTGAGACCCTGTTCTGTTCTGTAATTCAGTTCCTGTGTAGCCAAGTTTACATTCCGTGTATTACTGATATCTTATGATGTTTCTTTCTCTGTGTGACTTATTTCAGTTAGAATCATCGTACCTGAATCCACTCATTGTGCTGCTACGGGCCTGATGACATAGATTTCACTGCTGAGTGATACTGCATTGTACGTAAGTACCACAAGTTCTTTATCCATTTTTCACTTTCTGTGATATTGAACTTGTACGGTAAACGAGGTTCTTGTAAACAGAGGCATCCCAAACATTGGGGTGGCTGTATCTTTTTGATTTTAATTTCCCTAAGCTATAGGACCATAAGTGGAAGTGCCCTAGGCTCTGCTGCTTTGTTTTTTAGATGTTTCAGGAAACACCATACACTTCTCCCGAGTGTCTGTTGGCAATTTACATCCCGCCCATCAGCATAACAAGGCTCCCAGTTCTCCATGGCCTGTCCTGCCTTTCTGGATTTTACACTTTTTTCAGATGGCCCTTTTGACCGGGGGGGAAGTGAGACTTCATTGTAGTGCAGATTTCCTTTGCAAGCTTGCTTGGTTGGCCAAAAAGGGCGTATGTGTTTTTTCCTGAATATATTCAGGAAAAAACGCATACGCCCTTTTTGGCCAAGTGCATCATTGTGGACGTTCTGCCTCTTTTCCTATGCTTTCAATGCAATTCCAGTCTACCTCCTGAAATCGGTTTCCTGCAATTCTGCCCCGCTTTCAAGTCCTCTTTGCAGCCTTACTTCAGTATATTTTTGGACGATAGTTGTCATTTATAACTCTGCAGGTTTGTGAATTACAGTGCCCCTGAGCTCCTTTCTTCAACTCGTTTTCTTGTGAGCTGGCCGCAACACCGCAGGATGGCTTCAGGCCCTAATCTGGTTCCGGCACGGCACGCTGAGCCTTTGGTTATTTCCTCTTCCTGGTGGGAAATGAGAGTTAAATTTGCCCGTCCAGACACCTCCAGCTAGTCTCTCATTGGTTCTCGCTATTCCTGTTCATCTTCCGCAGAAATTGCAAACTGGGCCAAACAGGAGGTTAAAGGGACTGACTCTCCAAGTCGGGAGAGTGTTAGTAAAGCGTCTGGAATGTTGCACCCGAGTACCAGGGTACGAAAACTGAGACATATTTGAACACGTCTCCCGATCACATGGTTGATCATACTCTAGGTTCCACATGCATGTTTTAGCTGAAGGAAGAATACCTTAAACCTGGGTAGTTGAAACCCGTGGAATGGGTACCATGCAATATGACTTCAAAGGGTCTTCATTTGCTCACCGAACCTCTCCAATCCTATCACTGCTGCGTTTATGTCCCTGTACACATGCTTGATTCTCTTTCGGAGACATAGCAATCCATCGGTTTTAAGATACTTAAGAGTCAGGTACATTCTTAGGCGTTTAATATGGGGTGTTGAGTCCATTTCGTTGAGCAAGGAGTAGCTCTTGTCTATTCCATATTTGGCTTAAGGAACTTTATCTGTGCTCATTTCAATCTCTGGTTTTATGCAGCACCCCAACTCACCTTTACCCTTAAACAAGCATAAGTTGGTTTTCTAAATTTGAGACCCTGTTCTGTTCTGTAATTCAGTTCCTGTGTAGCCAAGTTTACATTCCGTGTATTACTGATATCTTATGATGTTTCTTTTTCTGTGTGACTTATTTCAGTTAGAATCATCGTACCTGAATCCACTCATTGTGCTGCTACGGGCCTGATGACATAGATTTCACTGCTGAGTGATACTGCATTGTACGTAAGTACCACAAGTTCTTTATCCATTTTTCACTTTCTGTGATATTGAACTTGTACGGTAAACGAGGTTCTTGTAAACAGAGGCGTCCCAAACATTGGGGTGGCTGTATCTTTTTGATTTTAATTTCCCTAAGCTATAGGACCATAAGTGGAAGTGCCCTAGGCTCTGTTGCTTTGTTTTTTAGATGTTTCAGGAAACACCATACACTTCTCCCGAGTGTCTGTTGGCAATTGACATCCCGCCCATCAGCATAACAAGGCTCCCAGTTCTCCATGGCCTGTCCTGCCTTTCTGGATTTTACACTTTTTTCAGATGGCCCTTTTGACCGGGGGGAAGTGAGACTTCATTGTAGTGCAGATTTCCTTTGCAAGCTTGCTTGGTTGGCCAAAAAGGGCGTATGCGTTTTTTCCTGAATATATTCAGGAAAAAACGCATACGCCCTTTTTGGCCAAGTGCATCATTGTGGACGTTCTGCCTCTTTTCCTATGCTTTCAATGCAATTCCAGTCTACCTCCTGAAATCGGTTTCCTGCAATTCTGCCCCGCTTTCAAGTCCTCTTGGCAGCCTTACTTCAGTATATTTTTGGACGATAGTTGTCATTTATAACTCTGCAGGTTTGTGAATTACAGTGCCCCTGAGCTCCTTTCTTCAACTCGTTTTCTTGTGAGCTGGCCGCAACACCGCAGGATGGCTTCAGGCCCTAATCTGGTTCCGGCACGGCACGCTGAGCCTTTGGTTATTTCCTCTTCCTGGTGGGAAATGAGAGTTAAATTTGCCCGTCCAGACACCTCCAGCTAGTCTCTCATTGGTTCTCGCTATTCCTGTTCATCTTCCGCAGAAATTGCAAACTGGGCCAAACAGGAGGTTAAGGGACTGACTCTCCAAGTCGGGAGAGTGTTAGTAAAGCGTCTGGAATGTTGCACCCGAGTACCAGGGTACGAAAACTGAGACATATTTGAACACGTCTCCCGATCACATGGTTGATCATACTCTAGGTTCCACATGCATGTTTTAGCTGAAGGAAGAATACCTTAAACCTGGGTAGTTGAAACCCGTGGAATGGGTACCATGCAATATGACTTCAAAGGGTCTTCATTTGCTCACCGAACCTCTCCAATCCTATCACTGCTGCGTTTATGTCCCTGTACACATGCTTGATTCTCTTTCGGAGACATAGCAATCCATCGGTTTTAAGATACTTAAGAGTCAGGTACATTCTTAGGCGTTTAATATGGGGTGTTGAGTCCATTTCGTTGAGCAAGGAGTAGCTCTTGTCTATTCCATATTTGGCTTAAGGAACTTTATCTGTGCTCATTTCAATCTCTGGTTTTATGCAGCACCCCAACTCACCTTTACCCTTAAACAAGCATAAGTTGGTTTTCTAAATGTGAGACCCTGTTCTGTTCTGTAATTCAGTTCCTGTGTAGCCAAGTTTACATTCCGTGTATTACTGATATCTTATGATGTTTCTTTCTCTGTGTGACTTATTTCAGTTAGAATCATCGTACCTGAATCCACTCATTGTGCTGCTACGGGCCTGATGACATAGATTTCACTGCTGAGTGATACTGCATTGTACATAAGTACCACAAGTTCTTTATCCATTTTTCACATTCTGTGATATTGAACTTGTACGGTAAACGAGGTTCTTGTAAACAGAGGCGTCCCAAACATTGGGGTGGCTGTATCTTTTTGATTTTAATTTCCCTAAGCTATAGGACCATAAGTGGAAGTGCCCTAGGCTCTGTTGCTTTGTTTTTTAGATGTTTCAGGAAACACCATACACTTCTCCCGAGTGTCTGTTGGCAATTGACATCCCGCCCATCAGCATAACAAGGCTCCCAGTTCTCCATGGCCTGTCCTGCCTTTCTGGATTTTACACTTTTTTCAGATGGCCCTTTTGACCGGGGGGGAAGTGAGACTTCATTGTAGTGCAGATTTCCTTTGCAAGCTTGCTTGGTTGGCCAAAAAGGGCGTATGCGTTTTTTCCTGAATATATTCAGGAAAAAACGCATACGCCCTTTTTGGCCAAGTGCATCATTGTGGACGTTCTGCCTCTTTTCCTATGCTTTCAATGCAATTCCAGTCTACCTCCTGAAATCGGTTTCCTGCAATTCTGCCCCGCTTTCAAGTCCTCTTGGCAGCCTTACTTCAGTATATTTTTGGACGATAGCTGTCATTTATAACTCTGCAGGTTTGTGAATTACAGTGCCCCTGAGCTCCTTTCTTCAACTCGTTTTCTTGTGAGCTGGCCGCAACACCGCAGGATGGCTTCAGGCCCTAATCTGGTTCCGGCACGGCACGCTGAGCCTTTGGTTATTTCCTCTTCCTGGTGGGAAATGAGAGTTAAATTTGCCCGTCCAGACACCTCCAGCTAGTCTCTCATTGGTTCTCGCTATTCCTGTCCATCTTCCGCAGAAATTGCAAACTGGGCCAAACAGGAGGTTAAAGGGACTGACTCTCCAAGTCGGGAGAGTGTTAGTAAAGCATCTGGAATATTGCACCCGAGTACCAGGGTACGAAAACTGAGACATATTTGAACACGTCTCCCGATCACATGGTTGATCATACTCTAGATTCCACATGCATGTTTTAGGTGAAGGAAGAATACCTTAAACCTGGGTAGTTGAACCCCTTGGAATGGGTACCATGCAATATGACTTCAAAGGGTCTTCATTTGCTCACCGAGCCTCTCCAATCCTATCACTGCTGCGTTTATGTCCCTGTACACATGCTTGATTCTCTTTCGGAGACATAGCAATCCATAGGTTTTAAGATACTTAAGAGTCAGGTACATTCTTAGGCGTTTAATATGCGGTGTTGAGTCCATTTCGTTGAGCAAGGAGTAGCTCTTGTCTATTCCATATTTGGCTTAAGGAACTTTATCTGTGCTCATTTCAATCTCTGGTTTTATGCAGCACCCCAACTCACCTTTACCCTTAAACAAGCATAAGTTGGTTTTCTAAATTTGAGACCCTGTTCTGTTCTGTAATTCAGTTCCTGTGTAGCCAAGTTTACATTCCGTGTATTACTGATATCTTATGATGTTTCTTTCTCTGTGTGACTTATTTCAGTTAGAATCATCGTACCTGAATCCACTCATTGTGCTGCTACGGGCCTGATGACATAGATTTCACTGCTGAGTGATACTGCATTGTACGTAAGTACCACAAGTTCTTTATCCATTTTTCACTTTCTGTGATATTGAACTTGTACGGTAAACGAGGTTCTTGTAAACAGAGGCGTCCCAAACATTGGGGTGGCTGTATCTTTTTGATTTTAATTTCCCTAAGCTATAGGACCATAAGTGGAAGTGCCCTAGGCTCTGTTGCTTTGTTTTTTAGATGTTTCAGGAAACACCATACACTTCTCCCGAGTGTCTGTTGGCAATTGACATCCCGCCCATCAGCATAACAAGGCTCCCAGTTCTCCATGGCCTGTCCTGCCTTTCTGGATTTTACACTTTTTTCAGATGGCCCTTTTGACCGGGGGGAAGTGAGACTTCATTGTAGTGCAGATTTCCTTTGCAAGCTTGCTTGGTTGGCCAAAAAGGGCGTATGCGTTTTTTCCTGAATATATTCAGGAAAAAATGCATACGCCCTTTTTGGCCAAGTGCATCATTGTGGACGTTCTGCCTCTTTTCCTATGCTTTCAATGCAATTCCAGTCTACCTCCTGAAATCGGTTTCCTGCAATTCTGCCCCGCTTTCAAGTCCTCTTGGCAGCCTTACTTCAGTATATTTTTGGACGATAGTTGTCATTTATAACTCTGCAGGTTTGTGAATTACAGTGCCCCTGAGCTCCTTTCTTCAACTCGTTTTCTTGTGAGCTGGCCGCAACACCGCAGGATGGCTTCAGGCCCTAATCTGGTTCCGGCACGGCACGCTGAGCCTTTGGTTATTTCCTCTTCCTGGTGGGAAATGAGAGTTAAATTTGCCCGTCCAGACACCTCCAGCTAGTCTCTCATTGGTTCTCGCTATTCCTGTCCATCTTCCGCAGAAATTGCAAACTGGGCCAAACAGGAGGTTAAAGGGACTGACTCTCCAAGTCGGGAGAGTGTTAGTAAAGCGTCTGGAATGTTGCACCCGAGTACCAGGGTACGAAAACTGAGACATATTTGAACACGTCTCCCGATCACATGGTTGATCATACTCTAGATTCCACATGCATGTTTTAGGTGAAGGAAGAATACCTTAAACCTGGGTAGTTGAACCCCTTGGAATGGGTACCATGCAATATGACTTCAAAGGGTCTTCATTTGCTCACCGAGCCTCTCCAATCCTATCACTGCTGCGTTTATGTCCCTGTACACATGCTTGATTCTCTTTCGGAGACATAGCAATCCATAGGTTTTAAGATACTTAAGAGTCAGGTACATTCTTAGGCGTTTAATATGCGGTGTTGAGTCCATTTCGTTGAGCAAGGAGTAGCTCTTGTCTATTCCATATTTGGCTTAAGGAACTTTATCTGTGCTCATTTCAATCTCTGGTTTTATGCAGCACCCCAACTCACCTTTCCCCTTAAACAAGCATAAGTTGGTTTTCTAAATTTGAGACCCTGTTCTGTTCTGTAATTCAGTTCCTGTGTAGCCAAGTTTACATTCCGTGTATTACTGATATCTTATGATGTTTCTTTTTCTGTGTGACTTATTTCAGTTAGAATCATCGTACCTGAATCCACTCATTGTGCTGCTACGGGCCTGATGACATAGATTTCACTGCTGAGTGATACTGCATTGTACGTAAGTACCACAAGTTCTTTCTCCATTTTTCACTTTCTGTGATATTGAACTTGTACGGTAAACGAGGTTCTTGTAAACAGAGGCGTCCCAAACATTGGGGTGGCTGTATCTTTTTGATTTTAATTTCCCTAAGCTATAGGACCATAAGTGGAAGTGCCCTAGGCTCTGTTGCTTTGTTTTTTAGATGTTTCAGGAAACACCATACACTTCTCCCGAGTGTCTGTTGGCAATTGACATCCCGCCCATCAGCATAACAAGGCTCCCAGTTCTCCATGGCCTGTCCTGCCTTTCTGGATTTTACACTTTTTTCAGATGGCCCTTTTGACCGTGGGGAAGTGAGACTTCATTGTAGTGCAGATTTCCTTTGCAAGCTTGCTTGGTTGGCCAAAAAGGGCGTATGCGTTTTTTCCTGAATATATTCAGGAAAAAACGCATACGCCCTTTTTGGCCAAGTGCATCATTGTGGACGTTCTGCCTCTTTTCCTATGCTTTCAATGCAATTCCAGTCTACCTCCTGAAATCGGTTTCCTGCAATTCTGCCCCGCTTTCAAGTCCTCTTGGCAGCCTTACTTCAGTATATTTTTGGACGATAGTTGTCATTTATAACTCTGCAGGTTTGTGAATTACAGTGCCCCTGAGCTCCTTTCTTCAACTCGTTTTCTTGTGAGCTGGCCGCAACACCGCAGGATGGCTTCAGGCCCTAATCTGGTTCCGGCACGGCACGCTGAGCCTTTGGTTATTTCCTCTTCCTGGTGGGAAATGAGAGTTAAATTTGCCCGTCCAGACACCTCCAGCTAGTCTCTCATTGGTTCTCGCTATTCCTGTCCATCTTCCGCAGAAATTGCAAACTGGGCCAAACAGGAGGTTAAAGGGACTGACTCTCCAAGTCGGGAGAGTGTTAGTAAAGCGTCTGGAATGTTGCACCCGAGTACCAGGGTACGAAAACTGAGACATATTTGAACACGTCTCCCGCTCACATGGTTGATCATACTCTAGGTTCCACATGCATGTTTTAGCTGAAGGAAGAATACCTTAAACCTGGGTAGTTGAAACCCGTGGAATGGGTACCATGCAATATGACTTCTAAGAGTCTTCATTTGCTCACCGAACCTCTCCAATCCTATCACTGCTGCGTTTATGCCCCTGTACACACGCTTGATTCTCTTTCGGAGACATAGCAATCCATCGGTTTTAAGATACTTACTAGTCAGGTACATTCTGAATTGTTTAATATGGGGTGTTGAGTCATTTCGTTGAGCAAGGAGTAGCTCTTGTCTATTCCATATTTGGCTTAAGGAACTTTATCTGTGCTCATTTCAATCTCTGGTTTTATGCAGCACCCCAACTCAACTTTCCCCTTAAGCAAGCATAAGTTGGTTTTCTCAATTTGAGACCCTGTTCTGTGTTGGAATTCAGTTCCTCTGTAGCCAAGTTTACATTCCGTGTATTAGTGATATTTATTGATGTTTCTTTTTCTGTGTGACTTATTTCAGTTAGAATCACCATACCCGAATCCACTCATTGTGCTGATACGGGCCTGGTGACATAGATTTCATTACTGAGTGATACTGCATTGTATGTGAGTACCACAACTTCTTTATCCATTTTTCACTTTCTGTGATATTGAACTTGTACGGTAAACGAGGTTCTTGTAAACAGAGCCGTCCCAAAGTTTGGGGTGGCTGTGTCTTTTTGATTTTAATTTCCCTAAGCTATAGGACCATAAGTGGAAGTGCCCTAGGCTCTGTTGCTTTGTTTTTTAGATGTTTCAGGAAACACCATACACTTCTCCTGAGTGTCTGTGGCAATTTACATCCTGCCCATCAGCATAACAAGGCTCCCAGTTCTCCATGGCCTGTCCTGCCTTTCTGGATTTTACACTTTTTTCAGATGGCCCTTTTGACCGGGGGGAAGTGAGACTTCATTGTAGTGCAGATTTCCTTTGCAAGCTTGCTTGGTTGGCCAAAAAGGGCGTATGCGTTTTTTCCTGAATATATTCAGGAAAAAACGCATACGCCCTTTTTGGCCAAGTGCATCATTGTGGACATTTTGCCTCTTTTCCTATGCTTTCAATGCAATTCCAGTCTACCTCCTGAAATCGGTTTCCTGCAATTCTGCCCCGCTTTCAAGTCCTCTTGGCAGCCTTACTTCAGTATATTTTTGGACGATAGTTGTCATTTATAACTCTGCAGGTTTCTGAATTACAGTGCCCCTGAGCTCCTTTCTTCAACTTGCTTTCTTGTGAGCTGGCCGCAACACCGCAGGATGGCTTCAGGCCCTAATCTGGTTCCGGCACGGTACGCTGAGCCTTTGGTTATTTCCTCTTCCTGGTGGGAAATGACAGTTAAATTTGCCCGTCCAGACACCTCCAGCTAGTCTCTCATTGGTTCTCGCTATTCCTGTTCATCTTCCGCAGAAATTGCAATCTGAGCAAAACAGGAGGTTAAAGGGACTGACTCTCCAAGTCGGGAGAGTGTTAGTAAAGCGTCTGGAATGTTGCACCCGAGTACCAGGGTACGAAAACTGAGACATATTTGAACACGTCTCCCGATCACATGGTTGATCATACTCTAGGTTCCACATGCATGTTTTAGCTGAAGGAAGAATATCTTAAACCTGGGTAGTTGAAACCCGTGGAATGGGTACCATGCAATATGACTTCAAAGGGTCTTCATTTGCTCACCGAACCTCTCCAATCCTATCACTGCTGCGTTTATGTCCCTGTACACATGCTTGATTCTCTTTCGGAGACATAGCAATCTATAGGTTTTAAGATACTTAAGAGTCAGGTACATTCTTAGGCGTTTAATATGCGGTGTTGAGTCCATTTCGTTGAGCAAGGAGTAGCTCTTGTCTATTCCATATTTGGCTTAAGGAACTTTATCTGTGCTCATTTCGATCTCTGGTTTTATGCAGCACCCCAACTCACCTTTACCCTTAAGCGAGCATAAGTTGTTTTTCTAAATGTGAGACCCTGTTCTGTTCTGTAATTCAGTTCCTGTGTAGCCAAGTTTACATTCCGTGTATTACTGATATCTTATGATGTTTCATTTTCTGTGTGACTTATTTCAGTTAGAATCATCGTACCTGAATCCACTCATTGTGCTGCTACGGGCCTGATGACATAGATTTCACTGCTGAGTGATACTGCATTGTACGTAAGTACCACAAGTTCTTTATCCATTTTTCACTTTCTGTGATATTGAACTTGTACGGTAAACGAGGTTCTTGTAAACAGAGGCGTCCCAAACATTGGGGTGGCTGTGTCTTTTTGATTTTAATTTCCCTAAGCTATAGGACCATAAGTGGAAGTGCCCTAGGCTCTGTTGCTTTGTTTTTTAGATGTTTCAGGAAACACCATACACTTCTCCAGAGTGTCTGTTGGCAATTTACATCCCGCCCATCAGCATAACAAGGCTCCCAGTTCTCCATGGCCTGTCCTGCCTTTCTGGATTTTACACTTTTTTCAGATGGCCCTTTTGACCGGGGGGAAGTGAGACTTCATTGTAGTGCAGATTTCCTTTGCAAGCTTGCTTGGTTGGCCAAAAAGGGCGTATGCGTTTTTTCCTGAATATATTCAGGAAAAAACGCATACGCCCTTTTTGGCCAAGTGCATCATTGTGGACGTTCTGCCTCTTTTCCTATGCTTTCAATGCAATTCCAGTCTACCTCCTGAAATCGGTTTCCTGCAATTCTGCCCCGCTTTCAAGTCCTCTTGGCAGCCTTACTTCAGTATATTTTTGGACGATAGTTGTCATTTATAACTCTGCAGGTTTGTGAATTACAGTGCCCCTGAGCTCCTTTCTTCAACTCGTTTTCTTGTGAGCTGGCCGCAACACCGCAGGATGGCTTCAGGCCCTAATCTGGTTCCGGAACGGCACGCTGAGCCTTTGGTTATTTCCTCTTCCTGGTGGGAAATGAGAGTTAAATTTGCCCGTCCAGACACCTCCAGCTAGTCTCTCATTGGTTCTTGCTATTCCTGTTCATCTTCCGCAGAAATTGCAAACTGGGCCAAACATGAGGTTAAAGAGACTGACTCTGCAAGTCGGGAGAGTGTTAGTAAAGCGTCTGGAATGTTGCACCCGAGTACCAGGGTACGAAAACTGAGACATATTTGAACACGTCTCCCGATCACATGGTTGATCATACTCTAGGTTCCACATGCATGTTTTAGCTGAAGGAAGAATACCTTAAACCTGGGGAGTTGAAACCCGTGGAATGGGTACCATGCAATATGACTTCTAAGAGTCTTCATTTGCTCACCGAACCTCTCCAATCCTACCACTGCTGCGTTTATGCCCCTGTACACACGCTTGATTCTCTTTCGGAGACATAGCAATCCATTGGTTTTAAGATACTTACTAGTCAGGTACATTCTTAATTGTTTAATATGGGGTGTTGAGTCATTTCGTTGAGCAAGGAGTAGCTCTTGTCTATTCCATATTTGGCTTAAGGAACTTTATCTGTGCTCATTTCAATCTCTGGTTTTATGCAGCACCCCAACTCAACTTTCCCCTTAAGCAAGCATAAGTTGGTTTTCTCAATTTGAGACCCTGTTCTGTTCTGTAATTCAGTTCCTGTGTAGCCAAGTTTACATTCCGTGTATTAGTGATATTTATTGATGTTTCTTTTTCTGTGTGACTTATTTCAGTTAGAATCACCATACCCGAATCCACTCATTGTGCTGATACGGGCCTGATGACATAGATTTCATTACTGAGTGATACTGCATTGTATGTGAGTACCACAACTTCTTTATCCATTTTTCACTTTCTGTGATATTAAACTTGTACTCTAAACGAGGTTGTTGTAAACAGAGCCGTCCCAAAGTTTGGGGTGGCTGTGTCTTTTTTATTTTAATTTCCCTAAGCTATAGGACCATAAGTGGAAGTGCCCTAGGCTCTGTTGCTTTGTTTTTTAGATGTTTCAGGAAACACCATACACTTCTCCCGAGTGTCTGTGGCAATTTACATCCTGCCCATCAGCATAACAAGGCTCCCAGTTCTCCATGGCCTGTCCTGCCTTTCTGGATTTTACACTTTTTTCAGATGGCCCTTTTGACCGGGGGGAAGTGAGACTTCATTGTAGTGCAGATTTCCTTTGCAAGCTTGCTTGGTTGGCCAAAAAGGGCGTATGCGTTTTTTCCTGAATATATTCAGGAAAAAACGCATACGCCCTTTTTGGCCAAGTGCATCATTGTGGACATTTTGCCTCTTTTCCTATGCTTTCAATGCAATTCCAGTCTACCTCCTGAAATCGGTTTCCTGCAATTCTGCCCCGCTTTCAACTCCTCTTGGCAGCCTTACTTCAGTATATTTTTGGACGATAGCTGTCATTTATAACTCTGCAGGTTTGTGAATTACAGTGCCCCTGAGCTCCTTTCTTCAACTCGCTTTCTTGTGACCTGGCCGCAACACCGCAGGATGGCTTCAGGCCCTAATCTGGTTCCGGCACGGCACGCTGATCCTTTGGTTAATTCCTCTTCCTGGTGGGAAATGAGAGTTAACTTTGCCCGTCCAGACACCTCCAGCTAGTCTCTCATTGGTTCTCCCTATTCCTGTTCATCTTCCGCAGAAATTGCAAACTGGGCCAAACAGGAGGTTAAAGGGACTGACTCTGCAACTCGGGAGAGTGTTAGTAAAGCGTCTGGAATGTTGCACCCGAGTACCAGGGGACGAAAACTGAGACATATTTGAACACGTCTCCCGATCACATGGTTGATCATACTCTGGGTTCCACATGCATATTTTAGCTGTAGGAAGAATACCTTAAACCTGGGTAGTTGAAACCCGTGGAATGGGTACCATGCAATATGACTTCAAAGGGTCTTCATTTGCTCACCGAACCTCTCCAATCCTATCACTGCTGCGTTTATGCCCCTGTACACATGCTTGATTCTCTTTCGGAGACATAGCAATCCATAGGTTTTAAGATACTTACTAGTCAGGTACATTCTTAGGCGTTTAATAGGCGGTGTTGAGTCCATTTCGTTGAGCAAGGAGTAGCTCTTGTCTATTCCATATTTGGCTTAAGGAACTTTATCTGTGCTCATTTCAATCTCTGGTTTTATGCAGCACCCCAACTCACCTTTACCCTTAAGCAAGCATAAGTTGGTTTTCTAAATTTGAGACCCTGTTCTGTTCTGTAATTCAGTTCCTGTGTAGCCAAGTTTACATTCCGTGTATTACTGATACCTTATGATGTTTCTTTTTCTGTGTGACTTATTTCAGTTAGAATTATCATACCTGAATCCATTCATTGTGCTGCTAAGCGCCTGATGACATAGATTTCATTGCTGAGTGATACTGCATTGTACGTAAGTACCACAGCTTCTTTATCCATTTTTCACTTTCTGTGATATTGAACTTGTACGGTAAATGAGGTTCTTGTAAACAGAGGCGTCCCAAACTTTGGGGTGGCTGTGTCTTTTTGATTTTAATTTCCCTAAGCTATAGGACCATAAGTGGAAGTGCCCTAGGCTCTGTTGCTTTGTTTTTTAGATGTTTCAGGAAACACCATACACTTCTCCCGAGTGTCTGTTGGCAATTTACATCCCGCCCATCAGCATAACAAGGCTCCCAGTTCTCCATGGCCTGTCCTGCCTTTCTGGATTTTACACTTTTTTCAGATGGCCCTTTTGACCGGGGGGAAGTGAGACTTCATTGTAGTGCAGATTTCCTTTGCAAGCTTGCTTGGTTGGCCAAAAAGGGCGTATGCGTTTTTTCCTGAATATATTCAGGAAAAAACGCATACGCCCTTTTTGGCCAAGTGCATCATTGTGGACGTTCTGCCTCTTTTCCTATGCTTTCAATGCAATTCCAGTCTACCTCCTGAAATCAGTTTCCTGCAATTCTGCCCCGCTTTCAAGTCCTCTTGGCAGCCTTCCTTCAGTATATTTTTGGACGATAGCTGTCATTTATAACTCTGCAGGTTTGTGAATTACAGTGCCCCTGAGCTCCTTTCTTCAACTCGCTTTCTTGTGACCTGGCCGCAACACCGCAGGATGGCTTCAGGCCCTAATCTGGTTCCGGCATGGCACGCTGAGCCTTTGGTTAATTCCTCTTCCTGGTGGGAAATGAGAGTTAAATTTGCCCGTCCAGACACCTCCAGCTAGTCTCTCATTGGTTCTCCCTATTCCTGTTCATCTTCCGCAGAAATTGCAAACTGGGCCAAACAGGAGGTTAAAGGCGCTGACTCTCCAATTGGGGAGAGTGTTAGTAAAGCGTCTGGAATGTTGCACCCGAGTACCAGGGGAGGAAAACTGAGACATATTTGAACAGGTCTCCCGATCACACGGTTGATCATACTCTGGGTTCCACATGCATGTTTTAGCTGAAGGAAGAATACCTTAAAACTAGAGAGTTGAGACCCGTGTAATGGGTACCATGCAATATGACTTCAAAGGGTCTTCATTTGCTCACCGAACCTCTCCAATCCTATCACTGCTGCGTTTATGCCCCTGTACACACGCTTGATTCTCTTTCGGAGACATAGCAATCCATAGGTTTTAAGATACTTACTAGTCAGGTACATTCTTAGGCGTTTAATATGGGGTGTTGAGTCCATTTCGTTGAGCAAGGAGTAGCTCTTGTCTATTCCATATTTGGCTTAAGGAACTTTATCTGTGCTCATTTCAATCTCTGGTTTTATGCAGCACCCCAACTCACCTTTACCCTTAAGCAAGCATAAGTTGGTTTTCTAAATTTGAGACCCTGTTCTGTTCTGTAATTCAGTTCCTGTGTAGCCAAGTTTACATTCCGTGTATTACTGATATCTTATGATGTTTCTTTTTCTGTGTGACTTATTTCAGTTAGAATCATCATACCTGAATCCACTCATTGTGCTGCTAAGGGCCTGATGACATAAATTTCATTGCTGAGTGATACTGCATTGTACGTAAGTACCACAAGTTCTTTATCCATTTTTCACTTTCTGTGATATTGAACTTGTACGGTAAACGAGGTTCTTGTAAACAGAGGCGTCCCAATCTTTGGGGTGGCTGTGTCTTTTTGATTTTAATTTCCCTAAGCTATAGGACCATAAGTGGAAGTGCCCTAGGCTCTGTTGCTTTGTTTTTTAGATGTTTCAGGAAACACCATACACTTCTCCCGAGTGTCTGTTGGCAATTTACATCCCGCCCATCAGCATAACAAGGCTCCCAGTTCTCCATGGCCTGTCCTGCCTTTCAGGATTTTACACTTTTTTCAGATGGCCCTTTTGACCGGGGGGAAGTGAGACTTCATTGTAGTGCAGATTTCCTTTGCAAGCTTGCTTGGTTGGCCAAAAAATGGCCTATGCGTTTTTTCCTGAATATATTCAGGAAAAAACGCATACGCCCTTTTTGGCCGAGTGCATCATTGTGGACGTTCTGCCTCTTTTCCTATGCTTTAAATGCAATTCCAGTCTACCTCCTGAAATCGGTTTCCTGCAATTCTGCCCCACTTTCAAGTCCTCTTGGCAGCCTTACTTCAGTATATTTTTGGACGATAGCTGTCATTTATAACTCTGCAGGTTTGTGGATTACAGTGCCCCTGAGCTCCTTTCTTCAACTCGCTTTCTTGTGAGCTGGCCGTAACACCGCATGATGGCTTCAGGCTCTAATCTGGTTCCGGCATGGCACGCTGAGCCTTTGGTTATTTCCTCTTCCTGGTACGAAATGAGAGTTAAATTTGCCCGTCCAGACACCTCCAGCTAGTCTCTCATTGGTTCTCCCTATTCCTGTTCATCTTCTGCAGAAATTGCAAACTGGGCCAAACAGGACGTTAAAGGGACTGCCTCTCCAAGTCGGGAGAGTGTTAGTAAAGCGTCTGGAATGTTGCACTCGAGTACCAGGGTACGAAAACGGAGACATATTTGAACACGTCTCCCGATCACATGGTTGATCATACTCTGGGTTCCACATGCATATTTTAGCTGTAGGAAGAATACCTTAAACCTGGGTAGTTGAAACCCGTGGAATGGGTACCATGCAATATGACTTCAAAGGGTCTTCATTTGCTCACCGAACCTCTCCAATCCTATCACTGCTGCGTTTATGCCCCTGTACACATGCTTGATTCTCTTTCGGAGACATAGCAATCCATAGGTTTGAAGATACTTACTAGTCAGGTACATTCTTAGGCGTTTAATAGGCGGTGTTGAGTCCATTTCGTTGAGCAAGGAGTAGCTCTTGTCTATTCCATATTTGGCTTAATGAACTTTATCTGTGCTCATTTCAATCTCTGGTTTTATGCAGCACCCCAACTCACCTTTACCCTTAAGCAAGCATAAGTTGGTTTTCTAAATTTGAGACCCTGTTCTGTTCTGTAATTCAGTTCCTGTGTAGCCAAGTTTACATTCCGTGTATTACTGATATCTTATGATGTTTCTTTTTCTGTGTGACTTATTTCAGTTAGAATCATCATACCTGAATCCATTCATTGTGCTGCTAAGCGCCTGATGACATAGATTTCATTGCTGAGTGATACTGCATTGTACGTAAGTACCACAGCTTCTTTATCCATTTTTCACTTTCTGTGATATTGAACTTGTACGGTAAATGAGGTTCTTGTAAACAGAGGCGTCCCAAACTTTGGGGTGGCTGTGTCTTTTTGATTTTAATTTCCCTAAGCTATAGGACCATAAGTGGAAGTGCCCTAGGCTCTGTTGCTTTGTTTTTTAGATGTTTCAGGAAACACCATACACTTCTCCCGAGTGTCTGTTGGCAATTTACATCCCGCCCATCAGCATAACAAGGCTCCCAGTTCTCCATGGCCTGTCCTGCCTTTCTGGATTTTACACTTTTTTCAGATGGCCCTTTTGACCGGGGGGAAGTGAGACTTCATTGTAGTGCAGATTTCCTTTGCAAGCTTGCTTGGTTGGCCAAAAAGGGCGTATGCGTTTTTTCCTGAATATATTCAGGAAAAAACGCATACGCCCTTTTTGGCCAAGTGCATCATTGTGGACGTTCTGCCTCTTTTCCTATGCTTTCAATGCAATTCCAGTCTACCTCCTGAAATCAGTTTCCTGCAATTCTGCCCCGCTTTCAAGTCCTCTTGGCAGCCTTCCTTCAGTATATTTTTGGACGATAGCTGTCATTTATAACTCTGCAGGTTTGTGAATTACAGTGCCCCTGAGCTCCTTTCTTCAACTCGCTTTCTTGTGACCTGGCCGCAACACCGCAGGATGGCTTCAGGCCCTAATCTGGTTCCGGCATGGCACGCTGAGCCTTTGGTTAATTCCTCTTCCTGGTGGGAAATGAGAGTTAAATTTGCCCGTCCAGACACCTCCAGCTAGTCTCTCATTGGTTCTCCCTATTCCTGTTCATCTTCCGCAGAAATTGCAAACTGGGCCGAACAGGAGGTTAAAGGCGCTGACTCTCCAAGTGGGGAGAGTGTTAGTAAAGCGTCTGGAATGTTGCACCCGAGTACCAGGGGAGGAAAACTGAGACATATTTGAACAGGTCTCCCGATCACACGGTTGATCATACTCTGGGTTCCACATGCATGTTTTAGCTGAAGGAAGAATACCTTAAAACTGGAGAGTTGAGACCCGTGTAATGGGTACCATGCAATATGACTTCAAAGGGTCTTCATTTGCTCACCGAACCTCTCCAATCCTATCACTGCTGCGTTTATGCCCCTGTACACACGCTTGATTCTCTTTCGGAGACATAGCAATCCATAGGTTTTAAGATACTTACTAGTCAGGTACATTCTTAGGCGTTTAATATGGGGTGTTGAGTCCATTTCGTTGAGCAAGGAGTAGCTCTTGTCTATTCCATATTTGGCTTAAGGAACTTTATCTGTGCTCATTTCAATCTGTGGTTTTATGCAGCACCCCAACTCACCTTTACCCCTAAGCAAGCATAAGTTGGTTTTCTAAATTTGAGACCCTGTTCTGTTCTGTAATTCAGTTCCTGTGTAGCCAAGTTTACATTCCGTGTATTACTGATATCTTATGATGTTTCTTTTTCTGTGTGACTTATTTCAGTTAGAATCATCATACCTGAATCCACTCATTGTGCTGCTAAGGGCCTGATGACATAAATTTCATTGCTGAGTGATACTGCATTGTACGTAAGTACCACAAGTTCTTTATCCATTTTTCACTTTCTGTGATATTGAACTTGTACGGTAAACGAGGTTCTTGTAAACAGAGGCGTCCCAATCTTTGGGGTGGCTGTGTCTTTTTGATTTTAATTTCCCTAAGCTATAGGACCATAAGTGGAAGTGCCCTAGGCTCTGTTGCTTTGTTTTTTAGATGTTTCAGGAAACAACATACACTTCTCCAGAGTGTCTGTTGGCAATTTACATCCCGCCCATCAGCATAACAAGGCTCCCAGTTCTCCATGGCCTGTCCTGCCTTTCAGGATTTTACACTTTTTTCAGATGGCCCTTTTGACCGGGGGGAATTGAGACTTCATTGTAGTGCAGATTTCCTTTGCAAGTTTGCTTGGTTGGCCATAAAGGGCGTATGCGTTTTTTCCTGAATATATTCAGGAAAAAACGCATACGTCCTTTTTGGCCAAGTGCATCATTGTGGACGTTCTGCCTCTTTTCCTATGCTTTCAATGCAATTCCAGTCTACCTCCTGAAATCGGTTTCCTGCAATTCTGCCCCGCTTTAAAGTCCTCTTGGCAGCCTTACTTCAGTATATTTTTGGACGATAGCTGTCATTTATAACTCTGCAGGTTTGTGAATTACAGTGCCCCTGAGCTCCTTTCTTCAACTCGCTTTCTTGTGACCTGGCCGCAACACCGCAGGATGGCTTCAGGCCCTAATCTGGTTCCGGCATGGCACGCTGAGCCTTTGGTTAATTCCTCTTCCTGGTGGGAAATGAGAGTTAAATTTGCCCGTCCAGACACCTCCAGCTAGTCTCTCATTGGTTCTCCCTATTCCTGTTCATCTTCCGCAGAAATTGCAAACTGGGCCAAACAGGAGGTTAAAGGCGCTGACTCTCCAAGTGGGGAGAGTGTTAGTAAAGCGTCTGGAATGTTGCAACCGAGTACCAGGGGAGGAAAACTGAGACATATTTGAACACGTCTCCCGATCACACGGTTGATCATACTCTGGGTTCCACATGCATGTTTTAGCTGAAGGAAGAATACCTTAAAACTGGAGAGTTGAGACCCGTGTAATGGGTACCATGCAATATGACTTCAAAGGGTCTTCATTTGCTCACCGAACCTCTCCAATCCTATCACTGCTGCGTTTATGCCCCTGTACACACGCTTGATTCTCTTTCGGAGACATAGCAATCCATAGGTTTTAAGATACTTACAAGTCAGGTACATTCTTAGGCGTTTAATATGGGGTGTTGAGTCCATTTCGTTGAGCAAGGAGTAGCTCTTGTCTATTCCATATTTCGCTTAAGGAACTTTATCTGTGCTCATTTCAATCTGTGGTTTTATGCAGCACCCCAACTCACCTTTACCCTTAAGCAAGCATAAGTTGGTTTTCTAAATTTGAGACCCTGTTCTGTTCTGTAATTCAGTTCCTGTGTAGCCAAGTTTACATTCCGTGTATTACTGATATCTTATGATGTTTCTTTTTCTGTGTGACTTATTTCAGTTAGAATCATCATACCTGAATCCACTCATTGTGCTGCTAAGGGCCTGATGACATAAATTTCATTGCTGAGTGATACTGCATTGTACGTAAGTACCACAAGTTCTTTATCCATTTTTCACTTTCTGTGATATTGAACTTGTACGGTAAACGAGGTTCTTGTAAACAGAGGCGTCCCAAACTTTGGGGTGGCTGTGTCTTTTTGATTTTAATTTCCCTAAGCTATAGGACCATAAGTGGAAGTGCCCTAGGCTCTGTTGCTTTGTTTTTTAGATGTTTCAGGAAACACCATACACTTCTCCCGAGTGTCTGTTGGCAATTTACATCCCGCCCATCAGCATAACAAGGCTCCCAGTTCTCCATGGCCTATCCTGCCTTTCTGGATTTTACACTTTTTTCAGATGGCCCTTTTGACCGGGGGGAAGTGAGACTTCATTGTAGTGCAGATTTCCTTTGCAAGCTTGCTTGGTTGGCCAAAAAGGGCGTATGCGTTTTTTCCTGAATATATTCAGGAAAAAACGCATACGCCCTTTTTGGCCAAGTGCATCATTGTGGACGTTCTGCCTCTTTTCCTATGCTTTCAATGCAATTCCAGTCTACCTCCTGAAATCGGTTTCCTGCAATTCTGCCCCGCTTTCAAGTCCTCTTGGCAGCCTTACTTCAGTATATTTTTGGACGATAGTTGTCATTTATAACTCTGCAGGTTTGTGAATTACAGTGTCCCTGAGCTCCTTTCTTCAACTCGTTTTCTTGTGAGCTGGCCGCAAGACCGCATGATGGCTGCAGGCCCTAATCTGGTTCTGGCACGGCATGCTGAGCCTTTGGTTATTTCCTCTTCCTGGTGGGAAATGAGAGTTAAATTTGCCCGTCCAGACACCTCCAGCTAGTCTCTCATTGGTTCTCGCTATTCCTGTTCATCTTCCGCAGAAATTGCAAACTGGGCCAAACAGGACGTTAAAGGGACTGACTCTGCAAGTCTGGAGAGTGTTAGTAAAGCGTCTGGAATGTTGCACCCGAGTACCAGGGTACGAAAACTGAGACATATTTGAACACGTCTCCCGATCACATGGTTGATCATACTCTAGGTTCCACATGCATGTTTTAGCTGAAGGAAGAATACCTTAAACCTGGGTAGTTGAAACCCGTGGAATGGGTACCATGCAATATGACTTCTAAGAGTCTTCATTTGCTCACCGAACCTCTCCAATCCTACCACTGCTGCGTTTATGACCCTGTACACACGCTTGATTCTCTTTCGGAGACATAGCAATCCATCGGTTTTAAGATACTTACTAGTCAGGTACATTTTTAATTGTTTAATATGGGGTGTTGAGTCATTTCGTTGAGCAAGGAGTAGCTCTTGTCTATTCCATATTTGGCTTAAGGAACTTTATCTGTGCTCATTTCAATCTCTGGTTTTATGCAGCACCCCAACTCAACTTTCCCCTTAAGCAAGCATAAGTTGGTTTTCTCAATTTGAGACCCTGTTCTGTTTTGTAATTCAGTTCCTCTGTAGCCAAGTTTACATTCCGTGTATTAGTGATATTTATTGATGTTTCTTTTTCTGTGTGACTTATTTCAGTTAGAATCACCATACCCGAATCCACTCATTGTGCTGATACGGGCCTGATGACATAGATTTCATTACTGAGTGATACTGCATTGTATGTGAGTACCACAACTTCTTTAACCATTTTTCACTTTCTGTGATATTGAACTTGTACTGTAAACGAGGTTGTTGTAAACAGAGCCATCCCAAAGTTTGGGGTGGCTGTGTCTTTTTGATTTTAATTTCCCTAAGCTATAGGACCATAAGTGGAAGTGCCCTAGGCTCTGTTGCTTTGTTTTTTAGATGTTTCAGGAAACACCATACACCTCTCCCGAGTGTCTGTGGCAATTTACATCCTGCCCATCAGCATAACAAGGCTCCCAGTTCTCCATGGCCTGTCCTGCCTTTCTGGATTTTACACTTTTTTCAGATGGCCCTTTTGACCGGGGGGAAGTGAGACTTCATTGTAGTGCAGATTTCCTTTGCAAGCTTGCTTGGTTGGCCAAAAAGGGCGTATGCGTTTTTTCCTGAATATATTCAGGAAAAAACGCATACGCCCTTTTTGGCCAAGTGCATCATTGTGGACATTTTGCCTCTTTTCCTATGCTTTAAATGCAATTCCAGTCTACCTCCTGAAATCGGTTTCCTGCAATTCTGCCCCGCTTTCAACTCCTCTTGGCAGCCTTACTTCAGTATATTTTTGGACGATAGCTGTCATTTATAACTCTGCAGTTTTGTGAATTACAGTGCCCCTGAGCTCCTTTCTTCAACTCGCTTTCTTTTGAGCTGGCCGCAACACCGCAGGATGGCTTCAGGCCCTAATCTGGTTCCGGCACGGCACGCTGAGCCTTTGGTTATTTCCTCTTCCTGGTGGGAAATGAGAGTTAACTTTGCCCGTCCAGACACCTCCAGCTAGTCTCTCATTGGTTCTCCCTATTCCTGTTCATCTTCCGCAGAAATTGCAAACTGGGCCAAACAGGAGGTTAAAGGCCCTGACTCTCCAAGTGGGGAGAGTGTTAGTAAAGCATCGGGAATGTTGCACCCGAGTACCAGGGGACGAAAACTGAGACATATTTGAACAAGTCTCCCTATCACACCGTTGATCATATTCTGGGTTCCCCATGCATGTTTTAGCTGAAGGAAGAATACCTTAAACCTGGAGAGTTGAGACCCGTGTAATGGGTACCATGCAATATGACTTCAAAGAGTCTTCATTTGCTCACCGAACCTCTCCAATCCTATCACTGCTGCGTTTATGCCCCTGTACACACGCTTGATTCTCTTTCGGAGACATAGCAATCCATCGGTTTTAAGATACTTACTAGTCAGGTACATTCTTAGTTGTTTAATATGGGGTGTTGAGTCATTTCGTTGAGCAAGGAGTAGCTCTTGTCTATTCCATATTTGGCTTAAGGAACTTTATCTGTGCTCATTTCAATCTCTGGTTTTATGCAGCACCCCAACTCAACTTTCCCCTTAAACAAGCAGAAGTTGGTTTTCTCAATTTGAGACCCTGTTCTGTTTTGTAATTCAGTTCCTCTGTATCCAAGTTTACATTCCATGTATTAGTGATATTTATTGATGTTTCTTTTTCTGTGTGACTTATTTCAGTTAGAATCACCATACCCGAATCCACTCATTGTGCTGCTACGGGCCTGATGACATAGATTTCATTGCTGAGTGATACTGCATTGTATGTGAGTACCACAACTTCTTTATCCATTTTTCACTTTCTGTGATATTGAACTTGTACTGTAAACGAGGTTGTTGTAAACAGAGCCGTCCCAAAGTTTGGGGTGGCTGTGTCTTTTTGATTTTAATTTCCCTAAGCTATAGGACCATAAGTGGAAGTGCCCTAGGCTCTGTTGCTTTGTTTTTTAGATGTTTCAGGAAACACCATACACTTCTCCCAAGTGTCTGTTGGCAATTTACATCTCGCCCATCAGCATAACAAGGCTCCCAGTTCTCCATGGCCTGTCCTGCCTTTCTGGATTTTACACTTTTTTCAGATGGCCCTTTTGACCGGTGGGAAGTGAGACTTCATTGTAGTGCAGATTTCCTTTGCAAGCTTGCTTGGTTGGCCAAAAAATGGCGTATGCGTTTTTTCCTGAATATATTCAGGAAAAAACGCATACGCCCTTTTTGGCCAAGTGCATCATTGTGGACGTTCTGCCTCTTTTCCTATGCTTTCAATGCAATTCCAGTCTACCTCCTGAAATCGGTTTCCTGCAATTCTGCCCCACTTTCAAGTCCTCTTGGCAGCCTTACTTCAGTATATTTTTGGACGATAGCTGTCATTTATAACTCTGCAGGTTTGTGGATTACAGTGCCCCTGAGCTCCTTTCTTCAACTCGCTTTCTTGTGAGCTGGCCGTAACACCGCAGGATGGCTTCAGGCTCTAATCTGGTTCCGGCATGGCACGCTGATCCTTTGGTTATTTCCTCTTCCTGGTAGGAAATGAGAGTTAAATTTGCCCGTCCAGACACCTCCAGCTAGTCTCTCATTGGTTCTTGCTATTCCTGTTCATCTTCCGCAGAAATTGCAAACTGGGCCAAACAGGAGGTTAAAGGCGCTGACTCTCCAAGTGGGGAGAGTGTTAGTAAAGCGTCTGGAATGTTGCACCCGAGTACCAGGGTACGAAAACTGAGACATATTTGAACACGTCTCCCGATCACATGGTTGATCATACTCTAGGTTCCACATGCATGTTTTAGCTGAAGGAAGAATACCTTAAACCTGGGTAATTGAAACCCGTGCAATGCGTACCAGGCAGTACGACTTCAAAGGGTCTTCATTTGCTCACCGAACCTCTCCAATCCTATCACTGCTGCGTTTATGCCCCTGTACACATGCTTGATTCTCTTTCGGAGACATAGCAATCCATAGGTTTTAAGATACTTACTAGTCAGGTACATTCTTAGGCGTTTAATATGGGGTGTTGAGTCCATTTCGTTGAGCAAGGAGTAGCTCTTGTCTATTCCATATTTGGCTTAAGGAACTTTATCTGTGCTCATTTCAATCTCTGGTTTTATGCAGCACCCCAACTCAACTTTCCCCTTAAGCAAGCATAAGTTGGTTTTCTCAATTTGACACCCTGTTCTGTTTTGTAATTCAGTTCCTCTGTAGCCAAGTTTACATTCCGTGTATTAGTGATATTTATTGATGTTTCTTTTTCTGTGTGACTTATTTCAGTTAGAATCACCATACCCGAATCCACTCATTGTGCTGATACGGGCCTGATGACATAGATTTCATTACTGAGTGATACTGCATTGTATGTGAGTACCACAACTTCTTTAACCATTTTTCACTTTCTGTGATATTGAACTTGTACTGTAAACGAGGTTGTTGTAAACAGAGCCATCCCAAAGTTTGGGGTGGCTGTGTCTTTTTGATTTTAATTTCCCTAAGCTATAGGACCATAAGTGGAAGTGCCCTAGGCTCTGTTGCTTTGTTTTTTAGATGTTTCAGGAAACACCATACACCTCTCCCGAGTGTCTGTGGCAATTTACATCCTGCCCATCAGCATAACAAGGCTCCCAGTTCTCCATGGCCTGTCCTGCCTTTCTGGATTTTACACTTTTTTCAGATGGCCCTTTTGACCGGGGGGAAGTGAGACTTCATTGTAGTGCAGATTTCCTTTGCAAGCTTGCTTGGTTGGCCAAAAAGGGCGTATGCGTTTTTTCCTGAATATATTCAGGAAAAAACGCATACGCCCTTTTTGGCCAAGTGCATCATTGTGGACATTTTGCCTCTTTTCCTATGCTTTCAATGCAATTCCAGTCTACCTCCTGAAATCGGTTTCCTGCAATTCTGCCCCGCTTTCAACTCCTCTTGGCAGCCTTACTTCAGTATATTTTTGGACGATAGCTGTCATTTATAACTCTGCAGTTTTGTGAATTACAGTGCCCCTGAGCTCCTTTCTTCAACTCGCTTTCTTTTGAGCTGGCCGCAACACCGCAGGATGGCTTCAGGCCCTAATCTGGTTCCGGCACGGCACGCTGAGCCTTTGGTTATTTCCTCTTCCTGGTGGGAAATGAGAGTTAACTTTGCCCGTCCAGACACCTCCAGCTAGTCTCTCATTGGTTCTCCCTATTCCTGTTCATCTTCCGCAGAAATTGCAAACTGGGCCAAACAGGAGGTTAAAGGCCCTGACTCTCCAAGTGGGGAGAGTGTTAGTAAAGCATCGGGAATGTTGCACCCGAGTACCAGGGGACGAAAACTGAGACATATTTGAACAAGTCTCCCTATCACACCGTTGATCATATTCTGGGTTCCCCATGCATGTTTTAGCTGAAGGAAGAATACCTTAAACCTGGAGAGTTGAGACCCGTGTAATGGGTACCATGCAATATGACTTCAAAGAGTCTTCATTTGCTCACCGAACCTCTCCAATCCTATCACTGCTGCGTTTATGCCCCTGTACACACGCTTGATTCTCTTTCGGAGACATAGCAATCCATCGGTTTTAAGATACTTACTAGTCAGGTACATTCTTAGTTGTTTAATATGGGGTGTTGAGTCATTTCGTTGAGCAAGGAGTAGCTCTTGTCTATTCCATATTTGGCTTAAGGAACTTTATCTGTGCTCATTTCAATCTCTGGTTTTATGCAGCACCCCAACTCAACTTTCCCCTTAAACAAGCAGAAGTTGGTTTTCTCAATTTGAGACCCTGTTCTGTTTTGTAATTCAGTTCCTCTGTATCCAAGTTTACATTCCATGTATTAGTGATATTTATTGATGTTTCTTTTTCTGTGTGACTTATTTCAGTTAGAATCACCATACCCGAATCCACTCATTGTGCTGCTACGGGCCTGATGACATAGATTTCATTGCTGAGTGATACTGCATTGTATGTGAGTACCACAACTTCTTTATCCATTTTTCACTTTCTGTGATATTGAACTTGTACTGTAAACGAGGTTGTTGTAAACAGAGCCGTCCCAAAGTTTGGGGTGGCTGTGTCTTTTTGATTTTAATTTCCCTAAGCTATAGGACCATAAGTGGAAGTGCCCTAGGCTCTGTTGCTTTGTTTTTTAGATGTTTCAGGAAACACCATACACTTCTCCCAAGTGTCTGTTGGCAATTTACATCTCGCCCATCAGCATAACAAGGCTCCCAGTTCTCCATGGCCTGTCCTGCCTTTCTGGATTTTACACTTTTTTCAGATGGCCCTTTTGACCGGTGGGAAGTGAGACTTCATTGTAGTGCAGATTTCCTTTGCAAGCTTGCTTGGTTGGCCAAAAAATGGCGTATGCGTTTTTTCCTGAATATATTCAGGAAAAAACGCATACGCCCTTTTTGGCCAAGTGCATCATTGTGGACGTTCTGCCTCTTTTCCTATGCTTTCAATGCAATTCCAGTCTACCTCCTGAAATCGGTTTCCTGCAATTCTGCCCCACTTTCAAGTCCTCTTGGCAGCCTTACTTCAGTATATTTTTGGACGATAGCTGTCATTTATAACTCTGCAGGTTTGTGGATTACAGTGCCCCTGAGCTCCTTTCTTCAACTCGCTTTCTTGTGAGCTGGCCGTAACACCGCAGGATGGCTTCAGGCTCTAATCTGGTTCCGGCATGGCACGCTGATCCTTTGGTTATTTCCTCTTCCTGGTAGGAAATGAGAGTTAAATTTGCCCGTCCAGACACCTCCAGCTAGTCTCTCATTGGTTCTTGCTATTCCTGTTCATCTTCCGCAGAAATTGCAAACTGGGCCAAACAGGAGGTTAAAGGCGCTGACTCTCCAAGTGGGGAGAGTGTTAGTAAAGCGTCTGGAATGTTGCACCCGAGTACCAGGGTACGAAAACTGAGACATATTTGAACACGTCTCCCGATCACATGGTTGATCATACTCTAGGTTCCACATGCATGTTTTAGCTGAAGGAAGAATACCTTAAACCTGGGTAATTGAAACCCGTGCAATGCGTACCAGGCAGTACGACTTCAAAGGGTCTTCATTTGCTCACCGAACCTCTCCAATCCTATCACTGCTGCGTTTATGCCCCTGTACACATGCTTGATTCTCTTTCGGAGACATAGCAATCCATAGGTTTTAAGATACTTACTAGTCAGGTACATTCTTAGGCGTTTAATATGGGGTGTTGAGTCCATTTCGTTGAGCAAGGAGTAGCTCTTGTCTATTCCATATTTGGCTTAAGGAACTTTATCTGTGCTCATTTCAATCTCTGGTTTTATGCAGCACCCCAACTCAACTTTCCCCTTAAGCAAGCATAAGTTGGTTTTCTCAATTTGAGACCCTGTTCTGTTTTGTAATTCAGTTCCTCTGTAGCCAAGTTTACATTCCGTGTATTAGTGATATTTATTGATGTTTCTTTTTCTGTGTGACTTATTTCAGTTAGAATCACCATACCCGAATCCACTCATTGTGCTGATACGGGCCTGATGACATAGATTTCATTACTGAGTGATACTGCATTGTATGTGAGTACCACAACTTCTTTAACCATTTTTCACTTTCTGTGATATTGAACTTGTACTGTAAACGAGGTTGTTGTAAACAGAGCCATCCCAAAGTTTGGGGTGGCTGTGTCTTTTTGATTTTAATTTCCCTAAGCTATAGGACCATAAGTGGAAGTGCCCTAGGCTCTGTTGCTTTGTTTTTTAGATGTTTCAGGAAACACCATACACCTCTCCCTAGTGTCTGTGGCAATTTACATCCTGCCCATCAGCATAACAAGGCTCCCAGTTCTCCATGGCCTGTCCTGCCTTTCTGGATTTTACACTTTTTTCAGATGGCCCTTTTGACCGGGGGGAAGTGAGACTTCATTGTAGTGCAGATTTCCTTTGCAAGCTTGCTTGGTTGGCCAAAAAGGGCGTATGCGTTTTTTCCTGAATATATTCAGGAAAAAACGCATACGCCCTTTTTGGCCAAGTGCATCATTGTGGACGTTCTGCCTCTTTTCCTATGCTTTCAATGCAATTCCAGTCTACCTCCTGAAATCAGTTTCCTGCAATTCTGCCCCGCTTTCAAGTCCTCTTGGCAGCCTTCCTTCAGTATATTTTTGGACGATAGCTGTCATTTATAACTCTGCAGGTTTGTGAATTACAGTGCCCCTGAGCTCCTTTCTTCAACTCGCTTTCTTGTGACCTGGCCGCAACACTGCAGGATGGCTTCAGGCCCTAATCTGGTTCCGGCATGGCACGCTGAGCCTTTGGTTAATTCCTCTTCCTGGTGGGAAATGAGAGTTAAATTTGCCCGTCCAGACACCTCCAGCTAGTCTCTCATTGGTTCTCCCTATTCCTGTTCATCTTCCGCAGAAATTGCAAACTGGGCCAAACAGGAGGTTAAAGGCGCTGACTCTCCAAGTGGGGAGAGTGTTAGTAAAGCGTCTGGAATGTTGCACCCGAGTACCAGGGGAGGAAAACTGAGACATATTTGAACAGGTCTCCCGATCACACGGTTGATCATACTCTGGGTTCCACATGCATGTTTTAGCTGAAGGAAGAATACCTTAAAACTGGAGAGTTGAGACCCGTGTAATGGGTACCATGCAATATGACTTCAAAGGGTCTTCATTTGCTCACCGAACCTCTCCAATCCTATCACTGCTGCGTTTATGCCCCTGTACACACGCTTGATTCTCTTTCGGAGACATAGCAATCCATAGGTTTTAAGATACTTACTAGTCAGGTACATTCTTAGGCGTTTAATATGGGGTGTTGAGTCCATTTCGTTGAGCAAGGAGTAGCTCTTGTCTATTCCATATTTGGCTTAAGGAACTTTATCTGTGCTCATTTCAATCTCTGGTTTTATGCAGCACCCCAACTCACCTTTACCCTTAAGCAAGCATAAGTTGGTTTTCTAAATTTGAGACCCTGTTCTGTTCTGTAATTCAGTTCCTGTGTAGCCAAGTTTACATTCCGTGTATTACTGATATCTTATGATGTTTCTTTTTCTGTGTGACTTATTTCAGTTAGAATCATCATACCTGAATCCACTCATTGTGCTGCTAAGGGCCTGATGACATAAATTTCATTGCTGAGTGATACTGCATTGTACGTAAGTACCACAAGTTCTTTATCCATTTTTCACTTTCTGTGATATTGAACTTGTACGGTAAACGAGGTTCTTGTAAACAGAGGCGTCCCAATCTTTGGGGTGGCTGTGTCTTTTTGATTTTAATTTCCCTAAGCTATAGGACCATAAGTGGAAGTGCCCTAGGCTCTGTTGCTTTGTTTTTTAGATGTTTCAGGAAACACCATACACTTCTCCAGAGTGTCTGTTGGCAATTTACATCCCGCCCATCAGCATAACAAGGCTCCCAGTTCTCCATGGCCTGTCCTGCCTTTCAGGATTTTACACTTTTTTCAGATGGCCCTTTTGACCGGGGGGAATTGAGACTTCATTGTAATGCAGATTTCCTTTGCAAGTTTGCTTGGTTGGCCATAAAGGGCGTATGCGTTTTTTCCTGAATATATTCAGGAAAAAACGCATACGTCCTTTTTGGCCAAGTGCATCATTGTGGACGTTCTGCCTCTTTTCCTATGCTTTCAATGCAATTCCAGTCTACCTCCTGAAATCGGTTTCCTGCAATTCTGCCCCGCTTTAAAGTCCTCTTGGCAGCCTTACTTCAGTATATTTTTGGACGATAGCTGTCATTTATAACTCTGCAGGTTTGTGAATTACAGTGCCCCTGAGCTCCTTTCTTCAACTGGCTTTCTTGTGACCTGGCCGCAACACCGCAGGATGGCTTCAGGCCCTAATCTGGTTCCGGCATGGCACGCTGAGCCTTTGGTTAATTCCTCTTCCTGGTGGGAAATGAGAGTTAAATTTGCCCGTCCAGACACCTCCAGCTAGTCTCTCATTGGTTCTCCCTATTCCTGTTCATCTTCCGCAGAAATTGCAAACTGGGCCAAACAGGAGGTTAAAGGCGCTGACTCTCCAAGTGGGGAGAGTGTTAGTAAAGCGTCTGGAATGTTGCAACCGAGTACCAGGGGAGGAAAACTGAGACATATTTGAACACGTCTCCCGATCACACGGTTGATCATACTCTGGGTTCCACATGCATGTTTTAGCTGAAGGAAGAATACCTTAAAACTGGAGAGTTGAGACCCGTGTAATGGGTACCATGCAATATGACTTCAAAGGGTCTTCATTTGCTCACCGAACCTCTCCAATCCTATCACTGCTGCGTTTATGCCCCTGTACACACGCTTGATTCTCTTTCGGAGACATAGCAATCCATAGGTTTTAAGATACTTACAAGTCAGGTACATTCTTAGGCGTTTAATATGGGGTGTTGAGTCCATTTCGTTGAGCAAGGAGTAGCTCTTGTCTATTCCATATTTGGCTTAAGGAACTTTATCTGTGCTCATTTCAATCTGTGGTTTTATGCAGCACCCCAACTCACCTTTACCCTTAAGCAAGCATAAGTTGGTTTTCTAAATTTGAGACCCTGTTCTGTTCTGTAATTCAGTTCCTGTGTAGCCAAGTTTACATTCCGTGTATTACTGATATCTTATGATGTTTCTTTTTCTGTGTGACTTATTTCAGTTAGAATCATCATACCTGAATCCACTCATTGTGCTGCTAAGGGCCTGATGACATAAATTTCATTGCTGAGTGATACTGCATTGCACGTAAGTACCACAAGTTCTTTATCCATTTTTCACTTTCTGTGATATTGAACTTGTACGGTAAACGAGGTTCTTGTAAACAGAGGCGTCCCAAACTTTGGGGTGGCTGTGTCTTTTTGATTTTAATTTCCCTAAGCTATAGGACCATAAGTGGAAGTGCCCTAGGCTCTGTTGCTTTGTTTTTTAGATGTTTCAGGAAACACCATACACTTCTCCCGAGTGTCTGTTGGCAATTTACATCCCGCCCATCAGCATAACAAGGCTCCCAGTTCTCCATGGCCTATCCTGCCTTTCTGGATTTTACACTTTTTTCAGATGGCCCTTTTGACCGGGGGGAAGTGAGACTTCATTGTAGTGCAGATTTCCTTTGCAAGCTTGCTTGGTTGGCCAAAAAGGGCGTATGCGTTTTTTCCTGAATATATTCAGGAAAAAACGCATACGCCCTTTTTGGCCAAGTGCATCATTGTGGACGTTCTGCCTCTTTTCCTATGCTTTCAATGCAATTCCAGTCTACCTCCTGAAATCGGTTTCCTGCAATTCTGCCCCGCTTTCAAGTCCTCTTGGCAGCCTTACTTCAGTATATTTTTGGACGATAGTTGTCATTTATAACTCTGCAGGTTTGTGAATTACAGTGTCCCTGAGCTCCTTTCTTCAACTCGTTTTCTTGTGAGCTGGCCGCAAGACCGCATGATGGCTGCAGGCCCTAATCTGGTTCTGGCACGGCATGCTGAGCCTTTGGTTATTTCCTCTTCCTGGTGGGAAATGAGAGTTAAATTTGCCCGTCCAGACACCTCCAGCTAGTCTCTCATTGGTTCTCGCTATTCCTGTTCATCTTCCGCAGAAATTGCAAACTGGGCCAAACAGGAGGTTAAAGGGACTGACTCTGCAAGCCTGGAGAGTGTTAGTAAAGCGTCTGGAATGTTGCACCCGAGTACCAGGGTACGAAAACTGAGACATATTTGAACACGTCTCCCGATCACATGGTTGATCATACTCTAGGTTCCACATGCATGTTTTAGCTGAAGGAAGAATACCTTAAACCTGGGTAGTTGAAACCCGTGGAATGGGTACCATGCAATATGACTTCTAAGAGTCTTCATTTGCTCACCGAACCTCTCCAATCCTACCACTGCTGCGTTTATGACCCTGTACACACGCTTGATTCTCTTTCGGAGACATAGCAATCCATCGGTTTTAAGATACTTACTAGTCAGGTACATTTTTAATTGTTTAATATGGGGTGTTGAGTCATTTCGTTGAGCAAGGAGTAGCTCTTGTCTATTCCATATTTGGCTTAAGGAACTTTATCTGTGCTCATTTCAATCTCTGGTTTTATGCAGCACCCCAACTCAACTTTCCCCTTAAGCAAGCATAAGTTGGTTTTCTCAATTTGAGACCCTGTTCTGTTTTGTAATTCAGTTCCTCTGTAGCCAAGTTTACATTCCGTGTATTAGTGATATTTATTGATGTTTCTTTTTCTGTGTGACTTATTTCAGTTAGAATCACCATACCCGAATCCACTCATTGTGCTGCTACGGGCCTGATGACATAGATTTCATTGCTGAGTGATACTGCATTGTATGTGAGTACCACAACTTCTTTATCCATTTTTCACTTTCTGTGATATTGAACTTGTACTGTAAACGAGGTTGTTGTAAACAGAGCCGTCCCAAAGTTTGGGGTGGCTGTGTCTTTTTGATTTTAATTTCCCTAAGCTATAGGACCATAAGTGGAAGTGCCCTAGGCTCTGTTGCTTTGTTTTTTAGATGTTTCAGGAAACACCATACACTTCTCCCAAGTGTCTGTTGGCAATTTACATCTCGCCCATCAGCATAACAAGGCTCCCAGTTCTCCATGGCCTGTCCTGCCTTTCTGGATTTTACACTTTTTTCAGATGGCCCTTTTGACCGGTGGGAAGTGAGACTTCATTGTAGTGCAGATTTCCTTTGCAAGCTTGCTTGGTTGGCCAAAAAATGGCGTATGCGTTTTTTCCTGAATATATTCAGGAAAAAACGCATACGCCCTTTTTGGCCAAGTGCATCATTGTGGACGTTCTGCCTCTTTTCCTATGCTTTCAATGCAATTCCAGTCTACCTCCTGAAATCGGTTTCCTGCAATTCTGCCCCACTTTCAAGTCCTCTTGGCAGCCTTACTTCAGTATATTTTTGGACGATAGCTGTCATTTATAACTCTGCAGGTTTGTGGATTACAGTGCCCCTGAGCTCCTTTCTTCAACTCGCTTTCTTGTGAGCTGGCCGTAACACCGCAGGATGGCTTCAGGCTCTAATCTGGTTCCGGCATGGCACGCTGATCCTTTGGTTATTTCCTCTTCCTGGTAGGAAATGAGAGTTAAATTTGCCCGTCCAGACACCTCCAGCTAGTCTCTCATTGGTTCTTGCTATTCCTGTTCATCTTCCGCAGAAATTGCAAACTGGGCCAAACAGGAGGTTAAAGGCGCTGACTCTCCAAGTGGGGAGAGTGTTAGTAAAGCGTCTGGAATGTTGCACCCGAGTACCAGGGTACGAAAACTGAGACATATTTGAACACGTCTCCCGATCACATGGTTGATCATACTCTAGGTTCCACATGCATGTTTTAGCTGAAGGAAGAATACCTTAAACCTGGGTAATTGAAACCCGTGCAATGCGTACCAGGCAGTACGACTTCAAAGGGTCTTCATTTGCTCACCGAACCTCTCCAATCCTATCACTGCTGCGTTTATGCCCCTGTACACATGCTTGATTCTCTTTCGGAGACATAGCAATCCATAGGTTTTAAGATACTTACTAGTCAGGTACATTCTTAGGCGTTTAATATGGGGTGTTGAGTCCATTTCGTTGAGCAAGGAGTAGCTCTTGTCTATTCCATATTTGGCTTAAGGAACTTTATCTGTGCTCATTTCAATCTCTGGTTTTATGCAGCACCCCAACTCACCTTTCCCCTTAAGCAAGCATAAGTTGGTTTTCTAAATTTGAGACCCTGTTGTGTTCTGTAATTCAGTTCCTGTGTAGCCAAGTTTACATTCCGTGTATTACTGATATCTTATGATGTTTCTTTTTCTGTGTGACTTATTTCAGTTAGAATCATCATACCTGAATCCACTCATTGTGCTGCTAAGGGCCTGATGACATAGATTTCATTGCTGAGTGATATTGATTTGTAAGTAAATACCACAACTTCTTTATCCATTTTTCACTTTCTGCGATGTTGAACTTCTACTGTAAACGAGGTTCTTGTAAACAGAGGCGCCCCAAATTTTGGAGTGGCTGTGTCTTTTTGATTTTAATTTCCCTAAGCTATAGGACGATAAGTGGAAGTGCCCTAGGCTCTGTTGCTTTGTTTTTTAGATGTTTCAGGAAACACCATACACTTCTCCCGAGTGTCTGTTGGCAAGTTACATCCCGCCCATCAGCATAACAAGGCTCCCAGTTCTCCATGGCCTGTCCTGCCTTTCTGGATTTTACACTTTTTTCAGATGGCCCTTTTGACCGGGGGGAAGTGAGACTTCATTGTAGTGCAGATTTCCTTTGCAAGTTTGCTTGGTTGGCCAAAAAGGGCGTATGCCTTTTTTCCTGAATATATTCAGGAAAAAACGCATACGCCCTTTTTGGCCAAGTGCATCATTGTGGACGTTCTGCCTCTTTTCCTATGCTTTCAATGCAATTCCAGTCTACCTCCTGAAATCGGTTTCCTGCAATTCTGCCCCGCTTTCAAGTCCTCTTGGCAGCCTTACTTCAGTATATTTTTGGACGATAGCTGTCATTTATAACTCTGCAGGTTTGTGAATTACAGTGCCCCTGAGCTCCTTTCTTCAACTCGCTTTCTTGTGACCTGGCCGCAACACCGCAGGATGGCTTCAGGCCCTAATCTGGTTCTGGCACGGCACGCTGAGCCTTTGGTTAATTCGTCTTCCTGGTGGGAAATGAGAGTTAAATTTGCCCGTCCAGACACCTCCAGCTAGTCTCTCATTGATTCTCGCTATTCCTGTTCATCTTCCACAGAAATTGCAAACTGGGCCAAACTGGAGGTTAAAGGGACTGACTCTCCAAGTCGGGAGAGTGTTAGTAAAGCGTCTGGAATGTTGCACCCGAGTACCAGGTACGAAAACTGAGACATATTTGAACACGTCTCCCGATCACATGGTTGATCATACTCTAGGTTCCACATGCATGTTTTAGCTGAAGGAAGAATACCTTTAACCTGGGTAGTTGAAACCCGTGGAATGGGTACCATGCAATATGACTTCAAAGGGTCTTCATTTGCTCACCGAACCTCTCCAATCCTATCACTGCTGCGTTTATGCCCCTGTACACACGCTTGATTCTCTTTTGGAGACATAGCAATCCATAGGTTTTAAGATACTTACTAGTCAGGTACATTCTTAGGCGTTTAATATGGGGTGTTGAGTCCATTTCGTTGAGCAAGGAGTAGCTCTTGTCTATTCCATATTTGGCTTAAGGAACTTTATCTGTGCTCATTTCAATCTCTGGTTTTATGCAGCACCCCAACTCACCTTTCCCCTTAAGCAAGCATAAGTTGGTTTTCTAAATTTGAGACCCTGTTCTGTTTTGGAATTCAGTTCCTGTGTAGCCAAGTTTACATTCCGTGTATTAGTGATATCTTATGATGTTTCTTTTTCTGTGTGACTTATTTCAGTTAGAATCATCGTACCTGAATCCACTCATTATGCTGCTACGGGCCAGATGACATAGATTTCATTGCTGAGTGATACTGCATTGTACGTAAGTACCACAAGTTCTTTATCCATTTTTCACTTTCTGCGATGTTGAACTTGTACTGTAAATGAGGTTCTTGTAAACAGAGGCGTCCCAAACTTTGGGGTGGCTGTGTCTTTTTGATTTTAATTTCCCTAAGCTATAGGACCATAAGTGGAAGTGCCCTAGGCTCTGTTGCTTTGTTTTTTAGATGTTTCAGGAAACACCATACACTTCTCCCGAGTGTCTGTTGGCAATTTACATCCCGCCCATCAGCATAACAAGGCTCCCAGTTCTCCATGGCCTGTCCTGCCTTTCTGGATTTTACACTTTTTTCAGATGGCCCTTTTGACCGGGGGGAAGTGAGACTTCATTGTAGTGCAGATTTCCATTGCAAGCTTGCTTGGTTGGCCAAAAAGGGCATATGCCTTTTTTCCTGAATATATTCAGGAAAAAACGCATACGCCCTTTTTGGCCAAGTGCATCATTGTGGACGTTCTGCCTCTTTTCCTATGCTTTCAATGCAATTCCAGTCTACCTCCTGAAATCGGTTTCCTGCAATTCTGCCCCGCTTTCAAGTCCTCTTGGCAGTCTTACTTCAGTATATTTTTGGACGATAGCTGTCATTTATAACTCTGCAGGTTTGTGAATTACAGTGCCCCTGAGCTCCTTTCTTCAACTCGCTTTCTTTTGAGCTGGCCGCAACACCGCAGGATGGCTTCAGGCCCTAATCTCATTCCGGCACGGCACGCTGAGCCTTTGGTTAATTCCTCTTCTTGGTGGGAAATGAGAGTTAAATTTGCCCGTCCAGACACCTCCAGCTAGTCTCTCATTGGTTCTCGCTATTCCTGTTCATCTTCCGCAGAAATTGCAAACTGGGCCAAACAGGAGGTTAAAGGGACTGACTCTCCAAGTGGGGAGAGTGTTAGTAAAGCATCTGGAATGTTGCACCCGAGTACCAGGGGAGGAAAACTGAGACATATTTGAACACGTCTCCCGTTCACACGGTTGATCATACTCTGGGTTCCACATGCATGTTTTAGCTGAAGGAAGAATACCTTAAACCTGGAGAGTTGAGACCCGTGTAATGGGTACCATGCAATATGACTTCAAAGGGTCTTCATTTGCTCACCGAACCTCTCCAATCCTATCACTGCTGCGTTTATGCCCCTGTACACACGCTTGATTCTCTTTTGGAGACATAGCAATCCATAGGTTTTAAGATACTTACTAGTCAGGTACATTCTTAGGCGTTTAATATGGGGTGTTGAGTCCATTTCGTTGAGCAAGGAGTAGCTCTTGTCTATTCCATATTTGGCTTAAGGAACTTTATCTGTGCTCATTTCAATCTCTGGTTTTATGCAGCACCCCAACTCACCTTTCCCCTTAAGCAAGCATAAGTTGGTTTTCTAAATTTGAGACCCTGTTCTGTTTTGGAATTCAGTTCCTGTGTAGCCAAGTTTACATTCCGTGTATTAGTGATATCTTATGATGTTTCTTTTTCTGTGTGACTTATTTCAGTTAGAATCATCGTACCTGAATCCACTCATTATGCTGCTACGGGCCAGATGACATAGATTTCATTGCTGAGTGATACTGCATTGTACGTAAGTACCACAAGTTCTTTATCCATTTTTCACTTTCTGCGATGTTGAACTTGTACTGTAAATGAGGTTCTTGTAAACAGAGGCGTCCCAAACTTTGGGGTGGCTGTGTCTTTTTGATTTTAATTTCCCTAAGCTATAGGACCATAAGTGGAAGTGCCCTAGGCTCTGTTGCTTTGTTTTTTAGATGTTTCAGGAAACACCATACACTTCTCCCGAGTGTCTGTTGGCAATTTACATCCCGCCCATCAGCATAACAAGGCTCCCAGTTCTCCATGGCCTGTCCTGCCTTTCTGGATTTTACACTTTTTTCAGATGGCCCTTTTGACTGGGTGGAAGTGAGACTTCATTGTAGTGCAGATTTCCATTGCAAGCTTGCTTGGTTGGCCAAAAAGGGCGTATGCCTTTTTTCCTGAATATATTCAGGAAAAAACGCATACGCCCTTTTTGGTCAAGTGCATCATTGTGGACGTTCTGCCTCTTTTCCTATGCTTTCAATGCAATTCCAGTCTACCTCCTGAAATCGGTTTCCTGCAATTCTGTCCCGATTTCAAGTCCTCTTGGCAGCCTTACTTCAGTATATTTTTGGACGATAGCTGTCATTTATAACTCTGCAGGTTTGTGAATTACAGTGCCCCTGAGCTCCTTTCTTCAACTCGCTTTCTTGTGAGCTGGCCGCAACACCGCAGGATGGCTTCAGGCCCTAATCTGGTTCCGGCACGGCACGCTGAGCCTTTGGTTATTTCCTCTTCCTGGTGGGAAATGAGAGTTAAATTTGCCCGTCCAGACACCTCCAGCTAGTCTCTCATTGGTTCTCCCTATTCCTGTTCATCTTCCGCAGGAATTGCAAACTGGGCCAAACAGGAGGTTAAAGGGACTGACTCTCCAAGTGGGGAGAGTGTTAGTAAAGCGTCTGGAATGTTGCACCCGAGTACCAGGATACGAAAACTGAGACATATTTGAACACGTCTCCCGATCACATGGTTGATCATACTCTAGGTTCCACATGCATGTTTTAGCTGAAGGAAGAATACCTTTAACCTGGGTAGTTGAAACCCGTGGAATGGGTACCATGCAATATGACTTCAAAGGGTCTTCATTTGCTCACCGAACCTCTCCAATCCTATCACTGCTGCGTTTATGCCCCTGTACACACGCTTGATTCTCTTTTGGAGACATAGCAATCCATAGGTTTTAAGGTACTTACTAGTCAGGTACATTCTTAGGCGTTTAATATGGGGTGTTGAGTCCATTTCGTTGAGCAAGGAGTAGCTCTTGTCTATTCCATATTTGGCTTAAGGAACTTTATCTGTGCTCATTTCAATCTCTGGTTTTATGCAGCACCCCAACTCACCTTTCCCCTTAAGCAAGCATAAGTTGGTTTTCTAAATTTGAGACCCTGTTCTGTTTTGGAATTCAGTTCCTGTGTAGCCAAGTTTACATTCCGTGTATTAGTGATATCTTATGATGTTTCTTTTTCTGTGTGACTTATTTCAGTTAGAATCATCGTACCTGAATCCACTCATTATGCTGCTACGGGTCAGATGACATAGATTTCATTGCTGAGTGATACTGCATTGTACGTAAGTACCACAAGTTCTTTATCCATTTTTCACTTTCTGGGATGTTGAACTTGTACTGTAAATGAGGTTCTTGTAAACAGAGGCGTCCCAAACTTTGGGGTGGCTGTGTCTTTTTGATTTTAATTTCCCTAAGCTATAGGACGATAAGTGGAAGTGCCCTAGGCTCTGTTGCTTTGTTTTTTAGATGTTTCAGGAAACACCATACACTTCTCCCGAGTGTCTGTTGGCAAGTTACATCCCGCCCATCAGCATAACAAGGCTCCCAGTTCTCCATGGCCTGTCCTGCCTTTCTGGATTTTACACTTTTTTCAGATGGCCCTTTTGACCGGGGGGAAGTGAGACTTCATTGTAGTGCAGATTTCCTTTGCAAGTTTGCTTGGTTGGCCAAAAAGGGCGTATGCCTTTTTTCCTGAATATATTCAGGAAAAAACGCATACGCCCTTTTTGGCCAAGTGCATCATTGTGGACGTTCTGCCTCTTTTCCTATGCTTTCAATGCAATTCCAGTCTACCTCCTGAAATCGGTTTCCTGCAATTCTGCCCCGCTTTCAAGTCCTCTTGGCAGCCTTACTTCAGTATATTTTTGGACGATAGCTGTCATTTATAACTCTGCAGGTTTGTGAATTACAGTGCCCCTGAGCTCCTTTCTTCAACTCGCTTTCTTGTGACCTGGCCGCAACACCGCAGGATGGCTTCAGGCCCTAATCTGGTTCTGGCACGGCACGCTGAGCCTTTGGTTAATTCCTCTTCCTGGTGGGAAATGAGAGTTAAATTTGCCCGTCCAGACACCTCCAGCTAGTCTCTCATTGGTTCTCGCTATTCCTGTTCATCTTCCACAGAAATTGCAAACTGGGCCAAACAGGAGGTTAAAGGGACTGACTCTCCAAGTCGGGAGAGTGTTAGTAAAGCGTCTGGAATGTTGCACCCGAGTACCAGGGTACGAAAACTGAGACATATTTGAACACGTCTCCCGATCACATGGTTGATCATACTCTAGGTTCCACATGCATGTTTTAGCTGAAGGAAGAATACCTTTAACCTGGGTAGTTGAAACCCGTGGAATGGGTACCATGCAATATGACTTCAAAGGGTCTTCATTTGCTCACCGAACCTCTCCAATCCTATCACTGCTGCGTTTATGCCCCTGTACACACGCTTGATTCTCTTTTGGAGACATAGCAATCCATAGGTTTTAAGATACTTACTAGTCAGGTACATTCTTAGGCGTTTAATATGGGGTGTTGAGTCCATTTCGTTGAGCAAGGAGTAGCTCTTGTCTATTCCATATTTGGCTTAAGGAACTTTATCTGTGCTCATTTCAATCTCTGGTTTTATGCAGCACCCCAACTCACCTTTCCCCTTAAGCAAGCATAAGTTGGTTTTCTAAATTTGAGACCCTGTTCTGTTTTGGAATTCAGTTCCTGTGTAGCCAAGTTTACATTCCGTGTATTAGTGATATCTTATGATGTTTCTTTTTCTGTGTGACTTATTTCAGTTAGAATCATCGTACCTGAATCCACTCATTATGCTGCTACGGGCCAGATGACATAGATTTCATTGCTGAGTGATACTGCATTGTACGTAAGTACCACAAGTTCTTTATCCATTTTTCACTTTCTGCGATGTTGAACTTGTACTGTAAATGAGGTTCTTGTAAACAGAGGCGTCCCAAACTTTGGGGTGGCTGTGTCTTTTTGATTTTAATTTCCCTAAGCTATAGGACCATAAGTGGAAGTGCCCTAGGCTCTGTTGCTTTGTTTTTTAGATGTTTCAGGAAACACCATACACTTCTCCTGAGTGTCTGTTGGCAATTTACATCCCGCCCATCAGCATAACAAGGCTCCCAGTTCTCCATGGCCTGTCCTGCCTTTCTGGATTTTACACTTTTTTCAGATGGCCCTTTTGACCGGGGGGAAGTGAGACTTCATTGTAGTGCAGATTTCCATTGCAAGCTTGCTTGGTTGGCCAAAAAGGGCGTATGCCTTTTTTCCTGAATATATTCAGGAAAAAACGCATACGCCCTTTTTGGCCAAGTGCATCATTGTGGACGTTCTGCCTCTTTTCCTATGCTTTCAATGCAATTCCAGTCTACCTCCTGAAATCGGTTTCCTGCAATTCTGCCCCGCTTTCAAGTCCTCTTGGCAGCCTTACTTCAGTATATTTTTGGACGATAGTTGTCATTTATAACTCTGAAGGTTTGTGAATTACAGTGCCCCTGAGCTCCTTTCTTCAACTCGCTTTCTTTTGAGCTGGCCGCAACACCGCAGGATGGCTTCAGGCCCTAATCTCATTCCGGCACGGCACGCTGAGCCTTTGGTTATTTCCTCTTCCTGGTGGGAAATGAGAGTTAAATTTGCCCGTCCAGACACCTCCAGCTAGTCTCTCATTGGTTCTCCCTATTCCTGTTCATCTTCCGCAGAAATTGCAAACTGGGCCAAACAGGAGGTTAAAGGCGCTGACTCTCCAAGTGGGGAGAGTGTTAGTAAAGCGTCTGGAATGTTGCACCCGAGTACCAGGGGAGGAAAACTGAGACATATTTGAACACGTCTCCCGATCACATGGTTGATCATACTCTGGGTTCCACATGCATGTTTTAGCTGAAGGAAGAATACCTTAAACCTGGGTAGCTGAAACCCGTGTAATGGGTACCATGCAATATGACTTCAAAGGGTCTTCATTTGCTCACCGAACCTCTCCACTCCTATCACTGCTGCGTTTATGCCCCTGTACACACGCTTGATTCTCTTTTGGAGACATAGCAATCCATAGGTTTTAAGATGCTTACTAGTCAGGTACATTCTTAGGCGTTTAATATGGGATGTTGAGTCCATTTCATTGAGCAAGGAGTAGCTCTTGCCTATTCCATATTTGGCTTAAGGAACTTTATCTGTGCTCATTTCAATCTCTGGTTTTATGCAGCACCCCAACTCACCTTTCCCCTTAAGCAAGCATAAGTTGGTTTTCTAAATTTGAGACCCTGTTCTGTTTTGGAATTCAGTTCCTGTGTAGACAAGTTTACATTCCGTGTATTACTGATATCTTATGATGTTTCTTTTTCTGTGTGACTTATTTCAGTTAGAATCATCGTACCTGAATCCACTCATTATGCTGCTACGGGCCTGATGACATAGATTTCATTGCTGAGTGATACTGCATTGTACGTAAGTACCACAAGTTCTTTATCCATTTTTCACTTTCTGTGATATTGAACTTGTACGGTAAACGAGGTTCTTGTAAACAGAGGCTTCCCAAACTTTGGGTTGGCTGTGTCTTTTTTGTTTTAATTTCCCTAAGCTATAGGACCATAAGTGGAAGTGCCCTAGGCTCTGTTGCTTTGTTTCTTAGATGTTTCAGGAAACACCATACACTTCTCCCGAGTGTCTGTTGGCAATTTACATCCCGCCCATCAGCATAACAAGGCTCCCAGTTCTCCATGGCCTGTCCTGCCTTTCTGGATTTTACACTTTTTTCAGATGGCCCTTTTGACCGGGGGGAAGTGAGACTTCATTGTAGTGCAGATTTCCTTTGCAAGCTTGCTTGGTTGGCCAAAAAGGGCGTATGCGTTTTTTCCTGAATATATTCAGGAAAAAACGCATACGCCCTTTTTGGCCAAGTGCATCATTGTGGACGTTCTGCCTCTTTTCCTATGCTTTCAATGCAATTCCAGTCTACCTCCTGAAATCGGTTTCCTGCAATTCTGCCCCGCTTTCAAGTCCTCTTGGCAGCCTTACTTCAGTATATTTTTGGACGATAGCTGTCATTTATAACTCTGCAGGTTTGTGAATTACAGTGCCCCTGAGCTCCTTTCTTCAACTCGCTTTCTTGTGACCTGGCCGCAACACCGCAGGATGGCTTCAGGCCCTAATCTGGTTCCGGCATGGCACGCTGAGCCTTTGGTTAATTCCTCTTCCTGGTGGGAAATGAGAGTTAAATTTGCCCGTCCAGACACCTCCAGCTAGTCTCTCATTGGTTCTCGCTATTCCTGTTCATCTTCGGCAGAAATTGCAAACTGGGCCAAACAGGAGGTTAAAGGGACTGACTCTCCAAGTGGGGAGAGTGTTAGTAAAGCATCTTGAATGTTGTACCCGAGTACCAGGGGAGGAAAACTGAGACATATTTGAACACGTCTCCCGTTCACACGGTTGATCATACTCTGGGTTCCACATGCATGTTTTAGCTGAAGGAAGAATACCTTAAACCTGGAGAGTTGAGACCCGTGTAATGGGTACCATGCAATATGACTTCAAAGGGTCTTCATTTGCTCACCGAACCTCTCCAATCCTATCACTGCTGCGTTTATGCCCCTGTACACACGCTTGATTCTCTTTTGGAGACATAGCAATCCATAGGTTTTAAGATACTTACTAGTCAGGTACATTCTTAGGCGTTTAATATGGGGTGTTGAGTCCATTTCGTTGAGCAAGGAGTAGCTCTTGTCTATTCCATATTTGGCTTAAGGAACTTTATCTGTGCTCATTTCAATCTCTGGTTTTATGCAGCACCCCAACTCACCTTTCCCCTTAAGCAAGCATAAGTTGGTTTTCTAAATTTGAGACCCTGTTCTGTTTTGGAATTCAGTTCCTGTGTAGCCAAGTTTACATTCCGTGTATTAGTGATATCTTATGATGTTTCTTTTTCTGTGTGACTTATTTCAGTTAGAATCATCGTACCTGAATCCACTCATTATGCTGCTACGGGCCAGATGACATAGATTTCATTGCTGAGTGATACTGCATTGTACGTAAGTACCACGAGTTCTTTATCCATTTTTCACTTTCTGCGATGTTGAACTTGTACTGTAAATGAGGTTCTTGTAAACAGAGGCGTCCCAAACTTTGGGGTGGCTGTGTCTTTTTGATTTTAATTTCCCTAAGCTATAGGACCATAAGTGGAAGTGCCCTAGGCTCTGTTGCTTTGTTTTTTAGATGTTTCAGGAAACACCATACACTTCTCCCGAGTGTCTGTTGGCAATTTACATCCCGCCCATCAGCATAACAAGGCTCCCAGTTCTCCATGGCCTGTCCTGCCTTTCTGGATTTTACACTTTTTTCAGATGGCCCTTTTGACCGGGGGGAAGTGAGACTTCATTGTAGTGCAGATTTCCATTGCAAGCTTGCTTGGTTGGCCAAAAAGGGCGTATGCCTTTTTTCCTGAATATATTCAGGAAAAAACGCATACGCCCTTTTTGGTCAAGTGCCTCATTGTGGACGTTCTGCCTCTTTTCCTATGCTTTCAATGCAATTCCAGTCTACCTCCTGAAATCGGTTTCCTGCAATTCTGTCCCGATTTCAAGTCCTCTTGGCAGCCTTACTTCAGTATATTTTTGGACGATAGCTGTCATTTATAACTCTGCAGGTTTGTGAATTACAGTGCCCCTGAGGTCCTTTCTTCAACTCGCTTTCTTGTGAGGTGGCCGCAACACCGCAGGATGGCTTCAGGCCCTAATCTGGTTCCGGCACGGCACGCTGAGCCTTTGGTTATTTCCTCTTCCTGGTGGGAAATGAGAGTTAAATTTGCCCGTCCAGACACCTCCAGCTAGTCTCTCATTGGTTCTCCCTATTCCTGTTCATCTTCCGCAGGAATTGCAAACTGGGCCAAACAGGAGGTTAAAGGGACTGACTCTCCAAGTGGGGAGAGTGTTAGTAAAGCGTCTGGAATGTTGCACCCGAGTACCAGGGTACGAAAACTGAGACATATTTGAACACGTCTCCCGATCACATGGTTGATCATACTCTAGGTTCCACATGCATGTTTTAGCTGAAGGAAGAATACCTTTAACCTGGGTAGTTGAAACCCGTGGAATGGGTACCATGCAATATGACTTCAAAGGGTCTTCATTTGCTCACCGAACCTCTCCAATCCTATCACTGCTGCGTTTATGCCCCTGTACACACGCTTGATTCTCTTTTGGAGACATAGCAATCCATAGGTTTTAAGGTACTTACTAGTCAGGTACATTCTTAGGCGTTTAATATGGGGTGTTGAGTCCATTTCGTTGAGCAAGGAGTAGCTCTTGTCTATTCCATATTTGGCTTAAGGAACTTTATCTGTGCTCATTTCAATCTCTGGTTTTATGCAGCACCCCAACTCACCTTTCCCCTTAAGCAAGCATAAGTTGGTTTTCTAAATTTGAGACCCTGTTCTGTTTTGGAATTCAGTTCCTGTGTAGCCAAGTTTACATTCCGTGTATTAGTGATATCTTATGATGTTTCTTTTTCTGTGTGACTTATTTCAGTTAGAATCATCGTACCTGAATCCACTCATTATGCTGCTACGGGTCAGATGACATAGATTTCATTGCTGAGTGATACTGCATTGTACGTAAGTACCACAAGTTCTTTATCCATTTTTCACTTTCTGCGATGTTGAACTTGTACTGTAAATGAGGTTCTTGTAAACAGAGGCGTCCCAAACTTTGGGGTGGCTGTGTCTTTTTGATTTTAATTTCCCTAAGCTATAGGACGATAAGTGGAAGTGCCCTAGGCTCTGTTGCTTTGTTTTTTAGATGTTTCAGGAAACACCATACACTTCTCCCGAGTGTCTGTTGGCAAGTTACATCCCGCCCATCAGCATAACAAGGCTCCCAGTTCTCCATGGCCTGTCCTGCCTTTCTGGATTTTACACTTTTTTCAGATGGCCCTTTTGACCGGGGGGAAGTGAGACTTCATTGTAGTGCAGATTTCCTTTACAAGTTTGCTTGGTTGGCCAAAAAGGGCGTATGCCTTTTTTCCTGAATATATTCAGGAAAAAACGCATACGCCCTTTTTGGCCAAGTGCATCATTGTGGACGTTCTGCCTCTTTTCCTATGCTTTCAATGCAATTCCAGTCTACCTCCTGAAATCGGTTTCCTGCAATTCTGCCCCGCTTTCAAGTCCTCTTGGCAGCCTTACTTCAGTATATTTTTGGATGATAGCTGTCATTTATAACTCTGCAGGTTTGTGAATTACAGTGCCCCTGAGCTCCTTTCTTCAACTCGCTTTCTTGTGACCTGGCCGCAACACCGCAGGATGGCTTCAGGCCCTAATCTGGTTCTGGCACGGCTCGCTGAGCCTTTGGTTAATTCCTCTTCCTGGTGGGAAATGAGAGTTAAATTTGCCCGTCCAGACACCTCCAGCTAGTCTCTCATTGGTTCTCGCTATTCCTGTTCATCTTCCACAGAAATTGCAAACTGGGCCAAACAGGAGGTTAAAGGGACTGACTCTCCAAGTCGGGAGAGTGTTAGTAAAGCGTCTGGAATGTTGCACCCGAGTACCAGGGTACGAAAACTGAGACATATTTGAACACGTCTCCCGATCACATGGTTGATCATACTCTAGGTTCCACATGCATGTTTTAGCTGAAGGAAGAATACCTTTAACCTGGGTAGTTGAAACCCGTGGAATGGGTACCATGCAATATGACTTCAAAGGGTCTTCATTTGCTCACCGAACCTCTCCAATCCTATCACTGCTGCGTTTATGCCCCTGTACACACGCTTGATTCTCTTTTGGAGACATAGCAATCCATAGGTTTTAAGATACTTACTAGTCAGGTACATTCTTAGGCGTTTAATATGGGGTGTTGAGTCCATTTCGTTGAGCAAGGAGTAGCTCTTGTCTATTCCATATTTGGCTTAAGGAACTTTATCTGTGCTCATTTCAATCTCTGGTTTTATGCAGCACCCCAACTCACCTTTCCCCTTAAGCAAGCATAAGTTGGTTTTCTAAATTTGAGACCCTGTTCTGTTTTGGAATTCAGTTCCTGTGTAGCCAAGTTTACATTCCGTGTATTAGTGATATCTTATGATGTTTCTTTTTCTGTGTGACTTATTTCAGTTAGAATCATCGTACCTGAATCCACTCATTATGCTGCTACGGGCCTGATGACATAGATTTCATTGCTGAGTGATACTGCATTGTACGTAAGTACCACAAGTTCTTTATCCATTTTTCACTTTCTGCGATGTTGAACTTGTACTGTAAATGAGGTTCTTGTAAACAGAGGCGTCCCAAACTTTGGGGTGGCTGTGTCTTTTTGATTTTAATTTCCCTAAGCTATAGGACCATAAGTGGAAGTGCCCTAGGCTCTGTTGCTTTGTTTTTTAGATGTTTCAGGAAACACCATACACTTCTCCCGAGTGTCTGTTGGCAATTTACATCCCGCCCATCAGCATACCAAGGCTCCCAGTTCTCCATGGCCTGTCCTGCCTTTCTGGATTTTACACTTTTTTCAGATGGCCCTTTTGACCGGGGGGAAGTGAGACTTCATTGTAGTGCAGATTTCCTTTGCAAGCTTGCTTGGTTGGCCAAAAAGGGCGTATGCGTTTTTTCCTGAATATATTCAGGAAAAAACGCATACGCCCTTTTTGGCCAAGTGCATCATTGTGGACGTTCTGCCTCTTTTCCTATGCTTTCAATGCAATTCCAGTCTACCTCCTGAAATCGGTTTCCTGCAATTCTGCCCCGCTTTCAAGTCCTCTTGGCAGCCTTACTTCAGTATATTTTTGGACGATAGCTGTCATTTATAACTCTGCAGGTTTGTGAATTACAGTGCCCCTGAGCTCCTTTCTTCAACTCTCTTTCTTGTGAGCTGGCCGCAACACCGCAGGATGGCTTCAGGCCCTAATCTGGTTCCGGCACGGCACGCTGAGCCTTTGGTTATTTCCTCTTCCTGGTGGGAATTGAGAGTTAAATTTGCCAGTCCAGACACCTCCAGCTAGTCTCTCATTGGTTCTCCCTATTCCTGTTCATCTTCCGCAGAAATTGCAAACTGGGCCAAACAGGAGGTTAAAGGGACTGACTCTCCAAGTCGGGAGAGTGTTAGTAAAGCGTCTGGAATGTTGCACCCGAGTACCAGGGTACGAAAACTGAGACATATTTGAACACGTCTCCCGATCACATGGTTGATCATACTCTGGGTTCCACATGCAAGTTTCAGCTGAAGGAAGAATACCTTAAACCTGGAGAGTTGAGACCCGTGGAATGGGTACCATGCAATATGACTTCAAAGGGTCTTCATTTGCTCACCGAACCTCTCCAATCCTATCACTGCTGCGTTTATGCCCCTGTACACACGCTTGATTCTCTTTTGGAGACATAGCAATCCATAGGTTTTAAGATACTTACTAGTCAGGTACATTCTTAGGCGTTTAATATGGGGTGTTGAGTCCATTTCGTTGAGCAAGGAGTAGCTCTTGTCTATTCCATATTTGGCTTAAGGAACTTTATCTGTGCTCATTTCAATCTCTGGTTTTATGCAGCACCCCAACTCACCTTTACCCTTAAGCAAGCATAAGTTGGTTTTCTAAATTTGAGACCCTGTTCTGTTTTGGAATTCAGTTCCTGTGTAGCCAAGTTTACATTCCGTGTATTAGTGATATCTTATGATGTTTCTTTTTCTGTGTGACTTATTTCAGTTAGAATCATCGTACCTGAATCCACTCATTATGCTGCTACGGGTCAGATGACATAGATTTCATTGCTGAGTGATACTGCATTGTACGTAAGTACCACAAGTTCTTTATCCATTTTTCACTTTCTGCGATGTTGAACTTGTACTGTAAATGAGGTTCTTGTAAACAGAGGCGTCCCAAAATTTGGGGTGGCTGTGTCTTTTTGATTTTAATTTCCCTAAGCTATAGGACGATAAGTGGAAGTGCCCTAGGCTCTGTTGCTTTGTTTTTTAGATGTTTCAGGAAACACCATACACTTCTCCCGAGTGTCTGTTGGCAAGTTACATCCCGCCCATCAGCATAACAAGGCTCCCAGTTCTCCATGGCCTGTCCTGCCTTTCTGGATTTTACACTTTTTTCAGATGGCCCTTTTGACCGGGGGGAAGTGAGACTTCATTGTAGTGCAGATTTCCTTTGCAAGTTTGCTTGGTTGGCCAAAAAGTGCGTATGCCTTTTTTCCTGAATATATTCAGGAAAAAACGCATACGCCCTTTTTGGCCAAGTGCATCATTGTGGACGTTCTGCCTCTTTTCCTATGCTTTCAATGCAATTCCAGTCTACCTCCTGAAATCGGTTTCCTGCAATTCTGCCCCGCTTTCAAGTCCTCTTGGCAGCCTTACTTCAGTATATTTTTGGACGATAGCTGTCATTTATAACTCTGCAGGTTTGTGAATTACAGTGCCCCTGAGCTCCTTTCTTCAACTCGCTTTCTTGTGACCTGGCCGCAACACCGCAGGATGGCTTCAGGCCCTAATCTGGTTCTGGCACGGCACGCTGAGCCTTTGGTTAATTCCTCTTCCTGGTGGGAAATGAGAGTTAAATTTGCCCGTCCAGACACCTCCAGCTAGTCTCTCATTGGTTCTCGCTATTCCTGTTCATCTTCCACAGAAATTGCAAACTGGGCCAAACAGGAGGTTAAAGGGACTGACTCTCCAAGTCGGGAGAGTGTTAGTAAAGCGTCTGGAATGTTGCACCCGAGTACCAGGGTACGAAAACTGAGACATATTTGAACACGTCTCCCGATCACATGGTTGATCATACTCTAGGTTCCACATGCATGTTTTAGCTGAAGGAAGAATACCTTAAACCTGGGTAGTTGAAACCCGTGGAATGGGTACCATGCAATATGACTTCAAAGGGTCTTCATTTGCTCACCGAACCTCTCCAATCCTATCACTGCTGCGTTTATGCCCCTGTACACACGCTTGATTCTCTTTTGGAGACATAGCAATCCATAGGTTTTAAGATACTTACTAGTCAGGTACATTCTTAGGCGTTTAATATGGGGTGTTGAGTCCATTTCGTTGAGCAAGGAGTAGCTCTTGTCTATTCCATATTTGGCTTAAGGAACTTTATCTGTGCTCATTTCAATCTCTGGTTTTATGCAGCACCCCAACTCACCTTTCCCCTTAAGCAAGCATAAGTTGGTTTTCTAAATTTGAGACCCTGTTCTGTTTTGGAATTCAGTTCCTGTGTAGCCAAGTTTACATTCCGTGTATTAGTGATATCTTATGATGTTTCTTTTTCTGTGTGACTTATTTCAGTTAGAATCATCGTACCTGAATCCACTCATTATGCTGCTACGGGCCTGATGACATAGATTTCATTGCTGAGTGATACTGCATTGTACGTAACTACCACAAGTTCTTTATCCATTTTTCACTTTCTGCGATGTTGAACTTGTACTGTAAATGAGGTTCTTGTAAACAGAGGCGTCCCAAACTTTGGGGTGGCTGTGTCTTTTTGATTTTAATTTCCCTAAGCTATAGGACCATAAGTGGAAGTGCCCTAGGCTCTGTTGCTTTGTTTTTTAGATGTTTCAGGAAACACCATACACTTCTCCCGAGTGTCTGTTGGCAATTTACATCCCGCCCATCAGCATACCAAGGCTCCCAGTTCTCCATGGCCTGTCCTGCCTTTCTGGATTTTACACTTTTTTCAGATGGCCCTTTTGACCGGGGGGAAGTGAGACTTCATTGTAGTGCAGATTTCCTTTGCAAGCTTGCTTGGTTGGCCAAAAAGGGCGTATGCGTTTTTTCCTGAATATATTCAGGAAAAAACGCATACGCCCTTTTTGGCCAAGTGCATCATTGTGGACGTTCTGCCTCTTTTCCTATGCTTTCAATGCAATTCCAGTCTACCTCCTGAAATCGGTTTCCTGCAATTCTGCCCCGCTTTCAAGTCCTCTTGGCAGCCTTACTTCAGTATATTTTTGGACGATAGCTGTCATTTATAACTCTGCAGGTTTGTGAATTACAGTGCCCCTGAGCTCCTTTCTTCAACTCTCTTTCTTGTGAGCTGGCCGCAACACCGCAGGATGGCTTCAGGCCCTAATCTGGTTCCGGCACGGCACGCTGAGCCTTTGGTTATTTCCTCTTCCTGGTGGGAATTGAGAGTTAAATTTGCCAGTCCAGACACCTCCAGCTAGTCTCTCATTGGTTCTCCCTATTCCTGTTCATCTTCCGCAGAAATTGCAAACTGGGCCAAACAGGAGGTTAAAGGGGCTGACTCTCCAAGTCGGGAGAGTGTTAGTAAAGCGTCTGGAATGTTGCACCCGAGTACCAGGGTACGAAAACTGAGACATATTTGAACACGTCTCCCGATCACATGGTTGATCATACTCTGGGTTCCACATGCAAGTTTCAGCTGAAGGAAGAATACCTTAAACCTGGAGAGTTGAGACCCGTGGAATGGGTACCATGCAATATGACTTCAAAGGGTCTTCATTTGCTCACCGAACCTCTCCAATCCTATCACTGCTGCGTTTATGCCCCTGTACACACGCTTGATTCTCTTTTGGAGACATAGCAATCCATAGGTTTTAAGATACTTACTAGTCAGGTACATTCTTAGGCGTTTAATATGGGGTGTTGAGTCCATTTCGTTGAGCAAGGAGTAGCTCTTGTCTATTCCATATTTGGCTTAAGGAACTTTATCTGTGCTCATTTCAATCTCTGGTTTTATGCAGCACCCCAACTCACCTTTACCCTTAAGCAAGCATAAGTTGGTTTTCTAAATTTGAGACCCTGTTCTGTTTTGGAATTCAGTTCCTGTGTAGCCAAGTTTACATTCCGTGTATTAGTGATATCTTATGATGTTTCTTTTTCTGTGTGACTTATTTCAGTTAGAATCATCGTACCTGAATCCACTCATTATGCTGCTACGGACCAGATGACATAGATTTCATTGCTGAGTGATACTGCATTGTACGTAAGTACCACAAGTTCTTTATCCATTTTTCACTTTCTGCGATGTTGAACTTGTACTGTAAATGAGGTTCTTGTAAACAGAGGCGTCCCAAACTTTGGGGTGGCTGTGTCTTTTTGATTTTAATTTCCGTAAGCTATAGGACGATAAGTGGAAGTGCCCTAGGCTCTGTTGCTTTGTTTTTTAGATGTTTCAGGAAACACCATACACTTCTCCCGAGTGTCTGTTGGCAATTTACATCCCGCCCATCAGCATAACAAGGCTCCCAGTTCTCCATGGCCTGTCCTGCCTTTCTGGATTTTACACTTTTTTCCGATGGCCCTTTTGACCGGGGGGAAGTGAGACTTCATTGTAGTGCAGATTTCCTTTGCAAGTTTGCTTGGTTGGCCAAAAAGGGCGTATGCCTTTTTTCCTGAATATATTCAGGAAAAAACGCATACGCCCTTTTTGGCCAAGTGCATCATTGTGGACGTTCTGCCTCTTTTCCTATGCTTTCAATGCAATTCCAGTCTACCTCCTGAAATCGGTTTCCTGCAATTCTGCCCCGCTTTCAAGTCCTCTTGGCAGCCTTACTTCAGTATATTTTTGGACGATAGCTGTCATTTATAACTCTGCAGGTTTGTGAATTACAGTGCCCCTGAGCTCCTTTCTTCAACTCTCTTTCTTGTGAGCTGGCCGCAACACCGCAGGATGGCTTCAGGCCCTAATCTGGTTCCGGCACGGCACGCTGACCCTTTGGTTATTTCCTCTTCCTGGTGGGAAATGAGAGTTAAATTTGCCCGTCCAGACCCCTCCAGCTAGTCTCTCATTGGTTCTCCCTATTCCTGTTCATCTTCCACAGAAATTGCAAACTGGGCCAAACAGGAGGTTAAAGGGACTGACTCTCCAAGTCGGGAGAGTGTTAGTAAAGCGTCTGGAATGTTGCACCCGAGTACCAGGGTATGAAAACTGAGACATATTTGAACACGTCTCCCGATCACATGGTTGATCATACTCTAGGTTCCACATGCATGTTTTAGCTGAAGGAAGAATACCTTAAACCTGGGTAGTTGAAACCCGTGGAATGGGTACCATGCAATATGACTTCAAAGGGTCTTCATTTGCTCACCGAACCTCTCCAATCCTATCACTGCTGCGTTTATGCCCCTGTACACATGCTTGCTTCTCTTTTGGAGACATAGCAATCCATAGGTTTTAAGATACTTACTAGTCAGGTACATTCTTAGGCGTTTAATATGCGGTGTTGAGTCCATTTCGTTGAGCAAGGAGTAGCTCTTGTCTATTCCATATTTGGCTTAAGGAACTTTATCTGTGCTCATTTCAATCTCTGGTTTTATGCAGCACCCCAACTCACCTTTACCCTTAAGCAAGCATAAGTTGGTTTTCTAAATTTGAGACCCTGTTCTGTTCTGTAATTCAGTTCCTGTGTAGCCAAGTTTACATTCCGTGTATTACTGATATCTTATGATGTTTCTTTTTCTGTGTGACTTATTTCAGTTAGAATCATCATACCTGAATCCACTCATTGTGCTGCTACGGGCCAGATGACATAGATTTCATTGCTGAGTGACATTGCTTTGTAAGTAAATACCACAACTTCTTTATCCATTTTTCACTTTCTGCGATGTTGAACTTGTAATGTAAACGAGCTTCTTGTAAACAGAGGCGTCCCAAACTTTGGGGTGGCTGTGTCTTTTTGATTTTAATTTTCCTAAGCTATAGGACCATAAGTGGAAGTGCCCTAGGCTCTGTTGCTTTGTTTTTAGATGTTTCAGGAAACACCATACACTTCTCCCCAGTGTCTGTTGGCAATTTACATCCCGCCCATCAGCATAACAAGGCTCCCAGTTCTCCATGGCCTGTCCTGCCTTTCTGGATTTTACACTTTTTTCAGATGGCCCTTTTGACCGGGGGGAAGTGAGACTTCATTGTAGTGCAGATTTCCTTTGCAAGCTTGCTTGGTTGGCCAAAAAGGGCGTATGCGTTTTTTCCTGAATATATTCAGGAAAACACGCATACGCCCTTTTTGGCCAAGTACATCATTGTGGACGTTCTGCCTCTTTTCCTATGCTTTCAATGCAATTCCAGTCTACCTCCTGAAATCGGTTTCCTGCAATTCTGCCCCGCTTTCAAGTCCTCTTGGCAGCCTTACTTCAGTATATTTTTGGACGATAGCTGTCATTTATAACTCTGCAGGTTTGTGAATTACAGTGCCCCTGAGCTCCTTTCTTCAACTCGCTTTCTTGTGAGCTGGCCGCAACACCGCAGGATGGCTTCAGGCCCTAATCTGGTTCTGGCACGGCACGCTGAGCCTTTGGTTAGTTCCTCTTCCTGGTGGGAAATGAGAGTTAAATTTGCCCGTCCAGACACCTCCAGCTAGTCTCTCATTGGTTCTCCCTATTCCTGTTCATCTTCTGCAGAAATTGCAAACTGAGCCAAACAGGAGGTTAAAGGGACTGACTCTCCAAGTCGGGAGAGTGTTAGTAAAGCGTCTGGAATGTTGCACCCGAGTACCAGGGTACGAAAACTGAGACATATTTGAACACGTCTCCCGTTCACACGGTTGATCATACTCTGGGTTCCACATGCATGTTTTAGCTGAAGGAAGAATACCTTAAACCTGGATAGTTGAGACCCGTGGAATGGGTACCATGCAATATGACTTCAAAGGGTCTTCATTTGCTCACCGAACCTCTCCAATCCTATCACTGCTGCGTTTATGCCCCTGTACACACGCTTGATTCTCTTTTGGAGACATAGCAATCCATAGGTTTTAAGATACTTACTAGTCAGGTACATTCTTAGGCGTTTAATATGGGGTGTTGAGTCCATTTCGTTGAGCAAGGAGTAGCTCTTGTCTATTCCATATTTGGCTTAAGGAACTTTATCTGTGCTCATTTCAATCTCTGGTTTTATGCAGCACCCCAACTCACCTTTCCCCTTAAGCAAGCATAAGTTGGTTTTCTAAATTTGAGACCCTGTTCTGTTTTGGAATTCAGTTCCTGTGTAGCCAAGTTTACATTCCGTGTATTACTGATATCTTATGATGTTTCTTTTTCTATGTGACTTATTTCAGTTAGAATCATCGTACCTGAATCCACTCATTATGCTGCTACGGGCCTGATGACATAGATTTCATTGCTGAGTGATACTGCATTGTACGTAAGTACCACAAGTTCTTTATCCATTTTTCACTTTCTGCGATGTTGAACTTGTACTGTAAATGAGGTTCTTGTAAACAGAGGCGTCCCAAACTTTGGGGTGGCTGTGTCTTTTTGATTTTAATTTCCCTAAGCTATAGGACCATAAGTGGAAGTGCCCTAGGCTTTGTTGCTTTGTTTTTTAGATGTTTCAGGAAACACCATACACTTCTCCCGAGTGTCTGTTGGCAATTTACATCCCGCCCATCAGCATACCAAGGCTCCCAGTTCTCCATGGCCTGTCCTGCCTTTCTGGATTTTACACTTTTTTCCGATGGCCCTTTTGACCGGGGGGAAGTGAGACTTCATTGTAGTGCAGATTTCCTTTTCAAGCTTGCTTGGTTGGCCAAAAAGGGCGTATGCGTTTTTTCCTGAATATATTCAGGAAAAAACGCATACGCCCTTTTTGGCCAAGTGCATCATTGTGGACGTTCTGCCTCTTTTCCTATGCTTTCAATGCAATTCCAGTCTACCTCCTGAAATCGGTTTCCTGCAATTCTGCCCCGCTTTCAAGTCCTCTTGGCAGCCTTACTTCAGTATATTTTTGGACGATAGCTGTCATTTATAACTCTGCAGGTTTGTGAATTACAGTGCCCCTGAGCTCCTTTCTTCAACTCGCTTTCTTGTGAGCTGGCCGCAACACCGCAGGATGGCTTCAGGCCCTAATCTGGTTCTGGCACGGCACGCTGAGCCTTTGGTTATTTCCTCTTCCTGGTGGGAAATGAGAGTTAAATTTGCCCGTCCAGACACCTCCAGCTAGTCTCTCATTGGTTCTCCCTATTCCTGTTCATCTTCCGCAGAAATTGCAAACTGGGCCAAACAGGAGGTTAAAGGCGCTGACTCTCCAAGTGGGGAGAGTGTTAGTAAAGCGTCTGGAATGTTGCACCCGAGTACCAGGGGAGGAAAACTGAGACATATTTGAACACGTCTCCCGTTCACACGGTTGATCATACTCTGGGTTCCACATGCATGTTTTAGCTGAAGGAAGAATACCTTAAACCTGGAGAGTTGACACCCGTGGAATGGATACCATGCAATATGACTTCAAAGGGTCTTCATTTGCTCACCGAACCTCTCCAATTCTATCACTGCTGCGTTTATGCCCCTGTACACACGCTTGATTCTCTTTTGGAGACATAGCAATCCATAGGTTTTAAGATACTTACTAGTCAGGTACATTCTTAGGCGTTTAATATGGGGTGTTGAGTCCATTTCGTTGAGCAAGGAGTAGCTCTTGTCTATTCCATATTTGGCTTAAGGAACTTTATCTGTGCTCATTTCAATCTCTGGTTTTATGCAGCACCCCAACTCACCTTTACCCTTAAGCAAGCATAAGTTGGTTTTCTAAATTTGAGACCCTGTTCTGTTTTGTAATTCAGTTCCTGTGTAGCCAAGTTTACATTCCTTGTATTAGAGATATCTTATGATGTTTCTTTTTCTGTGTGACTTATTTAAGTTAGAATCATCATACCTGAATCCACTCATTGTGCTGCTAAGGGCCTGGTGACATAGATTTCATTGCTGAGTGATATTGCTTTGTAAGTAAATACCACAACTTCGTTATCCATTTTTCAATTTCTGCGATGTTGAACTTGTACTGTAAACGAGGTTCTTGTAAACAGAGGCGTCCCAAACTTTGGGGTGGCTGTGTCTTTTTGATTTTAATTTCCCTAAGCTATAGGACCATAAGTGGAAGTGCCCTAGGCTCTGTTGCTTTGTTTTTTAGATGTTTCAGGAAACACCATACACTTCTCCTGAGTGTCTGTTGGCAGTTTACATCCCGCCCATCAGCATAACAAGGCTCCCAGTTCTCCATGGCCTGTCCTGCCTTTCTGGATTTTACACTTTTTTCAGATGGCCCTTTTGACCGGGGGGAAGTGAGACTTCATTGTAGTGCAGATTTCCTTTGCAAGCTTGCTTGGTTGGCCAAAAAGGGCGTATGCGTTTTTTCCTGAATATATTCAGGAAAAAACGCATACGCCCTTTTTGGCCAAGTGCATCATTGTGGACGTTCTGCCTCTTTTCCTATGCTTTCAATGCAATTCCAGTCTACCTCCTGAAATCGGTTTCCTGCAATTCTGCCCCGCTTTCAAGTCCTCTTGGCAGCCTTACTTCAGTATATTTTTGGACGATAGCTGTCATTTATAACTCTGCAGGTTTGTGAATTACAGTGCCCCTGAGCTCCTTTCTTCAACTCGCTTTCTTGTGACCTGGCCGCAACACCGCAGGATGGCTTCAGGCCCTAATCTGGTTCCGGCACGGCACGCTGAGCCTTTGGTTATTTCCTCTTCCTGGTGGGAAATGAGAGTTAAATTTGCCCGTCCAGACACCTCCAGCTAGTCTCTCATTGGTTCTCCCTATTCCTGTTCATCTTCCACAGGAATTGCAAACTGGGCCAAACAGGAGGTTAAAGGGACTGACTCTCCAAGTCGGGAGAGTGTTAGTAAGGCGTCTGGAATGTTGCACCCGAGTACCAGGGGAAGAAAACTGAGACATATTTGAACACGTCTCCCGTTCACACGGTTGATCATACTCTGGGTTCCACATGCATGTTTTAGCTGAAGGAAGAATACCTTAAACCTGGAGAGTTGAGACCCGTGGAATGGGTACCATGCAATATGACTTGAAAGGGTCTTCATTTGCTCACCGAAACTCTCCAATCCTATCACTGCTGCGTTTATGTCCCTGTACACACGCTTGATTCTCTTTTGGAGACATAGCAATCCATAGGTTTTAAGATACTTACTAGTCAGGTACATTCTTAGGCGTTTAATATGGGGTGTTGAGTCCATTTCGTTGAGCAAGGAGTAGCTCTTGTCTATTCCATATTTGGCTTAAGGAACTTTATCTGTGCTCATTTCAATCTCTGGTTTTATGCAGCACCCCAACTCACCTTTCCCCTTAAGCAAGCATAAGTTGGTTTTCTAAATTTGAGACCCTGTTCTGTTTTGGAATTCAGTTCCTGTGTAGCCAAGTTTACATTCCGTGTATTAGTGATATCTTATGATGTTTCTTTTTCTGTGTGACTTATTTCAGTTAGAATCATCGTACCTGAATCCACTCATTATGCTGCTATGGGCCTGATGACATAGATTTCATTGCTGAGTGATACTGCATTGTACGTAAGTACCACAAGTTCTTTATCCATTTTTCACTTTCTGTGATATTGAACTTGTACGGTAAACGAGGTTCTTGTAAACAGAGGCGTCCCAAATTTGGGGTGGCTGTGTATTTTTGATTTTAATTTCCCTAAGCTATAGGACCATAAGTGGAAGTGCCCTAGGCTCTGTTGCTTTGTTTTTTAGATGTTTCAGGAAACACCATACACTTCTCCCAAGTGTCTGTTGGCAGTTTACATCCCGCCCATCAGCATAACAAGGCTCCCAGTTCTCCATGGCCTGTCCTGCCTTTCTGGATTTTACACTTTTTTCCGATGGCACTTTTGACCGGGGGGAATTGAGACTTCATTGTAGTGCAGATTTCCTTTGCAAATTTGCTTGGTTGGCCAAAAAGGGCGTATGCGTTTTTTCCTGAATATATTCAGGAAAAAACGCATACGCCCTTTTTGGCCAAGTGCATCATTGTGGACGTTCTGCCTCTTTTCCTATGCATTCAATGCAATTCCAGTCTACCTCCTGAAATCGGTTTCCTGCAATTCTGCCCCGCTTTCAAGTCCTCTTGGCAGCCTTACTTCAGTATATTTTTGTACGATAGCTGTCATTTATAACTCTGCAGGTTTGTGAATTACAGTGCCCCTGAGCTCCTTTCTTCAACTCGCTTTCTTGTGAGCTGGCCGCAACACCGCAGGATGGCTTCAGGCCCTAATCTGGTTCCGGCACGGCATGCTGAGCCTTTGGTTAATTCCTCTTCCTGGTGGGAAATGAGAGTTAAATTTGCCCGTCCAGACACCTCCAGCTAGTCTCTCATTGGTTCTCCCTATTCCTGTTCATCTTCCGCAGAAATTGCAAACTGGGCCAAACAGGAGGTTAAAGGGACTGACTCTCCAAGTCGGGAGAGTGTTAGTAAAGCATCTGGAATGTTGCACCGGAGTACCAGGGTACAAAAACTGAGACATATTTGAACACGTCTCCCGATCACATTGTTGATCATACTCTAGGTTCCACATGCATGTTTTAGCTGAAGGAAGAATACCTTAAACCTGGGTAGTTGAGACCCGTGGAATGGGCACCATGCAATATGACTTCAAAGGGTCTTCATTTGCTCACCGAACATCTCCAATCCTATCACTGCTGCGTTTATGCCCCTGTACACATGCTTGATTCTCTTTCGGAGACATAGCAGTCCATAGGTTTTAAGATACTTACTAGTCAGGTACATTCTTAGGTGTTTAATATGCGATGTTGAGTCCACTTCATTGAGCAAGGAGTAGCTCTTGTCTATTCCATATTTGGCTTAAGGAACTTTATCTGTGCTCATTTCAATCTCTGGTTTTATGCAGCACCCCAACTCACCTTTCCCCTTAAGCAAGCATAAGTTGGTTTTCTAAATTTGAGACCCTGTTCTGTTCTGTAATTCAGTTCCTGTGTAGCCAAGTTTACATTCCGTGTATTAGTGATATCTTATGATGTTTCTTTTTCTGTGTGTCTTATTTCAGTTAGAATCATCATACCTGAATCCACTTATTATGCTGCTGCGGGCCTGATGACATAGATTTCATTGCTGAGTGATACTGCATTGTACGTAAGTACCACAAGTTCTTTATCCATTTTTCACTTTCTGTGACATTGAACTTGTACGGTAAACGAGGTTCTTGCAAACAGAGGCGTCCCAAACTTTGGGGTGGCTGTGTCTTTTTGATTTTAATTTCCCTAAGCTATAGGACCATAAGTGGAAGTGCCCTAGGCTCTGTTGCTTTGTTTTTTAGATGTTTCAGGAAACACCATACACTTCTCCTGAGTGTCTCTTGGCAGTTTACATCCCGCCCATGAGCATAACAAGGCTCCCAGTTCTCCATGGCCTGTCCTGCCTTTCTGGATTTTACACTTTTTTCAGATGGCCCTTTTGACCGGGGGGAAGTGAGACTTCATTGTAGTGCAGATTTCCTTTGCAAGCTTGCTTGGTTGGCCAAAAAGGGCGTATGCGTTTTTTCCTGAATATATTCAGGAAAAAACGCATACGCCCTTTTTGGCCAAGTGCATCATTGTGGACGTTCTGCTTCTTTTCCTATGCTTTCAATGCAATTCCAGTCTACCTCCTGAAATCGGTTTCCTGCAATTCTGCCCCGCTTTCAAGTCCTCTTGGCAGCCTTCCTTCAGTATATTTTTGGACGATAGCTGTCATTTATAACTCTGCAGGTTTGTGAATTACAGTGCCCCTGAGCTCCTTTCTTCAACTCGCTTTCTGGTGAGCTGGCCGCAACACCGCAGGATGGCTTCAGGCCCTAATCTGTTTCCGGCTCGGCACGCTGAGCCTTTGGTTATTTCCTCTTCCTGGTGGGAAATGAGAGTTAAATTTGCCCGTCGAGACACCTCCAGCTAGTCTGTCATTGGTTCTCCCTATTCCTGTTCATCTTCCGCAGAAATTGCAAACTGGGCCAAACAGGAGGTTAAAGGCGCTGACTCTCCAAGTGGGGAGAGTGTTAGTAAAGCGTCTGGAATGTTGCACCCGAGTACCAGGGTACGAAAACTGAGACATATTTGAACACGTCTGCTATTCACATGGTTGATCATACTCTGGGTTCCACATGCATGTTTTAGCTGTAGGAAGAATACCTTAAACCTGGAGAGTTGAGACCCGTGGAATGGGTACCATGCAATATGACTTCAAAGGGTCTTCATTTGCTCACCGAACCTCTCCAATCCTATCACTGCTGCGTTTATGCCCCTGTACACACGCTTGATTCTCTTTTGGAGACATAGCAATCCATAGGTTTTAAGATACTTACTAGTCAGGTACATTCTTAGGCGTTTAATATGGGGTGTTGAGTCCATTTCGTTGAGCAAGGAGTAGCTCTTGTCTATTCCATATTTGGCTTAAGGAACTTTATCTGTGCTCATTTCAATCTCTGGTTTTATGTAGCACCCCAACTCACCTTTCCCCTTAAGCAAGCATAAGTTGGTTTTCTAAATTTGAGACCCTGTTCTGTTTTGGAATTCAGTTCCTGTGTAGCCAAGTTTACATTCCGTGTATTACTGATATCTTATGATGTTTCTTTTTCTGTGTGACTTATTTCAGTTAGAATCATCATACCTGAATCCACTCATTGTGCTGCTAAGGGCCTGATGACATAGATTTCATTGCTGAGTGATATTGCTTTGTAAGTAAATACCACAACTTCTTTATCCATTTTTCACTTTCTGTGATGTTGAACTTGTAATGTAAACGAGGTTCTTGTAAACAGAGGCGTCCCAAACTTTGGGGTGGCTGTGTCTTTTTTATTTAAATTTTCCTAAGCTATAGGACCATAAGTGGAAGTGCCCTAGGCTCTGTTGCTTTGTTTTTTAGATGTTTCAGGAAACACCATACACTTCTCCCGAGTGTCTGTTGGCAATTTACATCCCGCCCATCAGCATAACAAGGCTCCCAGTTCTCCATGGCCTGTCCTGCCTTTCTGGATTTTACACTTTTTTCAGATGGCCCTTTTGACCGGGGGGAAGTGAGACTTCATTGTAGTGCAGATTTCCTTTGCAAGCTTGCTTGGTTGGCCAAAGAGGGCGTATGCGTTTTTTCCTGAATATATTCAGGAAAAAACGCATACGCCCTTTTGGCTAAGTGCATCATTGTGGACGTTCTGCCTCTTTTCCTATGCTTTTAATGCAATTCCTGTCTACCTCCTGAAATTGGTTTCCTGCAATTCTGCCCCGCTTTCAAGTCCTCTTGGCAGCCTTACTTCAGTATATTTTTGGACGATAGCTGTCATTTATAACTCTGCAGGTTTGTGAATTACAGTGCCCCTGAGCTCCTTTCTTCAACTCGCTTTCTTGTGAGCTGGCCGCAACACCGCAGGATGGCTTCAGGCCCTAATCTGGTTCCGGCATGGCACGCTGAGCCTTTGGTTAATTCCTCTTCCTGGTGGGAAATGAGAGTTAAATTTGCCCGTCCAGACACCTCCAGCTAGTCTCTCATTGGTTCTCCCTATTCCTGTTCATCTTCCGCAGAAATTGCAAACTGGGCCAAACAGGAGGTTAAAGGCGCTGACTCTCCAAGTGGGGAGAGTGTTAGTAAAGTGTCTGGAATGTTGCACCCGAGTACCAGGGGAGAAAAACTGAGACATATTTGAACACGTCTCCCGTTCACACGGTTGATCATACTCTGGGTTCCACATGCATGTTTTAGCTGAAGGAAGAATACCTTAAACCTGGGTAGTTAAAACCCGTGGAATGGGTACCATGCAATATGACTTCAAAGGGTCTTCATTTGCTCACTGAACCTCTCCAATCCTATCACTGCTGCGTTTATGCCCCTGTACACACGCTTGATTCTCTTTTGGAGACATAGCAATCCATAGGTTTTAAGATACTTACTAGTCAGGTACATTCTTAGGCGTTTAATATGCTGTGTTGAGTCCATTTCATTGAGCAAGGAGTAGCTCTTGTCTATTCCATATTTGGCTTAAGGAACTTTATCTGTGCTCATTTCAATCCTGGTTTTATGCAGCACCCCAACTCACCTTTCCCCTTAAGCAAGCATAAGTTGGTTTTCTAAATTTGAGACCCTGTTTTGTTTTGGAATTCAGTTCCTGTGTAGCCAAGTTTACATTCCGTGTATTAGTGATATCTTATGATGTTTCTTTTTCTGTGTGACTTATTTCAGTTAGAATCATCATACCTGAATCCACTCATTATGCTACTACGGGCCTGATGACATAGATTTCATTGCTGAGTGATACTGCATTGTACGTAAGTACCACAAGTTCTTTATCCATTTTTCACTTTCTGTGATATTGAACTTGTACTGTAAACGAGGTTCTTGTAAACAGAGGCGTCCCAAACTTTGGGGTGGCTGTGTCTTTTTGATTTTAATTTCCCTAAGCTATAGGACCATAAGTGGAAGTGCCCTAGGCTCTGTTGCTTTGTTTTTTAGATGTTTCAGGAAACACCATACACTTCTCCCGAGTGTCTGTTGGCAATTTACATCCCGCCCATCAGCATAACAAGGCTCCCAGTTCTCCATGGCCCTTCCTGCCTTTCTGGATTTTACACTTTTCTCAGATGGCCCTTTTGACCGGGGGGAAGTGAGACTTCATTGTAGTGCAGATTTCCTTTGCAAGTTTGCTTGGTTGGCCAAAAGGGCGTATGTGTTTTTTCCTGAATATATTCAGGAAAAAACGCATACGCCCTTTTTGGCCAAGTGCATCATTGGGGACGTTCTGCCTCTTTTCCTATGCTTTCAATGCAATTCCAGTCTACCTCCTGAAATCGGTTTCCTGCAATTCTGCCCTGCTTTCAAGTCCTCTTGGCAGCCTTACTTCAGTATATTTTTGGACGATAGCTGTCATGTATAACTCTGCAGGTTTGTGAATTACATTGCCCCTGAGCTCCTTTCTTCAACTCGCTTTCTTGTGACCTGGCCGCAACACCGCAGGATGGCTTCAGCCCCTAATCTGGTTCCGGCACGGCTCGCTGAGCCTTTGGTTATTTCCTCTTCCTGGTGGGAAATGAGAGTTAAATTTGCCCGTCCAGACACCTCCAGCTAGTCTCTCATTGGTTCTCGCTATTCCTGTTCATCTTCCGCAGAAATTGCAAACTGGGCCAAACACGAGGTTAAAGGGACTGACTCTCCAAGTCGGGAGGGTGTTAGTAAAGCGTCTGGAATGTTGCACCCGAGTACCAGGGTACGAAAACTGAGACATATATGAACACGTCTCCCGATCACATGGTTGATCATACTCTAGGTTCCACATGCATATTTTAGCTGAAGGAAGGATACCTTAAACCTGGGTAGTTGAAACCCGTGGAATGGGTACCATGCAATATGACTTCAAAGGGTCTTCATTTGCTCACCGAATCTCTCCAATCCTATCACTGCTGCGTTTATGCCCCTGTACACATGCTTGATTCTCTTTCGGAGACATAGCAATCCATAGGTTTTAAGATACTTACTAGTCAGGTACATTCTTAGGCGTTTAATATGCGGTGTTGAGTCCATTTCGTTGAGCAAGGAGTAGCTCTTGTCTATTCCATATTTGGCTTAAGGAACTTTATCTGTGCTCATTTCAATCTCTGGTTTTATGCATCACCCCAACTCACCTTTACCCTTAAGCAAGCATAAGTTGGTTTTCTAAATTTGAGACCCTGTTCTGTTCTGTAATTCAGTTCCTGGGTAGCCAAGTTTACATTCCGTGTATTAGTGTTATCTTATGATGTTTCTTTTTCTGTGTGACTTATTTCAGTTAGAATCATCGTACCTGAATCCACTCATTATGCTGCTACGGGCCTGATGACATAGATTTCATTGCTGAGTGATACTGCATTGTACGTAAGTACCACAAGTTCTTTATCCATTTTTCACTTTCTGTGATATTGAACTTGTACTGTAAACGAGGTTCTTGTAAACAGAGGCGTCCCAAACTTTGGGGTGGCTGTGTCTTTTTGATTTTAATTTCCCTAAGCTATAGGACCATAAGTGGAAGTGCCCTAGGCTCTGTTGCTTTGTTTATTAGATGTTTCAGGAAACACCATACACTTCTCCCGAGTGTCTGTTGGCAATTTACATCCCGTCCATCAGCATAACAAGGCTCCCAGTTCTCCATGGCCCTTCCTGCCTTTCTGGATTTTACACTTTTCTCAGATGGCCCTTTTGACCGGGGGGAAGTGAGACTTCATTGTAGTGCAGATTTCCTTTGCAAGTTTGCTTGGTTGGCCAAAAAGGGCGTATGTGTTTTTTCCTGAATATATTCAGGAAAAAACGCATACGCCCTTTTTGGCCAAGTGCATCATTGTGGACGTTCTGCCTCTTTTCCTATGCTTTCAATGCCATTCCAGTCTACCTCCTGAAATCGGTTTCCTGCAATTCTGCCCTGCTTTCAAGTCCTCTTGGCAGCCTTACTTCAGTATATTTTTGGACGATAGCTGTCATTTATAACTCTGCAGGTTTGTGAATTACATTGCCCCTGAGCTCCTTTCTTCATCTCGCTTTCTTGTGACGTGGCCGTAACACCGCAGGATGGCTTCAGCCCCTAATCTGGTTCCGGCACGGCTCGCTGAGCCTTTGGTTATTTCCTCTTCCTGGTGGGAAATGAGAGTTAAATTTGCCCGTCCAGACACCTCCAGCTAGTCTCTCATTGGTTCTCGCTATTCCTGTTCATCTTCCGCAGAAATTGCAAACTGGGCCAAACACGAGGTTAAAGGGACTGACTCTCCAAGTCGGGAGGGTGTTAGTAAAGCGTCTGGAATGTTGCACCCGAGTACCAGGGTACGAAAACTGAGACATATATGAACACGTCTCCCGATCACATGGTTGATCATACTCTAGGTTCCACATGCATATTTTAGCTGAAGGAAGGATACCTTAAACCTGGGTAGTTGAAACCCGTGGAATCGGTACCATGCAATATGACTTCAAAGGGTCTTCATTTGCTCACCGAATCTCTCCAATCCTATCACTGCTGCGTTTATGCCCCTGTACACATGCTTGATTCTCTTTCGGAGACATAGCAATCCATAGGTTTTAAGATACTTACTAGTCAGGTACATTCTTAGGCGTTTAATATGCGGTGTTGAGTCCATTTCGTTGAGCAAGGAGTAGCTCTTGTCTATTCCATATTTGGCTTAAGGAACTTTATCTGTGCTCATTTCAATCTCTGGTTTTATGCAGCACCCCAACTCACCTTTACCCTTAAGCAAGCATAAGTTGGTTTTCTAAATTTGAGACCCTGTTCTGTTCTGTAATTCAGTTCCTGTGTAGCCAAGTTTACATTCCTTGTATTAGTGATATCTTAGGATGTTTCTTTTTCTGTGTGACTTATTTCAGTTAGAATCATCATACCTGAATCCACTCATTGTGCTGCTAAGGGCCTGATGACATAGATTTCATTGCTGAGTGATATTGCTTTGTAAGTAAATACCACAACTTCTTTATCCATTTTCACTTTCTGTGATATGGAACTTGTACTGTAAACGAGGTTCTTGTAAACAGAGGCGTCTCAAACTTTGGGGTGGCTGTGTCTTTTTGATTTTAATTTCCCTAAGCTATAAGACCATAAGTGGAAGTGCCCTAGGCTCTGTTGCTTTGTTTTTTAGATGTTTCAGGAAACCCCATACACTTCTCCCGAGTGGCTGTTGGCAATTTACATCCCGCCCATCAGCATAACAAGGCTCCCAGTTCTCCATGGCCTGTCCTGCCTTTCTGGATTTTACACTTTTTTCAGATGGCCCTTTTGACCGGGGGGAAGTGAGACTTCATTGTAGTGCAGATTTCCTTTGCAAGCTTGCTTGGTTGGCCAAAAAGGGCGTATGCGTTTTTTCCTGAATATATTCAGGAAAAAACGCATACGCCCTTTTTGGCCAAGTGCATCATTGTGGACGTTCTGTCTCTTTTCCTATGCTTGAAATGCAGTTCCAGTCTACCTCCTGAAATCGGTTTCCTGCAATTCTGCCCCGCTTTCAAGTCCTCTTGGCAGCCTTACTTCAGTATATTTTTGGACGATAGTTGTCATTTATAACTCTACAGTTTTGTGAATTACAGTGCCCCTGAGCTCCTTTCTTCAACTCGCTTTCTTGTGAGCTGGCCGCAACACCACAGGATGGCTTCAGGCCTTAATCTGGTTCCGGCACGGCACGCTGAGCCTTTGGTTATTTCCTCTTCCTGGTGGGAAATGAGAGTTAAATTTGCCCGTCCAGACACCTCCAGCTAGTCTCTCATTGGTTCTCCCTATTCCTGTTCATCTTCCGCAGAAATTGCAAACTGGGCCAAACAGGAGGTTAAAGGCGCTGACTCTCCAAGTGGGGAGAGTGTTAGTAAAGCGTCTGGAATGTTGCACCCGAGTACCAGGGGAGGAAAACTGAGACATATTTGAACACGTGTCCCGATCACACGGTTGATCATACTCTGGGTTCCACATGCATGTTTTAGCTGAAGGAAGAATACCTTAAACCTGGAGAGTTGAGACCCGTGGAATGGGTACCATGCAATATGACTTCAAAGGGTCTTCATTTGCTCACCGAACCTCTCCAATCCTATCACTGCTGCGTTTATGCCCCTGTACACACGCTTGATTCTCTTTTGGAGACATAGCAATCCATAGGTTTTAAGATACTTACTAGTCAGGTACATTCTTAGGCGTTTAATATGGGGTGTTGAGTCCATTTCGTTGAGCAAGGAGTAGCTCTGGTCTATTCCATATTTGGCTTAAGGAACTTTATCTGTGCTCATTTCAATCTCTGGTTTTATGCAGCACCCCAACTCACCTTTCCCCTTAAGCAAGCATAAGTTTGTTTTCTAAATTTGAGACCCTGTTCTGTTCTGTAATTCAGTTCCTGTGTAGCCAAGTTTACATTCCGTGTATTACTGATATCTTATGATGTTTCTTTTTCTGTGTGACTTGTTTCAGTTCGAATCATCGTACCTGAATCCACATATTATGCTGCTATGGGCCTGATGACATAGATTTCATTGCTGAGTGATTCTGCATTGTACGTGAGTACCACAACTTCTTTATCCATTTCTCACTTTCTGTGATATTGAATTTGTACCGTAAACGAGGTTGTTTTAAACAGAGCCGTCCCAAACTTTGGGATGGCTGTGTCTTTTTGAATTTAATTTCCCTAAGCTATAGGACCATAAGTGGAAGTGCCCTAGGCTCTGTTGCTTTGTTTATTAGATGTTTCAGGAAACACCATACAATTCTCCCGAGTGTCTGTTAGCAATTTACATCCCGTCCATCAGCATAACAAGGCTCCCAGTTCTCCATGGCCCTTCCTGCCTTTCTGGATTTTACACTTTTCTCAGATGGCCCTTTTGACCGGGGGGAAGTGAGACTTCATTGTAGTGCAGATTTCCTTTGCAAGTTTGCTTGGTTGGCCAAAAAGGGCGTATGTGTTTTTTCCTGAATATATTCAGGAAAAAACGCATACGCCCTTTTTGGCCAAGTGCATCATTGTGGACGTTCTGCCTCTTTTCCTATGCTTTCAATGCCATTCCAGTCTACCTCCTGAAATCGGTTTCCTGCAATTCTGCCCTGCTTTCAAGTCCTCTTGGCAGCCTTACTTCAGTATATTTTTGGACGATAGCTGTCATTTATAACTCTGCAGGTTTGTGAATTACATTGCCCCTGAGCTCCTTTCTTCATCTCGCTTTCTTGTGACCTGGCCGTAACACCGCAGGATGGCTTCAGCCCTTATCTGGTTCCGGCACGGCTCGCTGAGCCTTTGGTTATTTCCTCTTCCTGGTGGGAAATGAGAGTTAAATTTGCCCGTCCAGACACCTCCAGCTAGTCTCTCATTGGTTCTCCCTATTCCTGTTCATCTTCCGCAGAAATTGCAAACTGGGCCACACACGAGGTTAAAGGGACTGACTCTCCAAGTCGGGAGGGTGTTAGTAAAGCGTCTGGAATGTTGCACCCGAGTACCAGGGTACGAAAACTGAGACATATATGAACACGTCTCCCGATCACATGGTTGATCATACTCTAGGTTCCACATGCATATTTTAGCTGAAGGAAGGATACCTTAAACCTGGGTAGTTGAAACCCGTGGAATCGGTACCATGCAATATGACTTCAAAGGGTCTTCATTTGCTCACCGAATCTCTCCAATCCTATCACTGCTGCGTTTATGCCCCTGTACACATGCTTGATTCTCTTTCGGAGACATAGCAATCCATAGGTTTTAAGATACTTACTAGTCAGGTACATTCTTAGGCGTTTAATATGCGGTGTTGAGTCCATTTCGTTGAGCAAGGAGTAGCTCTTGTCTATTCCATATTTGGCTTAAGGAACTTTATCTGTGCTCATTTCAATCTCTGGTTTTATGCAGCACCCCAACTCACCTTTACCCTTAAGCAAGCATAAGTTGGTTTTCTAAATTTGAGACCCTGTTCTGTTCTGTAATTCAGTTCCTGTGTAGCCAAGTTTACATTCCTTGTATTAGTGATATCTTAGGATGTTTCTTTTTCTGTGTGACTTATTTCAGTTAGAATCATCATACCTGAATCCACTCATTGTGCTGCTAAGGGCCTGATGACATAGATTTCATTGCTGAGTGATATTGCTTTGTAAGTAAATACCACAACTTCTTTATCCATTTTCACTTTCTGCGATGTTGAACTTGTACTGTAAACGAGGTTCTTGTAAACAGAGGCGTCCCAAACTTTGGGGTGGCTGTGTCTTTTTGATTTTAATTTCCCTAAGCTATAGGACCATAAGTGGAAGGGCCCTAGGCTCTGTTGCTTTGTTTTTTAGATGTTTCAGGAAACACCATACACTTCTCCTGAGTGGCTGTTGGCAATTTACATCCCGCCCATCAGCATAACAAGGCTCCCAGTTCTCCATGGCCCTTCCTGCCTTTCTGGATTTTACACATTTTTCAGATGGCCCTTTTGACCGGGGGGAAGTGAGACTTCATTGTAGTGCAGATTTCCTTTGCAAGTTTGCTTGGTTGGCCAAAAAGGGCATATCCGTTTTTTCCTGAATATATTCAGGAAAAAACGCATACGCCATTTTTGGCCAAGTGCATCATTGTGGACGTTCTGCCTCTTTTCCTATGCTTTCAATGCAATTCCAGTCTACCTCCTGAAATCGGTTTCCTGCAATTCTGCCCCGCTTTCAAGTCCTCTTGGCAGCCTTACTTCAGTATATTTTTGGACGATAGCTGTCATTTATAACTCTACAGTTTTGAGAATTACAGTGCCCCTGAGCTCCTTTCTTCAACTCGCTTTCTTGTGAGCTGGCCGCAACACCACAGGATGGCTTCAGGCCCTAATCTGTTTCCGGCACGGCACGCTGAGCCTTTGGTTATTTCCTCTTCCTGGTGGGAAATGAGAGTTAAATTTGCCCGTCCAGACACCTCCAGCTAGTCTCTCATTGGTTCTCCCTATTCCTGTTCATCTTCCGCAGAAATTGCAAACTGGGCCAAACAGGAGGTTAAAGGCGCTGACTCTCCAAGTGGGGAGAGTGTTAGTAAAGCGTCTGGAATGTTGCACCCGAGTACCAGGGGAGGAAAACTGAGACATATTTGAACACGTGTCCCGATCACATGGTTGATCATACTCTGGGTTCCACATGCATGTTTTAGCTGAAGGAAGAATACCTTAAACCTGGAGAGTTGAGACCCGTGTAATGGGTACCATGCAATATGACTTCAAAGGGTCTTCATTTGCTCACCGAACCTCTCCAATCCTATCACTGCTGCGTTTATGCCCCTGTACACACGCTTGATTCTCTTTCGGAGACATAGCAATCCATAGGTTTTAAGATACTTACTAGTCAGGTATATTCTTAGGCGTTTAATATGGGGTGTTGAATCCATTTCGTTGAGCAAGGAGTAGCTCTTGTCTATTCCATATTTGGCTTAAGGAACTTTATCTGTGCTCATTTCAATCTCTGGTTTTATGCAGCACACCAACTCACCTTTCCCCTTAAGCAAGCATAAGTTGGTTTTCTAAATTTGAGACCCTGTTCTGTTTTGGAATTCAGTTCCTGTGTAGCCCAGTTTACATTCCGTGTATTAGTGATATCTTATGATGTTCCTTTTTCTGTGTGACTTATTTCAGTTAGAATCATCGTACCTGAATCCACTCATTATGCTGCTACGGGCCTGATGACATAGATTTCATTGCTGAGTGATACTGCATTGTACGTAACTACCACAAGTTCTTTATCCATTTTTCACTTTCTGTGATATGGAACTTGTACTGTAAACGAGGTTCTTGTAAACAGAGGCGTCTCAAACATTGGGGTGGCTGTGTCTTTTTGATTTTAATTTCCCTAAGCTATAAGACCATAAGTGGAAGTGCCCTAGGCTCTGTTGCTTTGTTTTTTAGATGTTTCAGGAAACCCCATACACTTCTCCCGAGTGGCTGTTGGCAATTTACATCCCGCCCATCAGCATAACAAGGCTCCCAGTTCTCCATGGCCTGTCCTGCCTTTCTGGATTTTACACTTTTTTCAGATGGCCCTTTTGACCGGGGGGAAGTGAGACTTCATTGTAGTGCAGATTTCCTTTGCAAGCTTGCTTGGTTGGCCAAAAAGGGCGTATGCGTTTTTTCCTGAATATATTCAGGAAAAAACGCATGCGCCCTTTTTGGCCAAGTGCATCATTGTGGACGTTCTGTCTCTTTTCCTATGCTTGAAATGCAGTTCCAGTCTACCTCCTGAAATCGGTTTCCTGCAATTCTGCCCCGCTTTCAAGTCCTCTTGGCAGCCTTACTTCAGTATATTTTTGGACGATAGCTGTCATTTATAACTCTACAGTTTTGTGAATTACAGTGCCCCTGAGCTCCTTTCTTCAACTCGCTTTCTTGTGAGCTGGCCGCAACACCACAGGATGGCTTCAGGCCTTAATCTGGTTCCGGCACGGCACGCTGAGCCTTTGGTTATTTCCTCTTCCTGGTGGGAAATGAGAGTTAAATTTGCCCGTCCAGACACCTCCAGCTAGTCTCTCATTGGTTCTCCCTATTCCTGTTCATCTTCCGCAGAAATTGCAAACTGGGCCAAACAGGAGGTTAAAGGCGCTGACTCTCCAAGTGGGGAGAGTGTTAGTAAAGCGTCTGGAATGTTGCACCCGAGTACCAGGGGAGGAAAACTGAGACATATTTGAACACGTGTCCCGATCACACGGTTGATCATACTCTGGGTTCCACATGCATGTTTTAGCTGAAGGAAGAATACCTTAAACCTGGAGAGTTGAGACCCGTGGAATGGGTACCATGCAATATGACTTCAAAGGGTCTTCATTTGCTCACCGAACCTCTCCAATCCTATCACTGCTGCGTTTATGCCCCTGTACACACGCTTGATTCTCTTTTGGAGACATAGCAATCCATAGGTTTTAAGATACTTACTAGTCAGGTACATTCTTAGGCGTTTAATATGGGGTGTTGAGTCCATTTCGTTGAGCAAGGAGTAGCTCTTGTCTATTCCATATTTGGCTTAAGGAACTTTATCTGTGCTCATTTCAATCTCTGGTTTTATGCAGCACCCCAACTCACCTTTCCCCTTAAGCAAGCATAAGTTTGTTTTCTAAATTTGAGACCCTGTTCTGTTCTGTAATTCAGTTCCTGTGTAGCCAAGTTTACATTCCGTGTATTACTGATATCTTATGATGTTTCTTGTTCTGTGTGACTTGTTTCAGTTCGAATCATCGTACCTGAATCCACATATTATGCTGCTATGGGCCTGATGACATAGATTTCATTGCTGAGTGATTCTGCATTGTACATGAGTACCACAACTTCTTTATCCATTTCTCACTTTCTGTGATATTGAATTTGTACCGTAAACGAGGTTGTTTTAAACAGAGCCGTCCCAAACTTTGGGATGGCTGTGTCTTTTTGAATTTAATTTCCCTAAGCTATAGGACCATAAGTGGAAGTGCCCTAGGCTCTGTTGCTTTGTTTTTTAGATGTTTCAGGAAACACCATACACTTCTCCCGAGTGTCTGTTGGCAATGTACATCCCGCCCATCAGCATAACAAGGCTCCCAGTTCTCCATGGCCTGTCCTGCCTTGCTGGATTTTACACTTTTTTCAGATGGCCCTTTTGACCGGGGGGAAGTGAGACTTCATTGTAGTGCAGATTTCCTTTGCAAGCTTGCTTGGTTGGCCAAAAATGGCGTATGCGTTTTTTCCTGAATATATTCAGGAAAAAGGCATACGCCCTTTGTGGCCAAGTGCATCATTGTGGACGTTCTGCCTCTTTTCCTATGCTTTCAATGCAATTCCAGTCTACCTCCTGAAATCGGTTTCCTGCAATTCTGCCCCGCTTTCAAGTCCTCTTGGCAGCCTTACTTCAGTATATTTTTGGACAATAGCTGTCATTTATAACTCTGCAGGTTTGTGAATTACAGTGCCCCTGAGCTCTTTTCTTCAACTCGCTTTCTTGTGAGCTGGCCGCAACACCGCAAGATTGCTTCAGGCCCTAATCTGGTTCTGGCACGGCACGCTGAGCCTTTGGTTATTTCCTCTTCCTGGTGGGAAATGAGAGTTAAATTTGCCCGTCCAGACACCTCCAGCTAGTCTCTCATTGGTTCTCCCTATTCCTGTTCATCTTCCGCAGAAATTGCAAACTGGGCCAAACAGGAGGTTAAAGGCACTGACTCTCCAAGTGGGGAGATTGTTAGTAAAGCGTCTGGAATGTTGCACCCAAGTACCAGGGGACGAAAACTGAGACATATCTGAAAACGTCTCCCGATCACACGGTTGATCATACTCTGGGTTCCACATGCATGTTTTAGCTGAAGGAAGAATACCTTAAACTTGGAGAGTTGAGACCCGTGGAATGGGTACCATGCAATATGACTTCAAAGGGTCTTCATTTGCTCACCGAACCTCTCCAATCCTATCACTGCTGCGTTTATGCCCCTGTACACACGCTTGATTCTCTTTTTGAGACATAGCAATCCATAGGTTTTTAGATACTTACTAGTCAGGTACATTCTTAGGCGTTTAATATGCGGTGTTGAGTCCATTTCATTGAGCAAGGAGTAGCTCTTGTCTATTCCATATTTGGCTTAACGAACTTTATCTGTGCTCATTTCAATCTCTGGTTTTATGCAGCACCCCAACTCAACTTTCTCCTTAAGCAAGCATAAGTTGCTTTTCTAAATTTGAGACCCTGTTCTGTTTTGGAATTCAGTTCCTCTGTAGCCAAGTTTACATTCAGTGTATTAGTGATATTTTTTAATGTTTCTTTTTCTGTGTGACTTATTTCAGTTAGAATCACCATACCTGAATACACTCATTGTGCTGCTACGGGCCTGATGACATAGATTTCATTGCTGAGTGATACTGCATTGTACGTAAATACCACAACTTCTTTACCCATTTTTCACTTTCTGCAATATTGAACTTGTACTGTAAACGAGGTTCTTGTAAACAGAGGCGTCCCAAACTTTGGGGTGGCTGTGTCTTTTTGATTTTAATTTCCCTAAGCTATAGGACCATAAGTGGAAGTGCCCTAGGCTCTGTTGCTTTGTTTTTTAGATGTTTCGGGAAACACCATACACTTCTCCAGAGTGGCTGTTGGCAATTTACATCCCGCCCATCAGCATCAGAAGGCTCCCAGTTCTCCATGCCGTGTCGTGCCTTTATGGATTTTACACTTTTTTCAGATTGCCCTTTTGACCAGGTGTAAGTGAGACTTCATTGTACTGCAGATTTCCGTTGCAAGCTTGCTTGGTTGACCAAAAAGTGTGTATGCGTTTTTTCCTGAATATATTCAGGAAAAAACACATACGCCCTTTTTGGCCAAGTGCATCATTGTCGAGGTTCTGGCTCTCTTCATATGTTTTCAGTGCAATTCCAGTCTACCTCCTGAAATCGGTTTCCTGCAATTCTGCCTTGCTTTCAATGTCTCTTCATAGCCTTACCTCAATATATTTTTTGAAAATAGTTGGCCTTTATAACTCTGCAGGTTTTTGAATTGCAGTGGCCCTTAGCCCCACTTTTCAGCTCTTATTTTTGTGGTCTTGCCCCATAACCACAGGATTCCTTGAAGCCCTATTTTTCTTCTGGGGCACCTTGCTGTGCCTTTGGTTAATTCTTCTTACTGATGTGGCATTAGAGTGACATGTGCCCATTGAAACCGCTACAGCTTGTTTCTCACTGGTTCCCCCATTCACATTCATCCTCCGCACTAACTGCAGACTGTGCGATACCAGAACTTAAAGGCATTGACTCCATGTGGGGATGTTGTTAGTAAAGCGGCTGGAATGTCGATCCGGAGCCCCAGGAGAGGAAAAATGAGGTGCGTTTTAGAAACCTTTCCCGATCATATGGTATACCAGTCGCTGGGTTTCCCAAGCATGGTTTAGCTGTAGGAAGATTCCCTTCAACCTGGAGTTCTGGGACCCTTGGACTGAGTAGCATGAAGTATTGCATTAAACTTTCGGCAGTTGCTCACCAAAGCTCACCAATCCTCTCAGCCCCAAGTGTCCAGCCTTATGTCTTATCCAGCTGTGGTTTTATATGTGGTCAATCCAGGTTGCATCACAGCCCCTGAGCGAATTTTGTAAGAATTTTTCTCTCTTTCATTGTTTCAGCGTTTTGTTTTTAAAATTTATTTCTATAATGGGGTTTAGCTCATTTTCACTGCTGTGTTTGTGCCGCTCTGCACACACTTGATTCCCTTATGGAGATATATCAATACATGGGTTTTAAGATTCTTATTACTCAGATATATTTCTCTGCGGTGTATAGGGTGTGTTGAGGCCAGTTCATTGAGCAAGGTGTAGATCTTGTCTAATACCTATTTGGTTTATTGAACGGTATCTGTGCTAATTTCAAACTCTGGTTTTATGCATCACCCCACCTCTCCTTTCCCCTTAAGCTGACATAAGTGTGTTTTCTAAATGTGAGACACTGTTCTGTTCTGTAATTCATTTCTTGTGCAGCCATATTTACCCTCCCTCTATAAGTGATATCTTATGATATGTTTCTTTTTCTGTTTGACTTATTTCAAGTAGTATTATCGGACCTAAATCCACTCTTTATCCTTCTACTAGCCTTATTACATTGATTTCATGGTGAAGAGATATTCCATTGTACATAAGTACCACATCTTCTTTATCCATTGTTCTCTTTCCTGGGATATTTAAGGTGTACTGAAGTTGAGGTTCTTGTAAACAGAGTAGCCCTAAACTGTGGTGTGCTTGTGTCTTGTTGATTTTTAGACTTCCCTAGATATACTCCCATGATTGGAAGTGTCCTATGCTCTGTAGCTCTGTTTTTTAGATGATTTAGGAACCACCATACACTTCTCCAGAGTGGCTCTCGGCAGTTCACACACTGCCCATCAGCGTATAAAGGCTCCCTGTTCTCCATGGCCTGTCCTGCATTTCTGGTTTTTACAATTTTTTAGGATGGCCCTTTTGACCGGTGGGAAGTGAGACTTCTTTGTTGTGCACATTTGCATTGCTTGCTTGCTTCGTTGCCCATAAAGTGCGTATGCGTTTTTTCCTGGATATAATCAGGAAAAAACGCATACGCCCTTTTGGGCCAACTGCATCATTGTCGAAATTCTGCCGCTTTTCATGTGCGTTAAAGACGAGTCCAATCTATCTCTTGAAATCTGTTTCTTGCAATTCTGTCTTGCATTCAGATCCTCTTCTTTGCCTTACCTCAACATATTTTTGGACATTAGTTTTCATTTATAACTCTGCAGGTTTGTGAATTGCAGTGACCCTGAGCTCCATTTTTTAAGTTGCTCTTTTGTGAGCTGGCCTCAAACCCGCAGGATTGCTTCAGGCCCTATTTTGGCTCCGGCGAGGCAGGCTGAGCCTTTCTTTATTTCTTATTCTTAATGGGAAATTAGAGTGATATGTGCCCGTCCAAACCCCTACAACTATTCTCTCATTGGTTCCCCCTCTTCCCGTTCATCCTCCTCACAATTTGCAAAATGTGTGAAACAGAAGTTTAAATGTGCTGATTCTCCAAGTGGGGAGATTCTAAGTAACATGGCTGGAATGGTGAACAGGAGCACCAGGAGAGGATAAATGAGGTGCATTTTAGACACATCTCCCGATCACATGGTGTACAGTCCTCTGGGTTTTCCATGCATGTTTTAGCTGTAGGAAGATCCCTTGAACCTGCAGATTTGGGACCCATTGAATGGGTACCAGGTAGTATTACTTTAAAGGGTGTGCATTTCCTCACCCAACCTCACATTTCTCTTAGCGCAAACAGTTTCCAGCCTTATGTCTCATCCTGCTGTGGGTCTAGATGTGTTCAATCCATGTTGCATCACCGTCCCTGAGGAAAAGTTGTAAGAGGTTTTCTCTGTCTCTCTGTCGTTTATTTTTTTCAATTTATTACTATATTGGTTACAGCTGATTTTCAAAGCTCTGTTTCTTGCTGCTGTACATCCACTTGATTCACGTACAGAGAGTCATCAATAAATTCTTTTTCAGATTCTTACCAGTCGTATATATTCTTTTCCGGTGACTTGAGTGTGCTGAGTGCAGTTCTTTTAGCTACCGTGTAGGCCTTGTTGATTATCAGTTTGGTATTTGGAATGGTATCTTTGCTAATTTCAACCTCCTGGATGATGCCTCACCCCTCCCCACCTTTCCCGTTTAGCAGCCTTATGCGTGTTTTCTACATATTTGACTATGTTTTTGTTTTGTAATTTATTTCATGTGTAGCCATTTTGGATTCCACCTTTAAGTGATATCTTATGATATGTGTCTTTTTCTTTTTGAATTCTGTCACTTAGAATGATCATACGTAACTCCTCCGGAGTTGTTACAACTGGCCATATTTCATTGATTTCCAGGCTGAATAATATTCCACTCTACCTAAGTACCACATCTCTATCCATTTTTTCCCTCCAGAGACATTTAAGTTATATCCTAGTCGAGGATCTTTTAAACAGAGAGGGGGTAAACATTGGGGTGCCTGTGTCCTCTCGATTTTTGTTTTTCCCAAGATATACGCCCATGAGTGCAAGTGCCCTATGCTCTGTAGCTCATTTTTTAGATGCTTTAGTAAACACAATACACTTCTCCAGAATGGCCGTTGGCAATATACATTTCCACTATAAGTCTCACAGGGCTCCCTCTTCTCGTTGCCCTGTCCTGCATTTCTGTTGTTTACGCTTTATGAGGATGGCTCTTCTGACTGATGCGAAGTGATATCTTTTGTAGTATTGACTTCCAGTGCCCACCTGTTTGGTTGGCTAAAAAAGTGTATGCCCTTTTCTTGAATATATACAGAAAAAAAACGCATACACCCTTTTTGGCCAACTGCAATGTTGGCAATGTTCAGCTCCTTTTCTTGTGCTTAATGGCGAGTCCTTTCTACCTCCTCAAATCCCTTTCCTGCCATTCTCCCTTGCTTACAAGTCCTTTTCTCTGACTTTCCTCAAGACATTTTTCAGTGATGGATATTTTCAACTCTGCAGTTTTGTGAATTTTACTGCCCCTGAGTTCCATTGTTCAACTTGTGTTTATGGGAACTGGCCACAAAGCAGCGGGATTTCCTCAAGCCCTATACTGTTTCCATGGGCAACCCTAGCCTTTGGTCAATTCGTCTTCCTGATTGGAAATTAGAGTGACATGTGCCTGTCTGAACACCTAGGACTTGTCTCTCATTGTTCCTCATCCTTCCACTTCATCCTCTGGACAAATTCCAAACTGTACGCAACAGGATGTTGACAGTGCTGACATCTCCAAGTGGGGAGACTGTTAGTAAAGACGCTGGAGGGGTGAACCCGAGCACCAGGAGATGAGGAGATGAGATGCCTTTTCCAAACTCTTCCCGATCAGACGGTATACCATCCTCTGGGTGTGACAGACATGTTTTAGCAGTAGGAAGAGTCCCATTCATGTAAGGAGAACACCAGGGCTTTTTCAAAATCAGTGTCTCCCCGAAACCCAAACTGGGGAAGTTTTTAAGCTACGGCTACACATATGTTCATTAAGGGCCTTGGGAAGTAGGCAGAGTCCAAACTTTAGATGATTGAAGTCTTCAGGGTCAGAAGCACTCACCACCAGCTTCCCTTAGGCTACACTTTAACTATCATTGATAGATGATGTCAATAAAAATATCTATTCTTTTTCAGATTATTTCCCCTTATAGGTTATTGCAAAATGTTGAGTGTAGTTCCCTGTGCTATACAGTAGTTCCTTGTTGATGATCTATTTTATACATAGCAGTGTGTATGTGTTAATTCCAAACTGTTAATTTATCCCTCCTCCCACCTTTCCCCTTTGGTAATAATAAATTATAAGATTTTATACTTCTCAGAAATGGGGGAGCTGAAAGAGAGGTATCATTTTCAATGGAAAAGCATTTAAAACAAGATTGAAGGTTTAACCAAGATTATTAGATGTACATCCTTGGAAAGAAATCACTTCGTTTCTCTAATATTGACCTGACGAATAAGACAAACCTTTTCACTGAACTTGCTTATAAAAAGTGATGGAAATATCAAATGGAAGTGTTAGAAACATCTTATTTTACCCGAGCCTTATACACTGTTCTATGTTAACTACAGTTTGGCTCACACATCTGTTCATTGAGGTTACAATAGTCTCAATTTCTGTTACTGATCCTCCAGAGTGGACCCCAACAAGTGTCCCCCTGCCCAGTGTCATTGGGGCCAACAGATCGAGACTGAGTTTGGTTCACAAGCAAAGGAAACTTTATATTTTGATCAGAGAATGGAGAGGTGAGAGCATGCACTACCCCGTGGGCTGTGGGCTGGGCTGCTGTGTAGAGATCCTGTCAGAGTCAGTGGGAGGGAGGGAGGCGGCGGAGCTCTCGAGGGCCGGGTTGGCTGTAGCTCAGGCTCTATATCGTGGAGTCTGCACTGGGCCCCAGGAGCTGAGGTGTCGACCCAGCCATTCTGCACTAGGAAATCTGGTCTGAAGTGCCGGGTGTGGAACCTCTGCATGCGGGACCCTAGGAGCACATGAAATTAGACAAAGCACAAAGGATAGAAAAGGTTAGACTTGACTTTATTGCCCAGATTCTATTTTTATCTCCCAGGGATTTTTAATGGGCTTTGCTGGGGACAAACCCCTCCTCTGCCTTTTGTCCCGTTCCTCATTCTTGGAGTGCTGAGGGTGCAGACCCTTCTTCTGTAACTGCTGAGTGCTGAGTTGGGAGCCCTCATACCCTGGGGCGAGGGTCAGAGCTTCTCCCCAGCAGCCTCCCGGTGACGTTGATTGTCCCCAGGACCCCTGCCTCCCTGCTCGTCCACCTGAGCACCAGCATTGGAAGTGTTATAGATTCTAATGACCTTTAAGGGTCCAGGAAAGAGATGTGCAGAGACGCTGTGGGGGCCGGTTTCACCCCGCCCCACATTTGTTCGGCCACCTTAGGCTGACCGTTTCTGCCAGCCTAGATGCTCTGACCAGTAGTCTGCGCTTTCTTCAATTAGGCCCCTGAATTAACGTACAAACAGCACCAGGTGTCAGAGCCCTGCCCGCTCAACTCCCAGACAGTCCAGGGTCAGTGGTGATAAGGACCATGATGGCTACTGAGTCAACAGCCTTTGGAAGTAAACAGGAGTCCAGCCGGTCTTATTGGCCACCATCATCACGGTGTCTGTAGGCTTTTCTATGGTGACAGTGTGATATACGGTTCCCCCGCCAAGATTATTAGCTCCCCTCTGGGTGCAGTAAGTCCTGCAAGCAGTAGTCTACTCTTTTGGGACACACTCTTGTTGTTTTATGAGAGAAACTCCAGGTCAAGTGATGTTCACACGAGTCGTCATGGTGCCCTGTTGCCCCCGGTTATCTCTCTGGATGTTGGAGTTGGAGGGTCTCCTCACTCGAGGTCGGTGTGCCCACGGAGCGAACCCTGCAACTTCAGGGCATGGTTGGTGGTTAGGATCACCACGTGGGGTCCTTTTCCCTTAGGAGGGAGGTGGCCTTTTGGGCTGCTGATTTCCAGGTTTTTAGATACCGCCAGTATCTTGGCCAGATGTGGCAGTGGGCCAAGCCCCTTCGTGACCGTAGTTTATCCTACCTGGATGGCATTCTTGCATTGTTCCATTTCAAGTGGTCCCAGTTTTTGCACTAATTCTCCAATGGCGATTCACCTTTCACCGGGAATGTAAAGGCCAAAGGGTTTAGCTAAATTAGGGAGTTCCAGGGCAAGGGTCTGAATTGACTGCTCTTTCCATTCTTGAAAGGCCACTTCTGGATTCTATTCAAAAGGATCATCATCTTTTCCTTTCAGTGTTTCATATAGAGGCCCAGCTAGTAGACTGTAGTTAGGGATCCAGAAGCAGCAAACCCTGGCCTCCGCAGGAACCCCTAAGCTGTCTTCTAGTTTTAGAAAGGGGTAAGGCTGAAAATGGTTTCTTCCCTTTCCTGGGATGGGCTTCTCTGACCTTGTGTGAGAATGAAGCCCAGGCAGGTCACCGCAGTCTGTGATATTTGAGCTTTTTCTTGGACAACTTCTATCCTTTATTGGCTTGGTAGTTCAGAGGCCTCCTTAGTAGGGCTGGCGATCAGAATGTCGTCTGCATATTGAAGGAGGGTTTCCTTTTCCAGAGGTAGAACTTTTAGGTCTTTAGCTAAGCTTTCCCCAAAGACGGTGTGGGAATTTTTGCACCCTTGGGGCCAGACGGCCCGGAAGTATTGTTTTAGTTGTATGTTGAGTCCTGCCACTCATAAGCCAAAATTTCTTGTGACTCTGGGACTAATGGAATACAAAAGAAGGCATCATTGAAGACTAATACAGAATACCATGTCCTGGTGGTTGGTAGAATGACCAGCAGGGTGTAGGAATTAGGAGCAACTGGAGGTATATCCTCGGTGGCTTCACTGACTGTCCTGACATCCTTTACCAGGTCCCCAGCAGCCCATGGGGCTCTCGTGGTCAGACCAATCGCAGAATATGGAGCTCACCTGGGCAGGTACCCCACCCCCACCCCAGCCCACGGGGCTCTTGTGATCAGGCCCCTCCCAGGATACAGAGCTACCCTTGCAGGTACCGTGGCAGGGCTGGGCACACAGGAACCGTGCACATAGCCCTCATTGCAGAGCACCCCCAGCTCACCTGTCGCTCAGAGCTGACACAGAGCACCTCAGAGCAGGACTTGAACTAACAAACAGCAGCTGCGACAGGTCTGTGACCCTGGGCATCACTCCGTGAGGCCTCCCTCCACCTGGTCTTCCAGAGACTTCCACTGCACCCGGGGCACCAGGCCTCTGTCTCCAACCACCACCCACCCCTCCTCTCCCTGACTCCTGGGTTCCTCTCATTAGGAGAGGGTTTTCTTGAAGTTGTCTCCCACTCATGGGCCAGATAAAATGATTAGAAAACAAGCCAAAGCTGCAGCCCCTTGTCTATCCTGACTCTCAGGAGCCCACACCTGTTCCTTGGACCTGGCCGGTTCAGCAAGTTCCATTTTCTGCAACTGTGAGCCCCTGAGGGGTGATGATTGGCTGACCTGGGCAGCCTTACCGTGCCGGCCAGCCCTCCCCAGGTGTGCCTGGGTTGAGATCAATATAAATACCACTCCAGGCAGCAAGAGCCCCTGCAGCCGTGCCTGACGCCATTTTCTCTGCCCTGTCAGCAGTCTCGGGGCTGGGCTGGTGGGAGGGAGTGAGAGGCCACGGCTTTGTGGGTGGCCCAGTGTGAGTGGGGCTCTGCTGGACTTTCTGCAGCAGTTGCCAGGTTGCCACCTGCTAAAGAAGAGGATGTGTCACCCATACCTGCTGCTGGAATTTCTCCCTGGGCAGAGGTGAGGAAGGAAAAAAGCAGTGGGGGCAGGGACAGGACGGGTATCTCAGGCAGGGAAATGGAAATCTTCCAGAAGAGCACCCAGGGCCAGGACCATCCTGGCTGGCCTGCAGGCACCAAGTCGGCCGGCATGCTGTCACTCGTGTGGCTCTATGGCCCTTCCTCTAGGCTTTCAAGTCCTTGTATATATTCAGGTGTTTTACCTGGGACGGGTGGGAATAGTTCAGCAGCAACTGGCCTGGGGCTCAGCTCACGTTTACTCACAGATGCCTCGGCACGGTGTCCCAGCTTTGCAATGAGGACGCTTGTTGCGTGGGGGCTGCTGGCTGAATGGGAGACGATTCCCCACCACTGACCAACTTCAGAATTGTTTACAACTGGAGCAAGTACCCTGATACGGTTTTCCTCTGTGTAACTGGTGGGTTCTGTGTTTTTTTCTCTTTTTCGTTTTTGGTTCAAGGTAGATTTTATTCCTCTTTTTTGTATTTACAGATATAAGCATGGAAATAATTTATTCATATAAATACATGTATGTGCAGGGAATAATTGTTTTTTCTGTTTTATTTTTTAAATTTTATTTCTTTTTAATTTTGAATTTTATTTTATATTTTTATACAGCAGGTTCTTATTGGTTATCTATTTTATACATATAAATGTATACATGCCAATCCCAGTCTCTCAACTCCTCCCACCACCACCCCCCCAACAGCTTTCCCCCCTTGTTGTCCATACGTTTGTTGTCTACATCTGTTGCTCTATTTATGCCTTGCAAAATGGTTATTCTGTACAGTTTTTCTAGGTTCCACATATATGCATGAATATACAAGATTTGTTTTTCTCTTTCTGACTTACTTCACTCTGTATGACAGTCTCTAGATCCATCGACGTCTCTACAAATGACCCAATTTCATTCCTTTTCATGGCTTAGTAATATTCCATTTTATATATGTACCACAGCTTTATGCATTCGTCTGTCTGTGGGCATTTAGGTTGCTTCCATTACCTCGATATTGTAAATAGTGATGCAATGAGCATTGCGGTGAATGACTCTTTTTGATTTATGGTTTTGTCTGGGTATATGTCCAGTACTGGGATTGCTGTATCATATGGTAATTCTATTGTTAGTTTCTTAAGAAATTCCATATTGTTCTCCATAATGACTGTATCAATTTATATTCCCAACAATAGTGGAAGAGGGTTCCTTTTCTCCACACCCTTTCCAGCATTTTTTGTTTGTAGATTTTCTATGATGCCTATTCTACCAGGTGTGAGGTGATACCTCATTGTTGAATCCATTTCGTTGAGCAAGGGGTAGGTCTTGTCTATTACATATTTGGCTTATGGAACGGTATCTGTGCAAATTTCAAACTCTGCTTTTATGCAGCACCCCAACTCACCTTCCCCCTTAAGCAAGCATAAGTTGGTTTTCTAAATTTGAGACCCTGTTCTGTTTTGGAATTCAGTTCATGTGTAGCCAAGTTCACATTCCGTGTATTAGTGATACCTTATGATGTTTCTTTTTCTGTGTGACTTATTTCACTTAGAATCATCGTGCCTCAATCCACTCATTATGCTGGTACGGGCCTGGTGACATAGATTTCATTGCTGAGTGGTATTCTGTTGTACATAAGTACCGCAACTTCTTTATCCATTATTTGCTCTCTGGGATATTTAACTTGTGCCGCAGAAGAGATTCCTGTAAAAAGAGCCGTCCCAAATTTTGGGGTGGCTGTGTCTTTTTGATTTTAATGTCCCTAAGCTATAGGACCATAAGTGGAAGTGCCCTAGGCTCTGTTGCTTTGTTTTTTAGATGTTTCAGGAAACACCATACACTTCTACAGAGGGGCTGTTGGGAATTTACATCCCGCCCATCAGCATAACAAGGCTCCCAGTTCTCCATGGCCTGTTCTGCCTTTCTGGATTTTACACTTTTTTCAGATGGCCCTTTTGACCGGGGGGGGGGGGGAAGTGAGACTTCATTGTAGTGCAGATTTCCTTTGCAAGCTTGCTTGGTTGGCCAAAATGGGCGTATGCGTTTTTTCCTGAATATATTCAGGAAAAAACGCATACGCCCTTTTTGGCCAAGTGCATCATTGTCGACGTTCTTCCTCTTTTCCTGTGTTTTAAATGCAATCCAATTCCGATTCCTCCTGAAATCGGTTTCCTGCAATTCTGCCCCGCATTCAAGTCCTCTTGGCAGCCCTACTTCAGTATATTTTCGGACAATAGCTGTCATTTATAAATCTGCAGGTTTGTGAATTACAGTGCCCCTGAGCTCCTTTCTTCAACTCGCTTTCTTTTGAGCTGGCCACAACACCGCAGGATTGCTTCAGGCCCTAATCTGGTTCCGGCACGGCATGCTGAGCCTTTGGTTAATTCCTCTTCCTGGTGGGAAATGAGAGTTAAATTTGCCCGTCCAGACACCTCCAGCTAGTCTCTCATTGGTTCTCGCTATTCCTGTTCATCTTCCGCAGAAATTGCAAACTGGGCCAAACAGGAGGTTAAAGGGACTGACTCTCCAAGTCGGGAGAGTGTTAGTAAAGTGTCTGGAATGTTGCACCCGAGTACCAGGGAACGAAAAGTGAGACACATTTGAACACGTTTCTCGATCACACGGTGGATCATACTCTGGGTTCCACATGCATGTTTTAGCTGAAGGAAGAATCCCTTAAACCTGGAGAGTTGAGACCCATGGAATGGATACCATGCAATATGACTTCAAAGGGTCTGCATTTGCTCACCGAACCTCACCAATCTTATGAGCCCCAAGTGTCCAGCCTTATGTGTCACCCAGCTCTGGGTGTAGATATGGTAAATGCAGGTTGCATCAGAAGCCTTGAATGGATTACTTAAGTATTGCTCTCTATTTCACTGTCATTGTGTTTTGTTTAAGAAATTTATTTTTAATATGGGATTTAGCTGATTTTCACTGCTTTAATGCCGCTGTACACACTCTTGATTCTCTTACAGAGATATATAAATCCATTGCTTTTATGATTCTTACTAGGCAGGTATATTCCTAGGCGTTGAATATGGGGTGTTGAGTCCATTTCGTTGAGCAAGGAGTAGCTCTTTTCTATTCCATATTTGCCTTATAGAACGTTATCTGTGCTCATTTCAATCCCTGGTTTTATGCAGCACCCCAACTCACCTTTCCCCTTAAGCAAGCATAAGTTGGTTTCCTAAATTTGAGACCCTGTTCTGTTTTGGAATTCAGTTCCTGTGTAGCCAAGTTTACATTCCGTGTATTAGTGATACCTTATGATGTTTCTTTTTCTGTGTGACTTATTTCAGTTAGAATCATCATACCTGAATCCACTCATTGTGCTGCTAAGGGCCTGATGACATAGATTTCATTGCTGAGTGATATTGCTTTGTAAGTAAATACCACAACTTCTTTATCCATTTTTCACTTTCTGCGATGTTCAACTTGTACTGTAAACAAGGTTCTTGTAAACAGAGGCGTCCCCAACTTTGGGGTGGCTGTGTCTTTTTGATTTTAATGTCCCTAAGCTATAGGACCATAAGTGGAAGTGCCCTAGGCTCTGTTGCTTTGTTTTTTAGATGTTTCAGGAAACACCATACACTTCTCCCAAGTGTCTGTTGGCAATTTACATCCCGCCCATCAGCATAACAAGGCTCCCAGTTCTCCATGGCCTGTCCTGCCTTTCTGGATTTTACACTTTTTTCAGATGGCCCTTTTGACCGGGGGGAAGTGAGACTTCATTGTAGTGCAGATTTCCTTTGCAAGCTTGCTTGGTTGGCCAAAAAGGGCGTATGCGTTTTTTCCTGAATATATTCAGGAAAAAACGCATACGCCCTTTTTGGCCAAGTGCATCATTGTGGACGTTCTGCCTCTTTTCCTATGCTTTCAATGCAATTCCAGTCTACCTCCTGAAATCGGTTTCCTGCAATTCTGCCCCGCTTTCAAGTCCTCTTGGCAGCCTTACTTCAGTATATTTTTGGACGATAGCTGTCATTTATAACTCTGCAGGTTTGTGAATTACAGTGCCCCTGAGCTCCTTTCTTCAACTCGCTTTCTTGTGAGCTGGCCGCAACAGCGCAGGATGGCTTCAGGCCCTAATCTGGTTCCGGCAGGGCACGCTGAGCCTTTGGTTAATTCCTCTTCCTGGTTGGAAACGAGAGTTAAATTTGCCCGTCCAGACACCTCCAGCTAGTCTCTCATTGGTTCTCCCTATTCCTGTTCATCTTCCGCAGAAATTGCAAACTGGGCCAAACAGGAGGTTAAAGGCGCTGACTCTCCAAGTGGGGAGAGTGTTAGTAAAGCGTCTGGAATGTTGCACCCGAGTACCAGGGGAGGAAAACTGAGACATATTTGAACACGTCTCCCATTCACACGGTTGATCATACTCTGGGTTCCACATGCATGTTATAGCTGAAGGAAGAATACCTTAAACCTGGGTAGTTGAGACCCGTGGAATGGGTACCATGCAATATGACTTCAAAGGGTCTTCATTTGCTCACCGAACCTCTCCAATCCTATCACTGCTGCGTTTATGCCCCTGTACACATGCTTGATTCTCTTTCGGAGACATAGCAATCCATAGGTTTTAAGATACTTACTAGTCAGGTACATTCTTAGGCGTTTAATATGCGGTGTTGAGTCCATTTCGTTGAGCAAGGAGTAGCTCCTGTCTATTCCGTATTTGGCTTAAGGAACTTTATCTGTGCTCATTACAATCTCTGCTTTTATGCAGCACCCCAACTCACCTTTCCCCTTAAGCAAGCATAAGTTGGTTTTCTAAATTTGAGAACCTGTTCTGTTTTGGAATTCAGTTCCTGTGTAGCCCAGTTTACATTCCGTGTATTAGTGATATCTTATGATGTTTCCTTTTCTGTGTGACTTATTTCAGTTAGAATCATCGTACCTGAATCCACTCATTATGCTGCTACGGGCCTGATGACATAGATTTCATTGCTGAGTGATACTGGATTGTACGTAAGTACCACAAATTCTTTATCCATTTTTCAATTTCTGTGATATTGAACTTGTACGGTAAACGAGGTTCTTGTAAACAGAGGCGTCCCAAACTTTGGGGTGGCTGTGTCTTTTTGATTTTAATTTCCCTAAGCTATAGGACCATAAGTGGAAGTGCCCTAGGCTCTGTTGCTTTGTTTTTTAGATGTTTCAGGAAACACCATACACTTCTCCCCAGTGTCTGTTGGCAATTTACATCCCGCCCATCAGCATAACAAGGCTCCCAGTTCTCCATGGCCTGTCCTGCCTTTCTGGATTTTACACTTTTTTCAGATGGCCCTTTTGACCGGGGGGAAGTGAGACTTCATTGTAGTGCAGATTTCCTTTGCAAGCTTGCTTGGTTGGCCAAAAAGGGCGTATGCGTTTTTCCTGAATATATTCAGGAAAAAACGCATACGCCCTTTTTGGCCAAGTGCATCATTGTGGACGTTCTGCCTCTTTTCCTATGCTTTCAATGCAATTCCAGTCTACCTCCTGAAATCGGTTTCCTGCAATTCTGCCCCGCTTTCAAGTCCTCTTGGCAGCCTTACTTCAGTATATTTTTGGACGATAGCTGTCATTTATAACTCTGCAGGTTTGTGAATTACAGTGCCCCTGAGCTCCTTTCTTCAACTCGCTTTCTTGTGACCTGGCCGCAACACCGCAGGATGGCTTCAGGCCCTAATCTGGTTCCGGCACGGCACGCTGAGCCTTTGGTTAATTCCTCTTCCTGGTGGGAAACGAGAGTTAAATTTGCCCGTCCAGACACCTCCAGCTAGTCTCTCATTGGTTCTCCCTATTCCTGTTCATCTTCCGCAGAAATTGCAAACTGGGCCAAACAGGAGGTTAAAGGCGCTGACTCTCCAAGTGGGGAGAGTGTTAGTAAAGCGTCTGGAATGTTGCACCCGAGTACCAGGGGAGGAAAACTGAGACATATTTGAACACGTCTCCCGTTCACACGGTTGATCATACTCTGGGTTCCACATGCATGTTTTAGCTGAAGGAAGAATACCTTAAACCTGGGTAGTTGAAACCCGTGGAATGGGTACCATGCAATATGACTTCAAAGGGTCTTCATCTGCTCACCGAACCTGTCCAATCCTATCACTGCTGCGTTTATGTCCCTGTACACATGCTTGATTCTCTTTCGGAGACATAGCAATCCATAGGTTTTAAGATACTTACTAGTCAGGTACATTCTTAGGCGTTTAATATGCGGTGTTGAGTCCATTTCGTTGAGCAAGGAGTAGCTCTTGTCTATTCCGTATTTGGCTTAAGGAACTTTATCTGTGCTCATTTCAATCTCTGGTTTTATGCAGCACCCCAACTCACCTTTCCCCTTAAGCAAGCATAAGTTGGTTTTCTAAATTTGAGACCCTGTTCTGTTTTGGAATTCAGTTCCTGTGTAGCCCAGTTTACATTCCGTGTATTAGTGATATCTTATGATGTTTCTTTTTCTGTGTGAATTATTTCAGTTAGAATCATCGTACCTGAATCCACTCATTATGCTGCTACGGGCCTGATGACATAGATTTCATCCTGAGTGATACTGCATTGTACGTAAGTACCACAAGTTCTTTATCCATTTTTCACTTTCTGTGATATTGAACTTGTACGGTAAACGAGGTTCTTGTAAACAGAGGCGTCCCAAACTTTGGGGTGGCTGTGTCTTTTTCATTTTAATTTCCCTAAGCTATAGGACCATAAGTGGAAGTGCCCTAGGCTCTGTTGCTTTGTTTTTTAGATGTTTCAGGAAACACCATACACTTCTCCCGAGTGTCTGTTGGCAATTTACATCCCGCCCATCAGCATAACAAGGCTCCCAGTTCTCCATGGCCTGTCCTGCCTTTCTGGATTTTACACTTTTTTCAGATGGCCCTTTTGACCGGGGGGAAGTGAGACTTCATTGTAGTGCAGATTTCCTTTGCAAGCTTGCTTGGTTGGCCAAAAAGGGCGTATGTGTTTTTTCCTGAATATATTCAGGAAAAAACGCATACGCCCTTTTTGGCCAAGTGCATCATTTTGGACGTTCTGCCTCTTTTCCTATGCTTTCAATGCAATTCCAGTCTACCTCCTGAAATCGGTTTCCTGCAATTCTGCTCCGCTTTCAAGTCCTCTTGGCAGCCTTACTTCAGTATATTTTTGGACGATAGCTGTCATTTATAACTCTGCAGGTTTGTGAATTACAGTGCCCCTGAGCTCCTTTCTTCAACTCGCTTTCTTGTGAGCTGGCCGCAACAGCGCAGGATGGCTTCAGGCCCTAATCTGGTTCCGGCACGGCACGCTGAGCCTTTGGTTAATTCCTCTTCCTGGTGGGAAACGAGAGTTAAATTTGCCCGTCCAGACACCTCCAGCTAGTCTCTCATTGGTTCTCCCTATTCCTGTTCATCTTCCGCAGAAATTACAAACTGGGCCAAACAGGAGGTTAAAGGGACTGACTCTCCATGTCGGGTGAGTGTTAGTAAAGCGTCTGGAATGTTTCACCCGAGTACCAGGGTACGAAAACTGAGACATATTTGAACACGTCTCCCGATAACATGGTTGATCATACTCTAGGTTCGACATGCATGTTTTAGCTGAAGGAAGAATACCTTAAACCTGGGTAGTTGAAACCCGTGGAATGGGTACCATGCAATATGACTTCAAAGGGTCTTCATTTGCTCACCGAACCTCTCCAATCCTATCACTGCTGCGTTTATGCCCCTGTACACATGCTTGATTCTCTTTCGGAGACATAGCAATCCATAGGTTTTAAGATACTTACTAGTCAGGTACATTCTTAGGCGTTTAATATGCGGTGTTGAGTCCATTTCGTTGAGCAAGGAGTAGCTCCTGTCTATTCCGTATTTGGCTTAAGGAACTTTATCTGTGCTCATTTCAATCTCTGCTTTTATGCAGCACCCCAACTCACCTTTCCCCTTAAGCAAGCATAAGTTGGTTTTCTAAATTTGAGACCCTGTTCTGTTCTGTAATTCAGTTCCTTTGTAGCCAAGTTTACATTCCGTGTATTACTGATATCTTATGATGTTTCTTTTTCTGTGTGACTTATTTCAGTTAGAATCATCATACCTGAATCCACTCATTGTGCTGCTAAGGGCCTGATGACATAGATTTCATTGCTGAGTGATATTGCTTTGTAAGTAAATACCACAACTTCTTTATCCATTTTTCACTTTCTGCGATGTTGAACTTGTACTGTAAACAAGGTTCTTGTAAACAGAGGCGTCCCAAACTTTGGGGTGGCTGTGTCTTTTTGATTTTAATTTCCCTAAGCTATAGGACCATAAGTGGAAGTGCCCTAGGCTCTGTTGCTTTGTTTTTTAGATGTTTCAGGAAACACCATACACTTCTCCCGAGTGTCTGTTGGCAATTTACATCCCGCCCATCAGCATAACAAGGCTCCCAGTTCTCCATGGCCTGTCCTGCCTTTCTGGATTTTACACTTTTTTCAGATGGCCCTTTTGACCGGGGGGAAGTGAGACTTCATTGTAGTGCAGATTTCCTTTGCAAGCTTGCTTGGTTGGCCAAAAAGGGCGTATGCGTTTTTTCCTGAATATATTCAGGAAAAAACGCATACGCCCTTTTTGGCCAAGTGCATCATTGTGGACGTTCTGCCTCTTTTCCTATGCTTTCAATGCAATTCCAGTCTACCACCTGAAATCGGTTTCCTGCAATTCTGCTCCGCTTTCAAGTCCTCTTGGCAGCCTTACTTCAGTATATTTTTGGACGATAGCTGTCATTTATAACTCTGCAGGTTTGTGAATTACAGTGCCCCTGAGCTCCTTTCTTCAACTCGCTTTCTTGTGACCTGGCCGCAACACCGCAGGATGGCTTCAGGCCCTAATCTGGTTCCGGCACGACACCCTGAGCCTTTGGTTAATTCCTCTTCCTGGTGGGAAACGAGAGTTAAATTTGCCCGTCCAGACACCTCCAGCTAGTCTCTCATTGGTTCTCCCTATTCCTGTTCATCTTCCGCAGAAATTGCAAACTGGGCCAAACAGGAGTTTAAAGGCGTTGACTCTCCAAGTGCGGAGAGTGTTAGTAAAGCGTCTGGAATGTTGCACCCGAGTACCAGGGGAGGAAAACTGAGACATATTTGAACACGTCTCCCGTTCACACGGTTGATCATACTCTGGGTTCCACATGCATGTTTTAGCTGAAGGAAGAATACCTTAAACCTGGGTAGTTAAAACCCGTGGAATGGGTACCTTGCAATATGACTTCAAAGGGTCTTCATTTGCTCACCGAACCTCTCCAATCCTATCACTGCTGCGTTTATGCCCCTGTACACATGCTTGATTCTCTTTCGGAGACATAGCAATCCATAGGTTTTAAGATACTTACTAGTCAGGTACATTCTTAGGCGTTTAATATGCGGTGTTGAGTCCATTTCGTTGAGCAAGGAGTAGCTCTTGTCTATTCCGTATTTGGCTTAAGGAACTTTATCTGTGCTCATTTCAATCTCTGGTTTTATGCAGCACCCCAACTCACCTTTCCCCTTAAGCAAGCATAAGTTTGTTTTCTAAATTTGAGACCCTGTTCTGTTTTGGAATTCAGTTCCTGTGTAGCCAAGTTTACATTCCATGTATTACTGATATCTTATGATGTTTCTTTTTCTGTGTGACTTATTTCAGTTAGAATCATCATACCTGAATCCACTCATTGTGCTGCTAAGGGCCTGATGACATAGATTTCATTGCTGAGTGATATTGCTTTGTAAGTAAATACCACAACTTCTTTATCCATTTTTCACTTTCTGCTATGTTGAACTTGTACTGTAAACAAGGTTCTTGTAAACAGAGGCGTCCCAAACTTTGGGGTGGCTGTGTCTTTTTGATTTTAATTTCCCTAAGCTATAGGACCATAAGTGGAAGTGCCCTAGGCTCTGTTGCTTTGTTTCTTAGATGTTTCAGGAAACACCATACACTTCTCCCGAGTGTCTGTTGGCAATTTACATCCCGCCCATCAGCATAACAATGCTCCCAGTTCTCCATGGCCTGTCCTGCCTTTCTGGATTTTACACTTTTTTCAGATGGCCCTTTTGACCGGGAGGAAGTGAGACTTCATTGTAGTGCAGATTTCCTTTGCAAGCTTGCTTGGTTGGCCAAAAAGGGCGTATGCGTTTTTTCCTGAATATATTCAGGATAAAACGCATACGCCCTTTTTGGCCAAGTGCATCATTGTGGACGTTCTGCCTCTTTTCCTATGCTTTCAATGCAATTCCAGTCTACCTCCTGAAATCGGTTTCCTGCAGTTCTGCCCCGCTTTCAAGTCCTCTTGGCAGCCTTACTTCAGTATATTTTTGGACGATAGCTGTCATTTATAACTCTGCAGGTTTGTGAATTACAGTGCCCCTGAGCTCCTTTCTTCAACTCGCTTTCTTGTGACCTGGCCGCAACACCGCAGGATGGCTTCAGGCCCTAATCTGGTTCCGGCAAGGCACGCTGAGCCTTTGGTTAATTCCTCTTCCTGGTGGGAAATGAGAGTTAAATTTGCCCGTCCAGACACCTCCAGCTAGTCTCTCATTGGTTCTCCCTATTCCTGTTCATCTTCCGCAGAAATTACAAACTGGGCCAAACAGGAGGTTAAAGGGACTGACTCTCCATGTCGGGAGAGTGTTAGTAAAGCGTCTGGAATGTTGCACCCGAGTACCAGGGGAGGAAAACTGAGACATATTTGAACACGTCTCCCGTTCACACGGTTGATCATACTCTGGGTTCCACATGCATGTTTTAGCTGAAGGAAGAATACCTTAAACCTGGAGAGTTGAGACCCGTGAAATGGGTACCATGCAATATGATTTCAAAGGGTCTTCATTTGCTCACCGAACCTCTCCAATCCTATCACTGCTGTGTTCATGCCCCTGTACACACGCTTGATTCTCTTTTGGAGACATAGCAATCCATAGGTTTTAAGATACTTACTAGTCAGGTACATTCTTAGGCGTTTAATATGGGGTGTTGAGTCCATTTTGTTGAGCAAGGAGTAGCTCTTGTCTATTCCATATTTGGCTTAAGGAACTTTATCTGTGCTCATTTCAATCTCTGGTTTTATGCAGCACCCCAACTCACCTTTCCCCTTAAGCAAGCATAAGTTGGTTTTCTAAATTTGAGACCCTGTTGTGTTTTGGAATTCAGTTCCTGTGTAGCCAAGCTTACATTCCGTGTATTAGTGATATCTTATGATGTTTCTTTTTCTGTGTGACTTATTTCAGTTAGAATCATCATACCTGAATCCACTCATTGTGCTGCTAAGGGCCTGATGACATAGATTTCGTTGCTGAGTGATATTGCTTTGTAAGTAAATACCACAACTTCTTTATCCATTTTTCACTTTCTGCGATGTTGAACTTGTACTGTAAACGAGGTTCTTGTAAACAGAGGCGTCCCAAAATTTGGGGTGGATGTGTCTTTTTGATTTTAATTTCCCTAAGCTATAGGACCATAAGTGGAAGTGCCCTAGGCTCTGTTGCTTTGTTTTTTAGATGTTTCAGGAAACACCATACACTTCTCCCGAGTGTCTGTTGGCAATTTACATCCCGCCCATCAGCATAACAAGGCTCCCAGTTCTCCATGGCCTGTCCTGCCTTTCTGGATTTTACACTTTTTTCAGATGGCCCTTTTGACCGGGGGGAAGTGAGACTTCATTGTAGTGCAGATTTCCTTTGCAAGTTTGCTTGGTTGGCCAAAAAGGGCGTATGCGTTTTTTCCTGAATATATTCAGGAAAAAACGCATACGCCCTTTTTGGCCAAGTGCATCATTGTGGACGTTCTGCCTCTTTTCCTATGCTTTCAATGCAATTCCAGTCTACCTCCTGAAATCGGTTTCCTGCAATTCTGCCCCGCTTTCAAGTCCTCTTGGCAGCCTTACTTCAGTATATTTTTGGACGATAGCTGGCATTTATAACTCTGCAGGTTTGTGAATTACAGTGCCCCTGAGCTCCTTTCTTCAACTCACTTTCTTGTGACCTGGCCGCAACACCGCAGGATGGCTTCAGGCCCTAATCTGGTTCCGGCACGGCACGCTGAGCCTTTGGTTAATTCCTCTTCCTGGTGGGAAACGAGAGTTAAATTTGCCCGTCCAGACACCTCCAGCTAGTCTCTCATTGGTTCTCGCTATTCCTGTTCATCTTCCGCTGAAATTGCAAACTGGGCCAAACAGGAGGTTAAAGGGACTGACTCTCAAAGTCGGGAGAGTGTTAGTAAAGCGTCTGGAATGTTGCACCCGAGTACCAGGGGAGTAAAACTGAGACATATTTGAACACGTCTCCCGTTCACATGGTGGATCATACTCTGGGTTCCACATGCATGTTTTAGCTGAAGGAAGAATACCTTAAACCTGGGTAGTTGAAACCCTTGGAATGGGTACCATGCAATATGCCTTCAAAGGGTCTTCATTTGCTCACCGAACCTCTCCAATCCTATCACTGCTGCTTTTATGCCCCTGTACACACGCTTGATTCTCTTTTGTAGACATAGCATTCCATAGGTTTTCAGATACTTACTAGTCAGGTACATTCTTAGGCGTTTAATATGGGGTGTTGAGTCCATTTCGTTGAGCAAGGAGTAGCTCTTGTCTATTCCATATTTGGCTTAAGGAACTTTATCTGTGCTCATTGCAATCTCTGGTTTTATGCAGCACCCCAACTCACCTTTCCCCTTAAGCAAGCATAAGTTGGTTTTCTAAATTTGAGACCCTGTTCTGTTCTGTAATTCAGTTCCTGTGTAGCCAAGTTTACATTCCGTATATTACTGATATCTTATGATGTTTCTTTTTCTGTGTGACTTATTTCAGTTAGAATCATCATACCTGAATCCACTCATTGTGCTGCTAAGGGCCTGATGACATAGATTTCATTGCTGAGTGATATTGCTTTGTAAATAAATACCACAACTTCTTTATCCATTTTTCACTTTCTGCGATGTTGAACTTGTACTGTAAACGAGGTTCTTGTAAACAGAGGCGTCCCAAACTTTGGGGTGGCTGTGTCTTTTTGATTTTAATTTCCCTAAGCTATAAGACCATAAGTGGATGTGCCCTAGGCTCTGTTGCTTTGTTTTTTAGATGTTTCAGGAAACACCATACACTTTTCCCAAGTGTCTGTTGGCAATTTACATCCCGCCCATCAGCATACCAAGGCTCCCAGTTCTCCATGGCCTGTCCTGCCTTTCTGGATTTTACACTTTTTTCAGATGGCCCTTTTGACCGGGGGGAAGTGAGACTTCATTGTAGTGCAGATTTCCTTTGCAAGCTTGCTTGGTTGGCCAAAAAGGGCGTATGCGTTTTTTCCTGAATATATTCAGGAAAAAACGCATACGCCCTTTTTGGCCAAGTGCATCATTGTGGACGTTCTGCCTCTTTTCCTATGCTTTCAATGCAATTCCAGTCTACCTCCTGAAATCGGTTTCCTGCAATTCTGCCCCGCTTTCAAGTCCTCTTGGCAGCCTTACTTCAGTATATTTTTGGACGATAGCTGTCATTTATAACTCTGCAGGTTTGTGAATTACAGTGCCCCTGAGCTCCTTTCTTCAACTCGTTTTCTTTTGAGCTGGCCGCAACACCGCAGGATGGCTTCAGGCCCTAATCTGGTTCTGGCACGGCACGCTGAGCCTTTGGTTAGTTCCTCTTCCTGGTGGGAAATGAGGGTTAAATTTGCCCGTCCAGACACCTCCAGCTAGTCTCTCATTGGTTCTCGCTATTCCTGTTAATCTTCCGCAGAAATTGCAAATTGGGCCAAATAGGAGGTTAAAGGCGCTGACTCTCCAAGTGGGGAGAGTGTTAGTAAAGCGTCTGGAATGTTGCACCCGAGTACCAGGGGAGGAAAACTGAGACATATTTGAACACGTCTCCTGTTCACACGGTTGATCATACTCTGGGTTCCACATGCATGTTTTAGCTGAAGGAAGAATACCTTAAACCTGGGTAGTTGAAACCCGTGGAATGGGTACCATGAAATATGACTTCAAAGGGTCTTCATTTGCTCACCGAACCTCTCCAATCCTATCACTGCTGCGTTTATTCCCCTGTACACATGCTTGATTCTCTTTCGGAGACATAGCAATCCATAGGTTTTAAGATACTTACTAGTCAGGTACATTCTTAGGCGTTTAATATGCGGTGTTGAGTCCATTTCGTTGAGCATGGAGTAGCTCTTGTCTATTCCATATTTGGCTTAAGGAACTTTATCTGTGCTCATTTCAATCTCTGGTTTTATGCAGCACCCCAACTCACCTTTCCCCTTAAGCAAGGAGAAGTTGGTTTTCTAAATTTGAGACACTATTCTGTTTTGGAATTCAGTTCCTGTGTAGCCAAGTTTACATTCCGTGTATTAGTGATATCTTATGATGTTTCTTTTTCTGTGTGACTTATTTCAGTTAGAATCATCGTACCTGAATCCACTCATTGTGCTGCTAAGGGCCTGATGACATAGATTTCATTGCTGAGTGATACTGCATTTTACTTAAGTACCACAAGTTCTTTATCCATTTTTCACTTTCTGTGATATTGAACTTGTACGGTAAACGAGGTTCTTGTAAACAGAGGCGTCCCAAACTTTGGGGTGGCTGTATCGTTTTGATTTTAATTTCCCTAAGCTATAGGACCATAAGTGGAAGTGCCCTAGGCTCTGTTGCTTTGTTTTTTAGATGTTTCAGGAAACACCATACACTTCTCCCGAGTGTCTGTTGGCAATTGACATCCCGCCCATCAGCATAACAAGGCTCCCAGTTCTCCATGGCCTGTCCTGCCTTTCTGGATTTTACACTTTTTTCAGATGGCCCTTTTGACCGGGGGGAAGTGAGACTTCATTGTAGTGCAGATTTCCTTTGCAAGCTTGCTTGGTTGGCCAAAAAGGGCGTATGCGTTTTTTCCTGAATATATTCAGGAAAAAACGCATACGCCCTTTTTGGCCAAGTGCATCATTGTGGACGTTCTGCCTCTTTTCCTATGCTTTCAATGCAATTCCAGTCTACCTCCTGAAATCGGTTTCCTGCAATTCTGCCCCGCTTTCAAGTCCTCTTGGCAGCCTTACTTCAGTATATTTTTGGACGATAGTTGTCATTTATAACTCTGCAGGTTTGTGAATTACAGTGCCCCTGAGCTCCTTTCTTCAACTCGTTTTCTTGTGAGCTGGCCGCAACACCGCAGGATGGCTTCAGGCCCTAATCTGGTTCCGGCACGGCACGCTGAGCCTTTGGTTATTTCCTCTTCCTGGTGGGAAATGAGAGTTAAATTTGCCCGTCCAGACACCTCCAGCTAGTCTCTCATTGGTTCTCGCTATTCCTGTTCATCTTCCGCAGAAATTGCAAACTGGGCCAAACAGGAGGTTAAAGGGACTGACTCTCCAAGTCGGGAGAGTGTTAGTAAAGCGTCTGGAATGTTGCACCCGAGTACCAGGGTACGAAAACTGAGACATATTTGAACACGTCTCCCGATCACATGGTTGATCATACTCTAGGTTCCACATGCATGTTTTAGCTGAAGGAAGAATACCTTAAACCTGGGTAGTTGAAACCCGTGGAATGGGTACCATGCAATATGACTTCAAAGGGTCTTCATTTGCTCACCGAACCTCTCCAATCCTATCACTGCTGCGTTTATGTCCCTGTACACACGCTTGATTCTCTTTCGGAGACATAGCAATCCATCGGTTTTAAGATACTTAAGAGTCAGGTACATTCTTAGGCGTTTAATATGCGGTGTTGAGTCCATTTCGTTGAGCAAGGAGTAGCTCTTGTCTATTCCATATTTGGCTTAAGGAACTTTATCTGTGCTCATTTCAATCTCTGGTTTTATGCAGCACCCCAACTCACCTTTACCCTTAAACAAGCATAAGTTGGTTTTCTAAATTTGAGACCCTGTTCTGTTCTGTAATTCAGTTCCTGTGTAGCCAAGTTTACATTCCGTGTATTACTGATATCTTATGATGTTTCTTTTTCTGTGTGACTTATTTCAGTTAGAATCATCGTACCTGAATCCACTCATTGTGCTGCTACGGGCCTGATGACATAGATTTCACTGCTGAGTGATACTGCATTGTACGTAAGTACCACAAGTTCTTTATCCATTTTTCACTTTCTGTGATATTGAACTTGTACGGTAAACGAGGTTCTTGTAAACAGAGGCGTCCCAAACATTGGGGTGGCTGTGTCTTTTTGATTTTAATTTCCCTAAGCTATAGGACCATAAGTGGAAGTGCCCTAGGCTCTGTTGCTTTGTTTTTTAGATGTTTCAGGAAACACCATACACTTCTCCCGAGTGTCTGTTGGCAATTGACATCCCGCCCATCAGCATAACAAGGCTCCCAGTTCTCCATGGCCTGTCCTGCCTTTCTGGATTTTACACTTTTTTCAGATGGCCCTTTTGACCGGGGGGAAGTGAGACTTCATTGTAGTGCAGATTTCCTTTGCAAGCTTGCTTGGTTGGCCAAAAAGGGCGTATGCGTTTTTTCCTGAATATATTCAGGAAAAAACGCATACGCCCTTTTTGGCCAAGTGCATCATTGTGGACGTTCTGCCTCTTTTCCTATGCTTTCAATGCAATTCCAGTCTACCTCCTGAAATCGGTTTCCTGCAATTCTGCCCTGCTTTCAAGTCCTCTTGGCAGCCTTACTTCAGTATATTTTTGGACGATAGTTGTCATTTATAACTCTGCAGGTTTGTGAATTACAGTGCCCCTGAGCTCCTTTCTTCAACTCGTTTTCTTGTGAGCTGGCCGCAACACCGCAGGATGGCTTCAGGCCCTAATCTGGTTCCGGCACGGCACGCTGAGCCTTTGGTTATTTCCTCTTCCTGGTGGGAAATGAGAGTTAAATTTGCCCGTCCAGACACCTCCAGCTAGTCTCTCATTGGTTCTCGCTATTCCTGTTCATCTTCCGCAGAAATTGCAAACTGGGCCAAACAGGAGGTTAAAGGGACTGACTCTCCAAGTCGGGAGAGTGTTAGTAAAGCGTCTGGAATGTTGCACCCGAGTACCAGGGTACGAAAACTGAGACATATTTGAACACGTCTCCCGATCACATGGTTGATCATACTCTAGGTTCCACATGCATGTTTTAGCTGAAGGAAGAATACCTTAAACCTGGGTAGTTGAAACCCGTGGAATGGGTACCATGCAATATGACTTCAAAGGGTCTTCATTTGCTCACCGAACCTCTCCAATCCTATCACTGCTGCGTTTATGTCCCTGTACACACGCTTGATTCTCTTTCGGAGACATAGCAATCCATAGGTTTTAAGATACTTAAGAGTCAGGTACATTCTTAGGCGTTTAATATGGGGTGTTGAGTCCATTTCGTTGAGCAAGGAGTAGCTCTTGTCTATTCCATATTTGGCTTAAGGAACTTTATCTGTGCTCATTTCAATCTCTGGTTTTATGCAGCACCCCAACTCACCTTTACCCTTAAACAAGCATAAGTTGGTTTTCTAAATTTGAGACCCTGTTCTGTTCTGTAATTCAGTTCCTGTGTAGCCAAGTTTACATTCCGTGTATTACTGATATCTTATGATGTTTCTTTTTCTGTGTGACTTATTTCAGTTAGAATCATCGTACCTGAATCCACTCATTGTGCTGCTACGGGCCTGATGACATAGATTTCACTGCTGAGTGATACTGCATTGTACGTAAGTACCACAAGTTCTTTATCCATTTTTCACTTTCTGTGATATTGAACTTGTACGGTAAACGAGGTTCTTGTAAACAGAGGCGTCCCAAACATTGGGGTGGCTGTATCTTTTTGATTTTAATTTCCCTAAGCTATAGGACCATAAGTGGAAGTGCCCTAGGCTCTGTTGCTTTGTTTTTTAGATGTTTCAGGAAACACCATACACTTCTCCCGAGTGTCTGTTGGCAATTGACATCCCGCCCATCAGCATAACAAGGCTCCCAGTTCTCCATGGCCTGTCCTGCCTTTCTGGATTTTACACTTTTTTCAGATGGCCCTTTTGACCTGGGGGAAGTGAGACTTCATTGTAGTGCAGATTTCCTTTCCAAGCTTGCTTGGTTGGCCAAAAAGGGCGTATGCGTTTTTTCCTGAATATATTCAGGAAAAAACGCATACGCCCTTTTTGGCCAAGTGCATCATTGTGGACGTTCTGCCTCTTTTCCTATGCTTTCAATGCAATGCCAGTCTACCTCCTGAAATCGGTTTCCTGCAATTCTGCCCCGCTTTCAAGTCCTCTTGGCAGCCTTACTTCAGTATATTTTTGGACGATAGTTGTCATTTATAACTCTGCAGGTTTGTGAATTACAGTGCCCCTGAGCTCCTTTCTTCAACTCGTTTTCTTGTGAGCTGGCCGCAACACCGCAGGATGGCTTCAGGCCCTAATCTGGTTCCGGCACGGCACGCTGAGCCTTTGGTTATTTCCTCTTCCTGGTGGGAAATGAGAGTTAAATTTGCCCGTCCAGACACCTCCAGCTAGTCTCTCATTGGTTCTCGCTATTCCTGTTCATCTTCCGCAGAAATTGCAAACTGGGCCAAACAGGAGGTTAAAGGGACTGACTCTCCAAGTCGGGAGAGTGTTAGTAAAGCGTCTGGAATGTTGCACCCGAGTACCAGGGTACGAAAACTGAGACATATTTGAACACGTCTCCCGATCACATGGTTGATCATACTCTAGGTTCCACATGCATGTTTTAGCTGAAGGAAGAATACCTTAAACCTGGGTAGTTGAAACCCGTGGAATGGGTACCATGCAATATGACTTCAAAGGGTCTTCATTTGCTCACCGAACCTCTCCAATCCTATCACTGCTGCGTTTATGTCCCTGTACACACGCTTGATTCTCTTTCGGAGACATAGCAATCCATCGGTTTTAAGATACTTAAGAGTCAGGTACATTCTTAGGCGTTTAATATGCGGTGTTGAGTCCATTTCGTTGAGCAAGGAGTAGCTCTTGTCTATTCCATATTTGGCTTAAGGAACTTTATCTGTGCTCATTTCAATCTCTGGTTTTATGCAGCACCCCAACTCACCTTTACCCTTAAACAAGCATAAGTTGGTTTTCTAAATTTGAGACCCTGTTCTGTTCTGTAATTCAGTTCCTGTGTAGCCAAGTTTTCATTCCGTGTATTACTGATATCTTATGATGTTTCTTTTTCTGTGTGACTTATTTCAGTTAGAATCATCGTACCTGAATCCACTCATTGTGCTGCTACGGGCCTGATGACATAGATTTCACTGCTGAGTGATACTGCATTGTACGTAAGTACCACAAGTTCTTTATCCATTTTTCACTTTCTGTGATATTGAACTTGTACGGTAAACGAGGTTCTTGTAAACAGAGGCGTCCCAAACATTGGGGTGGCTGTATCTTTTTGATTTTAATTTCCCTAAGCTATAGGACCATAAGTGGAAGTGCCCTAGGCTCTGTTGCTTTGTTTTTTAGATGTTTCAGGAAACACCATACACTTCTCCCGAGTGTCTGTTGGCAGTTTACATCCCGCCCATCAGCATAACAAGGCTCCCAGTTCTCCATGGCCTGTCCTGCCTTTCTGGATTTTACACTTTTTTCAGATGGCCCTTTTGACCGGGGGGAAGTGAGACTTCATTGTAGTGCAGATTTCCTTTGCAAGCTTGCTTTGTTGGCCAAAAAGGGCGTATGCATTTTTTCCTAAATATATTCAGGAAAAAACGCATACGCCCTTTTTGGCCAAGTGCATCATTGTGGACGTTCTGCCTCTTTTCCTATGCTTTCAATGCAATTCCAGTCTACCTCCTGAAATCGGTTTCCTGCAATTCTGCCCCGCTTTCAAGTCCTCTTGGCAGCCTTACTTCAGTATATTTTTGGACGATAGTTGTCATTTATAACTCTGCAGGTTTGTGAATTACAGTGCCCCTGAGCTCCTTTCTTCAACTCGTTTTCTTGTGAGCTGGCCGCAACACCGCAGGATGGCTTCAGGCCCTAATCTGGTTCCGGCACGGCACGCTGAGCCTTTGGTTATTTCCTCTTCCTGGTGGGAAATGAGAGTTAAATTTGCCCGTCCAGACACCTCCAGCTAGTCTCTCATTGGTTCTCGCTATTCCTGTTCATCTTCCGCAGAAATTGCAAACTGGGCCAAACAGGAGGTTAAAGGGACTGACTCTCCAAGTCGGGAGAGTGTTAGTAAAGCGTCTGGAATGTTGCACCCGAGTACCAGGGTACGAAAACTGAGACATATTTGAACACGTCTCCCGATCACATGGTTGATCATACTCTAGGTTCCACATGCATGTTTTAGCTGAAGGAAGAATACCTTAAACCTGGGTAGTTGAAACCCGTGGAATGGGTACCATGCAATATGACTTCAAAGGGTCTTCATTTGCTCACCGAACCTCTCCAATCCTATCACTGCTGCGTTTATGTCCCTGTACACACACTTGATTCTCTTTCAGAGACATAGCAATCCATAGGTTTTAAGATACTTAAGAGTCAGGTACATTCTTAGGCGTTTAATATGCGGTGTTGAGTCCATTTCGTTGAGCAAGGAGTAGCTCTTGTCTATTCCATATTTGGCTTAAGGAACTTTATCTGTGCTCATTTCAATCTCTGGTTTTATGCAGCACCCCAACTCACCTTTACCCTTAAACAAGCATAAGTTGGTTTTCTAAATTTGAGACCCTGTTCTGTTCTGTAATTCAGTTCCTGTGTAGCCAAGTTTACATTCCGTGTATTACTGATATCTTATGATGTTTCTTTTTCTGTGTGACTTATTTCAGTTAGAATCATCGTACCTGAATCCACTCATTGTGCTGCTACGGGCCTGTTGACATAGATTTCACTGCTGAGTGATACTGCATTGTACGTAAGTACCACAAGTTCTTTATCCATTTTTCACTTTCTGTGATATTGAACTTGTACGGTAAACCAGGTTCTTGTAAACAGAGGCGTCCCAAACATTGGGGTGGCTGTATCTTTTTGATTTTAATTTCCCTAAGCTATAGGACCATAAGTGGAAGTGCCCTAGGCTCTGTTGCTTTGTTTTTTAGATGTTTCAGGAAACACCATACACTTCTCCCGAGTGTCTGTTGGCAATTGACATCCCGCCCATCAGCATAACAAGGCTCCCAGTTCTCCATGGCCTGTCCTGCCTTTCTGGATTTTACACTTTTTTCAGATGGCCCTTTTGACCGGGGGGAAGTGAGACTTCATTGTAGTGCAGATTTCCTTTGCAAGCTTGCTTGGTTGGCCAAAAAGGGCGTATGCGTTTTTTCCTGAATATATTCAGGAAAAAACGCATACGCCCTTTTTGGCCAAGTGCATCATTGTGGACGTTCTGCCTCTTTTCCTATGCTTTCAATGCAATTCCAGTCTACCTCCTGAAATCGGTTTCCTGCAATTCTGCCCCGCTTTCAAGTCCTCTTGGCAGCCTTACTTCAGTATATTTTTGGACGATAGTTGTCATTTATAACTCTGCAGGTTTGTGAATTACAGTGCCCCTGAGCTCCTTTCTTCAACTCGTTTTCTTGTGAGCTGGCCGCAACACCGCAGGATGGCTTCAGGCCCTAATCTGGTTCCGGCACGGCACGCTGAGCCTTTGGTTATTTCCTCTTCCTGGTGGGAAATGAGAGTTAAATTTGCCCGTCCAGACACCTCCAGCTAGTCTCTCATTGGTTCTCGCTATTCCTGTTCATCTTCCGCAGAAATTGCAAACTGGGCCAAACAGGAGGTTAAAGGGACTGACTCTCCAAGTTGGGAGAGTGTTAGTAAAGCGTCTGGAATGTTGCACCCGAGTACCAGGGTACGAAAACTGAGACATATTTGAACACGTCTCCCGATCACATGGTTGATCATACTCTAGGTTCCACATGCATGTTTTAGCTGAAGGAAGAATACCTTAAACCTGGGTAGTTGAAACCCGTGGAATGGGTACCATGCAATATGACTTCAAAGGGTCTTCATTTGCTCACCGAACCTCTCCAATCCTATCACTGCTGCGTTTATGTCCCTGTACACATGCTTGATTCTCTTTCGGAGACATAGCAATCCATAGGTTTTAAGATACTTAAGAGTCAGGTACATTCTTAGGCGTTTAATATTCGGTTTTGAGTCCATTTCGTTGAGCAAGGAGTAGCTCTTGTCTATTCCATATTTGGCTTAAGGAACTTTATCTGTGCTCATTTCAATCTCTGGTTTTATGCAGCACCCCAACTCACCTTTACCCTTAAACAAGCATAAGTTGGTTTTCTAAATTTGAGACCCTGTTCTGTTCTGTAATTCAGTTCCTGTGTAGCCAAGTTTACATTCCGTGTATTAGTGATATCTTATGATGTTTCTTTTTCTGTGTGACTTATTTCAGTTAGAATCATCATACCTGAATCCACTCATTATGCTGCTACGGGCCTGATGACATAGATTTCATTGCTGAGTGATACTGCATTGTACGTAATTACCACAAGTTCTTTATCCATTTTTCACTTTCTGTGATATTGAACTTGTACGGTAAACGAGGTTCTTGTATACAGAGGCGTCCCAAACTTTGGGGTGACTGTGTCTTTTTGATTTTAATTTCCCTAAGCTATAGGACCATAAGTGGAAGTGCCCTAGGCTCTGTTGCTTTGTTTTTTAGATGTTTCAGGAAACACCATACACTTCTCCCGAGTGTCTGTTGGCAATTTACATCCCGCCCATCAGCATAACAAGGCTCCCAGTTCTCCATGGCCTGTCCTGCCTTTCTGGATTTTACACTTTTTTCAGATGGCCCTTTTGACCGGGGGGAAGTGAGACTTCATTGTAGTGCAGATTTCCTTTGCAAGCTTGCTTGGTTGGCCAAAAAGGGCGTATGCGTTTTTTCCTGAATATATTCAGGAAAAAACGCATACGCCCTTTTTGGCCAAGTGCATCATTGTGGACGTTCTGCCTCTTTTCCTATGCTTTCAATGCAATTCCAGTCTACCTCCTGAAATCGGTTTCCTGCAATTCTGCCCCGCTTTCAAGTTCTCTTGGCAGCCTTACTTCAGTATATTTTTGGACGATAGCTGTCATTTATAACTCTGCAGGTTTGTGAATTACAGTGCCCCTGAGCTCCTTTCTTCAACTCGTTTTCTTGTGAGCTGGCCGCAACACCGCAGGATGGCTTCAGGCCCTAATCTGGTTCCGGCACGGCACGCTGCGCCTTTGGTTATTTCCTCTTCCTGGTGGGAAATGAGAGTTAAATTTGCCCGTCCAGACACCTCCAGCTAGTCTCTCATTGGTTCTCATTATTCCTGTTCATCTTCCGCAGAAATTGCAAACTTGACCAAACAGGAGGTTAAAGGGACTGACTCTCCAAGTGGGGAGAGTGTTAGTAAAGCGTCTGGAATGTTGCACCCGAGTACCAGGGGAGGAAAACTGAGACATATTTGAACACGTCTCCCGTTCACACGGTTGATCATACTCTGGGTTCCACATGCATGTTTTAGCTGAAGGAAGAATACCTTAAACCTGGAGAGTTGAGACCCGTGTAATGGGTACCATACAATATGACTTCAAAGAGTTTTCGTTTGCTCACCGAACCTCCCCAATCCTATCACTGCTGCGTTTATGCCCCTGTACACATGCTTGATTCTCTTTCGGAGACATAGCAATCCATAGGTTTTAAGATACTTACTAGTCAGGTACATTCTTAGGCGTTTAATATGCGGTGTTGAGTCCATTTCGTTGAGCAAGGAGTAGCTCTTGTCTATTCCATATTTGGCTTAAGGAACTTTATCTGTGCTCATTTCAATCTCTGGTTTTATGCAGCACCCCAACTCACCTTTCCCCTTAAGCAAGCATAAGTTGGTTTTCTAAATTTGAGACGCTGTTCTGTTTTGGAATTCAGTTCCTGTGTAGCCAAGTTTACATTCCGTGTATTAGTGATATCTTATGATGTTTCTTTTTCTGTGTGACTTATTTCAGTTAGAATCATCATACCTGAATCCACTCATTGTGCTGCTAAGAGCCTGATGACATAGATTTCATTGCTGAGTGATATTGCTTTGTAAGTAAATACCACAACTTCTTTATCCATTTTTCACTTTCTGCGATGTTGAACATGTACTGTAAACGAGGTTCTTGTAAACAGAGGCGTCCCAAACTTTGGGGTGGCTGTGTCGTTTTGATTTCAATTTCCCTAAGCTATAGGACCATAAGTGGAAGTGCCCTAGGCTCTGTTGCTTTCTTTCTTAGATGTTTCAGGAAACACCATACACTTCTCCCGAGTGTCTGTTGGCAATTTACATCCCGCCCATCAGCATAACAAGGCTCCCAGTTCTCCATGGCCTGTCCTGCCTTCTGGATTTTACACTTTTTTCAGATGGCCCTTTTGACCGGGGGGAAGTGAGACTTCATTTTAGTGCAGATTTCCTTTGCAAGTTTGCTTGGTTGGCCAAAAAGGGCGTATGCGTTTTTTCCTGAATATATTCAGAAAAAAACGCATACGCCCTTTTTGGCCAAGTGCATCATTGTGGACGTTCTGCCTCTTTTCCTATGCTTTCAATGCAATTCCAGTCTACCTCCTGAAATCGGTTTCCTGCAATTCTGCCCCGCTTTCAAGTCCTCTTGGCAGCCTTACTTTAGTATAGTTTGGGACGATAGCTGTCATTTATAACTCTGCAGGTTTGTGAATTACAGTGCCCCTGAGCTCCTTTCTTCAACTCGCTTTCTTGTGAGCTGGCCGCAACACCGCAGGATGGCTTCAGGCCCTAATCTGGTTCCGGCACAGCACGCTGAGCCTTTGGTTAATTCTTCTTCCTGGTGGGAAATGAGAGTTAAATTTGCCCGTCCAGACACCTCCAGCTAGTCTCTCATTGGTTCTCCCTATTCCTGTTCATCTTCCGCAGAAATTGCAAACTGGGCCAAACAGGAGGTTAAAGGGACTGACTCTCCAAGTCGGGAGAGTGTTAGTAAAGCGTCTGGAATGTTGCACCCGTGTACCAGGGGAGGAAAACTGAGACATATTTGAACACGTCTCCCGATCACATGGTTGATCATACTCTAGGTTCCACATGCATGTTTTAGCTGAAGGAAGAATACCTTAAACCTGGGTAGTTGAAACCCGTGGAATGGGTACCATGCAATATGACTTCAAAGGGTCTTCATTTGCTCACCGAACCTCTCCAATCCTATCACTGCTGCGTTTATGCCCCTGTACACTCGCTTGATTCTCTTTCGGAGACATAGCAATCCATAGGTTTTAAGATACTTACTAGTCAGGTACATTCTTAGGCGTTTAATTTGCGGTGTTGAGTCCATTTCGTTGAGCAAGGAGTAGCTCTTGTCTATTCCATATTTGGCTTAAGGAACTTTATCTGTGCTCATTTAAATCTCTGGTTTTATGCAGCACCCCAACTCACCTTTCCCCTTAAGCAAGCATAAGTTGGTTTTCTAAATTTGAGACCATGTTCTGTTTTGGAATTCAGTTCCTGTGTAGCCAAGTTTACATTCCATGTATTAGTAATATCTTATAATGTTTCTTTTTCTGTGTGACTTATTTCAGTTAGAAGCATCATACCTGAATCCACTCATTGTGCTGCTAAGGGCCTGATGACATAGAATTCATTGCTGAGTGATATTGCTTTGTAAGTAAATACCACAACTTCTTTATCCATTTTTCACTTTCTGCGATGTTGAACATGTACTGTAAACGAGGTTCTTGTAAACAGAGGCGTCCCAAACTTTGGGGTGGCTGTGTCTTTTTGATTTTAATTTCCCTAAGCTATAGGACCATAAGCGGAAGTGCCCTAGGCTCTGTTGCTTTGTTTTTTAGATGTTTCAGGAAACCCCATACACTTCTCCCGAGTGTCTGTTGGCAATTTACATCCCGCCCATCAGCATAACAAGGCTCCCAGTTCTCCATGGCCTGTCCTGCCTTTCTGGATTTTACACTTTTTTCAGATGGCCCTTTTGACCGGGGGGAAGTGAGACTTCATTGTAGTGCAGATTTCCTTTGCAAGCTTGCTTGGTTGGCCAAAAAGGGCGTATGCGTTTTTTCCTGAATATACTCAGGAAAAAACGCATACGCCCTTTTTGGCCAAGTGCATCATTGTGGACGTTCTGCCTCTTTTCCTATGCTTTCAATGCAATTCCAGTCTACCTCCTGAAATCGGTTTCCTGCAATTCTGCCCCGCTTTCAAGTCCTCTTGGCAGCCTTACTTCAGTATATTTTTGGACGATAGCTGTCATTTATAACTCTGCAGGTTTGTGAATTACAGTGCCCCTGAGCTCCTTTCTTCAACTCGCTTTCTTGTGACCTGGCCGCAACACCGCAGGATGGCTTCAGGCCCTAATCTGGTTCCGGTACGGCATGCTGAGCCTTTGGTTATTTCCTCTTCCTGGTGGGAAATGAGAGTTAAATTTGCCCGTCCAGACACCTCCAGCTAGTCTCTCATTGGTTCTCCCTATTCCTGTTCATCTTCCGCAGAAATTGCAAACTGGGCCAAACAGGAGGTTAAAGGCGCTGACTCTCCAAGTGGGGAGAGTGTTAGTTAAGCATCTGGAATGTTGCACCCGAGTACCAGGGGAGGAAAACTGAGACATATTTGAACACGTCTCCCGTTCACACAGTTGATCATACTCTGGGTTCCACATGCATGTTTTCGCTGAAGGAAGAATACCTTAAACGTGGGTAGTTGAAACCCGTGGAATGGGTACCATGCAATATGACTTCAAAGGGTCTTCATCTGCTCACCGAACCTGTCCAATCCTATCACTGCTGCGTTAATGCCCCTGTACACACGCTTGATTCTCTTATGGAGAAATAGCAATCCATATGTTTTAAGATACTAGTCAGGTACATTCTTAGGCGTTTAATATGGGGTGTTGAGTCCATTTCTTTGAGCAAGGAGTAGCTCTTGTCTATTGCATATTTGGCTTAAGGAACTTTATCTGTGCTCATTTAAATCTCTGGTTTTATGCAGCACCCCAACTCACCTTTCCCCTTAAGCAAGCATAAGTTGGTTTTCTAAATTTGAGACGCTGTTCTGTTTTGGAATTCAGTTCCTGTGTAGCCAAGTTTACATTCCGTGTATTAGTGATATCTTATGATGTTTCTTTTTCTGTGTGACTTATTTCAGTTAGAATCATCATACCTGAATCCACTCATTGTGCTGCTAAGGGCCTGATGACATAGATTTCATTGCTGAGTGATATTGCTTTGTAAGTAAATACCACAACTTCTTTATCCATTTTTCACTTTCTGCGATGTTGAACTTGTACTGTAAACGAGGTTCTTGTAAACAGAGGCGCCCCAAATTTTGGAGTGGCTGTGTCTTTTTGATTTTAATTTCCCTAAGCTATAGGACCATAAGTGGAAGTGCCCTAGGCTCTGTTGCTTTGTTTTTTAGATGTTTCAGGAAACACCATACACTTCTCCTGAGTGTCTGTTGGCAATTTACATCCCGCCCATCAGCATAACAAGGCTCCCAGTTCTCCATGGCCTGTCCTGCCTTGCTGGATTTTACACTTTTTTCAGATGGCCCTTTTGACCGGGGGGAAGTGAGACTTCATTGTAGTGCAGATTTCCTTTGCAAGCTTGCTTGGTTGGCCAAAAAGGGCGTATGCGTTTTTTCCTGAATATATTCAGGAAAAAACGCATACGCCCTTTTTGGCCAAGTGCATCATTGTGGACGTTCTGCCTCTTTTCCTATGCTTTCAATGCAATTCCAGTCTACCTCCTGAAATCGGTTTCCTGCAATTCTGCCCCGCTTTCAAGTCCTCTTGGCAGCCTTACTTCAGTATATTTTTGGACGATAGCTGTCATTTTAAACTCTGCAGGTTTGTGAATTACAGTGCCTCTGAGCTCCTTTCTTCAACTCGCTTTCTTGTGAGCTGGCCGCAACACCACAGGATGGCTTCAGGCCCTAATCTGGTTCCGGCACGGCATGCTGAGCCTTTGGTTATTTCCTCTTCCTGGTGGGAAATGAGAGTTAAATTTGCCCGTCCAGACACCTCCAGCTAGTCTCTCATTGGTTCTCCCTATTCCTGTTCATCTTCCGCCGAAATTGCAAACTGGGCCAAACAGGAGGTTAAAGGCGCTGACTCTCCAAGTCGGGAGAGTGTTAGTAAAGCGTCTGGAATGTTGCACCCGAGTACCAGGGGAGGAAAACTGAGACATATTTGAACACGTCTCCCGTTCACACGGTTGATCATACTCTGGGTTCCACATGCATCATTTAGCTGAAGGAAGAATACCTTAAACCTGGAGAGTTGAGACCCGTGTAATGTGTACCATGCAATATGACTTCAAAGGGTCTTCATTTGCTCACCGAACCTCTCCAATCCTATCACTGCTGCGTTTATGCCCCTGTACACACGCTTGATTCTCTTATGGAGACATAGCAATCCATAGGTTTTAAGATACTTACTAGTCAGGTACATTCTTAAGCGTTTAATATGGGGTGTTGAGTCCATTTCGTTGAGCAAGGAGTAGCTCTTGTCTATTCCATATTTGGCTTAAGGAACTTTATCTGTGCTCATTTCAATCTCTGGTTTTATGCAGCACCCCAACTCACCTTTCCCCTTAAGCAAGCATATGTTGGTTTTCTAAATTTGAGACCCTATTCTGTTTTGGAATTCAGTTCCTGTGTAGCCAAGTTTACATTCCGTGTATTAGTGATATCTTATGATGTTTCTTTTTCTGTGTGACTTATTTCAGTTAGAATCATCGTACCTGAATCCATTCATTGTGCTACTACGGGCCTGATAACATAGATTTCATTGCTGAGTGATACTGCATTGTACGTAAGTACCACAAGTTCTTTATCCATTTTTCACTTTCTGTGATATTGAACTTGTACGGTAAACGAGGTTCTTGTAAACAGAGGCGTCCCAAACTTTGGGGTGACTGTGTCTTTTTGATTTTAATTTCCCTAAGCTATAGGACCATAAGTGGAAGTGCCCTAGGCTCTGTTGCTTTGTTTTTTAGATGTTTCAGGAAACACCATACACTTCTCCCGAGTGTCTGTTGGCAATTTACATCCCGCCCATCAGCATAACAAGGCTCCCAGTTCTCCATGGCCTGTCCTGCCTTTCTGGATTTTACACTTTTTTCAGATGGCCCTTTTGACCGGGAGGGGGGGGAAGTGAGACTTCATTGTAGTGCAGATTTCCTTTGCAAGCTTGCTTGGTTGGCCAAAAAGGGCGTATGCGTTTTTTCCTGAATATATTCAGGAAAAAACGCATACGCCCTTTTTGGCCAAGTGCATCATTGTGGACGTTCTGCCTCTTTTCCTATGCTTTCAATGCAATTCCAGTCTACCTCCTGAAATCGGTTTCCTGCAATTCTGCCCCGCTTTCAAGTTCTCTTGGCAGCCTTACTTCAGTATATTTTTGGACGATAGCTGTCATTTATAACTCTGCAGGTTTGTGAATTACAGTGCCCCTGAGCTCCTTTCTTCAACTCGTTTTCTTGTGAGCTGGCCGCAACACCGCAGGATGGCTTCAGGCCCTAATCTGGTTCCGGCACGGCACGCTGCGCCTTTGGTTATTTCCTCTTCCTGGTGGGAAATGAGAGTTAAATTTGCCCGTCCAGACACCTCCAGCTAGTCTCTCATTGGTTCTCATTATTCCTGTTCATCTTCCGCAGAAATTGCAAACTTGACCAAACAGGAGGTTAAAGGGACTGACTCTCCAAGTGGGGAGAGTGTTAGTAAAGCGTCTGGAATGTTGCACCCGAGTACCAGGGGAGGAAAACTGAGACATATTTGAACACGTCTCCCGTTCACACGGTTGATCATACTCTGGGTTCCACATGCATGTTTTAGCTGAAGGAAGAATACCTTAAACCTGGAGAGTTGAGACCCGTGTAATGGGTACCATACAATATGACTTCAAAGAGTTTTCGTTTGCTCACCGAACCTCCCCAATCCTATCACTGCTGCGTTTATGCCCCTGTACACATGCTTGATTCTCTTTCGGAGACATAGCAATCCATAGGTTTTAAGATACTTACTTGTCAGGTACATTCTTAGGCGTTTAATATGGGGTGTTGAGTCCATTTCGTTGAGCAAGGAGTAGCTCTTGTCTATTCCATATTTGGCTTAAGGAACTTTATCTGTGCTCATTTCAATCTCTGGTTTTATGCAGCACCCCAACTCACCTTTCCCCTTAAGCAAGCATAAGTTGGTTTTCTAAATTTGAGACGCTGTTCTGTTTTGGAATTCAGTTCCTGTGTAGCCAAGTTTACATTCCGTGTATTAGTGATATCTTATGATGTTTCTTTTTCTGTGTGACTTATTTCAGTTAGAATCATCATACCTGAATCCACTCATTGTGCTGCTAAGAGCCTGATGACATAGATTTCATTGCTGAGTGATATTGCTTTGTAAGTAAATACCACAACTTCTTTATCCATTTTTCACTTTCTGCGATGATGAACATGTACTGTAAACGAGGTTCTTGTAAACAGAGGCGTCCCAAACTTTGGGGTGGCTGTGTCGTTTTGATTTCAATTTCCCTAAGCTATAGGACCATAAGTGGAAGTGCCCTAGGCTCTGTTGCTTTCTTTCTTAGATGTTTCAGGAAACACCATACACTTCTCCCGAGTGTCTGTTGGCAATTTACATCCCGCCCATCAGCATAACAAGGCTCCCAGTTCTCCATGGCCTGTCCTGCCTTCTGGATTTTACACTTTTTTCAGATGGCCCTTTTGACCGGGGGGAAGTGAGACTTCATTTTAGTGCAGATTTCCTTTGCAAGTTTGCTTGGTTGGCCAAAAAGCGCGTATGCGTTTTTTCCTGAATATATTCAGAAAAAAACGCATACGCCCTTTTTGGCCAAGTGCATCATTGTGGACGTTCTGCCTCTTTTCCTATGCTTTCAATGCAATTCCAGTCTACCTCCTGAAATCGGTTTCCTGCAATTCTGCCCCGCTTTCAAGTCCTCTTGGCAGCCTTACTTTAGTATAGTTTGGGACGATAGCTGTCATTTATAACTCTGCAGGTTTGTGAATTACAGTGCCCCTGAGCTCCTTTCTTCAACTCGCTTTCTTGTGAGCTGGCCGCAACACCGCAGGATGGCTTCAGGCCCTAATCTTGTTCCGGCACAGCACGCTGAGCCTTTGGTTAATTCTTCTTCCTGGTGGGAAATGAGAGTTAAATTTGCCCGTCCAGACACCTCCAGCTAGTCTCTCATTGGTTCTCCCTATTCCTGTTCATCTTCCGCAGAAATTGCAAACTGGGCCAAACAGGAGGTTAAAGGGACTGACTCTCCAAGTCGGGAGAGTGTTAGTAAAGCGTCTGGAATGTTGCACCCGTGTACCAGGGGAGGAAAACTGAGACATATTTGAACACGTCTCCCGATCACATGGTTGATCATACTCTAGGTTCCACATGCATGTTTTAGCTGAAGGAAGAATACCTTAAACCTGGGTAGTTGAAACCCGTGGAATGGGTACCATGCAATATGACTTCAAAGGGTCTTCATTTGCTCACCGAACCTCTCCAATCCTATCACTGCTGCGTTTATGCCCCTGTACACTCGCTTGATTCTCTTTCGGAGACATAGCAATCCATAGGTTTTAAGATACTTACTAGTCAGGTACATTCTTAGGCGTTTAATTTGCGGTGTTGAGTCCATTTCGTTGAGCAAGGAGTAGCTCTTGTCTATTCCATATTTGGCTTAAGGAACTTTATCTGTGCTCATTTAAATCTCTGGTTTTATGCAGCACCCCAACTCACCTTTCCCCTTAAGCAAGCATAAGTTGGTTTTCTAAATTTGAGACCATGTTCTGTTTTGGAATTCAGTTCCTGTGTAGCCAAGTTTACATTCCATGTATTAGTGATATCTTATAATGTTTCTTTTTCTGTGTGACTTATTTCAGTTAGAAGCATCATACCTGAATCCACTCATTGTGCTGCTAAGGGCCTGATGACATAGAATTCATTGCTGAGTGATATTGCTTTGTAAGTAAATACCACAACTTCTTTATCCATTTTTCACTTTCTGCGATGTTGAACATGTACTGTAAACGAGGTTCTTGTAAACAGAGGCGTCCCAAACTTTGGGGTGGCTGTGTCTTTTTGATTTTAATTTCCCTAAGCTATAGGACCATAAGCGGAAGTGCCCTAGGCTCTGTTGCTTTGTTTTTTAGATGTTTCAGGAAACCCCATACACTTCTCCCGAGTGTCTGTTGGCAATTTACATCCCGCCCATCAGCATAACAAGGCTCCCAGTTCTCCATGGCCTGTCCTGCCTTTCTGGATTTTACACTTTTTTCAGATGGCCCTTTTGACCGGGGGGAAGTGAGACTTCATTGTAGTGCAGATTTCCTTTGCAAGCTTGCTTGGTTGGCCAAAAAGGGCGTATGCGTTTTTTCCTGAATATACTCAGGAAAAAACGCATACGCCCTTTTTGGCCAAGTGCATCATTGTGGACGTTCTGCCTCTTTTCCTATGCTTTCAATGCAATTCCAGTCTACCTCCTGAAATCGGTTTCCTGCAATTCTGCCCCGCTTTCAAGTCCTCTTGGCAGCCTTACTTCAGTATATTTTTGGACGATAGCTGTCATTTATAACTCTGCAGGTTTGTGAATTACAGTGCCCCTGAGCTCCTTTCTTCAACTCGCTTTCTTGTGACCTGGCCGCAACACCGCAGGATGGCTTCAGGCCCTAATCTGGTTCCGGCACGGCATGCTGAGCCTTTGGTTATTTCCTCTTCCTGGTGGGAAATGAGAGTTAAATTTGCCCGTCCAGACACCTCCAGCTAGTCTCTCATTGGTTCTCCCTATTCCTGTTCATCTTCCGCAGAAATTGCAAACTGGGCCAAACAGGAGGTTAAAGGTGCTGACTCTCCAAGTGGGGAGAGTGTTAGTTAAGCATCTGGAATGTTGCACCCGAGTACCAGGGGAGGAAAACTGAGACATATTTGAACACGTCTCCCGTTCACACGGTTGATCATACTCTGGGTTCCACATGCATGTTTTCGCTGAAGGAAGAATACCTTAAACGTGGGTAGTTGAAACCCGTGGAATGGGTACCATGCAATATGACTTCAAAGGGTCTTCATCTGCTCACCGAACCTGTCCAATCCTATCACTGCTGCGTTAATGCCCCTGTACACACGCTTGATTCTCTTATGGAGAAATAGCAATCCATATGTTTTAAGATACTAGTCAGGTACATTCTTAGGCGTTTAATATGGGGTGTTGAGTCCATTTCTTTGAGCAAGGAGTAGCTCTTGTCTATTGCATATTTGGCTTAAGGAACTTTATCTGTGCTCATTTAAATCTCTGGTTTTATGCAGCACCCCAACTCACCTTTCCCCTTAAGCAAGCATAAGTTGGTTTTCTAAATTTGAGACGCTGTTCTGTTTTGGAATTCAGTTCCTGTGTAGCCAAGTTTACATTCCGTGTATTAGTGATATCTTATGATGTTTCTTTTTCTGTGTGACTTATTTCAGTTAGAATCATCATACCTGAATCCACTCATTGTGCTGCTAAGGGCCTGATGACATAGATTTCATTGCTGAGTGATATTGCTTTGTAAGTAAATACCACAACTTCTTTATCCATTTTTCACTTTCTGCGATGTTGAACTTGTACTGTAAACGAGGTTCTTGTAAACAGAGGCGCCCCAAATTTTGGAGTGGCTGTGTCTTTTTGATTTTAATTTCCCTAAGCTATAGGACCATAAGTGGAAGTGCCCTAGGCTCTGTTGCTTTGTTTTTTAGATGTTTCAGGAAACACCATACACTTCTCCTGAGTGTCTGTTGGCAATTTACATCCCGCCCATCAGCATAACAAGGCTCCCAGTTCTCCATGGCCTGTCCTGCCTTGCTGGATTTTACACTTTTTTCAGATGGCCCTTTTGACCGGGGGGAAGTGAGACTTCATTGTAGTGCAGATTTCCTTTGCAAGCTTGCTTGGTTGGCCAAAAAGGGCGTATGCGTTTTTTCCTGAATATATTCAGGAAAAAACGCATACGCCCTTTTTGGCCAAGTGCATCATTGTGGACGTTCTGCCTCTTTTCCTATGCTTTCAATGCAATTCCAGTCTACCTCCTGAAATCGGTTTCCTGCAATTCTGCCCCGATTTCAAGTCCTCTTGGCAGCCTTACTTCAGTATATTTTTGGACGATAGCTGTCATTTTAAACTCTGCAGGTTTGTGAATTACAGTGCCTCTGAGCTCCTTTCTTCAACTCGCTTTCTTGTGAGCTGGCCGCAACACCACAGGATGGCTTCAGGCCCTAATCTGGTTCCGGCACGGCATGCTGAGCCTTTGGTTATTTCCTCTTCCTGGTGGGAAATGAGAGTTAAATTTGCCCGTCCAGACACCTCCAGCTAGTCTCTCATTGGTTCTCCCTATTCCTGTTCATCTTCCGCCGAAATTGCAAACTGGGCCAAACAGGAGGTTAAAGGCGCTGACTCTCCAAGTCGGGAGAGTGTTAGTAAAGCGTCTGGAATGTTGCACCCGAGTACCAGGGGAGGAAAACTGAGACATATTTGAACACGTCTCCCGTTCACACGGTTGATCATACTCTGGGTTCCACATGCATCATTTAGCTGAAGGAAGAATACCTTAAACCTGGAGAGTTGAGACCCGTGTAATGTGTACCATGCAATATGACTTCAAAGGGTCTTCATTTGCTCACCGAACCTCTCCAATCCTATCACTGCTGCGTTTATGCCCCTGTACACACGCTTGATTCTCTTATGGAGACATAGCAATCCATAGGTTTTAAGATACTTACTAGTCAGGTACATTCTTAAGCGTTTAATATGGGGTGTTGAGTCCATTTCGTTGAGCAAGGAGTAGCTCTTGTCTATTCCATATTTGGCTTAAGGAACTTTATCTGTGCTCATTTCAATCTCTGGTTTTATGCAGCACCCCAACTCACCTTTCCCCTTAAGCAAGCATATGTTGGTTTTCTAAATTTGAGACCCTATTCTGTTTTGGAATTCAGTTCCTGTGTAGCCAAGTTTACATTCCGTGTATTAGTGATATCTTATGATGTTTCTTTTTCTGTGTGACTTATTTCAGTTAGAATCATCGTACCTGAATCCATTCATTGTGCTACTACGGGCCTGATAACATAGATTTCATTGCTGAGTGATACTGCATTGTACGTAAGTACCACAAGTTCTTATTCCATTTTTCACTTTCTGTGATATTGAACTTGTACGGTAAACGAGGTTCTTGTAAACAGAGGCGTCCCAAACTTTGGGGTGACTGTGTCTTTTTGATTTTAATTTCCCTAAGCTATAGGACCATAAGTGGAAGTGCCCTAGGCTCTGTTGCTTTGTTTTTTAGATGTTTCAGGAAACACCATACACTTCTCCCGAGTGTCTGTTGGCAATTTACATCCCGCCCATCAGCATAACAAGGCTCCCAGTTCTCCATGGCCTGTCCTGCCTTTCTGGATTTTACACTTTTTTCAGATGGCCCTTTTGACCGAGGGGAAGTGAGACTTCATTGTAGTGCAGATTTCCTTTGCAAGCTTGCTTGGTTGGCCAAAAAGGGCGTATGCGTTTTTTCCTGAATATATTCAGGAAAAAACGCATACGCCCTTTTTGGCCAAGTGCATCATTGTGGACGTTCTGCCTCTTTTCCTATGCTTTCAATGCAATTCCAGTCTACCTCCTGAAATCGGTTTCCTGCAATTCTGCCCCGCTTTCAAGTTCTCTTGGCAGCCTTACTTCAGTATATTTTTGGACGATAGCTGTCATTTATAACTCTGCAGGTTTGTGCATTACAGTGCCCCTGAGCTCCTTTCTTCAACTCGCTTTCTTGTGAGCTGGCCGCAACACCGCAGGATGGCTTCAGGCCCTAATCTGGTTCCGGCACGGCACGCTGCGCCTTTGGTTATTTCCTCGTCCTGGTGGGAAATGAGAGTTAAATTTGCCCGTCCAGACACCTCCAGCTAGTCTCTCATTGGTTCTCATTATTCCTGTTCATCTTCCGCAGAAATTGCAAACTGGACCAAACAGGAGGTTAAAGGCGCTGACTCTCCAAGTGGGGAGAGTGTTAGTAAAGCGTCTGGAATGTTGCACCCGAGTACCAGGGGAGGAAAACTGAGACATATTTGAACACGTCTCCCGTTCACACGGTTGATCATACTCTGGGTTCCACATGCATGTTTTAGCTGAAGGAAGAATACTTTAAACCTGGGTAGTTGAAACCCGTGGAATGGGTACCATGCAATATGACTTCAAAGGGTCTTCATTTGCTCACCGAACCGCTCCAATCCTATCCCTGCTGCGTTTATGCCCCTGCACACATGCTTGATTCTCTTTTGGAGACATAGCAATCCATAGGTTTTAAGATACTTACTATTCAGGTACATTCTTAGGCGTTTAATATGCGGTGTTGAGTCCATTTCGTTGAGCAAGGAGTAGCTCTTGTCTATTCCATATTTGGCTTAAGGAACTTTATCTGTGCTCATTTCAATCTCTGGTTTTATGCAGCACCCCACCTCACCTTTCCCCTTAAGCAAGCATAAGTTGGTTTTCTAAATTTGAGACCCTGTTCTGTTTTGGAATTCAGTTCCTGTGTAACCAAGTTTACATTCCGTGTATTAGTGATATCTTATGATGTTTCTTTTTCTGTGTGAATTATTTCAGTTAGAATCATCATACCTGAATCCACTCATTATGCTGCTACGGGCCTGATGACATAGATTTCATTGCTGAGTGATACTGCATTGTACGTAAGTACCACAAGTTCTTTATCCATTTTTCACTTTCTGTGATTTTGAACTTGTACGGTAAACGAGGTTCTTGTAAACAGAGGCGTCCCAAACTTTGGGGTGGCTGTGTCGTTTTGATTTCAATTTCCCTAAGCTATAGGACCATAAGTGGAAGTGCCCTAGGCTCTGTTGCTTTCTTTCTTAGATGCTTCAGGAAACACCATACACTTCTCCCGAGTGTCTGTTGGCAATTTACATCCCGCCCATCAGCATAACAAGGCTCCCAGTTCTCCATGGCCTGTCCTGCCTTCTGGATTTTACACTTTTTTCAGATGGCCCTTTTGACCGGGGGGAAGTGAGACTTCATTGTAGTGCAGATTTCCTTTGCAAGTTTGCTTGGTTGGCCAAAAAGGGCGTATGCGTTTTTTCCTGAATATATTCAGAAAAAAACGCATACGCCCTTTTTGGCCAAGTGCATCATTGTGGACGTTCTGCCTCTTTTCCTATGCTTTCAATGCAATTCCAGTCTACCTCCTGAAATCGGTTTCCTGCAATTCTGCCCCGCTTTCAAGTCCTCTTGGCAGCCTTACTTTAGTATAGTTTGGGACGATAGCTGTCATTTATAACTCTGCAGGTTTGTGAATTACAGTGCCCCTGAGCTCCTTTCTTCAACTCGCTTTCTTGTGAGCTGGCCGCAACACCGCAGGATGGCTTCAGGCCCTAATCTGGTTCCGGCACAGCACGCTGAGCCTTTGGTTAATTCTTCTTCCTGGTGGGAAATGAGAGTTAAATTTGCCCGTCCAGACACCTCCAGCTAGTCTCTCATTGGTTCTCCCTATTCCTGTTCATCTTCCGCAGAAATTGCAAACTGGGCCAAACAGGAGGTTAAAGGGACTGACTCTCCAAGTCGGGAGAGTGTTAGTAAAGCGTCTGGAATGTTACACCCGTGTACCAGGGGAGGAAAACTGAGACATATTTGAACACGTCTCCCGTTCACACGGTTGATCATACTCTGGGTTCCACATGCATGTTTTCGCTGAAGGAAGAATACCTTAAACGTGGGTAGTTGAAACCCGTGGAATGGGTACCATGCAATATGACTTCAAAGGGTCTTCATCTGCTCACCGAACCTGTCCAATCCTATCACTGCTGCGTTAATGCCCCTGTACACACGCTTGATTCTCTTATGGAGAAATAGCAATCCATATGTTTTAAGATACTAGTCAGGTACATTCTTAGGCGTTTAATATGGGGTGTTGAGTCCATTTCTTTGAGCAAGGAGTAGCTCTTGTCTATTGCATATTTGGCTTAAGGAACTTTATCTGTGCTCATTTCAATCTCTGGTTTTATGCAGCACCCCAACTCACCTTTCCCCTTAAGCAAGCATAAGTTGGTTTTCTAAATTTGAGACGCTGTTCTGTTTTGGAATTCAGTTCCTGTGTAGCCAAGTTTACATTCCGTGTATTAGTGATATCTTATGATGTTTCTTTTTCTGTGTGACTTATTTCAGTTAGAATCATCATACCTGAATCCACTCATTGTGCTGCTAAGGGCCTGATGACATAGATTTCATTGCTGAGTGATATTGCTTTGTAAGTAAATACCACAACTTCTTTATCCATTTTTCACTTTCTGCGATGTTGAACTTCTACTGTAAACGAGGTTCTTGTAAACAGAGGCGCCCCAAATTTTGGAGTGGCTGTGTCTTTTTGATTTTAATTTCCCTAAGCTATAGGACCATAAGTGGAAGTGCCCTAGGCTCTGTTGCTTTGTTTTTTAGATGTTTCAGGAAACACCATACACTTCTCCTGAGTGTCTGTTGGCAATTTACATCCCGCCCATCAGCATAACAAGGCTCCCAGTTCTCCATGGCCTGTCCTGCCTTGCTGGATTTTACACTTTTTTCAGATGGCCCTTTTGACCAGGGGGAAGTGAGACTTCATTGTAGTGCAGATTTCCTTTGCAAGCTTGCTTGGTTGGCCAAAAAGGGCGTATGCGTTTTTTCCTGAATATATTCAGGAAAAAACGCATACGCCCTTTTTGGCCAAGTGCATCATTGTGGACGTTCTGCCTCTTTTCCTATGCTTTCAATGCAATTCCAGTCTACCTCCTGAAATCGGTTTCCTGCAATTCTGCCCCGCTTTCAAGTCCTCTTGGCAGCCTTACTTCAGTATATTTTTGGACGATAGCTGTCATTTTTAACTCTGCAGGTTTGTGAATTACAGTGCCTCTGAGCTCCTTTCTTCAACTCGCTTTCTTGTGAGCTGGCCGCAACACCACAGGATGGCTTCAGGCCCTAATCTGGTTCCGGCACGGCATGCTGAGCCTTTGGTTATTTCCTCTTCCTGGTGGGAAATGAGAGTTAAATTTGCCCGTCCAGACACCTCCAGCTAGTCTCTCATTGGTTCTCCCTATTCCTGTTCATCTTCCGCCGAAATTGCAAACTGGGCCAAACAGGAGGTTAAAGGCGCTGACTCTCCAAGTCGGGAGAGTGTTAGTAAAGCGTCTGGAATGTTGCACCCGAGTACCAGGGGAGGAAAACTGAGACATATTTGAACACGTCTCCCGTTCACACGGTTGATCATACTCTGGGTTCCACATGCATCATTTAGCTGAAGGAAGAATACCTTAAACCTGGAGAGTTGAGACCCGTGTAATGTGTACCATGCAATATGACTTCAAAGGGTCTTCATTTGCTCACCGAACCTCTCCAATCCTATCACTGCTGCGTTTATGCCCCTGTACACACGCTTGATTCTCTTATGGAGACATAGCAATCCATAGGTTTTAAGATACTTACTAGTCAGGTACATTCTTAAGCGTTTAATATGGGGTGTTGAGTCCATTTCGTTGAGCAAGGAGTAGCTCTTGTCTATTCCATATTTGGCTTAAGGAACTTTATCTGTGCTCATTTCAATCTCTGGTTTTATGCAGCACCCCAACTCACCTTTCCCCTTAAGCAAGCATATGTTGGTTTTCTAAATTTGAGACCCTATTCTGTTCTGTAATTCAGTTCCTGTGTAGCCAAGTTTACATTCCGTGTATTACTGATATCTTATGATGTTTCTTTTTCTGTGTGACTTATTTCAGTTAGAATCATCGTACCTGAATCCACTCATTGTGCTACTACGGGCCTGATAACATAGATTTCATTGCTGAGTGATACTGCATTGTACGTAAGTACCACAAGTTCTTTATCCATTTTTCACTTTCTGTGATATTGAACTTGTACGGTAAACGAGGTTCTTGTAAACAGAGGCGTCCCAAACATTGGGGTGGCTGTGTCTTTTTGATTTTAATTTCCCTAAGCTATAGGACCATAAGTGGAAGTGCCCTAGGCTCTGTTGCTTTGTTTTTTAGATGTTTCAGGAAACACCATACACTTCTCCCGAGTGTCTGTTGGCAATTGACATCCCGCCCATCAGCATAACAAGGCTCCCAGTTCTCCATGGCCTGTCCTGCCTTTCTGGATTTTACACTTTTTTCAGATGGCCCTTTTGACCGGGGGGAAGTGAGACTTCATTGTAGTGCAGATTTCCTTTGCAAGCTTGCTTGGTTGGCCAAAAAGGGCGTATGCGTTTTTTCCTGAATATATTCAGGAAAAAACGCATACGCCCTTTTTGGCCAAGTGCATCATTGTGGACGTTCTGCCTCTTTTCCTATGCTTTCAATGCAATTCCAGTCTACCTCCTGAAATTGGTTTCCTGCAATTCTGCCCCGCTTTCAAGTCCTCTTGGCAGCCTTACTTCAGTATATTTTTGGACGATAGTTGTCATTTATAACTCTGCAGGTTTGTGAATTACAGTGACCCTGAGCTCCTTTCTTCAACTCGCTTTCTTGTGAGCTGGCCGCAACACCGCAGGATGACTTCAGGCCCTAATCTGGTTCCGGCACGGCATGCTGAGCCTTTGTTTAACTCCTCTTCCTGGTGGGAAATGAGAGTTAAATTTGCCCGTCCAGACACCTCCAGCTAGTCTCTCATTGGTTCTCGCTATTCCTGTTCATCTTCCACAGAAATTGCAAACTGGGCCAAACAGGAGGTTAAAGGGACTGACTCTCCAAGTCGGGAGAGTGTTAGTAAAGCGTCTGGAATGTTGCACCCGAGTACCAGGGTACGAAAACTGAGACATATTTGAACACGTCTCCCGATCACATGGTTGATCATACTCTAGGTTCCACATGCATGTTTTAGCTGAAGGAAGAATACCTTAAACCTGGGTAGTTGAAACCCGTGGAATGGGTACCATGCAATATGACTTCAAAGGGTCTTCATTTGCTCACCGAACCTCTCCAATCCTATCACTGCTGCGTTTATGTCCCTGTACACATGCTTGATTCTCTTTCGGAGACATAGCAATCCATAGGTTTTAAGATACTTAAGAGTCAGGTACATTCTTAGGCGTTTAATATGCGGTGTTGAGTCCATTTCGTTGAGCAAGGAGTAGCTCTTATCTATTCCATATTTGGCTTAAGGAACTTTATCTGTGCTCATTTCAATCTCTGGTTTTATGCAGCACCCCAACTCACCTTTACCCTTAAACAAGCATAAGTTGGTTTTCTAAATTTGAGACCCTGTTCTGTTCTGTAATTCAGTTCCTGTGTAGCCAAGTTTACATTCCGTGTATTACTGATATCTTATGATGTTTCTTTTTCTGTGTGACTTATTTCAGTTAGAATCATCGTACCTGAATCCACTCATTGTGCTGCTATGGGCCTGATGACATAGATTTCACTGCTGAGTGATACTGCATTGTACGTAAGTACCACAAGTTCTTTATCCATTTTTCACTTTCTGTGATATTGAACTTGTACGGTAAACGAGGTTCTTGTAAACTGAGGCGTCCCAAACATTGGGGTGGCTGTATCTTTTTGATTTTAATTTCCCTAAGCTATAGGACCATAAGTGGAAGTGCCCTAGGCTCTGTTGCTTTGTTTTTTAGACGTTTCAGGAAACACCATACACTTCTCCCGAGTGTCTGTTGGCAACTTACATCCCGCCCATCAGCATAACAAGGCTCCCAGTTCTCCATGGCCTGTCCTGCCTTTCTGGATTTTACACTTTTTTCATATGGCCCTTGTGACCGGGGGGAAGTGAGACTTCATTGTAGTGCAGATTTCCTTTGCAAGCTTGCTTGGTTGGCCAAAAAGGGCGTATGCGTTTTTTCCTGAATATATTCAGGAAAAAACGCATACGCCCTTTTTGGCCAAGTGCATCATTGTGGACGTTCTGCCTCTTTTCCTATGCTTTCAATGCAATTCCAGTCTACCTCCTGAAATCGGTTTCCTGCAATTCTGCCCCGCTTTCAAGTCCTCTTGGCAGCCTTACTTCAGTATATTTTTGGACGATAGCTGTCATTTATAACTCTGCAGGTTTGTGAATTACAGTGCCCCTGAGCTCCTTTCTTCAACTCGTTTTATTGTGAGCTGGCCGCAACACCGCAGGATGGCTTCAGGCCCTAATCTGGTTCCGGCACGGCACGCTGAGCCTTTGGTTCTTTCCTCTTCCTGGTGGGAAATGAGAGTTAAATTTGCCCGTCCAGACACCTCCAGCTAGTCTCTCATTGGTTCTCGCTATTCCTGTTCATCTTCCGCAGAAATTGCAAACTGGGCCAAACAGGAGGTTAAAGGGACTGACTCTCCAAGTCGGGAGAGTGTTAGTAAAGCGTCTGGAATGTTGCACCCGAGTACCAGGGTACGAAAACTGAGACATATTTGAACACGTCTCCCGATCACATGGTTGATCATACTCTAGGTTCCACATGCATGTTTTAGCTGAAGGAAGAATACCTTAAACCTGGGTAGTTGAAACCCGTGGAATGGGTACCATGCAATATGACTTCAAAGGGTCTTCATTTGCTCACCGAACCTCTCCAATCCTATCACTGCTGCGTTTATGTCCCTGTACACATGCTTGATTCTCTTTCGGAGACATAGCAATCCATAGGTTTTAAGATACTTAAGAGTCAGGTACATTCTTAGGCGTTTAATATGCGGTGTTGAGTCCATTTCGTTGAGCAAGGAGTAGCTCTTGTCTATTCCATATTTGGCTTAAGGAACTTTATCTGTGCTCATTTCAATCTCTGGTTTTATGCAGCACCCCAACTCACCTTTCCCCTTAAACAAGCATAAGTTGGTTTTCTAAATTTGAGACCCTGTTCTGTTCTGTAATTCAGTTCCTGTGTAGCCAAGTTTACATTCCGTGTATTACTGATATCTTATGATGTTTCTTTTTCTGTGTGACTTATTTCAGTTAGAATCATCGTACCTGAATCCACTCATTGTGCTGCTACGGGCCTGATGACATAGATTTCACTGCTGAGTGATACTGCATAGTACGTAAGTACCACAAGTTCTTTATCCATTTTTCACTTTCTGTGATATTGAACTTGTACGGTAAATGAGGTTCTTGTAAACAGAGGCGTCCCAAACATTGGGGTGGCTGTATCTTTTTGATTTTAATTTCCCTAAGCTATAGGACCATAAGTGGAAGTGCCCTAGGCTCTGTTGCTTTGTTTTTTAGATGTTTCAGGAAACACCATACACTTCTCCCGAGTGTCTGTTGGCAATTTACATCCCGCCCATCAGCATAACAAGGCTCCCAGTTCTCCATGGCCTGTCCTGCCTTTCTGGATTTTACACTTTTTTCAGATGGCCCTTTTGACCGGGGGGAAGTGAGACTTCATTGTAGTGCAGATTTCCTTTGCAAGCTTGCTTGGTTGGCCAAAAAGGGCGTATGCGTTTTTTCCTGAATATATTCAGGAAAAAACGCATACTCCCTTTTTGGCCAAGTCATCATTGTGGACGTTCTGCCTCTTTTCCTATGCTTTCAATGCAATTCCAGTCTACCTCCTGAAATCGGTTTCCTGCAATTCTGCCCCGCTTTCAAGTCCTCTTGGCAGCCTTACTTCAGTATATTTTAGGACGATAGTTGTCATTTATAACTCTGCAGGTTTGTGAATTACAGTGCCCCTGAGCTCCTTTCTTCAACTCACTTTCTTGTGAGCTGGCCGCAACACCGCAGGATGGCTTCAGGCCCTAATCTGGTTCCGGCATGGCACGCTGATCCTTTGGTTATTTCCTCTTCCTGGTGGGAAATGAGAGTTAAATTTGCCCGTCCAGACACCTCCAGCTAGTCTCTCATTGGTTCTCGCTATTCCTGTTCATCTTCCGCAGAAATTGCAAACTGGGCCAAACAGGAGGTTAAAGGGACTGACTCTCCAAGTCGGGAGAGTGTTAGTAAATCGTCTGGAATGTTGCACCCGAGTACCAGGGTACGAAAACTGAGACATATTTGAACACGTCTCCCGGTCACATGGTTGATCATACTCTAGGTTCCACGTGCATGTTTTAGCTGAAGGAAGAATACCTTAAACCTGGGTAGTTGAAACCCGTGGAATGGGTACCATGCAATATGACTTCAAAGGGTCTTCATTTGCTCACCGAACCTCTCCAATCCTATCACTGCTGCGTTTATGTCCCTGTACACATGCTTGATTCTCTTTCGGAGACATAGCAATCCATAGGTTTTAAGATACTTACGAGTCAGGTACATTCTTAGGTGTTTAATATGCGGTGTTGAGTCCATTTCGTTGAGCAAGGAGTAGCTCTTGTCTATTCCATATTTGGCTTAAGGAACTTTATCTGTGCTCATTTCAATCTCTGGTTTTATGCAGCACCCCAACTCACCTTTACCCTTAAACAAGCATAAGTTGGTTTTCTAAATTTGAGACCCTGTTCTGTTCTGTAATTCAGTTCCTGTGTAGCCAAGTTTACATTCCGTGTATGACTGATATCTTATGATGTTTCTTTTTCTGTGTGACTTATTTCAGTTAGAATCATCGTACCTGAATCCACTCATTGTGCTGCTACGGGCCTGATGACATAGATTTCACTGCTGAGTGATACTGCATTGTACGTAAGTACCACAAGTTCTTTATCCATTTTTCACTTTCTGTGATATTGAACTTGTACGGTAAACGAGGTTCTTGTAAACAGAGGCGTCCCAAACATTGGGGTGGCTGTATCTTTTTGATTTTAATTTCCCTAAGCTATAGGACCATAAGTGGAAGTGCCCTAGGCTCTGTTGCTTTGTTTTTTAGATGTTTCAGGAAACACCATACACTTCTCCCGAGTGTCTGTTGGCAATTGACATCCCGCCCATCAGCATAACAAGGCTCCCAGTTCTCCATGGCCTGTCCTGCCTTGCTGGATTTTACACTTTTTTCAGATGGCCCTTTTGACCGGGGGGAAGTGAGACTTCATTGTAGTGCTGATTTCCTTTGCAAGCTTGTTTGGTTGACCAAAAAGTGCGTATGCGTTTTTTCCTGAATATATTCAGGAAAAAACGCATACGCCCTTTTTGGCCAAGTGCATCATTGTGGACGTTCTGCCTCTTTTCCTATGCTTTCAATGCAATTCCAGTCTACCTCCTGAAATCGGTTTCCTGCAATTCTGCCCCGCTTTCAAGTCCTCTTGGCAGCCTTACTTCAGTATATTTTTGGACGATAGCTGTCATTTATAACTCTGCAGGTTTGTGAATTACAGTGCCCCTGAGCCCCTTTCTTCAACTCGCTTTCTTGTGAGCTGGCCGCAACACCGCAGGATGGCTTCAGGCCCTAATCTGGTTCCGGCACGGCACGCTGAGCCTTTGGTTCTTTCCTCTTCCTGGTGGGAAATGAGAGTTAAATTTGCCCGTCCAGACACCTCCAGCTAGTCTCTCATTGGTTCTCCCTATTCCTGTTCATCTTCCGCAGAAATTGCAAACTGGGCCAAACAGGAGGTTAAAGGCGCTGACTCTCCAAGTGGGGAGAGTGTTAGTAAAGCGTCTGGAATGTTGCACCCGAGTACCAGGGGAGGAAAACTGAGACATATTTGAACACGTCTCCCATTCACACGGTTGATAATACTCTGGGTTCCATATGCATGTTTTAGCTGAAGGAAGAATACCTTAAACCTGGAGAGTTGAGACCCGTGTAATGGGTACCATGCAATATGACTTCAAAGGGTCTTCATTTGCTCACCGAACCTCTCCAATCCTATCACTGCTGCGTTTATGCCCCTGCACACATGCTTGATTCTCTTTTGGAGACATAGCAATCCATAGGTTTTAAGATACTTACTAGTCAGGTACATTCTTAGGCGTTTAATATGGGGTGTTGAGTCCATTTCGTTGAGCAAGGAGTAGCTCTTGTCTATTCCATATTTGGCTTAAGGAACTTTATCTGTGCTCATTTCAATCTCTGGTTTTATGCAGCACCCCAACTCACCTTTCCCCTTAAGCAAGCATAAGTTGGTTTTCTAAATTTGAGACCCTGTTCTGTTTTGGAATTCAGTTCCTGTGTATCCAAGTTTACATTCCGTGTTGTAGTGATATCTTATGATGTTGCTTTTTCTGTGTGAATTATTTCAGTTAGAATCATCGTACCTGAATCCACTCATTATGCTGCTACGGGCCTGATGACATAGATTTCATTGCTGAGTGATACTGTATTGTACGTAAGTACCACAAGTTCTTTATCCATTTTTCACTTTCTGTGATATTGAACTTGTACGGTAAACGAGGTTCTTGTAAACAGAGGCGTCCCAAACTTTGGGGTGGCTGTGTCTTTTTGATTTTAATTTCCCTAAGCTATAGGACCATAAGTGAAAGTGCCCAAGGCTCTGTTGCTTTGTTTCTTAGATGTTTCAGGACACACCATACACTTCTCCCGAGTGTCTGTTGGCAATTTACATCCCGCCCATCAGCATAACAAGGCTCCCAGTTCTCCATGGCCTGTCGTGCCTTGCTGGATTTTCCCCTTTTTTAGATGGCCCTTTTGACCAGGGGGAAGTGAGACTTCATTATAGTGCAGATTTCCTTTGCAAGTTTGCTTGGTTGGCCAAAAAGTGCGTATGCGTTTTTTCCTGAATATATTCAGGAAAAAACGCATACGCCCTTTTTGGCCAAGTGCATCATTGTGGACGTTCTGCCTCTTTTCCTATGCTTTCAATGCAATTCCAGTCTACCTCCTGAAATCGGTTTCCTGCAATTCTGCCCCGCTTTCAAGTCCTCTTGGCAGCCTTACTTCAGTATATTTTTGGACGATAGCTGTCATTTATAACTCTGCAGGTTTGTGATTTACAGTGCCCCTGAGCTCCTTTCTTCAACTCGCTTTCTTGTGAGCTGGCCGCAACACCGCAGGATGGCTTCAGGCCCTAATCTGGTTCCGGCACGGCACGCTGAGCCTTTGGTTAATTCCTCTTCCTGATGGGAAATGAGAGTTAAATTTGCGCGTCCAGACACCTCCAGCTAGTCTCTCATTGGTTCTCGCTATTCCTGTTCATCTTCCGCAGAAATTGCAAACTGGGCCAAACAGGAGGTTAAAGGGACTGACTCTCCAAGTCGGGAGAGTGTTAGTAAAGCGTCTGGAATGTTGCACCCGAGTACCATAGGAGGAAAACTGAGACATATTTGAACACGTCTCCCGATCACAAGGTTGATCATACTCTGGGTTCCACATGCATGATTTAGCTGAAGGAAGAATACTTTAAACCTGGGTAGTTGAAACCCGTGGAATGGGTACCATGCAATATGACTTCAAAGGGTCTTCATTTGCTCACCGAACCGCTCCAATCCTATCACTGCTGCGTTTATGTCCCTGCACACATGCTTGATTCTCTTTCGGAGACATAGCAATCCATAGGTTTTAAGATACTTACTATTCAGGTACATTCTTAGGCGTTTAATATGCGGTGTTGAGTCCATTTCGTTGAGCAAGGTGTAGCTCTTGTCTATTCCATATTTGGCTTAAGGAAGTTTATCTGTGCTCATTTCAATCTCTGGTTTTATGCAGCACCCCAACTCACCTTTCCCCTTAAGCAAGCATAAGTTGGTTTTCTAAATTTGAGACCCTGTTCTGTTTTGGAATTCAGTTCCTGTGTAACCAAGTTTACATTCTGTGTATTAGGGATATCTTATGATGTTTCTTTTTCTGTGTGAATTATTTCAGTTAGAATCATCGTACCTGAATCCACTCATTGTGCTGCTACGGGCCTGATGACATAGATTTCATTGCTGAGTGATACTGCATTGTACGTAAGTACCACAAGTTCTTTATCCATTTTTCACTTTCTGTGATTTTGAACTTGTACGGTAAACGAGGTTCTTGTAAACAGAGGCGTCCCAAACTTTGGGGTGGCTGTGTCGTTTTGATTTCAATTTCCCTAAGCTATAGGACCATAAGTGGAAGTGCCCTAGGCTCTGTTGCTTTCTTTCTTAGATGTTTCAGGAAACACCATACACTTCTCCCGAGTGTCTGTTGGCAATTTACATCCCGCCCATCAGCATAACAAGGCTCCCAGTTCTCCATGGCCTGTCCTGCCTTCTGGATTTTACACTTTTTTCAGATGGCCCTTTTGACCGGGGGGAAGTGAGACTTCATTGTAGTGCAGATTTCCTTTGCAAGTTTGCTTGGTTGGCCAAAAAGGGCGTATGCGTTTTTTCCTGAATATATTCAGGAAAAAACGCATACGCCCTTTTTGGCCAAGTGCATCATTGTGGATGTTCTGCCTCTTTTCCTATGCTTTCAATGCAATTCCAGTCTACCTCCTGAAATCGGTTTCCTGCAATTCTGCCCCGCTTTCAAGTCCTCTTGGCAGCCTTACTTTAGTATAGTTTGGGACGATAGCTGTCATTTATAACTCTGCAGGTTTGTGAATTACAGTGACCCTGAGCTCCTTTCTTCAACTCGCTTTCTTGTGAGCTGGCCGCAACACCGCAGGATGGCTTCAGGCCCTAATCTGGTTCCGGCACAGCACGCTGAGCCTTTGGTTAATTCCTCTTCCTGGTGGGAAATGAGAGTTAAATTTGCCCGTCCAGACACCTCCAGCTAGTCTCTCATTGGTTCTCCCTATTCCTGTTCATCTTCCGCAGAAATTGCAAACTTGGCCAAACAGGAGGTTAAAGGGACTGACTCTCCAAGTCGGGAGAGTGTTAGTAAAGCGTCTGGAATGTTGCACCCGAGTACCAGGGGAGGAAAACTGAGACATATTTGAACACGTCTCCCGATCACATGGTTGATCATACTCTAGGTTCCACATGCATGTTTTAGCTGAAGGAAGAATACCTTAAACCTGGGTAGTTGAAACCCGTGGAAAGGGTACCATGCAATATGACTTCAAAGGGTCTTCATTTGCTCACCGAACCTCTCCAATCCTAGCACTGCTGCGTTTATGCCCCTGTACACTCGCTTGATTCTCTTTCGGAGACATAGCAATCCATAGGTTTTAAGATACTTACTAGTCAGGTACATTCTTAGGCGTTTAATTTGCGGTGTTGAGTCCATTTCATTGAGCAAGGAGTAGCTCTTGTCTATTCCATATTTGGCTTAAGGAACTTTATCTGTGCTCATTTCAATCTCTGGTTTTATGCAGCACCTCAACTCACCTTTCCCCTTAAGCAAGCATAAGTTGGTTTTCTAAATTTGAGACCCTGTTCTGTTTTGGAATTCAGTTCCTGTGTAGCCAAGTTTACATTCCATGTATTAGTGATATCTTATGATGTTTCTTTTTCTGTGTGACTTATTTCAGTTAGAAGCATCATACCTGAATCCACTCATTGTGCTGCTAAGGGCCTGATGACATAGATTTCATTGCTGAGTGATATTGCTTTGTAAGTAAATACCACAACTTCTTTATCCATTTTTCACTTTCTGCGATGTTGAACTTGTACTGTAAACGAGGTTCTTGTAAACAGAGGCGTCCCAAACTTTGGGGTGGCTGTGTCTTTTTGATTTTAATTTCCCTAAGCTATAGGACCATAAGCGGAAGTGCCCTAGGCTCTGTTGCTTTGTTTTTTAGATGTTTCAGGAAACACCATACACTTCTCCCGAGTGTCTGTTGGCAATTGACATCCCGCCCATCAGCATAACAAGGCTCCCAGTTCTCCATGGCCTGTCCTGCCTTTCTGGATTTTACACTTTTTTCAGATGGCCCTTTTGACCGGGGGGAATTGAGACATCATTGTAGTGCAGATTTCCTTTGCAAGCTTGCTTGGTTGGCCAAAAAGGGCGTATGCATTTTTTCCTGAATATATTCAGGAAAAAACGCATACGCCCTTTTTGGCCAAGTGCATCATTGTGGACGTTCTGCCTCTTTTCCTATGCTTTCAATGCAATTCCAGTCTACCTCCTGAAATCGGTTTCCTGCAATTCTGCCCCGCTTTCAAGTCCTCTTGGCAGCCTTACTTCAGTATATTTTTGGACGATAGCTGTCATTTATAACTCTGCAGGTTTGTGAATTACAGTGCCCCTGAGCTCCTTTCTTCAACTCGCTTTCTTTTGAGCTGGCCGCAACACTGCAGGATGGCTTCAGGCCCTAATCTGGTTCCGGCACGGCACGCTGAGCCTTTGGTTATTTCCTCTTCCTGGTGGGAAATGAGAGTTAAATTTGCCCGTCCAGACACCTCCAGCTAGTCTCTCATTGGTTCTCCCTATTCCTGTTCATCTTCCGCAGAAATTGCAAACTGGGCCAAACAGGAGGTTAAAGGCGCTGACTCTCCAAGTGGGGAGAGTGTTAGTTAAGCGTCTGGAATGTTGCACCCGAGTACCAGGGGAGGAAAACTGAGACATATTTGAACACGTCTCCCGTTCACACGGTTGATCATACTCTGGGTTCCACATGCATGTTTTCGCTGAAGGAAGAATACCTTAAACGTGGGTAGTTGAAACCCGTGGAATGGGTACCATGCAATATGACTTTATAGGGTCTTCATCTGCTCACCGAACCTGTCCAATCCTATCAGTGCTGCGTTAATGCCCCTGTACACACGCTTGATTCTCTAGGGAGAAATAGCAATCCATAGGTTTTAAGATACTTACTAGTCAGGTACATTCTTAAGCGTTTAATATGGGGTGTTGAGTCCATTTCGTTGAGCAAGGAGTAGCTCTTGTCTATTCCATATTTGGCTTAAGGAACTTTATCTGTGCTCATTTCAATCTCTGGTTTTATGCAGCACCCCAACTCACCTTTCCCCTTAAGCAAGCATAAGTTGGTTTTCTAAATTTGAGACCCTATTCTGTTTTGGAATTCAGTTCCTGTGTAGCCAAGTTTACATTCCGTGTATTAGTGATATCTTATGATGTTTGTTTTTCTGTGTGACTTATTTCAGTTAGAATCATCGTACCTGAATCCATTCATTGTGCTACTACGGGCCTGATAACATAGATTTCATTGCTGAGTGATACTGCATTGTACGTAAGTACCACAAGTTCTTTATCGATTTTTCACTTTCTGTGATATTGAACTTGTACGGTAAACGAGGTTCTTGTAAACAGAGGCGTCCCAAACATTGGGGTGGCTGTGTCTTTTTGATTTTAATTTCCCTAAGCTATAGGACCATAAGTGGAAGTGCCCTAGGCTCTGTTGCTTTGTTTTTTAGATGTTTCAGGAAACACCATACACTTCTCCCGAGTGTCTGTTGGCAATTTACATCCCGCCCATCAGCATAACAAGGCTCCCAGTTCTCCATGGCCTGTCCTGCCTTTCTGGATTTTACACTTTTTTCAGATGGCCCTTTTGACCGGGGGGAAGTGAGACTTCATTGTAGTGCAGATTTCCTTTGCAAGCTTGCTTGGTTGGCCAAAAAGGGCGTATGCGTTTTTTCCTGAATATATTCAGGAAAAAACGCATACGCCCTTTTTGGCCAAGTGCATCATTGTGGACGTTCTGCCTCTTTTCCTATGCTTTCAATGCAATTCCAGTCTACCTCCTGAAATCGGTTTCCTGCAATTCTGCCCCACTTTCAAGTCCTCTTGGCAGCCTTACTTCAGTATATTTTTGGACGATAGTTGTCATTTATAACTCTGCAGGTTTGTGAATTACAGTGACCCTGAGCTCCTTTCTTCAACTCGCTTTCTTGTGAGCTGGCCGCAACACCGCAGGATGACTTCAGGCCCTAATCTGGTTCCGGCACGGCATGCTGAGCCTTTGTTTAACTCCTCTTCCTGGTGGGAAATGAGAGTTAAATTTGCCCGTCCAGACACCTCCAGCTAGTCTCTCATTGGTTCTCGCTATTCCTGTTCATCTTCCGCAGAAATTGCAAACTGGGCCAAACAGGAGGTTAAAGGGACTGACTCTCCAAGTCGGGAGAGTGTTAGTAAAGCGTCTGGAATGTTGCACCCGAGTACCAGGGTACGAAAACTGAGACATATTTGAACACGTCTCCCGATCACATGGTTGATCATACTCTAGGTTCCACATGCATGTTTTAGCTGAAGGAAGAATACCTTAAACCTGGGTAGTTGAAACCCGTGGAATGGGTACCATGCAATATGACTTCAAAGGGTCTTCATTTGCTCACCGAACCTCTCCAATCCTATCACTGCTGCGTTTATGTCCCTGTACACATGCTTGATTCTCTTTCGGAGACATAGCAATCCATAGGTTTTAAGATACTTAAGAGTCAGGTACATTCTTAGGCGTTTAATATGCGGTGTTGAGTCCATTTCGTTGAGCAAGGAGTAGCTCTTGTCTATTCCATATTTGGCTTAAGGAACTTTATCTGTGCTCATTTCAATCTCTGTTTTTATGCAGCACCCCAACTCACCTTTACCCTTAAACAAGCATAAGTTGGTTTTCTAAATTTGAGACCCTGTTCTGTTCTGTAATTCAGTTCCTGTGTAGCCAAGTTTACATTCCGTGTATTACTGATATCTTATGATGTTTCTTTTTCTGTGTGACTTATTTCAGTTAGAATCATCGTACCTGAATCCACTCATTGTGCTGCTACGGGCCTGATGACATAGATTTCACTGCTGAGTGATACTGCATTGTACGTAAGTACCACAAGTTCTTTATCCATTTTTCACTTTCTGTGATATTGAACTTGTACGGTAAACGAGGTTCTTGTAAACAGAGGCGTCCCAAACATTGGGGTGGCTGTATCTTTTTGATTTTAATTTCCCTAAGCTATAGGACCATAAGTGGAAGTGCCCTAGGCTCTGTTGCTTTGTTTTATAGACGTTTCAGGAAACACCATACACTTCTCCCGAGTGTCTGTTGGCAACTTACATCCCGCCCATCAGCATAACAAGGCTCCCAGTTCTCCATGGCCTGTCCTGCCTTTCTGGATTTTACACTTTTTTCAGATGGCCCTTTTGACCTGGGGGAAGTGAGACTTCATTGTAGTGCAGATTTCCTTTGCAAGCTTGCTTGGTTGGCCAAAAAGGGCGTATGCGTTTTTTCCTGAATATATTCAGGAAAAAACGCATACGCCCTTTTTGGCCAAGTGCATCATTGTGGACGTTCTGCCTCTTTTCCTATGCTTTCAATGCAATTCCAGTCTACCTCCTGAAATCGGTTTCCTGCAATTCTGCCCCGCTTTCAAGTCCTCTTGGCAGCCTTACTTCAGTATATTTTTGGACGATAGTTGTCATTTATAACTCTGCAGGTTTGTGAATTACAGTGCCCCTGAGCTCCTTTCTTCAACTCGTTTTCTGGTGAGCTGGCCGCAACACCGCAGGATGGCTTCAGGCCCTAATCTGGTTCCGGCACGGCACGCTGAGCCTTTGGTTCTTTCCTCTTCCTGGTGGGAAATGAGAGTTAAATTTGCCCGTCCAGACACCTCCAGCTAGTCTCTCATTGGTTCTCGCTATTCCTGTTCATCTTCCGCAGAAATTGCAAACTGGACCAAACAGGAGGTTAAAGGGACTGACTCTCCAAGTCGGGAGAGTTTTAGCAAAGCGTCTGGAATGTTGCACCCGAGTACCAGGGTACGAAAACTGAGACATATTTGAACACGTCTCCCGTTCACACAGTTGATCATACTCTGGGTTCCACATGCATGTTTTAGCTGAATGAAAAATACCTTAAACCTGGGTAGTTGAAACCCGTGGAATGGGTACCATGCAATATGACTTCAAAGGGTCTTCATTTGCTCACCGAACCTCTCCAATCCTATCACTGCTGCGTTTATGCCCCTGTACACACGCTTGATTCTCTTATGGAGACATAGCAATCCATAGGTTTTAAGATACTTACTAGTCAGGTACATTCTTAGGCGTTTAATTTGCGGTGTTGAGTCCATTTCGTTGAGCAAGGAGTAGCTCTTGTCTATTCCATATTTGGCTTAAGGAACTTTATCTGTGCTCATTTCAATCTCTGGTTTTATGCAGCACCCCAACTCACCTTTACCCTTAAACAAGCATAAGTTGGTTTTCTAAATTTGAGACCCTGTTCTGTTCTGTAATTCAGTTCCTGTGTAGCCAAGTTTACATTCCGTGTATTACTGATATCTTATGATGTTTCTTTTTCTGTGTGACTTATTTCAGTTAGAATCATCGTACCTGAATCCACTCATTGTGCTGCTACGGGCCTGATGACATAGATTTCACTGCTGAGTGATACTGCATTGTACGTAAGTACCACAAGTTCTTTATCCATTTTTCACTTTCTGTGATATTGAACTTGTACAGTAAACGAGGTTCTTGTAAACAGAGGCGTCCCAAACATTGGGGTGGCTGTATCTTTTTGATTTTAATTTCCCTAAGCTATAGGACCATAAGTGGAAGTGCCCTAGGCTCTGTTGCTTTGTTTTTTAGATGTTTCAGGAAACACCATACACTTCTCCCGAGTGTCTGTTGGCAATTGACATCCCGCCCATCAGCATAACAAGGCTCCCAGTTCTCCATGGCCTGTCCTGCCTTTCTGGATTTTACACTTTTTTCAGATGGCCCTTTTGACCGGGGGGAAGTGAGACTTCATTGTAGTGCAGATTTCCTTTGCAAGCTTGCTTGGTTGGCCAAAAAGGGCGTATGCGTTTTTTCCTGAATATATTCAGGAAAAAACGCATACGCCCTTTTTGGCCAAGTGCATCATTGTGGACGTTCTGCCTCTTTTCCTATGCTTTCAATGCAATTCCAGTCTACCTCCTGAAATCGGTTTCCTGCAATTCTGCCCCGCTTTCAAGTCCTCTTGGCAGCCTTACTTCAGTATATTTTTGGACGATAGTTGTCATTTATAACTCTGCAGGTTTGTGAATTACAGTGCCCCTGAGCTCCTTTCTTCAACTCGCTTTCTTGTGAGCTGGCCGCAACACCGCAGGATGGCTTCAGGCCCTAATCTGGTTCCGGCACGGCACGCTGAGCCTTTGGTTCTTTCCTCTTCCTGGTGGGAAATGAGAGTTAAATTTGCCCGTCCAGACACCTCCAGCTAGTCTCTCATTGGTTCTCGCTATTCCTGTTCATCTTCCGCAGAAATTGCAAACTGGGCCAAACAGGAGGTTAAAGGGACTGACTCTCCAAGTCGGGAGAGTGTTAGTAAAGCGTCTGGAATGTTGCACCCGAGTACCAGGGTACGAAAACTGAGACATATTTGAACACGTCTCCCGATCACATGGTTGATCATACTCTAGGTTCCACATGCATGTTTTAGCTGAAGGAAGAATACCTTAAACCTGGGTAGTTGAAACCCGTGGAATGGGTACCATGCAATATGACTTCAAAGGGTCTTCATTTGCTCACCGAACCTCTCCAATCCTATCACTGCTGCGTTTATGTCCCTGTACACATGCTTGATTCTCTTTCGGAGACATAGCAATCCATAGGTTTTAAGATACTTAAGAGTCAGGTACATTCTTAGGCGTTTAATATGCGGTGTTGAGTCCATTTCATTGAGCAAGGAGTAGCTCTTGTCTATTCCATATTTGGCTTAAGGAACTTTATCTGTGCTCATTTCAATCTCTGGTTTTATGCAGCACCCCAACTCACCTTTACCCTTAAACAAGCATAAGTTGGTTTTCTAAATTTGAGACCCTGTTCTGTTCTGTAATTCAGTTCCTGTGTAGCCAAGTTTACATTCCGTGTATTACTGATATCTTATGATGTTTCTTTTTCTGTGTGACTTATTTCAGTTAGAATCATCGTACCTGAATCCACTCATTGTGCTGCTACGGGCCTGATGACATAGATTTCACTGCTGAGTGATACTGCATTGTACGTAAGTACCACAAGTTCTTTATCCATTTTTCACTTTCTGTGATATTGAACTTGTACAGTAAACGAGGTTCTTGTAAACAGAGGCGTCCCAAACATTGGGGTGGCTGTATCTTTTTGATTTTAATTTCCCTAAGCTATAGGACCATAAGTGGAAGTGCCCTAGGCTCTGTTGCTTTGTTTTTTAGATGTTTCAGGAAACACCATACACTTCTCCCGAGTGTCTGTTGGCAATTGACATCCCGCCCATCAGCATAACAAGGCTCCCAGTTCTCCATGGCCTGTCCTGCCTTTCTGGATTTTACACTTTTTTCAGATGGCCCTTTTGACCGGGAGGGGGGGGAAGTGAGACTTCATTGTAGTGCAGATTTCCTTTGCAAGCTTGCTTGGTTGGCCAAAAAGGGCGTATGCGTTTTTTCCTGAATATATTCAGGAAAAAACGCATACGCCCTTTTTGGCCAAGTGCATCATTGTGGACGTTCTGCCTCTTTTCCTATGCTTTCAATGCAATTCCAGTCTACCTCCTGAAATCGGTTTCCTGCAATTCTGCCCCGCTTTCAAGTCCTCTTGGCAGCCTTACTTCAGTATATTTTTGGACGATAGTTGTCATTTATAACTCTGCAGGTTTGTGAATTACAGTGCCCCTGAGCTCCTTTCTTCAACTCGCTTTCTTGTGAGCTGGCCGCAACACCGCAGGATGGCTTCAGGCCCTAATCTGGTTCCGGCACGGCACGCTGAGCCTTTGGTTCTTTCCTCTTCCTGGTGGGAAATGAGAGTTAAATTTGCCCGTCCAGACACCTCCAGCTAGTCTCTCATTGGTTCTCGCTATTCCTGTTCATCTTCCGCAGAAATTGCAAACTGGGCCAAACAGGAGGTTAAAGGGACTGACTCTCCAAGTCGGGAGAGTGTTAGTAAAGCGTCTGGAATGTTGCACCCGAGTACCAGGGTACGAAAACTGAGACATATTTGAACACGTCTCCCGATCACATGGTTGATCATACTCTAGGTTCCACATGCATGTTTTAGCTGAAGGAAGAATACCTTAAACCTGGGTAGTTGAAACCCGTGGAATGGGTACCATGCAATATGACTTCAAAGGGTCTTCATTTGCTCACCGAACCTCTCCAATCCTATCACTGCTGCGTTTATGTCCCTGTACACATGCTTGATTCTCTTTCGGAGACATAGCAATCCATAGGTTTTAAGATACTTAAGAGTCAGGTACATTCTTAGGCGTTTAATATGCGGTGTTGAGTCCATTTCATTGAGCAAGGAGTAGCTCTTGTCTATTCCATATTTGGCTTAAGGAACTTTATCTGTGCTCATTTCAATCTCTGGTTTTATGCAGCACCCCAACTCACCTTTACCCTTAAACAAGCATAAGTTGGTTTTCTAAATTTGAGACCCTGTTCTGTTCTGTAATTCAGTTCCTGTGTAGCCAAGTTTACATTCCGTGTATTACTGATATCTTATGATGTTTCTTTTTCTGTGTGACTTATTTCAGTTAGAATCATCGTACCTGAATCCACTCATTGTGCTGCTACGGGCCTGATGACATAGATTTCACTGCTGAGTGATACTGCATTGTACGTAAGTACCACAAGTTCTTTATCCATTTTTCACTTTCTGTGATATTGAACTTGTACAGTAAACGAGGTTCTTGTAAACAGAGGCGTCCCAAACATTGGGGTGGCTGTATCTTTTTGATTTTAATTTCCCTAAGCTATAGGACCATAAGTGGAAGTGCCCTAGGCTCTGTTGCTTTGTTTTTTAGATGTTTCAGGAAACACCATACACTTCTCCCGAGTGTCTGTTGGCAATTGACATCCCGCCCATCAGCATAACAAGGCTCCCAGTTCTCCATGGCCTGTCCTGCCTTTCTGGATTTTACACTTTTTTCAGATGGCCCTTTTGACCGGGAGGGGGGGGAAGTGAGACTTCATTGTAGTGCAGATTTCCTTTGCAAGCTTGCTTGGTTGGCCAAAAAGGGCGTATGCGTTTTTTCCTGAATATATTCAGGAAAAAACGCATACGCCCTTTTTGGCCAAGTGCATCATTGTGGACGTTCTGCCTCTTTTCCTATGCTTTCAATGCAATTCCAGTCTACCTCCTGAAATCGGTTTCCTGCAATTCTGCCCCGCTTTCAAGTCCTCTTGGCAGCCTTACTTCAGTATATTTTTGGACGATAGTTGTCATTTATAACTCTGCAGGTTTGTGAATTACAGTGCCCCTGAGCTCCTTTCTTCAACTCGCTTTCTTGTGAGCTGGCCGCAACACCGCAGGATGGCTTCAGGCCCTAATCTGGTTCCGGCACGGCACGCTGAGCCTTTGGTTCTTTCCTCTTCCTGGTGGGAAATGAGAGTTAAATTTGCCCGTCCAGACACCTCCAGCTAGTCTCTCATTGGTTCTCGCTATTCCTGTTCATCTTCCGCAGAAATTGCAAACTGGGCCAAACAGGAGGTTAAAGGGACTGACTCTCCAAGTCGGGAGAGTGTTAGTAAAGCGTCTGGAATGTTGCACCCGAGTACCAGGGTACGAAAACTGAGACATATTTGAACACGTCTCCCGATCACATGGTTGATCATACTCTAGGTTCCACATGCATGTTTTAGCTGAAGGAAGAATACCTTAAACCTGGGTAGTTGAAACCCGTGGAATGGGTACCATGCAATATGACTTCAAAGGGTCTTCATTTGCTCACCGAACCTCTCCAATCCTATCACTGCTGCGTTTATGTCCCTGTACACATGCTTGATTCTCTTTCGGAGACATAGCAATCCATAGGTTTTAAGATACTTAAGAGTCAGGTACATTCTTAGGCGTTTAATATGCGGTGTTGAGTCCATTTCGTTGAGCAAGGAGTAGCTCTTGTCTATTCCATATTTGGCTTAAGGAACTTTATCTGTGCTCATTTCAATCTCTGGTTTTATGCAGCACCCCAACTCACCTTTACCCTTAAACAAGCATAAGTTGGTTTTCTAAATTTGAGACCCTGTTCTGTTCTGTAATTCAGTTCCTGTGTAGCCAAGTTTACATTCCGTGTATTACTGATATCTTATGATGTTTCTTTTTCTGTGTGACTTATTTCAGTTAGAATCATCGTACCTGAATCCACTCATTGTGCTGCTACGGGCCTGATGACATAGATTTCACTGCTGAGTGATACTGCATTGTACGTAAGTACCACAAGTTCTTTATCCATTTTTCACTTTCTGTGATATTGAACTTGTACAGTAAACGAGGTTCTTGTAAACAGAGGCGTCCCAAACATTGGGGTGGCTGTATCTTTTTGATTTTAATTTCCCTAAGCTATAGGACCATAAGTGGAAGTGCCCTAGGCTCTGTTGCTTTGTTTTTTAGATGTTTCAGGAAACACCATACACTTCTCCCGAGTGTCTGTTGGCAATTTACATCCCGCCCATCAGCATAACAAGGCTCCCAGTTCTCCATGGCCTGTCCTGCCTTTCTGGATTTTACACTTTTTTCAGATGGCCCTTTTGACCGGGAGGGGGGGGAAGTGAGACTTCATTGTAGTGCAGATTTCCTTTGCAAGCTTGCTTGGTTGGCCAAAAAGGGCGTATGCGTTTTTTCCTGAATATATTCAGGAAAAAACGCATACGCCCTTTTTGGCCAAGTGCATCATTGTGGACGTTCTGCCTCTTTTCCTATGCTTTCAATGCAATTCCAGTCTACCTCCTGAAATCGGTTTCCTGCAATTCTGCCCCGCTTTCAAGTCCTCTTGGCAGCCTTACTTCAGTATATTTTTGGACGATAGTTGTCATTTATAACTCTGCAGGTTTGTGAATTACAGTGCCCCTGAGCTCCTTTCTTCAACTCGCTTTCTTGTGAGCTGGCCGCAACACCGCAGGATGGCTTCAGGCCCTAATCTGGTTCCGGCACGGCACGCTGAGCCTTTGGTTCTTTCCTCTTCCTGGTGGGAAATGAGAGTTAAATTTGCCCGTCCAGACACCTCCAGCTAGTCTCTCATTGGTTCTCGCTATTCCTGTTCATCTTCCGCAGAAATTGCAAACTGGGCCAAACAGGAGGTTAAAGGGACTGACTCTCCAAGTCGGGAGAGTGTTAGTAAAGCGTCTGGAATGTTGCACCCGAGTACCAGGGTACGAAAACTGAGACATATTTGAACACGTCTCCCGATCACATGGTTGATCATACTCTAGGTTCCACATGCATGTTTTAGCTGAAGGAAGAATACCTTAAACCTGGGTAGTTGAAACCCGTGGAATGGGTACCATGCAATATGACTTCAAAGGGTCTTCATTTGCTCACCGAACCTCTCCAATCCTATCACTGCTGCGTTTATGTCCCTGTACACATGCTTGATTCTCTTTCGGAGACATAGCAATCCATAGGTTTTAAGATACTTAAGAGTCAGGTACATTCTTAGGCGTTTAATATGCGGTGTTGAGTCCATTTCGTTGAGCAAGGAGTAGCTCTTGTCTATTCCATATTTGGCTTAAGGAACTTTATCTGTGCTCATTTCAATCTCTGGTTTTATGCAGCACCCCAACTCACCTTTACCCTTAAACAAGCATAAGTTGGTTTTCTAAATTTGAGACCCTGTTCTGTTCTGTAATTCAGTTCCTGTGTAGCCAAGTTTACATTCCGTGTATTACTGATATCTTATGATGTTTCTTTTTCTGTGTGACTTATTTCAGTTAGAATCATCGTACCTGAATCCACTCATTGTGCTGCTACGGGCCTGATGACATAGATTTCACTGCTGAGTGATACTGCATTGTACGTAAGTACCACAAGTTCTTTATCCATTTTTCACTTTCTGTGATATTGAACTTGTACGGTAAACGAGGTTCTTGTAAACAGAGGCGTCCCAAACATTGGGGTGGCTGTATCTTTTTGATTTTAATTTCCCTAAGCTATAGGACCATAAGTGGAAGTGCCCTAGGCTCTGTTGCTTTGTTTTTTAGATGTTTCAGGAAACACCATACACTTCTCCCGAGTGTCTGTTGGCAGTTTACATCCCGCCCATCAGCATAACAAGGCTCCCAGTTCTCCATGGCCTGTCCTGCCTTTCTGGATTTTACACTTTTTTCAGATGGCCCTTTTGACCGGGGGGAAGTGAGACTTCATTGTAGTGCAGATTTCCTTTGCAAGCTTGCTTGGTTGGCCAAAAAGGGCGTATGCGTTTTTTCCTGAATATATTCAGGAAAAAACGCATACGCCCTTTTTGGCCAAGTGCATCATTGTGGACGTTCTGCCTCTTTTCCTATGCTTTCAATGCAATTCCAGTCTACCTCCTGAAATCGGTTTCCTGCAATTCTGCCCCGCTTTCAAGTCCTCTTGGCAGCCTTACTTCAGTATATTTTTGGACGATAGTTGTCATTTATAACTCTGCAGGTTTGTGAATTACAGTGCCCCTGAGCTCCTTTCTTCAACTCGCTTTCTTGTGAGCTGGCCGCAACACCGCAGGATGGCTTCAGGCCCTAATCTGGTTCCGGCACGGCACGCTGAGCCTTTGGTTCTTTCCTCTTCCTGGTGGGAAATGAGAGTTAAATTTGCCCGTCCAGACACCTCCAGCTAGTCTCTCATTGGTTCTCGCTATTCCTGTTCATCTTCCGCAGAAATTGCAAACTGGGCCAAACAGGAGGTTAAAGGGACTGACTCTCCAAGTCGGGAGAGTGTTAGTAAAGCGTCTGGAATGTTGCACCCGAGTACCAGGGTACGAAAACTGAGACATATTTGAACACGTCTCCCGATCACATGGTTGATCATACTCTAGGTTCCACATGCATGTTTTAGCTGAAGGAAGAATACCTTAAACCTGGGTAGTTGAAACCCGTGGAATGGGTACCATGCAATATGACTTCAAAGGGTCTTCATTTGCTCACCGAACCTCTCCAATCCTATCACTGCTGCGTTTATGTCCCTGTACACATGCTTGATTCTCTTTCGGAGACATAGCAATCCATAGGTTTTAAGATACTTAAGAGTCAGGTACATTCTTAGGCGTTTAATATGCGGTGTTGAGTCCATTTCATTGAGCAAGGAGTAGCTCTTGTCTATTCCATATTTGGCTTAAGGAACTTTATCTGTGCTCATTTCAATCTCTGGTTTTATGCAGCACCCCAACTCACCTTTACCCTTAAACAAGCATAAGTTGGTTTTCTAAATTTGAGACCCTGTTCTGTTCTGTAATTCAGTTCCTGTGTAGCCAAGTTTACATTCCGTGTATTACTGATATCTTATGATGTTTCTTTTTCTGTGTGACTTATTTCAGTTAGAATCATCGTACCTGAATCCACTCATTGTGCTGCTACGGGCCTGATGACATAGATTTCACTGCTGAGTGATACTGCATTGTACGTAAGTACCACAAGTTCTTTATCCATTTTTCACTTTCTGTGATATTGAACTTGTACGGTAAACGAGGTTCTTGTAAACAGAGGCGTCCCAAACATTGGGGTGGCTGTATCTTTTTGATTTTAATTTCCCTAAGCTATAGGACCATAAGTGGAAGTGCCCTAGGCTCTGTTGCTTTGTTTTTTAGATGTTTCAGGAAACACCATACAATTCTCCCGAGTGGCTGTTGGCAGTTGACATCCCGCCCATCAGCATAACAAGGCTCCCAGTTCTCCATGGCCTGTCCTGCCTTTCTGGATTTTACACTTTTTTCAGATGGCCCTTTTGACCGGGGGGGGGGGGGATGTGAGACTTCATTGTAGTGCAGATTTCCTTTGCAAGCTTGCTTGGTTGGCCAAAAAGGGCGTATGCGTTTTTTCCTGAATATATTCAGGAAAAAACGCATACGCCCTTTTTGGCCAAGTGCATCATTGTGGACGTTCTGCCTCTTTTCCTATGCTTTCAATGCAATTCCAGTCTACCTCCTGAAATCGGTTTCCTGCAATTCTGCCCCACTTTCAAGTCCTCTTGGCAGCCTTACTTCAGTATATTTTTGGACGATAGCTGTCATTTATAACTCTGCAGGTTTGTGGATTACAGTGCCCCTGAGCTCCTTTCTTCAACTCGTTTTCTTGTGAGCTGGCCGCAACACCGCAGGATGGCTTCAGGCCCTAATCTGGTTCCGGCACGGCACGCTGAGCCTTTGGTTCTTTCCTCTTCCTGGTGGGAAATGGGAGTTAAATTTGCCCGTCCAGACACCTCCAGCTAGTCTCTCATTGGTTCTCGCTATTCCTGTTCATCTTCCGCAGAAATTGCAAACTGGGCCAAACAGGAGGTTAAAGGGACTGACTCTCCAAGTCGGGAGAGTGTTAGTAAAGCGTCTGGAATGTTGCACCCGAGTACCAGGGTACGAAAACTGAGACATATTTGAACACGTCTCCCGATCACATGGTTGATCATACTCTAGGTTCCACATGCATGTTTTAGCTGAAGGAAGAATACCTTAAACCTGGGTAGTTGAAACCCGTGGAATGGGTACCATGCAATATGACTTCAAAGGGTCTTCATTTGCTCACCGAACCTCTCCAATCCTATCACTGCTGCGTTTATGTCCCTGTACACATGCTTGATTCACTTTCGGAGACATAGCAATCCATAGGTTTTAAGATACTTACTAGTCAGGTACATTCTTAGGCGTTTAATATGCGGTGTTGAGTCCATTTCGTTGAGCAAGGAGTAGCTCTTGTCTATTCCATATTTGGCTTAAGGAACTTTATCTGTGCTCATTTCAATCTCTGGTTTTATGCAGCACCCCAACTCACCTTTCCCCTTAAGCAAGCATAAGTTGGTTTTCTAAATTTGAGACCCTGTTCTGTTTTGGAATTCAGTTCCTGTGTAGCCCAGTTTACATTCCGTGTATTACTGATATCTTATGATGTTTCCTTTTCTGTGTGACTTATTTCAGTTAGAATCATCATACCTGAATCCACTCATTGTGCTGCTACGGGCCAGATGACATAGATTTCATTGCTGAGTGACATTGCTTTGTAAGTAAATACCACAACTTCTTTATCCATTTTTCACTTTCTGCGATGTTGAACTTGTAATGTAAACGAGGTTCTGGTAAACAGAGGCGTCCCAAACTTTGGGGTGGCTGTGTCTTTTTTATTTTAATTTTCCTAAGCTATAGGACCATAAGTGGAAGTGCCCTAGGCTCTGTTGCTTTGTTTTTTAGATGTTTCAGGAAACACCATACACTTCTCCCGAGTGTCTGTTGGCAATTTACATCCCGCCCATCAGCATAACAAGGCTCCCAGTTCCCCATGGCCTGTCCTGCCTTTCTGGATTTTACACTTTTTTCCGATGGCCCTTTTGACCGGGGGGAAGTGAGACTTCATTGTAGTGCAGATTTCCTTTGCAAGCTTGCTTGATTGGCCAAAAAGTGCGTATGCATTTTTTCCTGAATATATTCAGGAAAAAATGCATACGCCCTTTTTGGCCAAGTGCATCATTGTGGACGTTCTGCCTGTTTTCCTATGCTTTCAATGCAATTCCAGTCTACCTCCTGAAATCGGTTTCCTGCAATTCTGCCCCGCTTTCAAGTCCTCTTGGCAGCCTTACTTCAGTATATTTTTGGACGATAGCTGTCATTTATAACTCTGAAGGTTTGTGAATTACAGTGCCCCTGAGCTCCTTTCTTCAACTCGCTTTCTTGTGACCTGGCCGCAACACCGCAGGATGGCTTCAGGCCCTAATCTGGTTCCGGCACGGCACGCTGAACCTTTGGTTAATTCCTCTTCCTGGTGGGAAATGAGAGTTAAATTTGCCCGTCCAGACACCTCCAGCTAGTCTCTCATTGGTTCTCGCTATTCCTGTTCATCTTCCACAGAAATTGCAAACTGGGCCAAACAGGAGGTTAAAGGGACTGACTCTCCAAGTTGGGAGAGTGTTAGTAAAGCGTCTGGAATGTTGCACCCGAGTACCAGGATACGAAAACTGAGACATATTTGAACACGTCTCCCGATCACATGGTTGATCATACTCTAGGTTCCACATGCATGTTTTAGCTGAAGGAAGAATACCTTTAACCTGGGTAGTTGAAACCCGTGGAATGGGTACCATGCAATATGACTTCAAAGGGTCTTCATTTGCTCACCGAACCTCTCCAATCCTATCACTGCTGCGTTTATGCCCCTGTACACATGCTTGATTCTCTTTTGGAGACATAGCAATCCATAGGTTTTAAGATACTTACTAGTCAGGTACATTCTTAGGTGTTTAATATGGGGTGTTGAGTCCATTTCGTTGAGCAAGGAGTAGCTCTTGTCTATTCCATATTTGGCTTAAGGAACTTTATCTGTGCTCATTTCAATCTCTGGTTTTATGCAGCACCCCAACTCACCTTTCCCCTTAAGCAAGCATAAGTTGGTTTTCTAAATTTGAGACCCTGTTCTGTTTTGGAATTCAGTTCCTGTGTAGCCAAGTTTACATTCCGTGTATTAGTGATATCTTATGATGTTTCTTTTTCTGTGTGACTTATTTCAGTTAGAATCATCGTACCTGAATCCACTCATTGTGCTGCTTCGGGCCTGATGACATAGATTTCATTGCTGAGTGATACTGCATTGTACGTAAGTACCACAAGTTCTTTATCCATTTTTCACTTTCTGCGATGTTGAACTTGTACTGTAAATGAGGTTCTTGTAAACAGAGGCGTCCCAAACATTGGGGTGGCTGTGTCTTTTTGATTTTAATTTCCCTAAGCTATAGGACCATAAGTGGAAGTGCCCTAGGCTCTGTTGCTTTGTTTTTTAGATGTTTCAGGAAACACCATACACTTCTCCTGAGTGTCTGTTGGCAATTTACATCCCGCCCATCAGCATACCAAGGCTCCCAGTTCTCCATGGCCTGTCCTGCCTTTCTGGATTTTACACTTTTTTCAGATGGCCCTTTTGACCGGGGGGAAGTGAGACTTCATTGTAGTGCAGATTTCCTTTGCAAGCTTGCTTGGTTGGCCAAAAAGGGCGTATGCGTTTTTTCCTGAATATATTCAGGAAAAAACGCATACGCCCTTTTTGGCCAAGTGCATCATTGTGGACGTTCTGCCTCTTTTCCTATGCTTTCAATGCAATTCCAGTCTACCTCCTGAAATTGGTTTCCTGCAATTCTGCCCCGCTTTCAAGTCCTCTTGGCAGCCTTACTTCAGTATATTTTTGGACGATAGCTGTCATTTATAACTCTGCAGGTTTGTGAATTACAGTGCCCCTGAGCTCCTTTCTTCAACTCGCTTTCTTGTGAGCTGGCCGCAACACCGCAGGATGGCTTCAGGCCCTAATCTGGTTCCGGCACGGCACGCTGAGCCTTTGGTTATTTCCTCTTCCTGGTGGGAAATGAGAGTTAAATTTGCCCGTCCAGACACCTCCAGCTAGTCTCTCATTGGTTCTCCCTATTCCTGTTCATCTTCCGCAGAAATTGCAAATTGGGCCAAACAGGAGGTTAAAGGCGCTGACTCTCCAAGTGGGGAGAGTGTTAGTAAAGCATCTGGAATGTTGCACCCGAGTACCATGGGAGGAAAACTGAGACATATTTGAACACTTCTCCCGTTCACATGGTTGATCATACTCTGGGTTCCACAGGCAAGTTTCAGCTGAAGGAAGAATACCTTAAACCTGGAGAGTTGAGACCCGTGGAATGGGTACCATGCAATATGACTTCAAAGGGTCTTCATTTGCTCACCGAACCACTCCAATCCTATCACTGCTGCGTTTATGCCCCTGGACACACGCTTGATTCTCTTATGGAGACATAGCAATCCATAGGTTTTAAGATACTTACTAGTCAGGTACATTCTTAAGCGTTTAATATGGGGTGTTGAGTCCATTTCGTTGAGCAAGGAGTAGCTCTTGTCTATTCCATATTTGGCTTAAGGAACTTTATCTGTGCTCATTTCAATCTCTGGTTTTATGCAGCACCCCAACTCACCTTTCCCCTTAAGCAAGCATAAGTTGGTTTTCTAAATTTGAGACACTGTTCTGTTTTGGAATTCAGTTCCTGTGTAGCCAAGTTTACATTCCGTGTATTAGTGATATCTTATGATGTTTCTTTTTCTGTGTGACTTATTTCAGTTAGAATCATCGTACCTGAATCCACTCATTATGCTGCTACGGGCCTGATGACATAGATTTCATTGCTGAGTGATACTGCATTGTACGTAAGTACCACAAGTTCTTTATCCATTTTTCACTTTCTGTGATAGAGAACTTGTACGGTAAACGAGGTTCTTGTAAACAGAGGCGTCCCAAATTTTGGGGTGGCTGTGTCTTTTTGATTTTAATTTCCCTAAGCTATAGGACCATAAGTGAAAGTGCCCTAGGCTCTGTTGCTTTGTTTCTTAGATGTTTCAGGAAACACCATACACTTCTCCCGAGTGGCTGTTGGCAATTTACATCCCGCCCATCAGCATAACAAGGCTCCCAGTTCTCCATGGCCTGTCCTGCCTTTCTGGATTTTACACTTTTTTCAGATAGCCCTTTTGACCGGGGGGAAGTGAGACTTCATTGTAGTGCAGATTTCCTTTGCAAGTTTGCTTGGTTGGCCAAAAAGGGCGTATGCGTTTTTTCCTGAATATATTCAGGAAAAAACGCATACGCCCTTTTTGGCCAAGTGCATCATTGTGGACGTTCTGCCTCTTTTCCTATGCTTTCAATGCAATTCCAGTCTACCTCCTGAAATCGGTTTCCTGCAATTCTGCCCCGCTTTCAAGTCCTCTTGGCAGCCTTACTTCAGTATATTTTTGGACGATAGCTGTCATTTATAACTCTGCAGGTTTGTGAATTACAGTGCCCCTGAGCTCCTTTCTTCAACTCGCTTTCTTGTGACCTGGCCGCAACACCGCAGGATGGCTTCAGGCCCTAATCTGGTTCCGGCACGGCACGCTGAACCTTTGGTTAATTCCTCTTCCTGGTGGGAAATGAGAGTTAAATTTGCCCGTCCAGACACCTCCAGCTAGTCTCTCATTGGTTCTCGCTATTCCTGTTCATCTTCCACAGAAATTGCAAACTGGGCCAAACAGGAGTTTAAAGGGACTGACTCTCCAAGTCGGGAGAGTGTTAGTAAAGCGTCTGGAATGTTGCACCCGAGTACCAGGGTACGAAAACTGAGACATATTTGAACACGTCTCCCGATCACATGGTTGATCATACTCTAGGTTTCACATGCATGTTTTAGCTGAAGGAAGAATACCTTTAACATGGGTAGTTGAAACCCGTGGAATGGGTACCATGCAATATGACTTCAAAGGGTCTTCATTTGCTCACCGAACCTCTCCAATCCTATTACTGCTGCGTTTATGCCCCTGTACACATGCTTGATTCTCCTTTGGAGACATAGCAATCCATAGGTTTTAAGATACTTACTAGTCAGGTACATTCTTAGGCGTTTAATATGGGGTGTTGAGTCCATTTCGTTGAGCAAGGAGTAGCTCTTGTCTATTCCACATTTGGCTTAAGGAACTTTATCTGTGCTCATTTCAATCTCTGGTTTTATGCAGCACCCCAACTCACCTTTCCCCTTAAGCAAGCATAAGTTGGTTTTCTAAATTTGAGACCCTGTTCTGTTTTGGAATTCAGTTCCTGTGTAGCCAAGATTACATTCCGTGTATTAGTGATATCTTATGATGTTTCTTTTTCTGTGTGACTTATTTCAGTTAGAATCATCGTACCTGAATCCACTCATTATGCTGCTACGGGCCTGATGACATAGATTTCATTGCTGAGTGATACTGCATTGTACGTAAGTACCACAAGTTCTTTATCCATTTTTCACTTTCTGCGATGTTGAACTTGTACTGTAAATGAGGTTCTTGTAAACAGAGGCGTCCCAAACTTTGGGGTGGCTGTGTCTTTTTGATTTTAATTTCCCTAAGCTATAGGACCATAAGTGGAAGTGCCCTAGGCTCTGTTGCTTTGTTTTTTAGATGTTTCAGGAAACACCATACACTTCTCCTGAGTGTCTGTTGGCAATTTACATCCCGCCCATCAGCATACCAAGGCTCCCAGTTCTCCATGGCCTGTCCTGCCTTTCTGGATTTTACACTTTTTTCCGATGGCCCTTTTGACCGGGGGGAAGTGAGACTTCATTGTAGTGCAGATTTCCTTTGCAAGCTTGCTTGGTTGGCCAAAAAGGGCGTATGCGTTTTTTCCTGAATATATTCAGGAAAAAACGCATACGCCCTTTTTGGCCAAGTGCATCATTGTGGACGTTCTGCCTCTTTTCCTATGCTTTCAATGCAATTCCAGTCTACCTCCTGAAATCGGTTTCCTGCAATTCTGCCCCGCTTTCAAGTCCTCTTGGCAGCCTTACTTCAGTATATTTTTGGACGATAGCTGTCATTTATAACTCTGCAGGTTGTGAATTACAGTGCCCCTGAGCTCCTTTCTTCAACTCGCTTTCTTGTGAGCTGGCCGCAACACCGCAGGATGGCTTCAGGCCCTAATCTGGTTCCGGCACGGCACGCTGAGCCTTTGGTTATTTCCTCTTCCTGGTGGGAAATGAGAGTTAAATTTGCCCGTCCAGACACCTCCAGCTAGTCTCTCATTGGTTCTCCCTATTCCTGTTCATCTTCCGCAGAAATTGCAAACTGGGCCAAACAGGAGGTTAAAGGCGCTGACTCTCCAAGTGGGGAGAGTGTTAATAAAGCATCTGGAATGTTGCACCCGAGTACCATGGGAGGAAAACTGAGACATATTTGAACACTTCTCCCGTTCACATGGTTGATCATACTCTGGGTTCCACATGCAAGTTTCAGCTGAAGGAAGAATACCTTAAACCTGGAGAGTTGAGACCCGTGGAATGGGTACCATGCAATATGACTTCAAAGGGTCTTCATTTGCTCACCGAACCTCTCCAATCCTATCACTGCTGCGTTTATGCCCCTGGACACACGCTTGATTCTCTTATGGAGACATAGCAATCCATAGGTTTTAAGATACTTACTAGTCAGGTACATTCTTAAGCGTTTAATATGGGGTGTTGAGTCCATTTCATTGAGCAAGGAGTAGCTCTTGTCTATTCCATATTTGGCTTAAGGAACTTTATCTGTGCTCATTTCAATCTCTGGTTTTATGCAGCACCCCAACTCACCTTTCCCCTTAAGCAAGCATAAGTTGGTTTTCTAAATGTGAGACCCTGTTCTGTATTGGAATTCAGTTCCTGTGTAGCCAAGTTTACATTCCGTGTATTACTCATATCTTATGATGTTTCTTTTTCTGTGTGACTTATTTCAGTTAGAATCATCGTACCTGAATCCACTCATTATGCTGCTACGGGCCTGATGACATAGATTTCATTGCTGAGTGATACTGCATTGTACGTAAGTACCACAAGTTCTTTATCCATTTTTCACTTTCTGTGATAGAGAACTTGTATGGTAAACGAGGTTCTTGTAAACAGAGGCGTCCCAAATTTTGGGGTGGCTGTGTCTTTTTGATTTTAATTTCCCTAAGCTATAGGACCATAAGTGAAAGTGCCCTAGGCTCTGTTGCTTTGTTTCTTAGATGTTTCAGGAAACACCATACACTTCTCCCGAGTGGCTGTTGGCAATTTACATCCCGCCCATCAGCATAACAAGGCTCCCAGTTCTCCATGGCCTGTCCTGCCTTTCTGGATTTTACACTTTTTTCCGATGGCCCTTTTGACCGGGGGGAAGTGAGACTTCATTGTAGTGCAGATTTCCTTTGCAAGTTTGCTTGGTTGGCCAAAAAGGGCGTATGCGTTTTTTCCTGAATATATTCAGGAAAAAACGCATACGCCCTTTTTGGCCAAGTGCATCATTGTGGACGTTCTGCCTCTTTTCCTATGCTTTCAATGCAATTCCAGTCTACCTCCTGAAATCGGTTTCCTGCAATTCTGCCCCGCTTTCAAGTCCTCTTGGCAGCCTTACTTCAGTATATTTTTGGACGATAGCTGTCATTTATAACTCTGCAGGTTTGTGAATTACAGTGCCCCTGAGCTCCTTTCTTCAACTCGCTTTCTTGTGAGCTGGCCGCAACACCGCAGGATGGCTTCAGGCCCTAATCTTGTTCCGGCACGGCACGCTGAGCCTTTGGTTATTTCCTCTTCCTGGTGGGAAATGAGAGTTAAATTTGCCCGTCCAGACACCTCCAGCTAGTCTCTCATTGGTTCTCGCTATTCCTGTTCATCTTCCGCAGAAATTGCAAACTGGGCCAAACAGGAGGTTAAAGGCGCTGACTCTCCAAGTGGGGAGAGTGTTAGTAAAGCGTCTGGAATGTTGCACCCGAGTACCAGGGGAGGAAAACTGAGACATATTTGAACACGTCTCCCGTTCACACTGTTGATCATACTCTGGGTTCCACATGCATATTTTAGCTGAAGGAAGAATACCTTAAACCTGGAGAGTTGAGACCCGTGGAATGGGTACCATGCAATATGACTTCAAAGGGTCTTCATTTGCTCACCGAACCTCTCCAATCCTATCACTGCTGCGTTTATGCCCCTGGACACACGCTTGATTCTCTTATGGAGACATAGCAATCCATAGGTTTTAAGATACTTACTAGTCAGGTACATTCTTAAGCGTTTAATATGGGGTGTTGAGTCCATTTCATTGAGCAAGGAGTAGCTCTTGTCTATTCCATATTTGGCTTAAGGAACTTTATCTGTGCTCATTTCAATCTCTGGTTTTATGCAGCACCCCAACTCACCTTTCCCCTTAAGCAAGCATAAGTTGGTTTTCTAAATGTGAGACCCTGTTCTGTATTGGAATTCAGTTCCTGTGTAGCCAAGTTTACATTCCGTGTATTACTCATATCTTATGATGTTTCTTTTTCTGTGTGACTTATTTCAGTTAGAATCATCGTACCTGAATCCACTCATTATGCTGCTACGGGCCTGATGACATAGATTTCATTGCTGAGTGATACTGCATTGTACGTAAGTACCACAAGTTCTTTATCCATTTTTCACTTTCTGTGATAGAGAACTTGTATGGTAAACGAGGTTCTTGTAAACAGAGGCGTCCCAAACTTTGGGGTGGCTGTGTCTTTTTGATTTTAATTTCCCTAAGCTATAGGACCATAAGTGGAAGTGCCCTAGGCTCTGTTGCTTTGTTTTTTAGATGTTTCAGGAAACACCATACACTTCTCCTGAGTGTCTGTTGGCAATTTACATCCCGCCCATCAGCATACCAAGGCTCCCAGTTCTCCATGGCCTGTCCTGCCTTTCTGGATTTTACACTTTTTTCCGATGGCCCTTTTGACCGGGGGGAAGTGAGACTTCATTGTAGTGCAGATTTCCTTTGCAAGCTTGCTTGGTTGGCCAAAAAGGGCGTATGCGTTTTTTCCTGAATATATTCAGGAAAAAACGCATACGCCCTTTTTGGCCAAGTGCATCATTGTGGACGTTCTGCCTCTTTTCCTATGCTTTCAATGCAATTCCAGTCTACCTCCTGAAATCGGTTTCCTGCAATTCTGCCCCGCTTTCAAGTCCTCTTGGCAGCCTTACTTCAGTATATTTTTGGACGATAGCTGTCATTTATAACTCTGCAGGTTTGTCAATTACAGTGCCCCTGAGCTCCTTTCTTCAACTCGCTTTCTTGTGAGCTGGCCGCAACACCGCAGGATGGCTTCAGGCCCTAATCTGGTTCCGGCACGGCACGCTGAGCCTTTGGTTATTTCCTCTTCCTGGTGGGAAATGAGAGTTATATTTGCCCGTCCAGACACCTCCAGCTAGTCTCTCATTGGTTCTCCCTATTCCTGTTCATCTTCCGCAGAATTTGCAAATTGGGCCAAACAGGAGGTTAAAGGCGCTGACTCTCCAAGTGGGGAGAGTGTTAGTAAAGCATCTGGAATGTTGCACCCGAGTACCATGGGAGGAAAACTGAGACATATTTGAACACTTCTCCCGTTCACATGGTTGATCATACTCTGGGTTCCACAGGCAAGTTTCAGCTGAAGGAAGAATACCTTAAACCTGGAGAGTTGAGACCCGTGGAATGGGTACCATGCAATATGACTTCAAAGGGTCTTCATTTGCTCACCGAACCTCTCCAATCCTATCACTGCTGCGTTTATGCCCCTGGACACACGCTTGATTCTCTTATGGAGACATAGCAATCCATAGGTTTTAAGATACTTACTAGTCAGGTACATTCTTAAGCGTTTAATATGGGGTGTTGAGTCCATTTCTTTGAGCAAGGAGTAGCTCTTGTCTATTCCATATTTGGCTTAAGGAACTTTATCTGTGCTCATTTCAATCTCTGGTTTTATGCAGCACCCCAACTCACCTTTCCCCTTAAGCAAGCATAAGTTGGTTTTCTAAATTTGAGACCCTGTTCTGTTTTGGAATTCAGTTCCTGTGTAGCCAAGTTTACATTCCGTGTATTAGTGATATCTTATGATGTTTCTTTTTCTGTGTGACTTATTTCAGTTAGAATCATCGTACCTGAATCCACTCATTATGCTGCTACGGGCCTGATGACATAGATTTCATTGCTGAGTGATACTGCATTGTACGTAAGTACCACAAGTTCTTTATCCATTTTTCACTTTCTGTGATAGAGAACTTGTACGGTAAACGAGGTTCTTGTAAACAGAGGCGTCCCAAATTTTGGGGTGGCTGTGTCTTTTTGATTTTAATTTCCCTAATCTATAGGACCATAAGTGAAAGTGCCCTAGGCTCTGTTGCTTTGTTTCTTAGATGTTTCAGGAAACACCATACACTTCTCCCGAGTGGCTGTTGGCAATTTACATCCCGCCCATCAGCATAACAAGGCTCCCAGTTCTCCATGGCCTGTCCTGCCTTTCTGGATTTTACACTTTTTGCAGATGGCCCTTTTGACCGGGGGGAAGTGAGACTTCATTGTAGTGCAGATTTCCTTTGCAAGTTTGCTTGGTTGGCCAAAAAGGGCGTATGCGTTTTTTCCTGAATATATTCAGGAAAAAACGCATACGCCCTTTTTGGCCAAGTGCATCATTGTGGACGTTCTGCCTCTTTTCCTATGCTTTCAATGCAATTCCAGTCTACCTCCTGAAATCGGTTTCCTGCAATTCTGCCCCGCTTTCAAGTCCTCTTGGCAGCCTTACTTCAGTATATTTTTGGACGATAGCTGTCATTTATAACTCTGCAGGTTTGTGAATTACAGTGCCCCTGAGCTCCTTTCTTCAACTCGCTTTCTTGTGACCTGGCCGCAACACCGCAGGATGGCTTCAGGCCCTAATCTGGTTCCGGCACGGCACGCTGAGCCTTTGGTTAATTCCCCTTCCTGGTGGGAAACGAGAGTTAAATTTGCCCGTCCAGACACCTCCAGCTAGTCTCTCATTGGTTCTCCCTATTCCTGTTCATCTTCCGCAGAAATTGCAAACTGGGCCAAACAGGAGGTTAAAGGCGCTGACTCTCCAAGTGGGGAGAGTGTTAGTAAAGCGTCTGGAATGTTGCACCCGAGTACCAGGGGAGGAAAACTGAGACATATTTGAACACGTCTCCCGTTCACACGGTTGATCATACTCTGGGTTCCACATGCATGTTATAGCTGAAGGAAGAATACCTTAAACCTGGGTAGTTGAGACCCGTGGAATGGGTACCATGCAATATGACTTCAAAGGGTCTTCATTTGCTCACCGAACCTCTCCAATCCTATCACTGCTGCGTTTATGCCCCTGTACACATGCTTGATTCTCTTTCGGAGACATAGCAATCCATAGGTTTTAAGATACTTAAGAGTCAGGTACATTCTTAGGCGTTTAATATGCGGTGTTGAGTCCATTTCGTTGAGCAAGGAGTAGCTCTTGTCTATTCCATATTTGGCTTAAGGAACTTTATCTGTGCTCATTTCAATCTCTGGTTTTATGCAGCACCCCAACTCACCTTTACCCTTAAGCAAGCATAAGTTGGTTTTCTAAATTTGAGACCCTGTTCTGTTTTGGAATTCAGTTCCTGTGTAGCCCAGTTTACATTCCGTGTATTACTGATATCTTATGATGTTTCCTTTTCTGTGTGACTTATTTCAGTTAGAATCATCGTACCTGAATCCACTCATTATGCTGCTACGGGCCTGATGACATAGATTTCATTGCTGAGTGATACTGCATTGTACGTAAGTACCACAAGTTCTTTATCCATTTTTCACTTTCTGTGATATTGAACTTGTACGGTAAACGAGGTTCTTGTAAACAGAGGCGTCCCAAACTTTGGGGTGGCTGTGTCTTTTTCATTTTAATTTCCCTAAGCTATAGGACCATAAGTGGAAGTGCCCTAGGCTCTGTTGCTTTGTTTTTTAGATGTTTCAGGAAACAACATACACTTCTCCCGAGTGTCTGTTGGCAATTTACATCCCGCCCATCAGCATAACAAGGCTCCCAGTTCTCCATGGCCTGTCCTGCCTTTCTGGATTTTACACTTTTTGCAGATGGCCCTTTTGACCGGGGGGAAGTGAGACTTCATTGTAGTGCAGATTTCCTTTGCAAGCTTGCTTGGTTGGCCAAAAAGGGCGTATGCGTTTTTTCCTGAATATATTCAGGAAAAAACGCATACGCCCTTTTTGGCCAAGTGCATCATTGTGGACGTTCTGCCTCTTTTCCTATGCTTTCAATGCAATTCCAGTCTACCTCCTGAAATCGGTTTCCTGCAATTCTGCCCCGTTTTCAAGTCCTCTTGGCAGCCTTACTTCAGTATATTTTTGGACGATAGCTGTCATTTTTAACTCAGCAGGTTTGTGAATTACAGTGCCCCTGAGCTCCTTTCTTCAACTCGCTTTCTTGTGACCTGGCCGCAACACCGCAGGATGGCTTCAGTCCCTAATCTGGTTCCGGCACGGCACGCTGAGCCTTTGGTTAATTCCTCTTCCTGGTGGGAAACGAGAGTTAAATTTGCCCGTCCAGACACCTCCAGCTAGTCTCTCATTGGTTCTCCCTATTCCTGTTCATCTTCCGCAGAAATTGCAAACTGGGCCAAACAGGAGGTTAAAGGCGCTGACTCTCCAAGTGGGGAGAGTGTTAGTAAAGCGTCTGGAATGTTGCACCCGAGTACCAGGGGAGGAATACTGAGACATATTTGAACACGTCTCCCGTTCACACGGTTGATCATACTCTGGGTTCCACATGCATGTTTTAGCTGAAGGAAGAATACCTTAAACCTGGGTAGTTGAAACCCGTGGAATGGGTACCATGCAATATGACTTCAAAGGGTCTTCATTTGCTCACCGAACCTCTCCAATCCTATCACTGCTGCGTTTATGCCCCTGGACACACGCTTGATTCTCTTATGGAGACATAGCAATCCATAGGTTTTAAGATACTTACTAGTCAGGTACATTCTTAAGCGTTTAATATGGGGTGTTGAGTCCATTTCTTTGAGCAAGGAGTAGCTCTTGTCTATTCCATATTTGGCTTAAGGAACTTTATCTGTGCTCATTTCAATCTCTGGTTTTATGCAGCACCCCAACTCACCTTTCCCCTTAAGCAAGCATAAGTTGGTTTTCTAAATTTGAGACCCTGTTCTGTTTTGGAATTCAGTTCCTGTGTAGCCAAGTTTACATTCCGTGTATTAGTGATATCTTATGATGTTTCTTTTTCTGTGTGACTTATTTCAGTTAGAATCATCGTACCTGAATCCACTCATTATGCTGCTACGGGCCTGATGACATAGATTTCATTGCTGAGTGATACTGCATTGTACGTAAGTACCACAAGTTCTTTATCCATTTTTCACTTTCTGTGATAGAGAACTTGTACGGTAAACGAGGTTCTTGTAAACAGAGGCGTCCCAAATTTTGGGGTGGCTGTGTCTTTTTGATTTTAATTTCCCTAATCTATAGGACCATAAGTGAAAGTGCCCTAGGCTCTGTTGCTTTGTTTCTTAGATGTTTCAGGAAACACCATACACTTCTCCCGAGTGGCTGTTGGCAATTTACATCCCGCCCATCAGCATAACAAGGCTCCCAGTTCTCCATGGCCTGTCCTGCCTTTCTGGATTTTACACTTTTTGCAGATGGCCCTTTTGACCGGGGGGAAGTGAGACTTCATTGTAGTGCAGATTTCCTTTGCAAGTTTGCTTGGTTGGCCAAAAAGGGCGTATGCGTTTTTTCCTGAATATATTCAGGAAAAAACGCATACGCCCTTTTTGGCCAAGTGCATCATTGTGGACGTTCTGCCTCTTTTCCTATGCTTTCAATGCAATTCCAGTCTACCTCCTGAAATCGGTTTCCTGCAATTCTGCCCCGCTTTCAAGTCCTCTTGGCAGCCTTACTTCAGTATATTTTTGGACGATAGCTGTCATTTATAACTCTGCAGGTTTGTGAATTACAGTGCCCCTGAGCTCCTTTCTTCAACTCGCTTTCTTGTGACCTGGCCGCAACACCGCAGGATGGCTTCAGGCCCTAATCTGGTTCCGGCACGGCACGCTGAGCCTTTGGTTAATTCCCCTTCCTGGTGGGAAACGAGAGTTAAATTTGCCCGTCCAGACACCTCCAGCTAGTCTCTCATTGGTTCTCCCTATTCCTGTTCATCTTCCGCAGAAATTGCAAACTGGGCCAAACAGGAGGTTAAAGGCGCTGACTCTCCAAGTGGGGAGAGTGTTAGTAAAGCGTCTGGAATGTTGCACCCGAGTACCAGGGGAGGAAAACTGAGACATATTTGAACACGTCTCCCGTTCACACGGTTGATCATACTCTGGGTTCCACATGCATGTTATAGCTGAAGGAAGAATACCTTAAACCTGGGTAGTTGAGACCCGTGGAATGGGTACCATGCAATATGACTTCAAAGGGTCTTCATTTGCTCACCGAACCTCTCCAATCCTATCACTGCTGCGTTTATGCCCCTGTACACATGCTTGATTCTCTTTCGGAGACATAGCAATCCATAGGTTTTAAGATACTTAAGAGTCAGGTACATTCTTAGGCGTTTAATATGCGGTGTTGAGTCCATTTCGTTGAGCAAGGAGTAGCTCTTGTCTATTCCATATTTGGCTTAAGGAACTTTATCTGTGCTCATTTCAATCTCTGGTTTTATGCAGCACCCCAACTCACCTTTACCCTTAAGCAAGCATAAGTTGGTTTTCTAAATTTGAGACCCTGTTCTGTTTTGGAATTCAGTTCCTGTGTAGCCCAGTTTACATTCCGTGTATTACTGATATCTTATGATGTTTCCTTTTCTGTGTGACTTATTTCAGTTAGAATCATCGTACCTGAATCCACTCATTATGCTGCTACGGGCCTGATGACATAGATTTCATTGCTGAGTGATACTGCATTGTACGTAAGTACCACAAGTTCTTTATCCATTTTTCACTTTCTGTGATATTGAACTTGTACGGTAAACGAGGTTCTTGTAAACAGAGGCGTCCCAAACTTTGGGGTGGCTGTGTCTTTTTCATTTTAATTTCCCTAAGCTATAGGACCATAAGTGGAAGTGCCCTAGGCTCTGTTGCTTTGTTTTTTAGATGTTTCAGGAAACAACATACACTTCTCCCGAGTGTCTGTTGGCAATTTACATCCCGCCCATCAGCATAACAAGGCTCCCAGTTCTCCATGGCCTGTCCTGCCTTTCTGGATTTTACACTTTTTGCAGATGGCCCTTTTGACCGGGGGGAAGTGAGACTTCATTGTAGTGCAGATTTCCTTTGCAAGCTTGCTTGGTTGGCCAAAAAGGGCGTATGCGTTTTTTCCTGAATATATTCAGGAAAAAACGCATACGCCCTTTTTGGCCAAGTGCATCATTGTGGACGTTCTGCCTCTTTTCCTATGCTTTCAATGCAATTCCAGTCTACCTCCTGAAATCAGTTTCCTGCAATTCTGCCCCGTTTTCAAGTCCTCTTGGCAGCCTTACTTCAGTATATTTTTGGACGATAGCTGTCATTTTTAACTCAGCAGGTTTGTGAATTACAGTGCCCCTGAGCTCCTTTCTTCAACTCGCTTTCTTGTGACCTGGCCGCAACACCGCAGGATGGCTTCAGTCCCTAATCTGGTTCCGGCACGGCACGCTGAGCCTTTGGTTAATTCCTCTTCCTGGTGGGAAACGAGAGTTAAATTTGCCCGTCCAGACACCTCCAGCTAGTCTCTCATTGGTTCTCCCTATTCCTGTTCATCTTCCGCAGAAATTGCAAACTGGGCCAAACAGGAGGTTAAAGGCGCTGACTCTCCAAGTGGGGAGAGTGTTAGTAAAGCGTCTGGAATGTTGCACCCGAGTACCAGGGGAGGAATACTGAGACATATTTGAACACGTCTCCCGTTCACACGGTTGATCATACTCTGGGTTCCACATGCATGTTTTAGCTGAAGGAAGAATACCTTAAACCTGGGTAGTTGAAACCCGTGGAATGGGTACCATGCAATATGACTTCAAAGGGTCTTCATTTGCTCACCGAACCTCTCCAATCCTATCACTGCTGCGTTTATGCCCCTGTACACACGCTTGATTCTCTTTTGGAGACATAGCAATCCATAGGTTTTAAGATACTTACTAGTCAGGTACATTCTTAGGCGTTTAATATGGGGTGTTGAGTCCATTTCGTTGAGCAAGGAGTAGCTCTTGTCTATTCCATATTTGGCTTAAGGAACTTGATCTGTGCTCATTTCAATCTCTGGTTTTATGCAGCACCCCAACTCACCTTTCCCCTTAAGCAAGCATAAGTTGGTTTTCTAAATTTGAGACCCTGTTCTGTTTTGGAATTCAGTTCCTGTGTAGCCAAGTTTACATTCCGTGTATTAGTGATATCTTATGATGTTTCCTTTTCTGTGTGACTTATTTCAGTTAGAATCATCGTACCTGAATCCACTCATTATGCTGCTACGGGCCTGATGACATAGATTTCATTGCTGAGTGATACTGCATTGTACGTAAGTACCACAAGTTCTTTATCCATTTTTCACTTTCTGTGATAGAGAACTTGTACGGTAAACGAGGTTCTTGTAAACAGAGGCGTCCCAAATTTTGGGGTGGCTGTGTCTTTTTGATTTTAATTTCCCTAAGCTATAGGACCATAAGTGAAAGTGCCCTAGGCTCTGTTGCTTTGTTTCTTAGATGTTTCAGGAAACACCATACACTTCTCCCGAGTGGCTGTTGGCAATTTACATCCCGCCCATCAGCATAACAAGGCTCCCAGTTCTCCATGGCCTGTCCTGCCTTTCTGGATTTTACACTTTTTTCAGATGGCCCTTTTGACCGGGGGGAAGTGAGACTTCATTGTAGTGCAGATTTTCTTTGCAAGTTTGCTTGGTTGGCCAAAAAGGGCGTATGCGTTTTTTCCTGAATGTATTGAGGAAAAAACGCATACGCCCTTTTTGGCCAAGTGCATCATTGTGGACGTTCTGCCTCTTTTCCTATGCTTTCAATGCAATTCCAGTCTACCTCCTGAAATCGGTTTCCTGCAATTCTGCCCCGCTTTCAAGTCCTCTTGGCAGCCTTACTTCAGTATATTTTTGGACGATAGCTGTCATTTATAACTCTGCAGGTTTGTGAATTACAGTGCCCCTGAGCTCCTTTCTTCAACTCGCTTTCTTGTGAGCTGGCCGCAACACCGCAGGATGGCTTCAGGCCCTAATCTTGTTCCGGCATGGCACGCTGAACCTTTGGTTATTTCCTCTTTCTGGTGGGAAATGAGAGTTAAATTTGCCCGTCCAGACACCTCCAGCTAGTCTCTCATTGGTTCTCCCTATTCCTGTTCATCTTCCGCAGAAATTGCAAACTGGGCCAAACAGGAGGTTAAAGGCGCTGACTCTCCAAGTATGGAGAGTGTTAGTAAAGCGTCTGGAATGTTGCACCCGAGTACCAGGGGAGGAAAACTGAGACATATTTGAACACGTCTCCCGTTCACACTGTTGATCATACTCTGGGTTCCACATGCATATTTTAGCTGAAGGAAGAATACCTTAAACCTGGAGAGTTGAGACCCGTGTAATGGGTACCATGCAATATGACTTCAAAGGGTCTTCATTTGCTCACCGAACCTCTCCAATCCTATCACTGCTGCGTTTATGCCCCTGTACACACGCTTGATTCTCTTATGGAGACATAGCAATCCATAGGTTTTAAGATACTTACTAGTCAGGTACATTCTTAAGCGTTTAATATGGGGTGTTGAGTCCATTTCGTTGAGCAAGGAGTAGCTCTTGTCTATTCCATATTTGGCTTAAGGAACTTTATCTGTGCTCATTTCAATCTCTGGTTTTATGCAGCACCCCAACTCACCTTTCCCCTTAAGCAAGCATAAGTTGGTTTTCTAAATTTGAGACCCTGTTCTGTTTTGGAATTCAGTTCCTGTGTAGCCAAGTTTACATTCCGTGTATTAGTGATATCTTATGATGTTTCTTTTTCTGTGTGACTTATTTCAGTTAGAATCATCGTACCTGAATCCACTCATTATGCTGCTAAGGGCCTGATGACATAGATTTCATTGCTGAGTGATACTGCATTGTACGTAAGTACCACAAGTTCTTTATCCATTTTTCACTTTCTGTGATAGAGAACTTGTACGGTAAACGAGGTTCTTGTAAACAGAGGCGTCCCAAATTTTGGGGTGGCTGTGTCTTTTTTATTTTAATTTCCCTAAGCTATAGGACCATAAGTGAAAGTGCCCTAGGCTCTGTTGCTTTGTTTCTTAGATGTTTCAGGAAACACCATACACTTCTCCTGAGTGGCTGTTGGCAATTTACATCCCGCCCATCAGCATAACAAGGCTCCCAGTTCTCCATGGCCTGTCCTGCCTTTCTGGATTTTACACTTTTTTCAGATGGCCCTTTTGACCGGGGGGAAGTGAGACTTCATTGTAGTGCAGATTTCCTTTGCTAGTTTGCTTGGTTGGCCAAAAAGGGCGTATGCGTTTTTTCCTGAATATATTCAGGAAAAAACGCATACGCCCTTTTTGGCCAAGTGCATCATTGTGGACGTTCTGCCTCTTTTCCTATGCTTTCAATGCAATTCCAGTCTACCTCCTGAAATCGGTTTCCTGCAATTCTGCCCCGCTTTCAAGTCCTCTTGGCAGCCTTACTTCAGTATATTTTTGGACGATAGCTGTCATTTATAACTCTGCAGGTTTGTGAATTACAGTGCCCCTGAGCTCCTTTCTTCAACTCGCTTTCTTGTGAGCTGGCCACAACACCGCAGGATGGCTTCAGGCCCTAATCTTGTTCCGGCATGGCACGCTGAGCCTTTGGTTATTTCCTCTTCCTGGTGGGAAATGAGAGTTAAATTTGCCCGTCCAGACACCTCCAGCTAGTCTCTCATTGTTTCTCGCTATTCCTGTTCATCTTCCGCAGAAATTGCAAACTGGGCCAAACAGGAGGTTAAATGCGCTGACTCTCCAAGGGGGGAGAGTGTTAGTAAAGCGTCTGGAATGTTGCACCCGAGTACCAGGGGAGGAAAACTGAGACATATTTGAACACGTCTCCCGTTCACACTGTTGATCATACTCTGGGTTCCACATGCATATTTTAGCTGAAGGAAGAATACCTTAAACCTGGAGAGTTGAGACCCGTGTAATGGGTACCATGCAATATGACTTCAAAGGGTCTTCATTTGCTCACCGAACCTCTCCAATCCTATCACTGCTGCGTTTATGTCCCTGTACACATGCTTGATTCTCTTTCGGAGACATAGCAATCCACAGGTTTTAAGATACTTAAGAGTCAGGTACATTCTTAGGCGTTTAATATGCGGTGTTGAGTCCATTTCGTTGAGCAAGGAGTAGCTCTTGTCTATTCCATATTTGGCTTAAGGAACTTTATCTGTGCTCATTTCAATCTCTGCTTTTATGCAGCACCCCAACTCACCTTTACCCTTAAGCAAGCATAAGTTGGTTTTCTAAATTTGAGTCCCTGTTCTGTTCTGTAATTCAGTTCCTGTGTAGCCAAGTTTACATTCCGTGTATTACTGATATCTTATGATGTTTCTTTTTCTGTGTGACTTATTTCAGTTAGAATCATCGTACTGAATCCACTCATTGTGCTGCTACGGGCCTGATGACATAGATTTCACTGCTGAGTGATACTGCATTGTACGTAAGTACCACAAGTTCTTTATCCATTTTTCACTTTCTGTGATATTGAACTTGTACGGTAAACGAGGTTCTTGTAAACAGAGGCGTCCCAAACTTTGGGGTGGCTGTGTCGTTTTGATTTTAATTTCCCTAAGCTATAGGGCCATAAGTGGAAGTGCCCTAGGCTCTGTTGCTTTGTTTTTTAGATGTTTCAGGAAACACCATACACTTCTCCCGAGTGTCTGTTGGCAATTTACATCCCGCCCATCAGCATAACAAGGCTCACAGTTCTCCATGGCCTGTCCTGCCTTTCTGGATTTTACACTTTTTTCAGATGGCCCTTTTGACCGGGGGGAAGTGAGACTTCATTGTAGTGCAGATTTCCTTTGCAAGCTTGCTTGGTTGGCCAAAAAGGGCGTATGCGTTTTTTCCTGAATATATTCAGGAAAAAACGCATACGCCCTTTTTGGCCAAGTGCATCATTGTGGACGTTCTGCCTCTTTTCCTATGCTTTCAATGCAATTCCAGTCTACCTCCTGAAATCGGTTTCCTGCAATTCTGCCCCGCTTTCAAGTCCTCTTGGCAGCCTTACTTCAGTATATTTTTGGACGATAGCTGTCATTTATAACTCTGCAGGTTTGTGAATTACAGTGCCCCTGAGCTCCTTTCTTCAACTCGCTTTCTTGTGAGCTGGCCGCAACACCACAGGATGGCTTCAGGCCCTAATCTGGTTCTGGCATGGCACGCTGAGCCTTTGGTTAACTCCTCTTCCTGGTGGGAAATGAGAGTTAAATTTGCCCGTCCAGACACCTCCAGCTAGTCTCTCATTGGTTCTCGCTATTCCTGTTCATCTTCCGCAGAAATTGCAAACTGGGCCAAACAGGAGGTTAAAGGGACTGACTCTCCAAGTCGGGAGAGTGTTAGTAAAGCGTCTGGAATGTTGCACCCGAGTACCAGGGTACGAAAACTGAGACATATTTGAACACGTCTCCCGATCACATGGTTGATCATACTCTAGGTTCCACATGCATGTTTTAGCTGAAGGAAGAATACCTTAAACCTGGGTGGTTGAAACCCGTGGAATGGGTACCATGCAATATGACTTCAAAGGGTCTTCATTTGCTCACCGAACCTCTCCAATCCTATCACTGCTGCGTTTATGTCCCTGTACACATGCTTGATTCTCTTTCGGAGACATAGCAATCCATAGGTTTTAAGATACTTAAGAGTCAGGTACATTCTTAGGCGTTTAATATGCGGTGTTGAGTCCATTTCGTTGAGCAAGGAGTAGCTCTTGTCTATTCCATATTTGGCTTAAGGAACTTTATCTGTGCTCATTTCAATCTCTGGTTTTATGCAGCACCCCTACTCACCTTTACCCTTAAACAAGCATAAGTTGGTTTTCTAAATTTGAGACACTGTTCTGTTCTGTAATTCAGTTCCTGTGTAGCCAAGTTTACATTCCGTGTATTACTGATATCTTATGATGTTTCTTTTTCTGTGTGACTTATTTCAGTTAGAATCATCGTACCTGAATCCACTCATTGTGCTGTTACGGGCCTGATGACATAGATTTCACTGCTGAGTGATACTGCATTGTACGTAAGTACCACAAGTTCTTTATCCATTTTTCACTTTCTGTGATATTGAACTTGTACGGTAAACGAGGTTCTTGTAAACAGAGGCGTCCCAAACTTTGGGGTGGCTGTGTCGTTTTGATTTTAATTTCCCTAATCTATAGGGCCATAAGTGGAAGTGCCCTAGGCTCTGTTGCTTTGTTTTTTAGATGTTTCAGGAAACACCATACACTTCTCCCGAGTGTCTGTTGGCAATTTACATCCCGCCCATCAGCATAACAAGGCTCCCAGTTCTCCATGGCCTGTCCTGCCTTTCTGGATTTTACACTTTTTTCAGATGGCCCTTTTGACCGGGGGGAAGTGAGACTTCATTGTAGTGCAGATTTCCTTTGCAAGTTTGCTTGGTTGGCCAAAAAGGGCGTATGCGTTTTTTCCTGAATATATTCAGGAAAAAACGCATACGCCCTTTTTGGCCAAGTGCATCATTGTGGACGTTCTGCCTCTTTTCCTATGCTTTCAATGCAATTCCAGTCTACCTCCTGAAATCAGTTTCCTGCAATTCTGCCCCGCTTTCAAGTCCTCTTGGCAGCCTTACTTCAGTATATTTTTGGACGATAGCTGTCATTTATAACTCTGCAGGTTTGTGAATTACAGTGCCCCTGAGCTCCTTTCTTCAACTCGCTTTCTTGTGAGCTGGCCGCAACACCGCAGGATGGCTTCAGGCCCTAATCTGGTTCCGGCATGGCACGCTGAGCCTTTGGTTATTTCCTCTTCCTGGTTGGAAATGAGAGTTAAATTTGCCCGTCCAGACACCTCCAGCTAGTTTCTCATTGGTTCTCCCTATTCCTGTTCATCTTCCGCAGAAATTGCAAACTGGGCCAAACAGGAGGTTAAAGGCGCTGACTCTCCAAGTGGGGAGAGTGTTAGTAAAGCGTCTGGAATGTTGCACCCGAGTACCAGGGGAGGAAAACTGAGACATATTTGAACACGTCTCCCGTTCACACTGTTGATCATACTCTGGGTTCCACATGCATATTTTAGCTGAAGGAAGAATACCTTAAACCTGGAGAGTTGAGACCCGTGTAATGGGTACCATGCAATATGACTTCAAAGGGTCTTCATTTGCTCACCGATCCTCTCCAATCCTATCACTGCTGCGTTTAGGCCCCTGTACACATGCTTGATTCTCTTATGGAGACATAGCAATCCATAGGTTTTAAGATACTTACTAGTCAGGTACATTCTTAAGCGTTTAATATGGGGTGTTGAGTCCATTTCGTTGAGCAAGGAGTAGCTCTTGTCTATTCCATATTTGGCTTAAGGAACTTTATCTGTGCTCATTTCAATCTCTGGTTTTATGCAGCACCCCAACTCACCTTTCCCCTTAAGCAAGCATAAGTTGGTTTTCTAAATTTGAGACCCTGTTCTGTTTTGGAATTCAGTTCCTGTGTAGCCAAGTTTACATTCCGTGTATTAGTGATATCTTATGATGTTTCTTTTTCTGTGTGACTTATTTCAGTTAGAATCATCGTACCTGAATCCACTCATTATGCTGCTACGGGCCTGATGACATAGATTTCATTGCTGAGTGATACTGCATTGTACGTAAGTACCACAAGTTCTTTATCCATTTTTCACTTTCTGTGATAGAGAACTTGTACGGTAAACGAGGTTCTTGTAAACAGAGGCGTCCCAAATTTTGGGGTGGCTGTGTCTTTTTGATTTTAATTTCCCTAAGCTATAGGACCATAAGTGAAAGTACCCTAGGCTCTGTTGCTTTGTTTCTTAGATGTTTCAGGAAACACCATACACTTCTCCCGAGTGGCTGTTGGCAATTTACATCCCGCCCATCAGCATAACAAGGCTCCCAGTTCTCCATGGCCTGTCCTGCCTTTCTGGATTTTACACTTTTTTCAGATGGCCCTTTTGACCGGGGGGAAGTGAGACTTCATTGTAGTGCAGATTTCCTTTGCAAGTTTGCTTGGTTGGCCAAAAAGGGCGTATGCGTTTTTTCCTGAATATATTCAGGAAAAAACGCATACGCCCTTTTTGGCCAAGTGCATCATTGTGGACGTTCTGCCTCTTTTCCTATGCTTTCAATGCAATTCCAGTCTACCTCCTGAAATCGGTTTCCTGCAATTCTGCCCCGCTTTCAAGTCCTCTTGGCAGCCTTACTTCAGTATATTTTTGGACGATAGCTGTCATTTATAACTCTGCAGGTTTGTGAATTACAGTGCCCCTGAGCTCCTTTCTTCAACTCGCTTTCTTGTGAGCTGGCCGCAACACCGCAGGATGGCTTCAGGCCCTAATCTGGTTCCGGCACGGCACGCTGAGCCTTTGGTTATTTCCTCTTCCTGGTGGGAAATGAGAGTTAAATTTGCCCGTCCAGACACCTCCAGCTAGTCTCTCATTGGTTCTCGCTATTCCTGTTCATCTTCCGCAGAAATTGCAAACTGGGCCAAACAGGAGGTTAAAGGGACTGACTCTCCAAGTCGGGAGAGTGTTAGTAAAGCGTCTGGAATGTTGCACCCGAGTACCAGGGTACGAAAACTGAGACATATTTGAACACGTCTCCCGATCACATGGTTGATCATACTCTAGGTTCCACATGCATGTTTTAGCTGAAGGAAGAATACCTTAAAACTGGGTAGTTGAAACCCGTGGAATGGGTACCATGCAATATGACTTCAAAGCGTCTTCATTTGCTCACCGAACCTCTCCAATCCTATCACTGCTGCGTTTATGTCCCTGTACACATGCTTGATTCTCTTTCGGAGACAGAGCAATCCATAGGTTTTAAGATACTTAAGTGTCAGGTACATTCTTAGGCGTTTAATATGCGGTGTTGAGTCCATTTCGTTGAGCAAGGAGTAGCTCTTGTCTATTCCATATTTGGCTTAAGGAACTTTATCTGTGCTCATTTCAATCTCTGGTTTTATGCAGCATCCCAACTCACCTTTACCCTTAAACAAGCATAAGTTGGTTTTCTAAATTTGAGACCCTGTTCTGTTCTGTAATTCAGTTCCTGTGTAGCCAAGTTTACATTCCGTGTATTACTGATATCTTATGATGTTTCTTTTTCTGTGTGACTTATTTCAGTTAGCATCATCGTACCTGAATCCACTCAATGTGCTTCTACGGGCCTGATGACATAGATTTCACTGCTGAGTGATACTGCATTGTACGTAAGTACCACAAGTTCTTTATCCATTTTTCACTTTCTGTGATATTGAACTTGTATGGTAAATGAGGTTCTTGTAAACAGAGGCGTCCCAAACATTGGGGTGGCTGTATCTTTTTGATTTTAATTTCCCTAAGCTATAGGACCATAAGTGGAAGTGCCCTAGGCTCTGTTGCTTTGTTTTTTAGATGTTTCAGGAAACACCATACACTTCTCCCGAGTGTCTGTTGGCAATTTACATCCCGCCCATCAGCATAACAAGGCTCCCAGTTCTCCATGGCCTGTCCTGCCTTTCTGGATTTTACACTTTTTTCAGATGACCCTTTTGACCGGGGGGAAGTGAGACTTCATTGTAGTGCAGATTTCCTTTGCAAGCTTGCTTGGTTGGCCAAAAAGGGCGTATGCGTTTTTTCCTGAATATATTCAGGAAAAAACGCATACGCCCTTTTTGGCCAAGTGCATCATTGTGGACGTTCTGCCTCTTTTCCTATGCTTTCAATGCAATTCCAGTCTACCTCCTGAAAGCGGTTTCCTGCAATTCTGCTCCGCTTTCAAGTCCTCTTGGTAGCCTTACTTCAGTATATTTTTGGACGATAGTTGTCATTTATAACTCTGCAGGTTTGTGAATTACAGTGCCCCTGAGCTCCTTTCTTCAACTCGTTTTCTTGTGAGCTGGCCGCAACACCGCAGGATGGCTTCAGGCCCTAATCTGGTTCCGGCACGGCACGCTGAGCCTTTGGTTATTTCCTCTTCCTGGTGGGAAATGAGAGTTAAATTTGCCCGTCCAGACACCTCCAGCTAGTCTCTCATTGGTTCTCGCTATTCCTGTTCATCTTCCGCAGAAATTGCAAACTGGGCCAAACAGGAGGTTAAAGGGACTGACTCTCCAAGTCGGGAGAGTGTTAGTAAAGCGTCTGGAATGTTGCACCCGAGTACCAGGGTACGAAAACTGAGACATATTTGAACACGTCTCCCGATCACATGGTTGATCATACTCTAGGTTCCACATGCATGTTTTAGCTGAAGGAAGAATACCTTAAACCTGGGTAGTTGAAACCCGTGGAATGGGTACCATGCAGTATGACTTCAAAGGGTCTTCATTTGCTCACCGAACCTCTCCAATCCTATCACTGCTGCGTTTATGTCCCTGTACACATGCTTGATTCTCTTTCGGAGACATAGCAATCCATAGGTTTTAAGATACTTAAGAAACAGGTACATTCTTAGGCGTTTAATATGGGGTGTTGAGTCCATTTCGTTGAGCAAGGAGTAGCTCTTGTCTATTCCATATTTGGCTTAAGGAACTTTATCTGTGCTCATTTCAATCTCTGGTTTTATGCAGCACCCCAACTCACCTTTCCCCTTAAGCAAGCATAATTTGGTTTTCTAAATTTGAGACGCTGTTCTGTTTTGGAATTCAGTTCCTGTGTAGCCAAGTTTACATTCCGTGTATTAGTGATATCTTATGATGTTTTTTTTCTGTGTGACTTATTTCAGTTTGAATCATCATACCTGAATCCACTCATTGTGCTGCTAAGGGCCTGATGACATAGATTTCATTGCTGAGTGATATTGCTTTGTAAGTAAATACCACAAATTCTTTATCCATTTTTCACTTTCTGCGATGTTGAACTTGTACGGTAAACGAGGTTCTTGTAAACAGAGGCGTCCCAAACTTTGGGGTGACTGTGTCTTTTTGATTTTAATTTCCCTAAGCTATAGGACCATAAGTGGAAGTGCCCTAGGCTCTGTTGCTTTGTTTTTTAGATGTTTCAGGAAACACCATACACTTCTCCCGAGTGTCTGTTGGCAATTTACATCCCGCCCATCAGCATAACAAGGCTCGCAGTTCTCCATGGCCTGTTCTGCGTTTCTGGATTTTACAATTTTTTCAGATGGCCCTTTTGACCGGGGGGAAGTGAGACTTCATTGTAGTGCAGATTTCCTTTGCAAGCTTGCTTGGTTGGCCAAAAAGGGCGTATGCGTTTTTTCCTGAATATATTCAGGAAAAAACGCATACGCCCTTTTTGGCCAAGTGCATCATTGTGGACGTTCTGCCTCTTTTCCTATGCTTTCAATGCAATTCCAGTCTACCTCCTGAAATCGGTTTCCTGCAATTCTGCCCCGCTTTCAAGTCCTCTTGGCAGCCTTACTTCAGTATATTTTTGGACGATAGTTGTCATTTATAACTCTGCAGGTTTGTGAATTACAGTGCCCCTGAGCTCCTTTCTTCAACTCGTTTTCTTGTGAGCTGGCCGCAACACCGCAGGATGGCTTCAGGCCCTAATCTGGTTCCGGCACGGCACGCTGAGCCTTTGGTTATTTCCTCTTCCTGGTGGGAAATGAGAGTTAAATTTGCCCGTGCAGACACCTCCAGCTAGTCTCTCATTGGTTCTCGCTATTCCTGTTCATCTTCCGCAGAAATTGCAAACTGGGCCAAACAGGAGGTTAAAGGGACTGACTCTCCAAGTCGGGAGAGTGTTAGTAAAGCGTCTGGAATGTTGCACCCGAGTACCAGGGTACGAAAACTGAGACATATTTGAACACGTCTCCCGATCACATGGTTGATCATACTCTAGGTTCCACATGCATGTTTTAGCTGAAGGAGGAATACCTTAAACCTGGGTAGTTGAAACCCGTGGAATGGGTACCATGCAATATGACTTCAAAGGGTCTTCATTTGCTCACCGAACCTCTCCAATCCTATCACTGCTTTGTTTATATCCCTGTACACATGCTTGATTCTCTTTCGGAGACATAGCAATCCATAGGTTTTAAGATACTTAAGAGTCAGGTACATTCTTAGGCGTTTAATATGCGGTGTTGAGTCCATTTCGTTGAGCAAGGAGTAGCTCTTGTCTATTCCATATTTGGCTTAAGGAACTTTATCTGTGCTCATTTCAATCTCTGGTTTTTTGCAGCACCCCAACTCACCTTTACCCTTAAACAAGCATAAGTTGGTTTTCTAAATTTGAGACCCTGTTCTGTTCTGTAATTCAGTTCCTGTGTAGCCAAGTTTACATTCCGTGTATTACTGATATCTTATGATGTTTCTTTTTCTGTGTGACTTATTTCAGTTAGAATCATCGTACCTGAATCCACTCATTGTGCTGCTACGGGCCTGATGACATAGATTTCACTGCTGAGTGATACTGCATTGTACGTAAGTACCACAAGTTCTTTATCCATTTTTCACTTTCTGTGATATTGAACTTGTACGGTAAACGAGGTTCTTGTAAACAGAGGCGTCCCAAACATTGGGGTGGCTGTATCTTTTTGATTTTAATTTCCCTAAGCTATAGGACCATAAGTGGAAGTGCCCTAGGCTCTGTTGCTTTGTTTTTTAAATGTTTCAGGAAACACCATACACTTCTCCCGAGTGTCTGTTGGCCAATTACATCCCGCCCATCAGCATAACAAGGCTCCCAGTTCTTCATGGCCTGTCCTGCCTTTCTGCATTTTACACTTTTTTCAGATGGCCCTTTTGACCGGGGGGAAGTGAGACTTCATTGTAGTGCAGATTTCCTTTGCAAGTTTGCTTGGTTGGCCAAAAAGGGCGTATGCGTTTCTTCCTGAATATATTCAGGAAAAAACGCGTACGCCCTTTTCGGCCAAGTGCATCATTGTGGACGTTCTGCCTCTTTTCCTATGCTTTCAATGCAATTCCAGTCTACCTCCTGAAATCGGTTTCCTGCAATTCTGCCCCGCTTTCAAGTCCTCTTGGCAGCCTTACTTCAGTATATTTTTGGACGATAGCTGTCATTTATAACTCTGCAGGTTTGTGAATTACAGTGCCCCTGAGCCCCTTTCTTCAACTCGCTTTCATGTGACCTGGCCTCAACACCGCAGGATGGCTTCAGGCCCTAATCTTGTTCCGGCACGGCACACTGAGCCTTTGGTTATTTCCTCTTCCTGGTGGGAAATGAGAGTTAAATTTGCCCGTCCAGACACCTCCAGCTAGTCTCTCATTGTTTCTCGCTATTCCTGTTCATCTTCCGCAGAAATTGCAAACTGGGCCAAACAGGAGGTTAAAGGGACTGACTCTCCAAGTCGGGAGAGTGTTAGTAAAGCATCTGGAATGTTGCACCCGAGTACCAGGGTACGAAAACTGAGACATATTTGAACACGTCTCCCGATCACACGGTTGATCATACTCTAGGTTCCACATGCATGTTTTAGCTGAAGGAAGAATACCTTAAACCTGGGTAGTTGAGACCCGTGGAATGGGTACCATGCAATATGACTTCAAAGGGTCTTCATTTGCTCACCGAACCTCTCCAATACTATCACTGCTGCGTTTATGTCCCTGTACACATGATTGATTCTCTTTCGGAGACATAGCAATCCATAGGTTTTAAGATACTTAAGAGTCAGGTACATTCTTAGGCGTTTAATATGGGGTGTTGAGTCCATTTCATTGAGCAAGGAGTAGCTCTTGTCTATTCCATATTTGGCTTAAGGAACTTTATCTGTGCTCATTTCAATCTCTGGTTTTATGCAGCACCCCAACTCACCTTTCCCCTTAAGCAAGCATAAGTTGGTTTTCTAAATTTGAGACCCTGTTGTGTTTTGGAATTCAGTTCCTGTGTAGCCAAGTTTACATTCCGTGTATTAGTGATATCTTATGATGTTTCTTTTTCTGTGTGACTTATTTCAGTTAGAATCATCATACCTGAATCCACTCATTATGCTGCTAGGGGCCTGATGACATAGATTTCATTGCTGAGTGATACTGCATTGTACGTAAGTACCACAAGTTCTTTATCCATTTTTCACTTTCTGTGATATTGAACTTGTACGGTAAACGAGGTTCTTGTAAACAGAGGCGTCCCAAACTTTGGGGTAGCTGTGTCTTTTTGATTTTAATTTCCCTAAGCTATAGGACCATAAGTGAAAGTGCCCTAGGCTCTGTTGCTTTGTTTCTTAGATGTTTCAGGAAACACCATACACTTCTCCCAAGTGTCTGTTGGCAATTTACATCCCGCCCATCAGCATAACAAGGCTCCCAGTTCTCCATGGCCTGTCCTGCCTTTCTGAATTTTACACCTTTTTCAGATGGCCCTTTTGACCGGGGGGAAGTGAGACTTCATTGTAGTGCAGATTTCCTTTGCAAGTTTGCTTGGTTGGCCAAAAAGGGCGTATGCGTTTTTTCCTGAATATATTCAGGAAAAAACGCATACGCCCTTTTTGGCCAAGTGCATCATTGTGGACGTTCTGCCTCTTTTCCTATGCTTTCAATGCAATTCCAGTCTACCTCCTGAAATCGGTTTCCTGCAATTCTGCCCCACTTTCGAGTCCTCTTGGCAGCCTTACTTCAGTATATTTTTGGACGATAGCTGTCATTTATAACTCTGCAGGTTTGTGAATTACAGTGCCCCTGAGCTCCTTTCTTCAACTTGCTTTCTTGTGAGCTGGCCGCAACACCGCAGGATGGCTTCAGGCCCTATTCTGGTTCCGGCACGGCACGCTGAGCCTTTGGTTATTTCCTCTTCCTGTTGGGAAATGAGAGTTAAATTTGCCCGTCCAGACACCTCCAGCTAGTCTCTCATTGGTTCTCGCTATTCCTGTTCATCTTCCGCAGAAATTGCAAACTGGGCCAAACAGGAGGTTAAAGGCGCTGACTCTCCAAGTGGGGAGAGTGTTAGTAAAGCGTCTGGAATGTTGCAACCGAGTACCAGGGGAGGAAAACTGAGACATATTTGAACACGTCTCCCGTTCACACGATTGATCATACTCTGGGTTCCACATGCATGTTTTAGCTGAAGGAAGAATACCTTAAACCTGGAGAGTTGAGACCCGTGGAATGGGTACCATGCAATATGACTTCAAAGGGTCTTCATTTGCTCACCGAACCTCTCCAATCCTATCACTGCTGCGTTTATGTCCCTGTACACATGCTTGATTCTCTTTCAGAGACATAGCAATCCATAGGTTTTAAGATACTTAAGAGTCAGGTACATTCTTAGGCGTTTAATATGCGGTGTTGAGTCCATTTCGTTGAGCAAGGAGTAGCTCTTGTCTATTCCATATTTGGCTTAAGGAACTTTATCTGTGCTCATTTCAATCTCTGGTTTTTTGCAGCACCCCAACTCACCTTTACCCTTAAACAAGCATAAGTTGGTTTTCTAAATTTGAGACCCTGTTCTGTTCTGTAATTCAGTTCCTGTGTAGCCAAGTTTACATTCCGTGTATTACTGATATCTTATGATGTTTCTTTTTCTGTGTGACTTATTTCAGTTAGAATCATCGTACCTGAATCCACTCATTGTGCTGCTACGGGCCTGATGACATAGATTTCACTGCTGAGTGATACTGCATTGTACGTAAGTACCACAAGTTCTTTATCCATTTTTCACTTTCTGTGATATTGAACTTGTACGGTAAACGAGGTTCTTGTAAACAGAGGCGTCCCAAACATTGGGGTGGCTGTATCTTTTTGATTTTAATTTCCCTAAGCTATAGGACCATAAGTGGAAGTGCCCTAGGCTCTGTTGCTTTGTTTTTTAGACGTTTCAGGAAACACCATACACTTCTCCCGAGTGTCTGTTGGCAATGTACATCCCGCCCATCAGTATAACAAGGCTCCCAGTTCTCCATGGCCTGTCCTGCCTTTCTGGATTTTACACTTTTTTCAGATGGCCCTTTTGACCGGGGGGAAGTGAGACTTCATTGTAGTGCAGATTTCCTTTGCAAGCTTGCTTGGTTGGCCAAAAAGGGCGTATGCGTTTTTTCCTGAATATATTCAGGAAAAAACGCATACGCCCTTTTTGGCCAAGTGCATCATTGTGGACGTTCTGCCTCTTTTCCTATGCTTTCAATGCAATTCCAGTCTACCTCCTGAAATCGGTTTCCTGCAATTCTGCCCCGCTTTCAAGTCCTCTTGGCAGCCTTACTTCAGTATATTTTTGGACGATAGTTGTCATTTATAACTCTGCAGGTTTGTGAATTACAGTGCCCCTGAGCTCCTTTCTTCAACTCGTTTTCTTGTGAGCTGGCCGCAACACCGCAGGATGGCTTCAGGCCCTAATCTGGTTCCGGCACGGCACGCTGAGCCTTTGGTTATTTCCTCTTCCTGGTGGGAAATGAGAGTTAAATTTGCCCGTGCAGACACCTCCAGCTAGTCTCTCATTGGTTCTCGCTCTTCCTGTTCATCTTCCGCAGAAATTGCAAACTGGGCCAAACAGGAGGTTAAAGGGACTGACTCTCCAAGTCGGGAGAGTGTTAGTAAAGCGTCTGGAATGTTGCACCCGAGTACCAGGGTACGAAAACTGAGACATATTTGAACACGTCTCCCGATCACATGGTTGATCATACTCTAGGTTCCACATGCATGTTTTAGCTGAAGGAGGAATACCTTAAACCTGGGTAGTTGAAACCCGTGGAATGGGTACCATGCAATATGACTTCAAAGGGTCTTCATTTGCTCACCGAACCTCTCCAATGCTATCACTGCTTTGTTTATATCCCTGTACACATGCTTGATTCTCTTTCGGAGACATAGCAATCCATAGGTTTTAAGATACTTAAGAGTCAGGTACATTCTTAGGCGTTTAATATGCGGTGTTGAGTCCATTTCGTTGAGCAAGGAGTAGCTCTTGTCTATTCCATATTTGGCTTAAGGAACTTTATCTGTGCTCATTTCAATCTCTGGTTTTTTGCAGCACCCCAACTCACCTTTACCCTTAAACAAGCATAAGTTGGTTTTCTAAATTTGAGACCCTGTTCTGTTCTGTAATTCAGTTCCTGTGTAGCCAAGTTTACATTCCGTGTATTACTGATATCTTATGATGTTTCTTTTTCTGTGTGACTTATTTCAGTTAGAATCATCGTACCTGAATCCACTCATTGTGCTGCTACGGGCCTGATGACATAGATTTCACTGCTGAGTGATACTGCATTGTACGTAAGTACCACAAGTTCTTTATCCATTTTTCACTTTCTGTGATATTGAACTTGTACGGTAAACGAGGTTCTTGTAAACAGAGGCGTCCCAAACATTGGGGTGGCTGTATCTTTTTGATTTTAATTTCCCTAAGCTATAGGACCATAAGTGGAAGTGCCCTAGGCTCTGTTGCTTTGTTTTTTAGATGTTTCAGGAAACACCATACACTTCTCCCGAGTGTCTGTTGGCAATTTACATCCCGCCCATCATCATAACAAGGCTCCCAGTTCTCCATGGCCTGTCCTGCCTTTGTGCATTTTACACTTTTTTCAGATGGCCCTTTTGACCGGGGGGAAGTGAGACTTCATTGTAGTGCAGATTTCCTTTGCAAGTTTGCTTGGTTGGCCAAAAAGGGCGTATGCGTTTCTTCCTGAATATATTCAGGAAAAAACGCGTACGCCCTTTTCGGCCAAGTGCATCATTGTGGACGTTCTGCCTCTTTTCCTATGCTTTCAATGCAATTCCAGTCTACCTCCTGAAATCGGTTTCCTGCAATTCTGCCCCGCTTTCAAGTCCTCTTGGCAGCCTTACTTCAGTATATTTTTGGACGATAGCTGTCATTTATAACTCTGCAGGTTTGTGAATTACAGTGCCCCTGAGCTCCTTTCTTCAACTCGCTTTCATGTGACCTGGCCTCAACACCGCAGGATGGCTTCAGGCCCTAATCTTGTTCCGGCACGGCACGCTGAGCCTTTGGTTATTTCCTCTTCCTGGTGGGAAATGAGAGTTAAATTTGCCCGTCCAGACACCTCCAGCTAGTCTCTCATTGGTTCTCGCTATTCCTGTTCATCTTCCGCAGAAATTGCAAACTGGGCCAAACAGGAGGTTAAAGGGACTGACTCTCCAAGTCGGGAGAGTGTTAGTAAAGCATCTGGAATGTTGCACCCGAGTACCAGGGTACGAAAACTGAGACATATTTGAACACGTCTCCCGATCACATGGTTGATCATACTCTAGGTTCCACATGCATGTTTTAGCTGAAGGAAGAATACCTTAAACCTGGGTAGTTGAAACCCGTGGAATGGGTACCATGCAATATGACTTCAAAGGGTCTTCATTTGCTCACCGAACCTCTCCAATCCTATCACTGCTGCGTTTATGTCCCTGTACACATGCTTGATTCTCTTTCGGAGACATAGCAATCCATAGGTTTTAAGATACTTAAGAGTCAGGTACATTCTTAGGCGTTTAATATGCGGTGTTGAGTCCATTTCGTTGAGCAAGGAGTAGCTCTTGTCTATTCCATATTTGGCTTAAGGAACTTTATCTGTGCTCATTTCAATCTCTGGTTTTATGCAGCACCCCAACTCACCTTTACCCTTAAACAAGCATAAGTTGGTTTTCTAAATTTGAGACCCTGTTCTGTTCTGTAATTCAGTTCCTGTGTAGCCAAGTTTACATTCCGTGTATTACTGATATCTTATGATGTTTCTTTTTCTGTGTGACTTATTTCAGTTACAATCATCGTACCTGAATCCACTCATTGTGCTGCTACGGGCCTGATGTCATAGATTTCACTGCTGAGTGATACTGCATTGTACGTAAGTACCACAAGTTCTTTATCCATTTTTCACTTTCTGTGATATTGAACTTGTACGGTAAACGAGGTTCTTGTAAACAGAGGCGTCCCAAACTTTGGGGTGGCTGTGTCGTTTTGATTTTAATTTCCCTAAGCTATAGGGCCATAAGTGGAAGTGCCCTAGGCTCTGTTGCTTTGTTTTTCAGATGTTTCAGGAAACACCATACACTTCTCCTGAGTGTCTGTTGGCAATTTACATCCCGCCCATCAGCATACCAAGGCTCCCAGTTCTCCATGGCCTGTCCTGCCTTTCTGGATTTTACACTTTTTTCAGATGGCCCTTTTGACCGGGGGGAAGTGAGACTTCATTGTAGTGCAGATTTCCTTTGCAAGCTTGCTTGGTTGGCCAAAAAGGGCGTATGCGTTTTTTCCTGAATATATTCAGGAAAAAACGCATACGCCCTTTTTGGCCAAGTGCATCATTGTGGACGTTCTGCCTCTTTTCCTATGCTTTCAATGCAATTCCAGTCTACCTCCTGAAATCGGTTTCCTGCAATTCTGCCCTGCTTTCAAGTCCTCTTGGCAGCCTTACTTCAGTATATTTTTGGACGATAGCTGTCATTTATAACTCTGCAGGTTGTGAATTACAGTGCCCCTGAGCTCCTTTCTTCAACTCGCTTTCTTGTGAGCTGGCCGCAACACCGCAGGATGGCTTCAGGCCCTAATCTGGTTCCGGCATGGCACGCTGAGCCTTTGGTTATTTCCTCTTCCTGGTGGGAAATGAGAGTTAAATTTGCCCGTCCAGACACCTCCAGCTAGTCTCTCATTGGTTCTCCCTATTCCTGTTCATCTTCCGCAGAAATTGCAAATTGGGCCAAACAGGAGGTTAAAGGCGCTGACTCTCCAAGTGGGGAGAGTGTTAGTAAAGCATCTGGAATGTTGCACCCGAGTACCATGGGAGGAAAACTGAGACATATTTGAACACTTCTCCCGTTCACATGGTTGATCATACTCTGGGTTCCACATGCAAGTTTCAGCTGAAGGAAGAATACCTTAAACCTGGAGAGTTGAGACCCGTGGAATGGGTACCATGCAATATGACTTCAAAGGGTCTTCATTTGCTCACCGAACCTCTCCAATCCTATCACTGCTGCGTTTATGCCCCTGGACACACGCTTGATTCTCTTATGGAGACATAGCAATCCATAGGTTTTAAGATACTTACTAGTCAGGTACATTCTTAAGCGTTTAATATGGGGTGTTGAGTCCATTTCATTGAGCAAGGAGTAGCTCTTGTCTATTCCATATTTGGCTTAAGGAACTTTATCTGTGCTCATTTCAATCTCTGGTTTTATGCAGCACCCCAACTCACCTTTCCCCTTAAGCAAGCATAAGTTGGTTTTCTAAATGTGAGACCCTGTTCTGTATTGGAATTCAGTTCCTGTGTAGCCAAGTTTACATTCCGTGTATTACTCATATCTTATGATGTTTCTTTTTCTGTGTGACTTATTTCAGTTAGAATCATCGTACCTGAATCCACTCATTGTGCTGCTACGGGCCTGATGACATAGATTTCACTGCTGATTGATACTGCATTGTACGTAAGTACCACAAGTTCTTTTACCATTTTTCACTTTCTGTGATATTGAACTTGTACGGTAAACGAGGTTCTTGTAAACAGAGGCGTCCCAAACTTTGGGGTGGCTGTGTCATTCTGATTTTAATTTCCCTAAGCTATAGGGCCATAAGTGGAAGTGCCCTAGGCTCTGTTGCTTTGTTTTTTAGATGTTTCAGGAAACACCATACACTTCTCCCGAGTGTCTGTTGGCAATTTACATCCCGCCCATCAGCATACCAAGGCTCCCAGTTCTCCATGGCCTGTCCTGCCTTTCTGGATTTTACACTTTTTTCCGATGGCCCTTTTGACCGGGGGGAAGTGAGACTTCATTGTAGTGCAGATTTCCTTTGCAAGTTTGCTTGGTTGGCCAAAAAGGGCGTATGCGTTTTTTCCTGAATCAGGAAAAAACGCATACGCCCTTTTTGGCCAAGTGCATCATTGTGGACGTTCTGCCTCTTTTCCTATGCTTTCAATGCAATTCCAGTCTACCTCCTGAAATCGGTTTCCTGCAATTCTGCCCCGCTTTCAAGTCCTCTTGGCAGCCTTACTTCAGTATATTTTTGGACGATAGCTGTCATTTATAACTCTGCAGGTTTGTGAATTACAGTGCCCCTGAGCTCCTTTCTTCAACTCGCTTTCTTGTGAGCTGGCCGCAACACCGCAGGATGGCTTCAGGCCCTAATCTGGTTCCGGCATGGCACGCTGAGCCTTTGGTTATTTCCTCTTCCTGGTGGGAAATGAGAGTTAAATTTGCCCGTCCAGACACCTCCAGCTAGTTTCTCATTGGTTCTCCCTATTCCTGTTCATCTTCCGCAGAAATTGCAAACTGGGCCAAACAGGAGGTTAAAGGGACTGACTCTCCAAGTCGGGAGAGTGTTAGTAAAGCGTCTGGAATGTTGCACCCGAGTACCAGGGGAGGAAAACTGAGACATATATGAACACGTCTCCCGTTCACACTGTTGATCATACTCTGGGTTCCACATGCATATTTTAGCTGAAGGAAGAATACCTTAAACCTGGAGAGTTGAGACCCGTGTAATGGGTACCATGCAATATGACTTCAAAGGGTCTTCATTTGCTCACCGAACCTCTCCAATCCTATCACTGCTGCGTTTATGCCCCTGTACACACGCTTGATTCTCTTATGGAGACATAGCAATCCATAGGTTTTAAGATACTTACTAGTCAGGTACATTCTTAAGCGTTTAATATGGGGTGTTGAGTCCATTTCGTTGAACAAGGAGTAGCTCTTGTCTATTCCATATTTGGCTTAAGGAACTTGATCTGTGCTCATTTCAAGCTCTGGTTTTATGCAGCACCCCAACTCACCTTTCCCCTTAAGCAAGCATAAGTTGGTTTTCTAAATTTGAGACCCTGTTCTGTTTTGGAATTCAGTTCCTGTGTAGCCAAGTTTACATTCCGTGTATTAGTGATATCTTATGATGTTTCCTTTTCTGTGTGACTTATTTCAGTTAGAATCATCGTACCTGAATCCACTCATTATGCTGCTACGGGCCTGATGACATAGATTTCATTGCTGAGTGATACTGCATTGTACGTAAGTACCACAAGTTCTTTATCCATTTTTCACTTTCTGTGATAGAGAACTTGTACGGTAAACGAGGTTCTTGTAAACAGAGGCGTCCCAAATTTTGGGGTGGCTGTGTCTTTTTGATTTTAATTTCCCTAAGCTATAGGACCATAAGTGAAAGTGCCCTAGGCTCTGTTGCTTTGTTTCTTAGATGTTTCAGGAAACACCATACACTTCTCCCGAGTGGCTGTTGGCAATTTACATCCCGCCCATCAGCATAACAAGGCTCCCAGTTCTCCATGGCCTGTCCTGCCTTTCTGGATTTTACACTTTTTTCAGATGGCCCTTTTGACCGGGGGGAAGTGAGACTTCATTGTAGTGCAGATTTCCTTTGCAAGTTTGCTTGGTTGGCCAAAAAGGGCGTATGCGTTTTTTCCTGAATGTATTCAGGAAAAAACGCATACGCCCTTTTTGGCCAAGTGCATCATTGTGGACGTTCTGCCTCTTTTCCTATGCTTTCAATGCAATTCCAGTCTACCTCCTGAAATCGGTTTCCTGCAATTCTGCCCCGCTTTCAAGTCCTCTTGGCAGCCTTACTTCAGTATATTTTTGGACGATAGCTGTCATTTATAACTCTGCAGGTTTGTGAATTACAGTGCCCCTGAGCTCCTTTCTTCAACTCGCTTTCTTGTGAGCTGGCCGCAACACCGCAGGATGGCTTCAGGCCCTAATCTTGTTCCGGCATGGCACGCTGAACCTTTGGTTATTTCCTCTTTCTGGTGGGAAATGAGAGTTAAATTTGCCCGTCCAGACACCTCCAGCTAGTCTCTCATTGGTTCTCCCTATTCCTGTTCATCTTCCGCAGAAATTGCAAACTGGGCCAAACAGGAGGTTAAAGGCGCTGACTCTCCAAGTGGGGAGAGTGTTAGTAAAGCGTCTGGAATGTTGCACCCGAGTACCAGGGGAGGAAAACTGAGACATATTTGAACACGTCTCCCGTTCACACTGTTGATCATACTCTGGGTTCCACATGCATATTTTAGCTGAAGGAAGAATACCTTAAACCTGGAGAGTTGAGACCCGTGTAATGGGTACCATGCAATATGACTTCAAAGGGTCTTCATTTGCTCACCGAACCTCTCCAATCCTATCACTGCTGCGTTTATGCCCCTGTACACACGCTTGATTCTCTTATGGAGACATAGCAATCCATAGGTTTTAAGATACTTACTAGTCAGGTACATTCTTAAGCGTTTAATATGGGGTGTTGAGTCCATTTCGTTGAGCAAGGAGTAGCTCTTGTCTATTCCATATTTGGCTTAAGGAACTTTATCTGTGCTCATTTCAATCTCTGGTTTTATGCAGCACCCCAACTCACCTTTCCCCTTAAGCAAGCATAAGTTGGTTTTCTAAATTTGAGACCCTGTTCTGTTTTGGAATTCAGTTCCTGTGTAGCCAAGTTTACATTCCGTGTATTAGTGATATCTTATGATGTTTCTTTTTCTGTGTGACTTATTTCAGTTAGAATCATCGTACCTGAATCCACTCATTATGCTGCTACGGGCCTGATGACATAGATTTCATTGCTGAGTGATACTGCATTGTACGTAAGTACCACAAGTTCTTTATCCATTTTTCACTTTCTGTGATATTGAACTTGTACGGTAAACGAGGTTCTTGTAAACAGAGGCGTCCCAAATTTTGGGGTGGCTGTGTCTTTTTTATTTTAATTTCCCTAAGCTATAGGACCATAAGTGAAAGTGCCCTAGGCTCTGTTGCTTTGTTTCTTAGATGTTTCAGGAAACACCATACACTTCTCCTGAGTGGCTGTTGGCAATTTACATCCCGCCCATCAGCATAACAAGGCTCCCAGTTCTCCATGGCCTGTCCTGCCTTTCTGGATTTTACACTTTTTTCAGATGGCCCTTTTGACCGGGGGGAAGTGAGACTTCATTGTAGTGCAGATTTCCTTTGCTAGTTTGCTTGGTTGGCCAAAAAGGGCGTATGCGTTTTTTCCTGAATATATTCAGGAAAAAACGCATACGCCCTTTTTGGCCAAGTGCATCATTGTGGACGTTCTGCCTCTTTTCCTATGCTTTCAATGCAATTCCAGTCTACCTCCTGAAATCGGTTTCCTGCAATTCTGCCCCGCTTTCAAGTCCTCTTGGCAGCCTTACTTCAGTATATTTTTGGACGATAGCTGTCATTTATAACTCTGCAGGTTTGTGAATTACAGTGCCCCTGAGCTCCTTTCTTCAACTCGCTTTCTTGTGAGCTGGCCACAACACCGCAGGATGGCTTCAGGCCCTAATCTTGTTCCGGCATGGCACGCTGAGCCTTTGGTTATTTCCTCTTCCTGGTGGGAAATGAGAGTTAAATTTGCCCGTCCAGACACCTCCAGCTAGTCTCTCATTGTTTCTCGCTATTCCTGTTCATCTTCCGCAGAAATTGCAAACTGGGCCAAACAGGAGGTTAAATGCGCTGACTCTCCAAGTGGGGAGAGTGTTAGTAAAGCATCTGGAATGTTGCACCCGAGTACCATGGGAGGAAAACTGAGACATATTTGAACACTTCTCCCGTTCACATGGTTGATCATACTCTGGGTTCCACATGCAAGTTTCAGCTGAAGGAAGAATACCTTAAACCTGGAGAGTTGAGACCCGTGGAATGGGTACCATGCAATATGACTTCAAAGGGTCTTCATTTGCTCACCGAACCTCTCCAATCCTATCACTGCTGCGTTTATGCCCCTGGACACACGCTTGATTCTCTTATGGAGACATAGCAATCCATAGGTTTTAAGATACTTACTAGTCAGGTACATTCTTAAGCGTTTAATATGGGGTGTTGAGTCCATTTCATTGAGCAAGGAGTAGCTCTTGTCTATTCCATATTTGGCTTAAGGAACTTTATCTGTGCTCATTTCAATCTCTGGTTTTATGCAGCACCCCAACTCACCTTTCCCCTTAAGCAAGCATAAGTTGGTTTTCTAAATGTGAGACCCTGTTCTGTATTGGAATTCAGTTCCTGTGTAGCCAAGTTTACATTCCGTGTATTACTCATATCTTATGATGTTTCTTTTTCTGTGTGACTTATTTCAGTTAGAATCATCGTACCTGAATTCACTCATTGTGCTGCTACGGGCCTGATGACATAGATTTCACTGCTGATTGATACTGCATTGTACGTAAGTACCACAAGTTCTTTTACCATTTTTCACTTTCTGTGATATTGAACTTGTACGGTAAACGAGGTTCTTGTAAACAGAGGCGTCCCAAACTTTGGGGTGGCTGTGTCATTCTGATTTTAATTTCCCTAAGCTATAGGGCCATAAGTGGAAGTGCCCTAGGCTCTGTTGCTTTGTTTTTTAGATGTTTCAGGAAACACCATACACTTCTCCCGAGTGTCTGTTGGCAATTTACATCCCGCCCATCAGCATACCAAGGCTCCCAGTTCTCCATGGCCTGTCCTGCCTTTCTGGATTTTACACTTTTTTCCGATGGCCCTTTTGACCGGGGGGAAGTGAGACTTCATTGTAGTGCAGATTTCCTTTGCAAGTTTGCTTGGTTGGCCAAAAAGGGCGTATGCGTTTTTTCCTGAATCAGGAAAAAACGCATACGCCCTTTTTGGCCAAGTGCATCATTGTGGACGTTCTGCCTCTTTTCCTATGCTTTCAATGCAATTCCAGTCTACCTCCTGAAATCGGTTTCCTGCAATTCTGCCCCGCTTTCAAGTCCTCTTGGCAGCCTTACTTCAGTATATTTTTGGACGATAGCTGTCATTTATAACTCTGCAGGTTTGTGAATTACAGTGCCCCTGAGCTCCTTTCTTCAACTCGCTTTCTTGTGAGCTGGCCGCAACACCGCAGGATGGCTTCAGGCCCTAATCTGGTTCCGGCATGGCACGCTGAGCCTTTGGTTATTTCCTCTTCCTGGTGGGAAATGAGAGTTAAATTTGCCCGTCCAGACACCTCCAGCTAGTTTCTCATTGGTTCTCCCTATTCCTGTTCATCTTCCGCAGAAATTGCAAACTGGGCCAAACAGGAGGTTAAAGGGACTGACTCTCCAAGTCGGGAGAGTGTTAGTAAAGCGTCTGGAATGTTGCACCCGAGTACCAGGGGAGGAAAACTGAGACATATATGAACACGTCTCCCGTTCACACTGTTGATCATACTCTGGGTTCCACATGCATATTTTAGCTGAAGGAAGAATACCTTAAACCTGGAGAGTTGAGACCCGTGTAATGGGTACCATGCAATATGACTTCAAAGGGTCTTCATTTGCTCACCGAACCTCTCCAATCCTATCACTGCTGCGTTTATGCCCCTGTACACACGCTTGATTCTCTTATGGAGACATAGCAATCCATAGGTTTTAAGATACTTACTAGTCAGGTACATTCTTAAGCGTTTAATATGGGGTGTTGAGTCCATTTCGTTGAACAAGGAGTAGCTCTTGTCTATTCCATATTTGGCTTAAGGAACTTGATCTGTGCTCATTTCAAGCTCTGGTTTTATGCAGCACCCCAACTCACCTTTCCCCTTAAGCAAGCATAAGTTGGTTTTCTAAATTTGAGACCCTGTTCTGTTTTGGAATTCAGTTCCTGTGTAGCCAAGTTTACATTCCGTGTATTAGTGATATCTTATGATGTTTCCTTTTCTGTGTGACTTATTTCAGTTAGAATCATCGTACCTGAATCCACTCATTATGCTGCTACGGGCCTGATGACATAGATTTCATTGCTGAGTGATACTGCATTGTACGTAAGTACCACAAGTTCTTTATCCATTTTTCACTTTCTGTGATAGAGAACTTGTACGGTAAACGAGGTTCTTGTAAACAGAGGCGTCCCAAATTTTGGGGTGGCTGTGTCTTTTTGATTTTAATTTCCCTAAGCTATAGGACCATAAGTGAAAGTGCCCTAGGCTCTGTTGCTTTGTTTCTTAGATGTTTCAGGAAACACCATACACTTCTCCCGAGTGGCTGTTGGCAATTTACATCCCGCCCATCAGCATAACAAGGCTCCCAGTTCTCCATGGCCTGTCCTGCCTTTCTGGATTTTACACTTTTTTCAGATGGCCCTTTTGACCGGGGGGAAGTGAGACTTCATTGTAGTGCAGATTTCCTTTGCAAGTTTGCTTGGTTGGCCAAAAAGGGCGTATGCGTTTTTTCCTGAATGTATTCAGGAAAAAACGCATACGCCCTTTTTGGCCAAGTGCATCATTGTGGACGTTCTGCCTCTTTTCCTATGCTTTCAATGCAATTCCAGTCTACCTCCTGAAATCGGTTTCCTGCAATTCTGCCCCGCTTTCAAGTCCTCTTGGCAGCCTTACTTCAGTATATTTTTGGACGATAGCTGTCATTTATAACTCTGCAGGTTTGTGAATTACAGTGCCCCTGAGCTCCTTTCTTCAACTCGCTTTCTTGTGAGCTGGCCGCAACACCGCAGGATGGCTTCAGGCCCTAATCTTGTTCCGGCATGGCACGCTGAACCTTTGGTTATTTCCTCTTTCTGGTGGGAAATGAGAGTTAAATTTGCCCGTCCAGACACCTCCAGCTAGTCTCTCATTGGTTCTCCCTATTCCTGTTCATCTTCCGCAGAAATTGCAAACTGGGCCAAACAGGAGGTTAAAGGCGCTGACTCTCCAAGTGGGGAGAGTGTTAGTAAAGCGTCTGGAATGTTGCACCCGAGTACCAGGGGAGGAAAACTGAGACATATTTGAACACGTCTCCCGTTCACACTGTTGATCATACTCTGGGTTCCACATGCATATTTTAGCTGAAGGAAGAATACCTTAAACCTGGAGAGTTGAGACCCGTGTAATGGGTACCATGCAATATGACTTCAAAGGGTCTTCATTTGCTCACCGAACCTCTCCAATCCTATCACTGCTGCGTTTATGCCCCTGTACACACGCTTGATTCTCTTATGGAGACATAGCAATCCATAGGTTTTAAGATACTTACTAGTCAGGTACATTCTTAAGCGTTTAATATGGGGTGTTGAGTCCATTTCGTTGAGCAAGGAGTAGCTCTTGTCTATTCCATATTTGGCTTAAGGAACTTTATCTGTGCTCATTTCAATCTCTGGTTTTATGCAGCACCCCAACTCACCTTTCCCCTTAAGCAAGCATAAGTTGGTTTTCTAAATTTGAGACCCTGTTCTGTTTTGGAATTCAGTTCCTGTGTAGCCAAGTTTACATTCCGTGTATTAGTGATATCTTATGATGTTTCTTTTTCTGTGTGACTTATTTCAGTTAGAATCATCGTACCTGAATCCACTCATTATGCTGCTACGGGCCTGATGACATAGATTTCATTGCTGAGTGATACTGCATTGTACGTAAGTACCACAAGTTCTTTATCCATTTTTCACTTTCTGTGATATTGAACTTGTACGGTAAACGAGGTTCTTGTAAACAGAGGCGTCCCAAATTTTGGGGTGGCTGTGTCTTTTTTATTTTAATTTCCCTAAGCTATAGGACCATAAGTGAAAGTGCCCTAGGCTCTGTTGCTTTGTTTCTTAGATGTTTCAGGAAACACCATACACTTCTCCTGAGTGGCTGTTGGCAATTTACATCCCGCCCATCAGCATAACAAGGCTCCCAGTTCTCCATGGCCTGTCCTGCCTTTCTGGATTTTACACTTTTTTCAGATGGCCCTTTTGACCGGGGGGAAGTGAGACTTCATTGTAGTGCAGATTTCCTTTGCTAGTTTGCTTGGTTGGCCAAAAAGGGCGTATGCGTTTTTTCCTGAATATATTCAGGAAAAAACGCATACGCCCTTTTTGGCCAAGTGCATCATTGTGGACGTTCTGCCTCTTTTCCTATGCTTTCAATGCAATTCCAGTCTACCTCCTGAAATCGGTTTCCTGCAATTCTGCCCCGCTTTCAAGTCCTCTTGGCAGCCTTACTTCAGTATATTTTTGGACGATAGCTGTCATTTATAACTCTGCAGGTTTGTGAATTACAGTGCCCCTGAGCTCCTTTCTTCAACTCGCTTTCTTGTGAGCTGGCCACAACACCGCAGGATGGCTTCAGGCCCTAATCTTGTTCCGGCATGGCACGCTGAGCCTTTGGTTATTTCCTCTTCCTGGTGGGAAATGAGAGTTAAATTTGCCCGTCCAGACACCTCCAGCTAGTCTCTCATTGTTTCTCGCTATTCCTGTTCATCTTCCGCAGAAATTGCAAACTGGGCCAAACAGGAGGTTAAATGCGCTGACTCTCCAAGTGGGGAGAGTGTTAGTAAAGCGTCTGGAATGTTGCACCCGAGTACCAGGGGAGGAAAACTGAGACATATTTGAACACGTCTCCCGTTCACACTGTTGATCATACTCTGGGTTCCACATGCATATTTTAGCTGAAGGAAGAATACCTTAAACCTGGAGAGTTGAGACCCGTGTAATGGGTACCATGCAATATGACTTCAAAGGGTCTTCATTTGCTCACCGAACCTCTCCAATCCTATCACTGCTGCGTTTATGTCCCTGTACACATGCTTGATTCTCTTTCGGAGACATAGCAATCCACAGGTTTTAAGATACTTAAGAGTCAGGTACATTCTTAGGCGTTTAATATGCGGTGTTGAGTCCATTTCGTTGAGCAAGGAGTAGCTCTTGTCTATTCCATATTTGGCTTAAGGAACTTTATCTGTGCTCATTTCAATCTCTGCTTTTATGCAGCACCCCAACTCACCTTTACCCTTAAGCAAGCATAAGTTGGTTTTCTAAATTTGAGTCCCTGTTCTGTTCTGTAATTCAGTTCCTGTGTAGCCAAGTTTACATTCCGTGTATTACTGATATCTTATGATGTTTCTTTTTCTGTGTGACTTATTTCAGTTAGAATCATCGTACTGAATCCACTCATTGTGCTGCTACGGGCCTGATGACATAGATTTCACTGCTGAGTGATACTGCATTGTACGTAAGTACCACAAGTTCTTTATCCATTTTTCACTTTCTGTGATATTGAACTTGTACGGTAAACGAGGTTCTTGTAAACAGAGGCGTCCCAAACTTTGGGGTGGCTGTGTCGTTTTGATTTTAATTTCCCTAAGCTATAGGGCCATAAGTGGAAGTGCCCTAGGCTCTGTTGCTTTGTTTTTTAGATGTTTCAGGAAACACCATACACTTCTCCCGAGTGTCTGTTGGCAATTTACATCCCGCCCATCAGCATAACAAGGCTCCCAGTTCTCCATGGCCTGTCCTGCCTTTCTGGATTTTACACTTTTTTCAGATGGCCCTTTTGACCGGGGGGAAGTGAGACTTCATTGTAGTGCAGATTTCCTTTGCAAGCTTGCTTGGTTGGCCAAAAAGGGCGTATGCGTTTTTTCCTGAATATATTCAGGAAAAAACGCATACGCCCTTTTTGGCCAAGTGCATCATTGTGGACGTTCTGCCTCTTTTCCTATGCTTTCAATGCAATTCCAGTCTACCTCCTGAAATCGGTTTCCTGCAATTCTGCCCCGCTTTCAAGTCCTCTTGGCAGCCTTACTTCAGTATATTTTTGGACGATAGCTGTCATTTATAACTCTGCAGGTTTGTGAATTACAGTGCCCCTGAGCTCCTTTCTTCAACTCGCTTTCTTGTGAGCTGGCCGCAACACCACAGGATGGCTTCAGGCCCTAATCTGGTTCTGGCATGGCACGCTGAACCTTTGGTTATTTCCTCTTCCTGGTGGGAAATGAGAGTTAAATTTGCCCGTCCAGACACCTCCAGCTAGTTTCTCATTGGTTCTCCCTATTCCTGTTCATCTTCCGCAGAAATTGCAAACTGGGCCAAACAGGAGGTTAAAGGCGCTGACTCTCCAAGTGGAGAGAGTGTTAGTAAAGCGTCTGGAATGTTGCACCCGAGTACCAGGGTACGAAAACTGAGACATATTTGAACACGTCTCCCGTTCACACTGTTGATCATACTCTGGGTTCCACATGCATATTTTAGCTGAAGGAAGAATACCTTAAACCTGGAGAGTTGAGACCCGTGTAATGGGTACCATGCAATATGACTTCAAAGGGTCTTCATTTGCTCACCGAACCTCTCCAATCCTATCACTGCTGCGTTTATGCCCCTGTACACACGCTTGATTCTCTTATGGAGACATAGCAATCCATAGGTTTTAAGATACTTACTAGTCAGGTACATTCTTAGGAGTTTAATATGGGGTGTTGAGTCCATTTCGTTGAGCAAGGAGTAGCTCTTGTCTATTCCATATTTGGCTTAAGGAACTTTATCTGTGCTCATTTCAATCTCTGGTTTTATGCAGCACCCCAACTCACCTTTACCCTTAAGCAAGCATAAGTTGGTTTTCTAAATTTGAGACCCTGTTCTGTTTTGGAATTCAGTTCCTGTGTAGCCAAGTTTACATTCCGTGTATTAGTGATATCTTATGATGTTTCTTTTTCTGTGTGACTTATTTCAGTTAGAATCATCGTACCTGAATCCACTCATTATGCTGCTACGGGCCTGATGACATAGATTTCATTGCTGAGTGATACTGCATTGTACGTAAGTACCACAAGTTCTTTATCCATTTTTCACTTTCTGTGATAGAGAACTTGTACGGTAAACGAGGTTCTTGTAAACAGAGGCGTCCCAAATTTTGGGGTGGCTGTGTCTTTTTGATTTTAATTTCCCTAAGCTATAGGACCATAAGTGGAAGTGCCCTAGGCTCTGTTGCTTTGTTTTTTAGATGTTTCAGGAAACACCATACACTTCTCCCGAGTGTCTGTTGGCAATTTACATCCCGCCCATCAGCATAACAAGGCTCCCAGTTCTCCATGGCCTGTCCTGCCTTTCTGGATTTTACACTTTTTTCAGATGGCCCTTTTGACCGGGGGGAAGTGAGACTTCATTGTAGTGCAGATTTCCTTTGCAAGCTTGCTTGGTTGGCCAAAAAGGGCGTATGCGTTTTTTCCTGAATATATTCAGAAAAAAACGCATACGCCCTTTTTGGCCAAGTGCATCATTGTGGACGTTCTGCCTCTTTTCCTATGCTTTCAATGCAATTCCAGTCTACCTCCTGAAATCGGTTTCCTGCAATTCTGCCCCGCTTTCAAGTCCTCTTGGCAGCCTTACTTCAGTATATTTTTGGACGATAGCTGTCATTTATAACTCTGCAGGTTTGTGAATTACAGTGCCCCTGAGCTCCTTTCTTCAACTCGCTTTCTTGTGAGCTGGCCGCAACACCGCAGGATGGCTTCAGACCCTAATCTTGTTCCGGCATGGCACACTGAGCCTTTGGTTATTTCCTCTTCCTGGTGGGAAATGAGAGTTAAATTTGCCCGTCCAGACACCTCCAGCTAGTCTCTCATTGGTTCTCGCTATTCCTGTTCATCTTCCGCAGAAATTGCAAACTGGGCCAAACAGGAGGTTAAAGGCGCTGACTCTCCAAGTGGGGAGAGTGTTAGTAAAGCATCTGGAATGTTGAACCCGAGTACCAGGGGAGGAAAACTGAGACATATTTGAACACGTCTCCCGTTCACACTGTTGATCATACTCTGGGTTCCACATGCATATTTTAGCTGAAGGAAGAATACCTTAAACCTGGAGAGTTGAGACCCGTGTAATGGGTACCATGCAATATGACTTCAAAGGGTCTTCATTTGCTCACCGAACCTCTCCAATCCTATCACTGCTGCGTTTATGCCCCTGTACACACGCTTGATTCTCTTATGGAGACATAGCAATCCATAGGTTTTAAGATACTTACTAGTCAGGTACATTCTTAAGCGTTTAATATGGGGTGTTGAGTCCATTTCGTTGAGCAAGGAGTAGCTCTTGTCTATTCCATATTTGGCTTAAGGAACTTGATCTGTGCTCATTTCAAGCTCTGGTTTTATGCAGCACCCCAACTCACCTTTCCCCTTAAGCAAGCATAAGTTGGTTTTCTAAATTTGAGACCCTGTTCTGTTTTGGAATTCATTTCCTGTGTAGCCAAGTTTACATTCCGTGTATTAGTGATATCTTATGATGTTTCCTTTTCTGTGTGACTTATTTCAGTTAGAATCATCGTACCTGAATCCACTCATTATGCTGCTACGGGCCTGATGACATAGATTTCATTGCTGAGTGATACTGCATTGTACGTAAGTACCACAAGTTCTTTATCCATTTTTCACTTTCTGTGATAGAGAACTTGTACGGTAAACGAGGTTCTTGTAAACAGAGGCGTCCCAAATTTTGGGGTGGCTGTGTCTTTTTGATTTTAATTTCCCTAAGCTATAGGACCATAAGTGAAAGTGCCCTAGGCTCTGTTGCTTTGTTTCTTAGATGTTTCAGGAAACACCATACACTTCTCCCGAGTGGCTGTTGGCAATTTACATCCCGCCCATCAGCATAACAAGGCTCCCAGTTCTCCATGGCCTGTCCTGCCTTTCTGGATTTTACACTTTTTTCAGATGGCCCTTTTGACCGGGGGGAAGTGAGACTTCATTGTAGTGCAGATTTCCTTTGCAAGTTTGCTTGGTTGGCCAAAAAGGGCGTATGCGTTTTTTCCTGAATGTATTCAGGAAAAAACGCATACGCCCTTTTTGGCCAAGTGCATCATTGTGGACGTTCTGCCTCTTTTCCTATGCTTTCAATGCAATTCCAGTCTACCTCCTGAAATCGGTTTCCTGCAATTCTGCCCCGCTTTCAAGTCCTCTTGGCAGCCTTACTTCAGTATATTTTTGGACGATAGCTGTCATTTATAACTCTGCAGGTTTGTGAATTACAGTGCCCCTGAGCTCCTTTCTTCAACTCGCTTTCTTGTGAGCTGGCCGCAACACCGCAGGATGGCTTCAGGCCCTAATCTTGTTCCGGCATGGCACGCTGAACCTTTGGTTATTTCCTCTTTCTGGTGGGAAATGAGAGTTAAATTTGCCCGTCCAGACACCTCCAGCTAGTCTCTCATTGGTTCTCCCTATTCCTGTTCATCTTCCGCAGAAATTGCAAACTGGGCCAAACAGGAGGTTAAAGGCGCTGACTCTCCAAGTGGGGAGAGTGTTAGTAAAGCGTCTGGAATGTTGCACCCGAGTACCAGGGGAGGAAAACTGAGACATATTTGAACACGTCTCCCGTTCACACTGTTGATCATACTCTGGGTTCCACATGCATATTTTAGCTGAAGGAAGAATACCTTAAACCTGGAGAGTTGAGACCCGTGTAATGGGTACCATGCAATATGACTTCAAAGGGTCTTCATTTGCTCACCGAACCTCTCCAATCCTATCACTGCTGCGTTTATGCCCCTGTACACACGCTTGATTCTCTTATGGAGACATAGCAATCCATAGGTTTTAAGATACTTACTAGTCAGGTACATTCTTAAGCGTTTAATATGGGGTGTTGAGTCCATTTCGTTGAGCAAGGAGTAGCTCTTGTCTATTCCATATTTGGCTTAAGGAACTTTATCTGTGCTCATTTCAATCTCTGGTTTTATGCAGCACCCCAACTCACCTTTCCCCTTAAGCAAGCATAAGTTGGTTTTCTAAATTTGAGACCCTGTTCTGTTTTGGAATTCAGTTCCTGTGTAGCCAAGTTTACATTCCGTGTATTAGTGATATCTTATGATGTTTCTTTTTCTGTGTGACTTATTTCAGTTAGAATCATCGTACCTGAATCCACTCATTATGCTGCTACGGGCCTGATGACATAGATTTCATTGCTGAGTGATACTGCATTGTACGTAAGTACCACAAGTTCTTTATCCATTTTTCACTTTCTGTGATAGAGAACTTGTACGGTAAACGAGGTTCTTGTAAACAGAGGCGTCCCAAATTTTGGGGTGGCTGTGTCTTTTTTATTTTAATTTCCCTAAGCTATAGGACCATAAGTGAAAGTGCCCTAGGCTCTGTTGCTTTGTTTCTTAGATGTTTCAGGAAACACCATACACTTCTCCTGAGTGGCTGTTGGCAATTTACATCCCGCCCATCAGCATAACAAGGCTCCCAGTTCTCCATGGCCTGTCCTGCCTTTCTGGATTTTACACTTTTTTCAGATGGCCCTTTTGACCGGGGGGAAGTGAGACTTCATTGTAGTGCAGATTTCCTTTGCTAGTTTGCTTGGTTGGCCAAAAAGGGCGTATGCGTTTTTTCCTGAATATATTCAGGAAAAAACGCATACGCCCTTTTTGGCCAAGTGCATCATTGTGGACGTTCTGCCTCTTTTCCTATGCTTTCAATGCAATTCCAGTCTACCTCCTGAAATCGGTTTCCTGCAATTCTGCCCCGCTTTCAAGTCCTCTTGGCAGCCTTACTTCAGTATATTTTTGGACGATAGCTGTCATTTATAACTCTGCAGGTTTGTGAATTACAGTGCCCCTGAGCTCCTTTCTTCAACTCGCTTTCTTGTGAGCTGGCCACAACACCGCAGGATGGCTTCAGGCCCTAATCTTTTTCCGGCATGGCACGCTGAGCCTTTGGTTATTTCCTCTTCCTGGTGGGAAATGAGAGTTAAATTTGCCCGTCCAGACACCTCCAGCTAGTCTCTCATTGTTTCTCGCTATTCCTGTTCATCTTCCGCAGAAATTGCAAACTGGGCCAAACAGGAGGTTAAATGCGCTGACTCTCCAAGTGGGGAGAGTGTTAGTAAAGCGTCTGGAATGTTGCACCCGAGTACCAGGGGAGGAAAACTGAGACATATTTGAACACGTCTCCCGTTCACACTGTTGATCATACTCTGGGTTCCACATGCATATTTTAGCTGAACGAAGAATACCTTAAACCTGGAGAGTTCAGACCCGTGTAATGGGTACCATGCAATATGACTTCAAAGGGTCTTCATTTGCTCACCGAACCTCTCCAATCCTATCACTGCTGCGTTTATGTCCCTGTACACATGCTTGATTCTCTTTCGGAGACATAGCAATCCACAGGTTTTAAGATACTTAAGAGTCAGGTACATTCTTAGGCGTTTAATATGCGGTGTTGAGTCCATTTCGTTGAGCAAGGAGTAGCTCTTGTCTATTCCATATTTGGCTTAAGGAACTTTATCTGTGCTCATTTCAATCTCTGCTTTTATGCAGCACCCCAACTCACCTTTACCCTTAAGCAAGCATAAGTTGGTTTTCTAAATTTGAGTCCCTGTTCTGTTCTGTAATTCAGTTCCTGTGTAGCCAAGTTTACATTCCGTGTATTACTGATATCTTATGATGTTTCTTTTTCTGTGTGACTTATTTCAGTTAGAATCATCGTACTGAATCCACTCATTGTGCTGCTACGGGCCTGATGACATAGATTTCACTGCTGAGTGATACTGCATTGTACGTAAGTACCACAAGTTCTTTATCCATTTTTCACTTTCTGTGATATTGAACTTGTACGGTAAACGAGGTTCTTGTAAACAGAGGCGTCCCAAACTTTGGGGTGGCTGTGTCGTTTTGATTTTAATTTCCCTATGCTATAGGGCCATAAGTGGAAGTGCCCTAGGCTCTGTTGCTTTGTTTTTTAGATGTTTCAGGAAACACCATACACTTCTCCCGAGTGTCTGTTGGCAATTTACATCCCGCCCATCAGCATAACAAGGCTCCCAGTTCTCCATGGCCTGTCCTGCCTTTCTGGATTTTACACTTTTTTCAGATGGCCCTTTTGACCGGGGGGAAGTGAGACTTCATTGTAGTGCAGATTTCCTTTGCAAGCTTGCTTGGTTGGCCAAAAAGGGCGTATGCGTTTTTTCCTGAATATATTCAGGAAAAAACGCATACGCCCTTTTTGGCCAAGTGCATCATTGTGGACGTTCTGCCTCTTTTCCTATGCTTTCAATGCAATTCCAGTCTACCTCCTGAAATCGGTTTCCTGCAATTCTGCCCCGCTTTCAAGTCCTCTTGGCAGCCTTACTTCAGTATATTTTTGGACGATAGCTGTCATTTATAACTCTGCAGGTTTGTGAATTACAGTGCCCCTGAGCTCCTTTCTTCAACTCGCTTTCTTGTGAGCTGGCCGCAACACCACAGGATGGCTTCAGGCCCTAATCTGGTTCTGGCATGGCACGCTGAGCCTTTGGTTATTTCCTCTTCCTGGTGGGAAATGAGAGTTAAATTTGCCCGTCCAGACACCTCCAGCTAGTTTCTCATTGGTTCTCCCTATTCCTGTTCATCTTCCGCAGAAATTGCAAACTGGGCCAAACAGGAGGTTAAAGGCGCTGACTCTCCAAGTGGAGAGAGTGTTAGTAAAGCGTCTGGAATGTTGCACCCGAGTACCAGGGTACGAAAACTGAGACATATTTGAACACGTCTCCCGTTCACACTGTTGATCATAGTCTGGGTTCCACATGCATATTTTAGCTGAAGGAAGAATACCTTAAACCTGGAGAGTTGAGACCCGTGTAATGGGTACCATGCAATATGACTTCAAAGGGTCTTCATTTGCTCACCGAACCTCTCCAATCCTATCACTGCTGCGTTTATGCCCCTGTACACACGCTTGATTCTCTTATGGAGACATAGCAATCCATAGGTTTTAAGATACTTACTAGTCAGGTACATTCTTAGGAGTTTAATATGGGGTGTTGAGTCCATTTCGTTGAGCAAGGAGTAGCTCTTGTCTATTCCATATTTGGCTTAAGGAACTTTATCTGTGCTCATTTCAATCTCTGGTTTTATGCAGCACCCCAACTCACCTTTACCCTTAAGCAAGCATAAGTTGGTTTTCTAAATTTGAGACCCTGTTCTGTTTTGGAATTCAGTTCCTGTGTAGCCAAGTTTACATTCCGTGTATTAGTGATATCTTATGATGTTTCTTTTTCTGTGTGACTTATTTCAGTTAGAATCATCGTACCTGAATCCACTCATTATGCTGCTACGGGCCTGATGACATAGATTTCATTGCTGAGTGATACTGCATTGTACGTAAGTACCACAAGTTCTTTATCCATTTTTCACTTTCTGTGATAGAGAACTTGTACGGTAAACGAGGTTCTTGTAAACAGAGGCGTCCCAAATTTTGGGGTGGCTGTGTCTTTTTGATTTTAATTTCCCTAAGCTATAGGACCATAAGTGGAAGTGCCCTAGGCTCTGTTGCTTTGTTTTTTAGATGTTTCAGGAAACACCATACACTTCTCCCGAGTGTCTGTTGGCAATTTACATCCCGCCCATCAGCATAACAAGGCTCCCAGTTCTCCATGGCCTGTCCTGCCTTTCTGGATTTTACACTTTTTTCAGATGGCCCTTTTGACCGGGGGGAAGTGAGACTTCATTGTAGTGCAGATTTCCTTTGCAAGCTTGCTTGGTTGGCCAAAAAGGGCGTATGCGTTTTTTCCTGAATATATTCAGAAAAAAACGCATACGCCCTTTTTGGCCAAGTGCATCATTGTGGACGTTCTGCCTCTTTTCCTATGCTTTCAATGCAATTCCAGTCTACCTCCTGAAATCGGTTTCCTGCAATTCTGCCCCGCTTTCAAGTCCTCTTGGCAGCCTTACTTCAGTATATTTTTGGACGATAGCTGTCATTTATAACTCTGCAGGTTTGTGAATTACAGTGCCCCTGAGCTCCTTTCTTCAACTCGCTTTCTTGTGAGCTGGCCGCAACACCGCAGGATGGCTTCAGACCCTAATCTTGTTCCGGCATGGCACACTGAGCCTTTGGTTATTTCCTCTTCCTGGTGGGAAATGAGAGTTAAATTTGCCCGTCCAGACACCTCCAGCTAGTCTCTCATTGGTTCTCGCTATTCCTGTTCATCTTCCGCAGAAATTGCAAACTGGGCCAAACAGGAGGTTAAAGGCGCTGACTCTCCAAGTGGGGAGAGTGTTAGTAAAGCATCTGGAATGTTGAACCCGAGTACCAGGGGAGGAAAACTGAGACATATTTGAACACGTCTCCCGTTCACACTGTTGATCATACTCTGGGTTCCACATGCATATTTTAGCTGAAGGAAGAATACCTTAAACCTGGAGAGTTGAGACCCGTGGAATGGGTACCATGCAATATGACTTCAAAGGGTCTTCATTTGCTCACCGAACCTCTCCAATCCTATCACTGCTGCGTTTATGTCCCTGTACACATGCTTGATTCTCTTTCGGAGACATAGCAATCCATAGGTTTTAAGATACTTAAGAGTCAGGTACATTCTTAGGCGTTTAATATGCGGTGTTGAGTCCATTTCGTTGAGCAAGGAGTAGCTCTTGTCTATTCCATATTTGGCTTAAGGAACTTTATCTGTGCTCATTTCAATCTCTGGTTTTATGCAGCACCCCAACTCACCTTTACCCTTAAACAAGCATAAGTTGGTTTTCTAAATTTGAGACCCTGTTCTGTTCTGTAATTCAGTTCCTGTGTAGCCAAGTTTACATTCCGTGTATTACTGATATCTTATGATGTTTCTTTTTCTGTGTGACTTATTTCAGTTAGAATCATCGTACCTGAATCCACTCATTGTGCTGCTACGGGCCTGATGACATAGATTTCACTGCTGAGTGATACTGCATTGTACGTAAGTACCACAAGTTCTTTATCCATTTTTCACTTTCTGTGATAGAGAACTTGTACGGTAAACGAGGTTCTTGTAAACAGAGGCGTCCCAAATTTTGGGGTGGCTGTGTCTTTTTGATTTTAATTTCCCTAAGCTATAGGACCATAAGTGAAAGTGCCCTAGGCTCTGTTGCTTTGTTTCTTAGATGTTTCAGGAAACACCATACACTTCTCCCGAGTGGCTGTTGGCAATTTACATCCCGCCCATCAGCATAACAAGGCTCCCAGTTCTCCATGGCCTGTCCTGCCTTTCTGGATTTTACACTTTTTTCAGATGGCCCTTTTGACCGGGGGGAAGTGAGACTTCATTGTAGTGCAGATTTCCTTTGCAAGTTTGCTTGGTTGGCCAAAAAGGGCGTATGCGTTTTTTCCTGAATATATTCAGGAAAAAACGCATACGCCCTTTTTGGCCAAGTGCATCATTGTGGACGTTCTGCCTCTTTTCCTATGCTTTCAATGCAATTCCAGTCTACCTCCTGAAATCGGTTTCCTGCAATTCTGCCCCGCTTTCAAGTCCTCTTGGCAGCCTTACTTCAGTATATTTTTGGACGATAGCTGTCATTTATAACTCTGCAGGTTTGTGAATTACAGTGCCCCTGAGCTCCTTTCTTCAACTCGCTTTCTTGTGAGCTGGCCGCAACACCGCAGGATGGCTTCAGGCCCTAATCTTGTTCCGGCATGGCACGCTGAGCCTTTGGTTATTTCCTCTTCCTGGTGGGAAATGAGAGTTAAATTTGCCCGTCCAGACACCTCCAGCTAGTCTCTCATTGGTTCTCCCTATTCCTGTTCATCTTCCGCAGAAATTGCAAACTGGGCCAAACAGGAGGTTAAAGGGACTGACTCTCCAAGTCGGGAGAGTGTTAGTAAAGCGTCTGGAATGTTGCACCCGAGTACCAGGGTACGAAAACTGAGACATATTTGAACACGTCTCCCGATCACATGGTTGATCATACTCTAGGTTCCACATGCATGTTTTAGCTGAAGGAAGAATACCTTAAACCTGGGTAGTTGAAACCCGTGGAATGGGTACCATGCAATATGACTTCAAAGGGTCTTCATTTGCTCACCGAACCTCTCCAATCCTATCACTGCTGCGTTTATGTCCGTGTACACATGCTTGATTCTCTTTTGGAGACATAGTAATCCATAGGTTTTAAGATACTTAAGTGTCAGGTACATTCTTAGGCGTTTAATATGCGGTGTTGAGTCCATTTCGTTGAGCAAGGAGTAGCTCTTGTCTATTCCATATTTGGCTTAAGGAACTTTATCTGTGCTCATTTCAATCTCTGGTTTTATGCAGCATCCCAACTCACCTTTACCCTTAAACAAGCATAAGTTGGTTTTCTAAATTTGAGACCCTGTTCTGTTCTGTAATTCAGTTCCTGTGTAGCCAAGTTTACATTCCGTGTATTTCTGATATCTTATGATGTTTCTTTTTCTGTGTGACTTATTTCAGTTAGAATCATCGTACCTGAATCCACTGATTGTGCTGCTACGGGCCTGATGACATAGATTTCACTGCTGAGTGATACTGCATTGTACGTAAGTACCACAAGTTCTTTATCCATTTTTCACTTTCTGTGATATTGAACTTGTACGGTAAATGAGGTTCTTGTAAACAGAGGCGTCCCAAACATTGGGGTGGCTGTATCTTTTTGATTTTAATTTCCCTAAGCTATAGGACCATAAGTGGAAGTGCCCTAGGCTCTGTTGCTTTGTTTTTTAGATGTTTCAGGAAACACCATACACTTCTCCCGAGTGGCTGTTGGCAATTTACATCCCGCCCATCAGCATAACAAGGCTCCCAGTTCTCCATGGCCTGTCCTGCCTTTCTGGATTTTACACTTTTTTCAGATGGCCCTTTTGACCGGGGGGAATTGAGACTTCATTGTAGTGCAGATTTCCTTTGCAAGTTTGCTTGGTTGGCCAAAAAGGGCGTATGCGTTTTTTCCTGAATATATTCAGGAAAAAACGCATACGCCCTTTTTGGCCAAGTGCATCATTGTGGACGTTCTGCCTCTTTTCCTATGCTTTCAATGCAATTCCAGTCTACCTCCTGAAATCGGTTTCCTGCAATTCTGCCCCGCTTTCAAGTCCTCTTGGCAGCCTTACTTCAGTATATTTTTGGACGATAGCTGTCATTTATAACTCTGCAGGTTTGTGAATTACAGTGCCCCTGAGCTCCTTTCTTCAACTCGCTTTCTTGTGAGCTGGCCGCAACACCGCAGGATGGCTTCAGGCCCTAATCTGGTTCCGGCACGGCACGCTGAGCCTTTGGTTATTTCCTCTTCCTGGTGGGAAATGAGAGTTAAATTTGCCCGTCCAGACACCTCCAGCTAGTCTCTCATTGGTTCTCGCTATTCCTGTTCATCTTCCGCAGAAATTGCAAACTGGGCCAAACAGGAGGTTAAAGGGACTGACTCTCCAAGTCGGGAGAGTGTTAGTAAAGCGTCTGGAATGTTGCACCCGAGTACCAGGGTACGAAAACTGAGACATATTTGAACACGTCTCCCGATCACATGGTTGATCATACTCTAGGTTCCACATGCATGTTTTAGCTGAAGGAAGAATACCTTAAACCTGGGTAGTTGAAACCCGTGGAATGGGTACCATGCAATATGACTTCAAAGGGTCTTCATTTGCTCACCGAACCTCTCCAATCCTATCACTGCTGCGTTTATGTCCCTGTACACATGCTTGATTCTCTTTCGGAGACATAGCAATCCATAGGTTTTAAGATACTTAAGAGTCAGGTACATTCTTAGGCGTTTAATATGCGGTGTTGAGTCCATTTCGTTGAGCAAGGAGTAGCTCTTGTCTATTCCATATTTGGCTTAAGGAACTTTATCTGTGCTCATTTCAATCTCTGGTTTTATGCAGCACCCCAACTCACCTTTACCCTTAAACAAGCATAAGTTGGTTTTCTAAATTTGAGACACTGTTCTGTTCTGTAATTCAGTTCCTGTGTAGCCAAGTTTACATTCCGTGTATTACTGATATCTTATGATGTTTCTTTTTCTGTGTGACTTATTTCAGTTAGAATCATCGTACCTGAATCCACTCATTGTGCTGTTACGGGCCTGATGACATAGATTTCACTGCTGAGTGATACTGCATTGTACGTAAGTACCACAAGTTCTTTATCCATTTTTCACTTTCTGTGATATTGAACTTGTACGGTAAACGAGGTTCTTGTAAACAGAGGCGTCCCAAACTTTGGGGTGGCTGTGTCGTTTTGATTTTAATTTCCCTAATCTATAGGGCCATAAGTGGAAGTGCCCTAGGCTCTGTTGCTTTGTTTTTTAGATGTTTCAGGAAACACCATACACTTCTCCCGAGTGTCTGTTGGCAATTTACATCCCGCCCATCAGCATAACAAGGCTCCCAGTTCTCCATGGCCTGTCCTGCCTTTCTGGATTTTACACTTTTTTCAGATGGCCCTTTTGACCGGGGGGAAGTGAGACTTCATTGTAGTGCAGATTTCCTTTGCAAGTTTGCTTGGTTGGCCAAAAAGGGCGTATGCGTTTTTTCCTGAATATATTCAGGAAAAAACGCATACGCCCTTTTTGGCCAAGTGCATCATTGTGGACGTTCTGCCTCTTTTCCTATGCTTTCAATGCAATTCCAGTCTACCTCCTGAAATCAGTTTCCTGCAATTCTGCCCCGCTTTCAAGTCCTCTTGGCAGCCTTACTTCAGTATATTTTTGGACGATAGCTGTCATTTATAACTCTGCAGGTTTGTGAATTACAGTGCCCCTGAGCTCCTTTCTTCAACTCGCTTTCTTGTGAGCTGGCCGCAACACCGCAGGATGGCTTCAGGCCCTAATCTGGTTCCGGCATGGCACGCTGAGCCTTTGGTTATTTCCTCTTCCTGGTTGGAAATGAGAGTTAAATTTGCCCGTCCAGACACCTCCAGCTAGTTTCTCATTGGTTCTCCCTATTCCTGTTCATCTTCCGCAGAAATTGCAAACTGGGCCAAACAGGAGGTTAAAGGCGCTGACTCTCCAAGTGGGGAGAGTGTTAGTAAAGCGTCTGGAATGTTGCACCCGAGTACCAGGGGAGGAAAACTGAGACATATTTGAACACGTCTCCCGTTCACACTGTTGATCATACTCTGGGTTCCACATGCATATTTTAGCTGAAGGAAGAATACCTTAAACCTGGAGAGTTGAGACCCGTGTAATGGGTACCATGCAATATGACTTCAAAGGGTCTTCATTTGCTCACCGATCCTCTCCAATCCTATCACTGCTGCGTTTATGCCCCTGTACACATGCTTGATTCTCTTATGGAGACATAGCAATCCATAGGTTTTAAGATACTTACTAGTCAGGTACATTCTTAAGCGTTTAATATGGGGTGTTGAGTCCATTTCGTTGAGCAAGGAGTAGCTCTTGTCTATTCCATATTTGGCTTAAGGAACTTTATCTGTGCTCATTTCAATCTCTGGTTTTATGCAGCACCCCAACTCACCTTTCCCCTTAATCAAGCATAAGTTGGTTTTCTAAATTTGAGACCCTGTTCTGTTTTGGAATTCAGTTCCTGTGTAGCCAAGTTTACATTCCGTGTATTAGTGATATCTTATGATGTTTCTTTTTCTGTGTGACTTATTTCAGTTAGAATCATCGTACCTGAATCCACTCATTATGCTGCTACGGGCCTGATGACATAGATTTCATTGCTGAGTGATACTGCATTGTACGTAAGTACCACAAGTTCTTTATCCATTTTTCACTTTCTGTGATAGAGAACTTGTACGGTAAACGAGGTTCTTGTAAACAGAGGCGTCCCAAATTTTGGGGTGGCTGTGTCTTTTTGATTTTAATTTCCCTAAGCTATAGGACCATAAGTGAAAGTGCCCTAGGCTCTGTTGCTTTGTTTCTTAGATGTTTCAGGAAACACCATACACTTCTCCCGAGTGGCTGTTGGCAATTTACATCCCGCCCATCAGCATAACAAGGCTCCCAGTTCTCCATGGCCTGTCCTGCCTTTCTGGATTTTACACTTTTTTCAGATGGCCCTTTTGACCGGGGGGAAGTGAGACTTCATTGTAGTGCAGATTTCCTTTGCAAGTTTGCTTGGTTGGCCAAAAAGGGCGTATGCGTTTTTTCCTGAATATATTCAGGAAAAAACGCATACGCCCTTTTTGGCCAAGTGCATCATTGTGGACGTTCTGCCTCTTTTCCTATGCTTTCAATGCAATTCCAGTCTACCTCCTGAAATCGGTTTCCTGCAATTCTGCCCCGCTTTCAAGTCCTCTTGGCAGCCTTACTTCAGTATATTTTTGGACGATAGCTGTCATTTATAACTCTGCAGGTTTGTGAATTACAGTGCCCCTGAGCTCCTTTCTTCAACTCGCTTTCTTGTGAGCTGGCCGCAACACCGCAGGATGGCTTCAGGCCCTAATCTGGTTCCGGCACGGCACGCTGAGCCTTTGGTTATTTCCTCTTCCTGGTGGGAAATGAGAGTTAAATTTGCCCGTCCAGACACCTCCAGCTAGTCTCTCATTGGTTCTCGCTATTCCTGTTCATCTTCCGCAGAAATTGCAAACTGGGCCAAACAGGAGGTTAAAGGGACTGACTCTCCAAGTCGGGAGAGTGTTAGTAAAGCGTCTGGAATGTTGCACCCGAGTACCAGGGTACGAAAACTGAGACATATTTGAACACGTCTCCCGATCACATGGTTGATCATACTCTAGGTTCCACATGCATGTTTTAGCTGAAGGAAGAATACCTTAAAACTGGGTAGTTGAAACCCGTGGAATGGGTACCATGCAATATGACTTCAAAGCGTCTTCATTTGCTCACCGAACCTCTCCAATCCTATCACTGCTGCGTTTATGTCCCTGTACACATGCTTGATTCTCTTTCGGAGACATAGCAATCCATAGGTTTTAAGATACTTAAGTGTCAGGTACATTCTTAGGCGTTTAATATGCGGTGTTGAGTCCATTTCGTTGAGCAAGGAGTAGCTCTTGTCTATTCCATATTTGGCTTAAGGAACTTTATCTGTGCTCATTTCAATCTCTGGTTTTATGCAGCATCCCAACTCACCTTTACCCTTAAACAAGCATAAGTTGGTTTTCTAAATTTGAGACCCTGTTCTGTTCTGTAATTCAGTTCCTGTGTAGCCAAGTTTACATTCCGTGTATTACTGATATCTTATGATGTTTCTTTTTCTGTGTGACTTATTTCAGTTAGCATCATCGTACCTGAATCCACTCAATGTGCTTCTACGGGCCTGATGACATAGATTTCACTGCTGAGTGATACTGCATTGTACGTAAGTACCACAAGTTCTTTATCCATTTTTCACTTTCTGTGATATTGAACTTGTACGGTAAATGAGGTTCTTGTAAACAGAGGCGTCCCAAACATTGGGGTGGCTGTATCTTTTTGATTTTAATTTCCCTAAGCTATAGGACCATAAGTGGAAGTGCCCTAGGCTCTGTTGCTTTGTTTTTTAGATGTTTCAGGAAACACCATACACTTCTCCCGAGTGTCTGTTGGCAATTTACATCCCGCCCATCAGCATAACAAGGCTCCCAGTTCTCCATGGCCTGTCCTGCCTTTCTGGATTTTACACTTTTTTCAGATGACCCTTTTGACCGGGGGGAAGTGAGACTTCATTGTAGTGCAGATTTCCTTTGCAAGCTTGCTTGGTTGGCCAAAAAGGGCGTATGCGTTTTTTCCTGAATATATTCAGGAAAAAACGCATACGCCCTTTTTGGCCAAGTGCATCATTGTGGACGTTCTGCCTCTTTTCCTATGCTTTCAATGCAATTCCAGTCTACCTCCTGAAATCGGTTTCCTGCAATTCTGCTCCGCTTTCAAGTCCTCTTGGTAGCCTTACTTCAGTATATTTTTGGACGATAGTTGTCATTTATAACTCTGCAGGTTTGTGAATTACAGTGCCCCTGAGCTCCTTTCTTCAACTCGTTTTCTTGTGAGCTGGCCGCAACACCGCAGGATGGCTTCAGGCCCTAATCTGGTTCCGGCACGGCACGCTGAGCCTTTGGTTATTTCCTCTTCCTGGTGGGAAATGAGAGTTAAATTTGCCCGTCCAGACACCTCCAGCTAGTCTCTCATTGGTTCTCGCTATTCCTGTTCATCTTCCGCAGAAATTGCAAACTGGGCCAAACAGGAGGTTAAAGGGACTGACTCTCCAAGTCGGGAGAGTGTTAGTAAAGCGTCTGGAATGTTGCACCCGAGTACCAGGGTACGAAAACTGAGACATATTTGAACACGTCTCCCGATCACATGGTTGATCATACTCTAGGTTCCACATGCATGTTTTAGCTGAAGGAAGAATACCTTAAACCTGGGTAGTTGAAACCCGTGGAATGGGTACCATGCAGTATGACTTCAAAGGGTCTTCATTTGCTCACCGAACCTCTCCAATCCTATCACTGCTGCGTTTATGTCCCTGTACACATGCTTGATTCTCTTTCGGAGACATAGCAATCCATAGGTTTTAAGATACTTAAGAAACAGGTACATTCTTCGGCGTTTAATATGGGGTGTTGAGTCCATTTCGTTGAGCAAGGAGTAGCTCTTGTCTATTCCATATTTGGCTTAAGGAACTTTATCTGTGCTCATTTCAATCTCTGGTTTTATGCAGCACCCCAACTCACCTTTCCCCTTAAGCAAGCATAATTTGGTTTTCTAAATTTGAGACGCTGTTCTGTTTTGGAATTCAGTTCCTGTGTAGCCAAGTTTACATTCCGTGTATTAGTGATATCTTATGATGTTTTTTTTCTGTGTGACTTATTTCAGTTTGAATCATCATACCTGAATCCACTCATTGTGCTGCTAAGGGCCTGATGACATAGATTTCATTGCTGAGTGATATTGCTTTGTAAGTAAATACCACAAATTCTTTATCCATTTTTCACTTTCTGCGATGTTGAACTTGTACGGTAAACGAGGTTCTTGTAAACAGAGGCGTCCCAAACTTTGGGGTGACTGTGTCTTTTTGATTTTAATTTCCCTAAGCTATAGGACCATAAGTGGAAGTGCCCTAGGCTCTGTTGCTTTGTTTTTTAGATGTTTCAGGAAACACCATACACTTCTCCCGAGTGTCTGTTGGCAATTTACATCCCGCCCATCAGCATAACAAGGCTCGCAGTTCTCCATGGCCTGTTCTGCGTTTCTGGATTTTACAATTTTTTCAGATGGCCCTTTTGACCGGGGGGAAGTGAGACTTCATTGTAGTGCAGATTTCCTTTGCAAGCTTGCTTGGTTGGCCAAAAAGGGCGTATGCGTTTTTTCCTGAATATATTCAGGAAAAAACGCATACGCCCTTTTTGGCCAAGTGCATCATTGTGGACGTTCTGCCTCTTTTCCTATGCTTTCAATGCAATTCCAGTCTACCTCCTGAAATCGGTTTCCTGCAATTCTGCCCCGCTTTCAAGTCCTCTTGGCAGCCTTACTTCAGTATATTTTTGGACGATAGTTGTCATTTATAACTCTGCAGGTTTGTGAATTACAGTGCCCCTGAGCTCCTTTCTTCAACTCGTTTTCTTGTGAGCTGGCCGCAACACCGCAGGATGGCTTCAGGCCCTAATCTGGTTCCGGCACGGCACGCTGAGCCTCTGGTTATTTCCTCTTCCTGGTGGGAAATGAGAGTTAAATTCGCCCGTGCAGACACCTCCAGCTAGTCTCTCATTGGTTCTCGCTATTCCTGTTCATCTTCCGCAGAAATTGCAAACTGGGCCAAACAGGAGGTTAAAGGGACTGACTCTCCAAGTCGGGAGAGTGTTAGTAAAGCGTCTGGAATGTTGCACCCGAGTACCAGGGTACGAAAACTGAGACATATTTGAACACGTCTCCCGATCACATGGTTGATCATACTCTAGGTTCCACATGCATGTTTTAGCTGAAGGAGGAATACCTTAAACCTGGGTAGTTGAAACCCGTGGAATGGGTACCATGCAATATGACTTCAAAGGGTCTTCATTTGCTCACCGAACCTCTCCAATCCTATCACTGCTTTGTTTATATCCCTGTACACATGCTTGATTCTCTTTCGGAGACATAGCAATCCATAGGTTTTAAGATACTTAAGAGTCAGGTACATTCTTAGGCGTTTAATATGCGGTGTTGAGTCCATTTCGTTGAGCAAGGAGTAGCTCTTGTCTATTCCATATTTGGCTTAAGGAACTTTATCTGTGCTCATTTCAATCTCTGGTTTTTTGCAGCACCCCAACTCACCTTTACCCTTAAACAAGCATAAGTTGGTTTTCTAAATTTGAGACCCTGTTCTGTTCTGTAATTCAGTTCCTGTGTAGCCAAGTTTACATTCCGTGTATTACTGATATCTTATGATGTTTCTTTTTCTGTGTGACTTATTTCAGTTAGAATCATCGTACCTGAATCCACTCATTGTGCTGCTACGGGCCTGATGACATAGATTTCACTGCTGAGTGATACTGCATTGTACGTAAGTACCACAAGTTCTTTATCCATTTTTCACTTTCTGTGATATTGAACTTGTACGGTAAACGAGGTTCTTGTAAACAGAGGCGTCCCAAACATTGGGGTGGCTGTATCTTTTTGATTTTAATTTCCCTAAGCTATAGGACCATAAGTGGAAGTGCCCTAGGCTCTGTTGCTTTGTTTTTTAAATGTTTCAGGAAACACCATACACTTCTCCCGAGTGTCTGTTGGCAATTTACATCCCGCCCATCATCATAACAAGGCTCCCAGTTCTCCATGGCCTGTCCTGCCTTTCTGCATTTTACACTTTTTTCAGATGGCCCTTTTGACCGGGGGGAAGTGAGACTTCATTGTAGTGCAGATTTCCTTTGCAAGTTTGCTTGGTTGGCCAAAAAGGGCGTATGCGTTTCTTCCTGAATATATTCAGGAAAAAACGCGTACGCCCTTTTCGGCCAAGTGCATCATTGTGGACGTTCTGCCTCTTTTCCTATGCTTTCAATGCAATTCCAGTCTACCTCCTGAAATCGGTTTCCTGCAATTCTGCCCCGCTTTCAAGTCCTCTTGGCAGCCTTACTTCAGTATATTTTTGGACGATAGCTGTCATTTATAACTCTGCAGGTTTGTGATTTACAGTGCCCCTGAGCCCCTTTCTTCAACTCGCTTTCATGTGACCTGGCCTCAACACCGCAGGATGGCTTCAGGCCCTAATCTTGTTCCGGCACGGCACGCTGAGCCTTTGGTTATTTCCTCTTCCTGGTGGGAAATGAGAGTTAAATTTGCCCGTCCAGACACCTCCAGCTAGTCTCTCATTGGTTCTCGCTATTCCTGTTCATCTTCCGCAGAAATTGCAAACTGGGCCAAACAGGAGGTTAAAGGGACTGACTCTCCAAGTCGGGAGAGTGTTAGTAAAGCATCTGGAATGTTGCACCCGAGTACCAGGGTACGAAAACTGAGACATATTTGAACACGTCTCCCGATCACATGGTTGATCATACTCTAGGTTCCACATGCATGTTTTAGCTGAAGGAAGAATACCTTAAACCTGGGTAGTTGAAACCCGTGGAATGGGTACCATGCAATATGACTTCAAAGGGTCTTCATTTGCTCACCGAACCTCTCCAATCCTATCACTGCTGCGTTTATGTCCCTGTACACATGCTTGATTCTCTTTCGGAGACATAGCAATCCATAGGTTTTAAGATACTTAAGAGTCAGGTACATTCTTAGGCGTTTAATATGCGGTGTTGAGTCCATTTCGTTGAGCAAGGAGTAGCTCTTGTCTATTCCATATTTGGCTTAAGGAACTTTATCTGTGCTCATTTCAATCTCTGGTTTTATGCAGCACCCCAACTCACCTTTACCCTTAAACAAGCATAAGTTGGTTTTCTAAATTTGAGACCCTGTTCTGTTCTGTAATTCAGTTCCTGTGTAGCCAAGTTTACATTCCGTGTATTACTGATATCTTATGATGTTTCTTTTTCTGTGTGACTTATTTCAGTTAGAATCATCGTACCTGAATCCACTCATTGTGCTGCTACGGGCCTGATGACAGAGATTTCACTGCTGAGTGATACTGCATTGTACGTAAGTACCACAAGTTCTTTATCCATTTTTCACTTTCTGTGATATTGAACTTGTACGGTAAACGAGGTTCTTGTAAACAGAGGCGTCCCAAACTTTGGGGTGGCTGTGTCGTTTTGATTTTAATTTCCCTAAGCTATAGGGCCATAAGTGGAAGTGCCCTAGGCTCTGTTGCTTTGTTTTTCAGATGTTTCAGGAAACACCATACACTTCTCCCGAGTGTCTGTTGGCAATTTACATCCCGCCCATCAGCATAACAAGGCTCCCAGTTCTCCATGGCCTGTCCTGCCTTTCTGGATTTTACACTTTTTTCAGATGGCCCTTTTGACCGGGGGGAAGTGAGACTTCATTGTAGTGCAGATTTCCTTTGCAAGTTTGCTTGGTTGGCCAAAAAGGGCGTATGCGTTTTTTCCTGAATATATTCAGGAAAAAACGCATACGTCCTTTTTGGCCAAGTGCATCATTGTGAACGTTCTGCCTCTTTTCCTATGCTTTCAATGCAATTCCAGTGTACCTCCTGAAATCGGTTTCCTGCAATTCTGCCCCGCTTTCAAGTCCTCTTGGCAGCCTTACTTCAGTATATTTTTGGACGATAATTGTCATTTATAACTCTGCAGGTTTGTGAATTACAGTGCCCCTGAGCTCCTTTCTTCAACTCGCTTTCTTGTGAGCTGGCCGCAACACCGCAGGATGGCTTCAGGCCCTAATCTGGTTCCGGCACGGCACGCCGAGCCTTTGGTTAATTCCTCTTCCTGGTGGGAAATGAGAGTTAAATTTCCCCGTCCAGAGACCTCCAGCTAGTCTCTCATTGGTTCTCGCTATTCCTGTTCATCTTCCGCAGAAATTGCAAACTGGGCCAAACAGGAGGTTAAAGGGACTGACTCTCCAAGTCGGGAGAGTGTTAGTAAAGCGTCTGGAATGTTGCACCCGTGTACCAGGGTACGAAAACTGAGACATATTTGAAGAGGTCTCCCGATCACACGGTTGATCATACTCTGGGTTCCACATGCATGTTTTAGCTGAAGGAAGAATACCTTAAACGTGGGTAGTTGAAACCCGTGGAATGGGTACCATGCAATATGACTTCAAAGGGTCTTCATTTGCTCACCGAACCTCTCCAATCCTATCACTGCTGCGTTTCTGCCCCTGTACACACGCTTGATTCTCTTTTGGAGACATAGCAATCCATAGGTTTTAAGATACTTACTAGTAAGGTACATTCTTAGGCGTTTAATATGGGGTGTTGAGTCCATTTCGTTGAGCAAGGAGTAGCTCTTGTCTATTCCATATTTGGCTTAAGGAACTTTATCTGTGCTCATTTCAATCTCTGGTTTTATGCAGCACCCCAACTCACCTTTCCCCTTAAGCAAGCATAAGTTGGTTTTCTAAATTTGAGACCCTGTTGTGTTTTGGAATTCAGTTCCTGTGTAGCCAAGTTTACATTCCGTGTATTAGTGATATCTTATGATGTTTCTTTTTCTGTGTGACTTATTTCAGTTAGCATCATCGTACCTGAATCCACTCAATGTGCTTCTACGGGCCTGATGACATAGATTTCACTGCTGAGTGATACTGCATTGTACGTAAGTACCACAAGTTCTTTATCCATTTTTCACTTTCTGTGATATTGAACTTGTACGGTAAATGAGGTTCTTGTAAACAGAGGCGTCCCAAACATTGGGGTGGCTGTATCTTTTTGATTTTAATTTCCCTAAGCTATAGGACCATAAGTGGAAGTGCCCTAGGCTCTGTTGCTTTGTTTTTTAGATGTTTCAGGAAACACCATACACTTCTCCCGAGTGTCTGTTGGCAATTTACATCCCGCCCATCAGCATAACAAGGCTCCCAGTTCTCCATGGCCTGTCCTGCCTTTCTGGATTTTACACTTTTTTCAGATGACCCTTTTGACCGGGGGGAAGTGAGACTTCATTGTAGTGCAGATTTCCTTTGCAAGCTTGCTTGGTTGGCCAAAAAGGGCGTATGCGTTTTTTCCTGAATATATTCAGGAAAAAACGCATACGCCCTTTTTGGCCAAGTGCATCATTGTGGACGTTCTGCCTCTTTTCCTATGCTTTCAATGCAATTCCAGTCTACCTCCTGAAATCGGTTTCCTGCAATTCTGCTCCGCTTTCAAGTCCTCTTGGTAGCCTTACTTCAGTATATTTTTGGACGATAGTTGTCATTTATAACTCTGCAGGTTTGTGAATTACAGTGCCCCTGAGCTCCTTTCTTCAACTCGTTTTCTTGTGAGCTGGCCGCAACACCGCAGGATGGCTTCAGGCCCTAATCTGGTTCCGGCACGGCACGCTGAGCCTTTGGTTATTTCCTCTTCCTGGTGGGAAATGAGAGTTAAATTTGCCCGTCCAGACACCTCCAGCTAGTCTCTCATTGGTTCTCGCTATTCCTGTTCATCTTCCGCAGAAATTGCAAACTGGGCCAAACAGGAGGTTAAAGGGACTGACTCTCCAAGTCGGGAGAGTGTTAGTAAAGCGTCTGGAATGTTGCACCCGAGTACCAGGGTACGAAAACTGAGACATATTTGAACACGTCTCCCGATCACATGGTTGATCATACTCTAGGTTCCACATGCATGTTTTAGCTGAAGGAAGAATACCTTAAACCTGGGTAGTTGAAACCCGTGGAATGGGTACCATGCAGTATGACTTCAAAGGGTCTTCATTTGCTCACCGAACCTCTCCAATCCTATCACTGCTGCGTTTATGTCCCTGTACACATGCTTGATTCTCTTTCGGAGACATAGCAATCCATAGGTTTTAAGATACTTAAGAAACAGGTACATTCTTCGGCGTTTAATATGGGGTGTTGAGTCCATTTCGTTGAGCAAGGAGTAGCTCTTGTCTATTCCATATTTGGCTTAAGGAACTTTATCTGTGCTCATTTCAATCTCTGGTTTTATGCAGCACCCCAACTCACCTTTCCCCTTAAGCAAGCATAATTTGGTTTTCTAAATTTGAGACGCTGTTCTGTTTTGGAATTCAGTTCCTGTGTAGCCAAGTTTACATTCCGTGTATTAGTGATATCTTATGATGTTTTTTTTCTGTGTGACTTATTTCAGTTTGAATCATCATACCTGAATCCACTCATTGTGCTGCTAAGGGCCTGATGACATAGATTTCATTGCTGAGTGATATTGCTTTGTAAGTAAATACCACAAATTCTTTATCCATTTTTCACTTTCTGCGATGTTGAACTTGTACGGTAAACGAGGTTCTTGTAAACAGAGGCGTCCCAAACTTTGGGGTGACTGTGTCTTTTTGATTTTAATTTCCCTAAGCTATAGGACCATAAGTGGAAGTGCCCTAGGCTCTGTTGCTTTGTTTTTTAGATGTTTCAGGAAACACCATACACTTCTCCCGAGTGTCTGTTGGCAATTTACATCCCGCCCATCAGCATAACAAGGCTCGCAGTTCTCCATGGCCTGTTCTGCGTTTCTGGATTTTACAATTTTTTCAGATGGCCCTTTTGACCGGGGGGAAGTGAGACTTCATTGTAGTGCAGATTTCCTTTGCAAGCTTGCTTGGTTGGCCAAAAAGGGCGTATGCGTTTTTTCCTGAATATATTCAGGAAAAAACGCATACGCCCTTTTTGGCCAAGTGCATCATTGTGGACGTTCTGCCTCTTTTCCTATGCTTTCAATGCAATTCCAGTCTACCTCCTGAAATCGGTTTCCTGCAATTCTGCCCCGCTTTCAAGTCCTCTTGGCAGCCTTACTTCAGTATATTTTTGGACGATAGTTGTCATTTATAACTCTGCAGGTTTGTGAATTACAGTGCCCCTGAGCTCCTTTCTTCAACTCGTTTTCTTGTGAGCTGGCCGCAACACCGCAGGATGGCTTCAGGCCCTAATCTGGTTCCGGCACGGCACGCTGAGCCTCTGGTTATTTCCTCTTCCTGGTGGGAAATGAGAGTTAAATTCGCCCGTGCAGACACCTCCAGCTAGTCTCTCATTGGTTCTCGCTATTCCTGTTCATCTTCCGCAGAAATTGCAAACTGGGCCAAACAGGAGGTTAAAGGGACTGACTCTCCAAGTCGGGAGAGTGTTAGTAAAGCGTCTGGAATGTTGCACCCGAGTACCAGGGTACGAAAACTGAGACATATTTGAACACGTCTCCCGATCACATGGTTGATCATACTCTAGGTTCCACATGCATGTTTTAGCTGAAGGAGGAATACCTTAAACCTGGGTAGTTGAAACCCGTGGAATGGGTACCATGCAATATGACTTCAAAGGGTCTTCATTTGCTCACCGAACCTCTCCAATCCTATCACTGCTTTGTTTATATCCCTGTACACATGCTTGATTCTCTTTCGGAGACATAGCAATCCATAGGTTTTAAGATACTTAAGAGTCAGGTACATTCTTAGGCGTTTAATATGCGGTGTTGAGTCCATTTCGTTGAGCAAGGAGTAGCTCTTGTCTATTCCATATTTGGCTTAAGGAACTTTATCTGTGCTCATTTCAATCTCTGGTTTTTTGCAGCACCCCAACTCACCTTTACCCTTAAACAAGCATAAGTTGGTTTTCTAAATTTGAGACCCTGTTCTGTTCTGTAATTCAGTTCCTGTGTAGCCAAGTTTACATTCCGTGTATTACTGATATCTTATGATGTTTCTTTTTCTGTGTGACTTATTTCAGTTAGAATCATCGTACCTGAATCCACTCATTGTGCTGCTACGGGCCTGATGACATAGATTTCACTGCTGAGTGATACTGCATTGTACGTAAGTACCACAAGTTCTTTATCCATTTTTCACTTTCTGTGATATTGAACTTGTACGGTAAACGAGGTTCTTGTAAACAGAGGCGTCCCAAACATTGGGGTGGCTGTATCTTTTTGATTTTAATTTCCCTAAGCTATAGGACCATAAGTGGAAGTGCCCTAGGCTCTGTTGCTTTGTTTTTTAAATGTTTCAGGAAACACCATACACTTCTCCCGAGTGTCTGTTGGCAATTTACATCCCGCCCATCATCATAACAAGGCTCCCAGTTCTCCATGGCCTGTCCTGCCTTTCTGCATTTTACACTTTTTTCAGATGGCCCTTTTGACCGGGGGGAAGTGAGACTTCATTGTAGTGCAGATTTCCTTTGCAAGTTTGCTTGGTTGGCCAAAAAGGGCGTATGCGTTTCTTCCTGAATATATTCAGGAAAAAACGCGTACGCCCTTTTCGGCCAAGTGCATCATTGTGGACGTTCTGCCTCTTTTCCTATGCTTTCAATGCAATTCCAGTCTACCTCCTGAAATCGGTTTCCTGCAATTCTGCCCCGCTTTCAAGTCCTCTTGGCAGCCTTACTTCAGTATATTTTTGGACGATAGCTGTCATTTATAACTCTGCAGGTTTGTGATTTACAGTGCCCCTGAGCCCCTTTCTTCAACTCGCTTTCATGTGACCTGGCCTCAACACCGCAGGATGGCTTCAGGCCCTAATCTTGTTCCGGCACGGCACGCTGAGCCTTTGGTTATTTCCTCTTCCTGGTGGGAAATGAGAGTTAAATTTGCCCGTCCAGACACCTCCAGCTAGTCTCTCATTGGTTCTCGCTATTCCTGTTCATCTTCCGCAGAAATTGCAAACTGGGCCAAACAGGAGGTTAAAGGGACTGACTCTCCAAGTCGGGAGAGTGTTAGTAAAGCATCTGGAATGTTGCACCCGAGTACCAGGGTACGAAAACTGAGACATATTTGAACACGTCTCCCGATCACATGGTTGATCATACTCTAGGTTCCACATGCATGTTTTAGCTGAAGGAAGAATACCTTAAACCTGGGTAGTTGAAACCCGTGGAATGGGTACCATGCAATATGACTTCAAAGGGTCTTCATTTGCTCACCGAACCTCTCCAATCCTATCACTGCTGCGTTTATGTCCCTGTACACATGCTTGATTCTCTTTCGGAGACATAGCAATCCATAGGTTTTAAGATACTTAAGAGTCAGGTACATTCTTAGGCGTTTAATATGCGGTGTTGAGTCCATTTCGTTGAGCAAGGAGTAGCTCTTGTCTATTCCATATTTGGCTTAAGGAACTTTATCTGTGCTCATTTCAATCTCTGGTTTTATGCAGCACCCCAACTCACCTTTACCCTTAAACAAGCATAAGTTGGTTTTCTAAATTTGAGACCCTGTTCTGTTCTGTAATTCAGTTCCTGTGTAGCCAAGTTTACATTCCGTGTATTACTGATATCTTATGATGTTTCTTTTTCTGTGTGACTTATTTCAGTTAGAATCATCGTACCTGAATCCACTCATTGTGCTGCTACGGGCCTGATGACAGAGATTTCACTGCTGAGTGATACTGCATTGTACGTAAGTACCACAAGTTCTTTATCCATTTTTCACTTTCTGTGATATTGAACTTGTACGGTAAACGAGGTTCTTGTAAACAGAGGCGTCCCAAACTTTGGGGTGGCTGTGTCGTTTTGATTTTAATTTCCCTAAGCTATAGGGCCATAAGTGGAAGTGCCCTAGGCTCTGTTGCTTTGTTTTTCAGATGTTTCAGGAAACACCATACACTTCTCCCGAGTGTCTGTTGGCAATTTACATCCCGCCCATCAGCATAACAAGGCTCCCAGTTCTCCATGGCCTGTCCTGCCTTTCTGGATTTTACACTTTTTTCAGATGGCCCTTTTGACCGGGGGGAAGTGAGACTTCATTGTAGTGCAGATTTCCTTTGCAAGTTTGCTTGGTTGGCCAAAAAGGGCGTATGCGTTTTTTCCTGAATATATTCAGGAAAAAACGCATACGTCCTTTTTGGCCAAGTGCATCATTGTGAACGTTCTGCCTCTTTTCCTATGCTTTCAATGCAATTCCAGTGTACCTCCTGAAATCGGTTTCCTGCAATTCTGCCCCGCTTTCAAGTCCTCTTGGCAGCCTTACTTCAGTATATTTTTGGACGATAATTGTCATTTATAACTCTGCAGGTTTGTGAATTACAGTGCCCCTGAGCTCCTTTCTTCAACTCGCTTTCTTGTGAGCTGGCCGCAACACCGCAGGATGGCTTCAGGCCCTAATCTGGTTCCGGCACGGCACGCCGAGCCTTTGGTTAATTCCTCTTCCTGGTGGGAAATGAGAGTTAAATTTCCCCGTCCAGAGACCTCCAGCTAGTCTCTCATTGGTTCTCGCTATTCCTGTTCATCTTCCGCAGAAATTGCAAACTGGGCCAAACAGGAGGTTAAAGGGACTGACTCTCCAAGTCGGGAGAGTGTTAGTAAAGCGTCTGGAATGTTGCACCCGTGTACCAGTGTACGAAAACTGAGACATATTTGAAGAGGTCTCCCGATCACACGGTTGATCATACTCTGGGTTCCACATGCATGTTTTAGCTGAAGGAAGAATACCTTAAACGTGGGTAGTTGAAACCCGTGGAATGGGTACCATGCAATATGACTTCAAAGGGTCTTCATTTGCTCACCGAACCTCTCCAATCCTATCACTGCTGCGTTTCTGCCCCTGTACACACGCTTGATTCTCTTTTGGAGACATAGCAATCCATAGGTTTTAAGATACTTACTAGTAAGGTACATTCTTAGGCGTTTAATATGGGGTGTTGAGTCCATTTCGTTGAGCAAGGAGTAGCTCTTGTCTATTCCATATTTGGCTTAAGGAACTTTATCTGTGCTCATTTCAATCTCTGGTTTTATGCAGCACCCCAACTCACCTTTCCCCTTAAGCAAGCATAAGTTGGTTTTCTAAATTTGAGACCCTGTTGTGTTTTGGAATTCAGTTCCTGTGTAGCCAAGTTTACATTCCGTGTATTAGTGATATCTTATGATGTTTCTTTTTCTGTGTGACTTATTTCAGTTAGAATCATCATACCTGAATCCACTCATTATGCTGCTAGGGGCCTGATGACATAGATTTCATTGCTGAGTGATACTGCATTGTACGTAAGTACCACAAGTTCTTTATCCATTTTTCACTTTCTGTGATATTGAACTTGTACGGTAAACGAGGTTCTTGTAAACAGAGGCGTCCCAAACTTTGGGGTAGCTGTGTCTTTTTGATTTTAATTTCCCTAAGCTATAGGACCATAAGTGAAAGTGCCCTAGGCTCTGTTGCTTTGTTTCTTAGATGTTTCAGGAAACACCATACACTTCTCCCAAGTGTCTGTTGGCAATTTACATCCCGCCCATCAGCATAACAAGGCTCCCAGTTCTCCATGGCCTGTCCTGCCTTTCTGGATTTTACACCTTTTTCAGATGGCCCTTTTGACCGGGGGGAAGTGAGACTTCATTGTAGTGCAGATTTCCTTTGCAAGTTTGCTTGGTTGGCCAAAAAGGGCGTATGCGTTTATTCCTGAATATATTCAGGAAAAAACGCATACGCCCTTTTTGGCCAAGTGCATCATTGTGGACGTTCTGCCTCTTTTCCTATGCTTTCAATGCAATTCCAGTCTACCTCCTGAAATCGGTTTCCTGCAATTCTGCCCCGCTTTCAAGTCCTCTTGGCAGCCTTACTTCAGTATATTTTTGGACGATAGCTGTCATTTATAACTCTGCAGGTTTGTGAATTACAGTGCCCCTGAGCTCCTTTCTTCAACTTGCTTTCTTGTGAGCTTGCCGCAACACCGCAGGATGACTTCAGGCCCTATTCTGGTTCCGGCACGGCACGCTGAGCCTTTGGTTATTTCCTCTTCCTGGTGGGAAATGAGAGTTAAATTTGCCCGTCCAGACACCTCCAGCTAGTCTCTCATTGGTTCTCGCTATTCCTGTTCATCTTCCGCAGAAATTGCAAACTGGGCCAAACAGGAGGTTAAAGGCGCTGACTCTCCAAGTGGGGAGAGTGTTAGTAAAGCGTCTGGAATGTTGCACCCGAGTACCAGGGGAGGAAAACTGAGACATATTTGAACACGTCTCCCGTTCACACGATTGATCATACTCTGGGTTCCACATGCATGTTTTAGCTGAAGGAAGAATACCTTAAACCTGGAGAGTTGAGACCCGTGGAATGGGTACCATGCAATATGACTTCAAAGGGTCTTCATTTGCTCACCGAACCTCTCCAATCCTATCACTGCTGCGTTTATGTCCCTGTACACATGATTGATTCTCTTTCGGAGACATAGCAATCCATAGGTTTTAAGATACTTAAGAGTCAGGTACATTCTTAGGCGTTTAATATGGGGTGTTGAGTCCATTTCGTTGAGCAAGGAGTAGCTCTTGTCTATTCCATATTTGGCTTAAGGAACTTTATCTGTGCTCATTTCAATCTCTGGTTTTATGCAGCACCCCAACTCACCTTTCCCCTTAAGCAAGCATAAGTTGGTTTTCTAAATTTGAGACCCTGTTGTGTTTTGGAATTCAGTTCCTGTGTAGCCAAGTTTACATTCCGTGTATTAGTGATATCTTATGATGTTTCTTTTTCTGTGTGACTTATTTCAGTTAGAATCATCATACCTGAATCCACTCATTATGCTGCTAGGGGCCTGATGACATAGATTTCATTGCTGAGTGATACTGCATTGTACGTAAGTACCACAAGTTCTTTATCCATTTTTCACTTTCTGTGATATTGAACTTGTACGGTAAACGAGGTTCTTGTAAACAGAGGCGTCCCAAACTTTGGGGTAGCTGTGTCTTTTTGATTTTAATTTCCCTAAGCTATAGGACCATAAGTGAAAGTGCCCTAGGCTCTGTTGCTTTGTTTCTTAGATGTTTCAGGAAACACCATACACTTCTCCCAAGTGTCTGTTGGCAATTTACATCCCGCCCATCAGCATAACAAGGCTCCCAGTTCTCCATGGCCTGTCCTGCCTTTCTGGATTTTACACCTTTTTCAGATGGCCCTTTTGACCGGGGGGAAGTGAGACTTCATTGTAGTGCAGATTTCCTTTGCAAGTTTGCTTGGTTGGCCAAAAAGGGCGTATGCGTTTTTTCCTGAATATATTCAGGAAAAAACGCATACGCCCTTTTTGGCCAAGTGCATCATTGTGGACGTTCTGCCTCTTTTCCTATGCTTTCAATGCAATTCCAGTCTACCTCCTGAAATCGGTTTCCTGCAATTCTGCCCCACTTTCGAGTCCTCTTGGCAGCCTTACTTCAGTATATTTTTGGACGATAGCTGTCATTTATAACTCTGCAGGTTTGTGAATTACAGTGCCCCTGAGCTCCTTTCTTCAACTTGCTTTCTTGTGAGCTGGCCGCAACACCGCAGGATGGCTTCAGGCCCTATTCTGGTTCCGGCACGGCACGCTGAGCCTTTGGTTATTTCCTCTTCCTGTTGGGAAATGAGAGTTAAATTTGCCCGTCCAGACACCTCCAGCTAGTCTCTCATTGGTTCTCGCTATTCCTGTTCATCTTCCGCAGAAATTGCAAACTGGGCCAAACAGGAGGTTAAAGGCGCTGACTCTCCAAGTGGGGAGAGTGTTAGTAAAGCGTCTGGAATGTTGCAACCGAGTACCAGGGGAGGAAAACTGAGACATATTTGAACACGTCTCCCGTTCACACGATTGATCATACTCTGGGTTCCACATGCATGTTTTAGCTGAAGGAAGAATACCTTAAACCTGGAGAGTTGAGACCCGTGGAATGGGTACCATGCAATATGACTTCAAAGGGTCTTCATTTGCTCACCGAACCTCTCCAATCCTATCACTGCTGCGTTTATGTCCCTGTACACATGCTTGATTCTCTTTCAGAGACATAGCAATCCATAGGTTTTAAGATACTTAAGAGTCAGGTACATTCTTAGGCGTTTAATATGCGGTGTTGAGTCCATTTCGTTGAGCAAGGAGTAGCTCTTGTCTATTCCATATTTGGCTTAAGGAACTTTATCTGTGCTCATTTCAATCTCTGGTTTTTTGCAGCACCCCAACTCACTTTACCCTTAAACAAGCATAAGTTGGTTTTCTAAATTTGAGACCCTGTTCTGTTCTGTAATTCAGTTCCTGTGTAGCCAAGTTTACATTCCGTGTATTACTGATATCTTATGATGTTTCTTTTTCTGTGTGACTTATTTCAGTTAGAATCATCGTACCTGAATCCACTCATTGTGCTGCTACGGGCCTGATGACATAGATTTCACTGCTGAGTGATACTGCATTGTACGTAAGTACCACAAGTTCTTTATCCATTTTTCACTTTCTGTGATATTGAACTTGTACGGTAAACGAGGTTCTTGTAAACAGAGGCGTCCCAAACATTGGGGTGGCTGTATCTTTTTGATTTTAATTTCCCTAAGCTATAGGACCATAAGTGGAAGTGCCCTAGGCTCTGTTGCTTTGTTTTTTAGACGTTTCAGGAAACACCATACACTTCTCCCGAGTGTCTGTTGGCAATGTACATCCCGCCCATCAGTATAACAAGGCTCCCAGTTCTCCATGGCCTGTCCTGCCTTTCTGGATTTTACACTTTTTTCAGATGGCCCTTTTGACCGGGGGGAAGTGAGACTTCATTGTAGTGCAGATTTCCTTTGCAAGCTTGCTTGGTTGGCCAAAAAGGGCGTATGCGTTTTTTCCTGAATATATTCAGGAAAAAACGCATACGCCCTTTTTGGCCAAGTGCATCATTGTGGACGTTCTGCCTCTTTTCCTATGCTTTCAATGCAATTCCAGTCTACCTCCTGAAATCGGTTTCCTGCAATTCTGCCCCGCTTTCAAGTCCTCTTGGCAGCCTTACTTCAGTATATTTTTGGACGATAGTTGTCATTTATAACTCTGCAGGTTTGTGAATTACAGTGCCCCTGAGCTCCTTTCTTCAACTCGTTTTCTTGTGAGCTGGCCGCAACACCGCAGGATGGCTTCAGGCCCTAATCTGGTTCCGGCACGGCACGCTGAGCCTTTGGTTATTTCCTCTTCCTGGTGGGAAATGAGAGTTAAATTTGCCCGTGCAGACACCTCCAGCTAGTCTCTCATTGGTTCTCGCTCTTCCTGTTCATCTTCCGCAGAAATTGCAAACTGGGCCAAACAGGAGGTTAAAGGGACTGACTCTCCAAGTCGGGAGAGTGTTAGTAAAGCGTCTGGAATGTTGCACCCGAGTACCAGGGTACGAAAACTGAGACATATTTGAACACGTCTCCCGATCACATGGTTGATCATACTCTAGGTTCCACATGCATGTTTTAGCTGAAGGAGGAATACCTTAAACCTGGGTAGTTGAAACCCGTGGAATGGGTACCATGCAATATGACTTCAAAGGGTCTTCATTTGCTCACCGAACCTCTCCAATCCTATCACTGCTTTGTTTATATCCCTGTACACATGCTTGATTCTCTTTCGGAGACATAGCAATCCATAGGTTTTAAGATACTTAAGAGTCAGGTACATTCTTAGGCGTTTAATATGCGGTGTTGAGTCCATTTCGTTGAGCAAGGAGTAGCTCTTGTCTATTCCATATTTGGCTTAAGGAACTTTATCTGTGCTCATTTCAATCTCTGGTTTTTTGCAGCACCCCAACTCACCTTTACCCTTAAACAAGCATAAGTTGGTTTTCTAAATTTGAGACCCTGTTCTGTTCTGTAATTCAGTTCCTGTGTAGCCAAGTTTACATTCCGTGTATTACTGATATCTTATGATGTTTCTTTTTCTGTGTGACTTATTTCAGTTAGAATCATCGTACCTGAATCCACTCATTGTGCTGCTACGGGCCTGATGACATAGATTTCACTGCTGAGTGATACTGCATTGTACGTAAGTACCACAAGTTCTTTATCCATTTTTCACTTTCTGTGATATTGAACTTGTACGGTAAACGAGGTTCTTGTAAACAGAGGCGTCCCAAACATTGGGGTGGCTGTATCTTTTTGATTTTAATTTCCCTAAGCTATAGGACCATAAGTGGAAGTGCCCTAGGCTCTGTTGCTTTGTTTTTTAGATGTTTCAGGAAACACCATACACTTCTCCCGAGTGTCTGTTGGCAATTTACATCCCGCCCATCAGCATAACAAGGCTCCCAGTTCTCCATGGCCTGTCCTGCCTTTGTGCATTTTACACTTTTTTCAGATGGCCCTTTTGACCGGGGGGAAGTGAGACTTCATTGTAGTGCAGATTTCCTTTGCAAGTTTGCTTGGTTGGCCAAAAAGGGCGTATGCGTTTCTTCCTGAATATATTCAGGAAAAAACGCGTACGCCCTTTTCGGCCAAGTGCATCATTGTGGACGTTCTGCCTCTTTTCCTATGCTTTCAATGCAATTCCAGTCTACCTCCTGAAATCGGTTTCCTGCAATTCTGCCCCGCTTTCAAGTCCTCTTGGCAGCCTTACTTCAGTATATTTTTGGACGATAGCTGTCATTTATAACTCTGCAGGTTTGTGAATTACAGTGCCCCTGAGCTCCTTTCTTCAACTCGCTTTCATGTGACCTGGCCTCAACACCGCAGGATGGCTTCAGGCCCTAATCTTGTTCCGGCACGGCACGCTGAGCCTTTGGTTATTTCCTCTTCCTGGTGGGAAATGAGAGTTAAATTTGCCCGTCCAGACACCTCCAGCTAGTCTCTCATTGGTTCTCGCTATTCCTGTTCATCTTCCGCAGAAATTGCAAACTGGGCCAAACAGGAGGTTAAAGGGACTGACTCTCCAAGTCGGGAGAGTGTTAGTAAAGCATCTGGAATGTTGCACCCGAGTACCAGGGTACGAAAACTGAGACATATTTGAACACGTCTCCCGATCACATGGTTGATCATACTCTAGGTTCCACATGCATGTTTTAGCTGAAGGAAGAATACCTTAAACCTGGGTAGTTGAAACCCGTGGAATGGGTACCATGCAATATGACTTCAAAGGGTCTTCATTTGCTCACCGAACCTCTCCAATCCTATCACTGCTGCGTTTATGTCCCTGTACACATGCTTGATTCTCTTTCGGAGACATAGCAATCCATAGGTTTTAAGATACTTAAGAGTCAGGTACATTCTTAGGCGTTTAATATGCGGTGTTGAGTCCATTTCGTTGAGCAAGGAGTAGCTCTTGTCTATTCCATATTTGGCTTAAGGAACTTTATCTGTGCTCATTTCAATCTCTGGTTTTATGCAGCACCCCAACTCACCTTTACCCTTAAACAAGCATAAGTTGGTTTTCTAAATTTGAGACCCTGTTCTGTTCTGTAATTCAGTTCCTGTGTAGCCAAGTTTACATTCCGTGTATTACTGATATCTTATGATGTTTCTTTTTCTGTGTGACTTATTTCAGTTAGAATCATCGTACCTGAATCCACTCATTGTGCTGCTACGGGCCTGATGTCATAGATTTCACTGCTGAGTGATACTGCATTGTACGTAAGTACCACAAGTTCTTTATCCATTTTTCACTTTCCGTGATATTGAACTTGTACGGTAAACGAGGTTCTTGTAAACAGAGGCGTCCCAAACTTTGGGGTGGCTGTGTCGTTTTGATTTTAATTTCCCTAAGCTATAGGGCCATAAGTGGAAGTGCCCTAGGCTCTGTTGCTTTGTTTTTCAGATGTTTCAGGAAACACCATACACTTCTCCCGAGTGTCTGTTGGCAATTTACATCCCGCCCATCAGCATAACAAGGCTCCCAGTTCTCCATGGCCTGTCCTGCCTTTCTGGATTTTACACTTTTTTCAGATGGCCCTTTTGACCGGGGGGAAGTGAGACTTCATTGTAGTGCAGATTTCCTTTGCAAGTTTGCTTGGTTGGCCAAAAAGGGCGTATGCGTTTTTTCCTGAATATATTCAGGAAAAAACGCATACGTCCTTTTTGGCCAAGTGCATCATTGTGAACGTTCTGCCTCTTTTCCTATGCTTTCAATGCAATTCCAGTGTACCTCCTGAAATCGGTTTCCTGCAATTCTGCCCCGCTTTCAAGTCCTCTTGGCAGCCTTACTTCAGTATATTTTTGGACGATAATTGTCATTTATAACTCTGCAGGTTTGTGAATTACAGTGCCCCTGAGCTCCTTTCTTCAACTCGCTTTCTTGTGAGCTGGCCGCAACACCGCAGGATGGCTTCAGGCCCTAATCTGGTTCCGGCACGGCACGCCGAGCCTTTGGTTAATTCCTCTTCCTGGTGGGAAATGAGAGTTAAATTTGCCCGTCCAGAGACCTCCAGCTAGTCTCTCATTGGTTCTCGCTATTCCTGTTCATCTTCCGCAGAAATTGCAAACTGGGCCAAACAGGAGGTTAAAGGGACTGACTCTCCAAGTCGGGAGAGTGTTAGTAAAGCGTCTGGAATGTTGCACCCGTGTACCAGGGTACGAAAACTGAGACATATTTGAAGAGGTCTCCCGATCACACGGTTGATCATACTCTGGGTTCCACATGCATGTTTTAGCTGAAGGAAGAATACCTTAAACGTGGGTAGTTGAAACCCGTGGAATGGGTACCATGCAATATGACTTCAAAGGGTCTTCATTTGCTCACCGAACCTCTCCAATCCTATCACTGCTGCGTTTCTGCCCCTGTACACACGCTTGATTCTCTTTTGGAGACATAGCAATCCATAGGTTTTAAGATACTTACTAGTAAGGTACATTCTTAGGCGTTTAATATGGGGTGTTGAGTCCATTTCGTTGAGCAAGGAGTAGCTCTTGTCTATTCCATATTTGGCTTAAGGAACTTTATCTGTGCTCATTTCAATCTCTGGTTTTATGCAGCACCCCAACTCACCTTTCCCCTTAAGCAAGCATAAGTTGGTTTTCTAAATTTGAGACCCTGTTGTGTTTTGGAATTCAGTTCCTGTGTAGCCAAGTTTACATTCCGTGTATTAGTGATATCTTATGATGTTTCTTTTTCTGTGTGACTTATTTCAGTTAGAATCATCATACCTGAATCCACTCATTATGCTGCTAGGGGCCTGATGACATAGATTTCATTGCTGAGTGATACTGCATTGTACGTAAGTACCACAAGTTCTTTATCCATTTTTCACTTTCTGTGATATTGAACTTGTACGGTAAACGAGGTTCTTGTAAACAGAGGCGTCCCAAACTTTGGGGTAGCTGTGTCTTTTTGATTTTAATTTCCCTAAGCTATAGGACCATAAGTGAAAGTGCCCTAGGCTCTGTTGCTTTGTTTCTTAGATGTTTCAGGAAACACCATACACTTCTCCCAAGTGTCTGTTGGCAATTTACATCCCGCCCATCAGCATAACAAGGCTCCCAGTTCTCCATGGCCTGTCCTGCCTTTCTGGATTTTACACCTTTTTCAGATGGCCCTTTTGACCGGGGGGAAGTGAGACTTCATTGTAGTGCAGATTTCCTTTGCAAGTTTGCTTGGTTGGCCAAAAAGGGCGTATGCGTTTTTTCCTGAATATATTCAGGAAAAAACGCATACGCCCTTTTTGGCCAAGTGCATCATTGTGGACGTTCTGCCTCTTTTCCTATGCTTTCAATGCAATTCCAGTCTACCTCCTGAAATCGGTTTCCTGCAATTCTGCCCCGCTTTCGAGTCCTCTTGGCAGCCTTACTTCAGTATATTTTTGGACGATAGCTGTCATTTATAACTCTGCAGGTTTGTGAATTACAGTGCCCCTGAGCTCCTTTCTTCAACTTGCTTTCCTGTGAGCTGGCCGCAACACCGCAGGATGGCTTCAGGCCCTATTCTGGTTCCGGCACGGCACGCTGAGCCTTTGGTTATTTCCTCTTCCTGGTGGGAAATGAGAGTTAAATTTGCCCGTCCAGACACCTCCAGCTAGTCTCTCATTGGTTCTCGCTATTCCTGTTCATCTTCCGCAGAAATTGCAAACTGGGCCAAACAGGAGGTTAAAGGCGCTGACTCTCCAAGTGGGGAGAGTGTTAGTAAAGCGTCTGGAATGTTGCACCCGAGTACCAGGGGAGGAAAACTGAGACATATTTGAACACGTCTCCCGTTCACACGATTGATCATACTCTGGGTTCCACATGCATGTTTTAGCTGAAGGAAGAATACCTTAAACCTGGAGAGTTGAGACCCGTGGAATGGGTACCATGCAATATGACTTCAAAGGGTCTTCATTTGCTCACCGAACCTCTCCAATCCTATCACTGCTGCGTTTATGTCCCTGTACACATGCTTGATTCTCTTTCGGAGACATAGCAATCCATAGGTTTTAAGATACTTAAGAGTCAGGTACATTCTTAGGCGTTTAATATGCGGTGTTGAGTCCATTTCGTTGAGCAAGGAGTAGCTCTTGTCTATTCCATATTTGGCTTAAGGAACTTTATCTGTGCTCATTTCAATCTCTGGTTTTATGCAGCACCCCAACTCACCTTTACCCTTAAACAAGCATAAGTTGGTTTTCTAAATTTGAGACCCTGTTCTGTTCTGTAATTCAGTTCCTGTGTAGCCAAGTTTACATTCCGTGTATTACTGATATCTTATGATGTTTCTTTTTCTGTGTGACTTATTTCAGTTAGAATCATCGTACCTGAATCCACTCATTGTGCTGCTACGGGCCTGATGACATAGATTTCACTGCTGAGTGATACTGCATTGTACGTAAGTACCACAAGTTCTTTATCCATTTTTCACTTTCTGTGATATTGAACTTGTATGGTAAACGAGGTTCTTGTAAACAGAGGCGTCCCAAACATTGGGGTGGCTGTATCTTTTTGATTTTAATTTCCCTAAGCTATAGGACCATAAGTGGAAGTGCCCTAGGCTCTGTTGCTTTGTTTTTTAGATGTTTCAGGAAACACCATACACTTCTCCCGAGTGTCTGTTGGCAATTTACATCCCGCCCATCAGCATAACAAGGCTCCCAGTTCTCCATGGCCTGTCCTGCCTTTCTGGATTTTACACTTTTTGCAGATGGCCCTTTTGACCGGGGGAAAGTGAGACTTCATTGTAGTGCAGATTTGCTTTGCAAGCTTGCTTGGTTGGCCAAAAAGGGCGTATGCGTTTTTTCCTGAATATATTCAGGAAAAAACGCATACGCCCTTTTTGGCCAAGTGCATCATTGTGGACGTTCTGCCTCTTTTCCTATGCTTTCAATGCAATTCCAGTCTACCTCCTGAAATCGGTTTCCTGCAATTCTGCCCCGCTTTCAAGTCCTCTTGGCAGCCTTACTTCAGTATATTTTTGGACGATAGCTGTCATTTATAACTCTGCAGGTTTGTGAATTACAGTGCCCCTGAGCTCCTTTCTTCAACTCGTTTTCTTGTGAGCTGGCCGCAACACCGCAGGATGGCTTCAGGCCCTAATCTGGTTCCGGCACGGCACGCTGAGCCTTTGGTTATTTCCTCTTCCTGGTGGGAAATGAGAGTTAAATTTGCCCGTCCAGACACCTCCAGCTAGTCTCTCATTGGTTCTCGCTATTCCTGTTCATCTTCCGCAGAAATTGCAAACTGGGCCAAACAGGAGGTTAAAGGGACTGACTCTCCAAGTCGGGCGAGTGTTAGTAAAGCGTCTGGAATGTTGCACCCGAGTACCAGGGTACGAAAACTGAGACATATTTGAACACGTCTCCCGATCACATGGTTGATCATACTCTAGGTTCCACATGCATGTTTTAGCTGAAGGAAGAATACCTTAAACCTGGGTAGTTGAAACCCGTGGAATGGGTACCATGCAATATGACTTCAAAGGGTCTTCATTTGCTCACCGAACCTCTCCAATCCTATCACTGCTGCGTTTATGTCCCTGTACACATGCTTGATTCTCTTTCGGAGACATAGCAATCCATAGGTTTTAAGATACTTAAGAGTCAGGTACATTCTTAGGCGTTTAATATGCGGTGTTGAGTCCATTTCGTTGAGCAAGGAGTAGCTCTTGTCTATTCCATATTTGGCTTAAGGAACTTTATCTGTGCTCATTTCAATCTCTGGTTTTATGCAGCACCCCAACTCACCTTTCCCCTTAAACAAGCATAAGTTGGTTTTCTAAATTTGAGACCCTGTTCTGTTCTGTAATTCAGTTCCTGTGTAGCCAAGTTTACATTCCGTGTATTACTGATATCTTATGATGTTTCTTTTTCTGTGTGACTTATTTCAGTTAGAATCATCGTACCTGAATCCACTCATTGTGCTGCTACGGGCCTGATGACATAGATTTCACTGCTGAGTGATACTGCATTGTACGTAAGTACCACAAGTTCTTTATCCATTTTTCACTTTCTGTGATATTGAACTTGTACGGTAAACGAGGTTCTTGTAAACAGAGGCGTCCCAAACATTGGGGTGGCTGTATCTTTTTGATTTTAATTTCCCTAAGCTATAGGACCATAAGTGGAAGTGCCCTAGGCTCTGTTGCTTTGTTTTTTAGACGTTTCAGGAAACACCATACACTTCTCCCGAGTGTCTGTTGGCAATTTACATCCCGCCCATCAGCATAACAAGGCTCCCAGTTCTCCATGGCCTGTCCTGCCTTTCTGGATTTTACACTTTTTTCAGATGGCCCTTTTGACCGGGGGGAAGTGAGACTTCATTGTAGTGCAGATTTCCTTTGCAAGCTTGCTTGGTTGGCCAAAAAGGGCGTATGCGTTTTTTCCTGAATATATTCAGGAAAAAACGCATACGCCCTTTTTGGCCAAGTGCATCATTGTGGACGTTCTGCCTCTTTTCCTATGCTTTCAATGCAATTCCAGTCTACCTCCTGAAATCGGTTTCCTGCAATTCTGCCCCGCTTTCAAGTCCTCTTGGCAGCCTTACTTCAGTATATTTTTGGACGATAGTTGTCATTTATAACTCTGCAGGTTTGTGAATTACAGTGCCCCTGAGCTCCTTTCTTCAACTCGTTTTCTTGTGAGCTGGCCGCAACAGCGCAGGATGGCTTCAGGCCCTAATCTGGTTCCGGCACGGCACGCTGAGCCTTTGGTTATTTCCTCTTCCTGGTGGGAAATGAGAGTTAAATTTGCCCGTCCAGACACCTCCAGCTAGTCTCTCATTGGTTCTCGCTATTCCTGTTCATCTTCCGCAGAAATTGCAAACTGGGCCAAACAGGAGGTTAAAGGGACTGACTCTCCAAGTCGGGAGAGTGTTAGTAAAGCGTCTGGAATATTGCACCCGAGTACCAGGGTACGAAAACTGAGACATATTTGAACTCGTCTCCCGATCACATGGTTGATCATACTCTAGGTTCCACATGCATGTTTTAGCTGAAGGAAGAATACCTTAAACCTGGGTAGTTGAAACCCGTGGAATGGGTACCATGCAATATGACTTCAAAGAGTCTTCATTTGCTCACTGAACCTCTCCAATCCTATCACTGCTGCGTTTATGTCCCTGTACACATGCTTGATTCTCTTTCGGAGACATAGCAATCCATAGGTTTTAAGATACTTAAGAGTCAGGTACATTCTTAGGCGTTTAATATGCTGTGTTGAGTCCATTTCGTTGAGCAAGGAGTAGCTCTTGTCTATTCCATATTTGGCTTAAGGAACTTTATCTGTGCTCATTTCAATCTCTGGTTTTATGCAGCACCCCAACTCACCTTTACCCTTAAACAAGCATAAGTTGGTTTTCTAAAATTGAGACCCTGTTCTGTTCTGTAATTCAGTTCCTGTGTAGCCAAGTTTACATTCCGTGTATTACTGATATCTTATGATGTTTCTTTTTCTGTGTGACTTATTTCAGTTAGAATCATCGTACCTGAATCCACTCATTGTGCTGCTACGGGCCTGATGACATAGATTTCACTGCTGAGTGATACTGCATTGTACGTAAGTACCACAAGTTCTTTATCCATTTTTCACTTTCTGTGATATTGAACTTGTACGGTAAACGAGGTTCTTGTAAACAGAGGCGTCCCAAACATTGGGGTGGCTGTATCTTTTTGATTTTAATTTCCCTAAGCTATAGGACCATAAGTGGAAGTGCCCTAGGCTCTGTTGCTTTGTTTTTTAGACGTTTCAGGAAACACCATACACTTCTCCCGAGTGTCTGTTGGCAATTTACATCCCGCCCATCAGCATAACAAGGCTCCCAGTTCTCCATGGCCTGTCCTGCCTTTCTGGATTTTACACTTTTTTCAGATGGCCCTTTTGACCGGGGGGAAGTGAGACTTCATTGTAGTGCAGATTTCCTTTGCAAGCTTGCTTGGTTGGCCAAAAAGGGCGTATGCGTTTTTTCCTGAATATATTCAGGAAAAAACGCATACGCCCTTTTTGGCCAAGTGCATCATTGTGGACGTTCTGCCTCTTTTCCTATGCTTTCAATGCAATTCCAGTCTACCTCCTGAAATCGGTTTCCTGCAATTCTGCCCCGCTTTCAAGTCCTCTTGGCAGCCTTACTTCAGTATATTTTTGGATGATAGTTGTCATTTATAACTCTGCAGGTTTGTGAATTACAGTGCCCCTGAGCTCCTTTCTTCAACTCGTTTTCTTGTGAGCTGGCCGCAACACCGCAGGATGGCTTCAGGCCCTAATCTGGTTCCGGCACGGCACGCTGAGCCTTTGGTTATTTCCTCTTCCTGGTGGGAAATGAGAGTTAAATTTGCCCGTCCAGACACCTCCAGCTAGTCTCTCATTGGTTCTCGCTATTCCTGTTCATCTTCCGCAGAAATTGCAAACTGGGCCAAACAGGAGGTTAAAGGGACTGACTCTCCAAGTCGGGAGAGTGTTAGTAAAGCGTCTGGAATGTTGCACCCGAGTACCAGGGTACGAAAACTGAGACATATTTGAACACGTCTCCCGATCACATGGTTGATCATACTCTAGGTTCCACATGCATGTTTTAGCTGAAGGAAGAATACCTTAAACCTGGGTAGTTGAAACCCGTGGAATGGGTACCATGCAATATGACTTCAAAGGGTCTTCATTTGCTCACCGAACCTCTCCAATCCTATCACTGCTGCGTTTACGTCCCTGTACACATGCTTGATTCTCTTTCGGAGACATAGCCATCCATAGGTTTTAAGATACTTAAGAGTCAGGTACACTCTTAGGCGTTTAATATGCGGTGTTGAGTCCATTTCGTTGAGCAAGGAGTAGCTCTTGTCTATTCCATATTTGGCTTAAGGAACTTTATCTGTGCTCATTTCAATCTCTGGTTTTATGCAGCACCCCAACTCACCTTTACCCTTAAGCAAGCATAAGTTGGTTTTCTAAATTTGAGACCCTGTTCTGTTCTGTAATTCAGTTCCTGTGTAGCCAAGTTTACATTCCGTGTATTACTGATATCTTATGATGTTTCTTTTTCTGTGTGACTTATTTCAGTTAGAATCATCGTACCTGAATCCACTCATTGTGCTGCTACGGGCCTGATGACATAGATTTCACTGCTGAGTGATACTGCATTGTACGTAAGTACCACAAGTTCTTTATCCATTTTTCACTTTCTGTGATATTGAACTTGTACGGTAAACGAGGTTCTTGTAAACAGAGGCGTCCCAAACATTGGGGTGGCTGTATCTTTTTGATTTTAATTTCCCTAAGCTATAGGACCATAAGTGGAAGTGCCCTAGGCTCTGTTGCTTTGTTTTTTAGACGTTTCAGGAAACACCATACACTTCTCCCGAGTGTCTGTTGGCAATTTACATCCCGCCCATCAGCATAACAAGGCTCCCAGTTCTCCATGGCCTGTCCTGCCTTTCTGGATTTTACACTTTTTTCAGATGGCCCTTTTGACCGGGGGGAAGTGAGACTTCATTGTAGTGCAGATTTCCTTTGCAAGCTTGCTTGGTTGGCCAAAAAGGGCGTATGCGTTTTTTCCTGAATATATTCAGGAAAAAACGCATACGCCCTTTTTGGCCAAGTGCATCATTGTGGACGTTCTGCCTCTTTTCCTATGCTTTCAATGCAATTCCAGTCTACCTCCTGAAATCGGTTTCCTGCAATTCTGCCCCGCTTTCAAGTCCTCTTGGCAGCCTTACTTCAGTATATTTTTGGACGATAGTTGTCATTTATAACTCTGCAGGTTTGTGAATTACAGTGCCCCTGAGCTCCTTTCTTCAACTCGTTTTCTTGTGAGCTGGCCGCAACACCGCAGGATGGCTTCAGGCCCTAATCTGGTTCCGGCACGGCACGCTGAGCCTTTGGTTATTTCCTCTTCCTGGTGGGAAATGAGAGTTAAATTTGCCCGTCCAGACACCTCCAGCTAGTCTCTCATTGGTTCTCGCTATTCCTGTTCATCTTCCGCAGAAATTGCAAACTGGGCCAAACAGGAGGTTAAAGGGACTGACTCTCCAAGTCGGGAGAGTGTTAGTAAAGCGTCTGGAATATTGCACCCGAGTACCAGGGTACGAAAACTGAGACATATTTGAACTCGTCTCCCGATCACATGGTTGATCATACTCTAGGTTCCACATGCATGTTTTAGCTGAAGGAAGAATACCTTAAACCTGGGTAGTTGAAACCCGTGGAATGGGTACCATGCAATATGACTTCAAAGAGTCTTCATTTGCTCACTGAACCTCTCCAATCCTATCACTGCTGCGTTTATGTCCCTGTACACATGCTTGATTCTCTTTCGGAGACATAGCAATCCATAGGTTTTAAGATACTTAAGAGTCAGGTACATTCTTAGGCGTTTAATATGCTGTGTTGAGTCCATTTCGTTGAGCAAGGAGTAGCTCTTGTCTATTCCATATTTGGCTTAAGGAACTTTATCTGTGCTCATTTCAATCTCTGGTTTTATGCAGCACCCCAACTCACCTTTACCCTTAAACAAGCATAAGTTGGTTTTCTAAAATTGAGACCCTGTTCTGTTCTGTAATTCAGTTCCTGTGTAGCCAAGTTTACATTCCGTGTATTACTGATATCTTATGATGTTTCTTTTTCTGTGTGACTTATTTCAGTTAGAATCATCGTACCTGAATCCACTCATTGTGCTGCTACGGGCCTGATGACATAGATTTCACTGCTGAGTGATACTGCATTGTACGTAAGTACCACAAGTTCTTTATCCATTTTTCACTTTCTGTGATATTGAACTTGTACGGTAAACGAGGTTCTTGTAAACAGAGGCGTCCCAAACATTGGGGTGGCTGTATCTTTTTGATTTTAATTTCCCTAAGCTATAGGACCATAAGTGGAAGTGCCCTAGGCTCTGTTGCTTTGTTTTTTAGACGTTTCAGGAAACACCATACACTTCTCCCGAGTGTCTGTTGGCAATTTACATCCCGCCCATCAGCATAACAAGGCTCCCAGTTCTCCATGGCCTGTCCTGCCTTTCTGGATTTTACACTTTTTTCAGATGGCCCTTTTGACCGGGGGGAAGTGAGACTTCATTGTAGTGCAGATTTCCTTTGCAAGCTTGCTTGGTTGGCCAAAAAGGGCGTATGCGTTTTTTCCTGAATATATTCAGGAAAAAACGCATACGCCCTTTTTGGCCAAGTGCATCATTGTGGACGTTCTGCCTCTTTTCCTATGCTTTCAATGCAATTCCAGTCTACCTCCTGAAATCGGTTTCCTGCAATTCTGCCCCGCTTTCAAGTCCTCTTGGCAGCCTTACTTCAGTATATTTTTGGATGATAGTTGTCATTTATAACTCTGCAGGTTTGTGAATTACAGTGCCCCTGAGCTCCTTTCTTCAACTCGTTTTCTTGTGAGCTGGCCGCAACACCGCAGGATGGCTTCAGGCCCTAATCTGGTTCCGGCACGGCACGCTGAGCCTTTGGTTATTTCCTCTTCCTGGTGGGAAATGAGAGTTAAATTTGCCCGTCCAGACACCTCCAGCTAGTCTCTCATTGGTTCTCGCTATTCCTGTTCATCTTCCGCAGAAATTGCAAACTGGGCCAAACAGGAGGTTAAAGGGACTGACTCTCCAAGTCGGGAGAGTGTTAGTAAAGCGTCTGGAATGTTGCACCCGAGTACCAGGGTACGAAAACTGAGACATATTTGAACACGTCTCCCGATCACATGGTTGATCATACTCTAGGTTCCACATGCATGTTTTAGCTGAAGGAAGAATACCTTAAACCTGGGTAGTTGAAACCCGTGGAATGGGTACCATGCAATATGACTTCAAAGGGTCTTCATTTGCTCACCGAACCTCTCCAATCCTATCACTGCTGCGTTTACGTCCCTGTACACATGCTTGATTCTCTTTCGGAGACATAGCCATCCATAGGTTTTAAGATACTTAAGAGTCAGGTACACTCTTAGGCGTTTAATATGCGGTGTTGAGTCCATTTCGTTGAGCAAGGAGTAGCTCTTGTCTATTCCATATTTGGCTTAAGGAACTTTATCTGTGCTCATTTCAATCTCTGGTTTTATGCAGCACCCCAACTCACCTTTCCCCTTAAACAAGCATAAGTTGGTTTTCTAAATTTGAGACCCTGTTCTGTTCTGTAATTCAGTTCCTGTGTAGCCAAGTTTACATTCCGTGTATTACTGATATCTTATGATGTTTCTTTTTCTGTGTGACTTATTTCAGTTAGAATCATCGTACCTGAATCCACTCATTGTGCTGCTACGGGCCTGATGACATAGATTTCACTGCTGAGTGATACTGCATTGTACGTAAGTACCACAAGTTCTTTATCCATTTTTCACTTTCTGTGATATTGAACTTGTACGGTAAACGAGGTTCTTGTAAACAGAGGCGTCCCAAACATTGGGGTGGCTGTATCTTTTTGATTTTAATTTCCCTAAGCTATAGGACCATAAGTGGAAGTGCCCTAGGCTCTGTTGCTTTGTTTTTTAGACGTTTCAGGAAACACCATACACTTCTCCCGAGTGTCTGTTGGCAATTTACATCCCGCCCATCAGCATAACAAGGCTCCCAGTTCTCCATGGCCTGTCCTGCCTTTCTGGATTTTACACTTTTTTCAGATGGCCCTTTTGACCGGGGGGAAGTGAGACTTCATTGTAGTGCAGATTTCCTTTGCAAGCTTGCTTGGTTGGCCAAAAAGGGCGTATGCGTTTTTTCCTGAATATATTCAGGAAAAAACGCATACGCCCTTTTTGGCCAAGTGCATCATTGTGGACGTTCTGCCTCTTTTCCTATGCTTTCAATGCAATTCCAGTCTACCTCCTGAAATCGGTTTCCTGCAATTCTGCCCCGCTTTCAAGTCCTCTTGGCAGCCTTACTTCAGTATATTTTTGGACGATAGTTGTCATTTATAACTCTGCAGGTTTGTGAATTACAGTGCCCCTGAGCTCCTTTCTTCAACTCGTTTTCTTGTGAGCTGGCCGCAACAGCGCAGGATGGCTTCAGGCCCTAATCTGGTTCCGGCACGGCACGCTGAGCCTTTGGTTATTTCCTCTTCCTGCTGGGAAATGAGAGTTAAATTTGCCCGTCCAGACACCTCCAGCTAGTCTCTCATTGGTTCTCGCTATTCCTGTTCATCTTCCGCAGAAATTGCAAACTGGGCCAAACAGGAGGTTAAAGGGACTGACTCTCCAAGTCGGGAGAGTGTTAGTAAAGCGTCTGGAATATTGCACCCGAGTACCAGGGTACGAAAACTGAGACATATTTGAACTCGTCTCCCGATCACATGGTTGATCATACTCTAGGTTCCACATGCATGTTTTAGCTGAAGGAAGAATACCTTAAACCTGGGTAGTTGAAACCCGTGGAATGGGTACCATGCAATATGACTTCAAAGAGTCTTCATTTGCTCACTGAACCTCTCCAATCCTATCACTGCTGCGTTTATGTCCCTGTACACATGCTTGATTCTCTTTCGGAGACATAGCAATCCATAGGTTTTAAGATACTTAAGAGTCAGGTACATTCTTAGGCGTTTAATATGCTGTGTTGAGTCCATTTCGTTGAGCAAGGAGTAGCTCTTGTCTATTCCATATTTGGCTTAAGGAACTTTATCTGTGCTCATTTCAATCTCTGGTTTTATGCAGCACCCCAACTCACCTTTACCCTTAAACAAGCATAAGTTGGTTTTCTAAAATTGAGACCCTGTTCTGTTCTGTAATTCAGTTCCTGTGTAGCCAAGTTTACATTCCGTGTATTACTGATATCTTATGATGTTTCTTTTTCTGTGTGACTTATTTCAGTTAGAATCATCGTACCTGAATCCACTCATTGTGCTGCTACGGGCCTGATGACATAGATTTCACTGCTGAGTGATACTGCATTGTACGTAAGTACCACAAGTTCTTTATCCATTTTTCACTTTCTGTGATATTGAACTTGTACGGTAAACGAGGTTCTTGTAAACAGAGGCGTCCCAAACATTGGGGTGGCTGTATCTTTTTGATTTTAATTTCCCTAAGCTATAGGACCATAAGTGGAAGTGCCCTAGGCTCTGTTGCTTTGTTTTTTAGACGTTTCAGGAAACACCATACACTTCTCCCGAGTGTCTGTTGGCAATTTACATCCCGCCCATCAGCATAACAAGGCTCCCAGTTCTCCATGGCCTGTCCTGCCTTTCTGGATTTTACACTTTTTTCAGATGGCCCTTTTGACCGGGGGGAAGTGAGACTTCATTGTAGTGCAGATTTCCTTTGCAAGCTTGCTTGGTTGGCCAAAAAGGGCGTATGCGTTTTTTCCTGAATATATTCAGGAAAAAACGCATACGCCCTTTTTGGCCAAGTGCATCATTGTGGACGTTCTGCCTCTTTTCCTATGCTTTCAATGCAATTCCAGTCTACCTCCTGAAATCGGTTTCCTGCAATTCTGCCCCGCTTTCAAGTCCTCTTGGCAGCCTTACTTCAGTATATTTTTGGATGATAGTTGTCATTTATAACTCTGCAGGTTTGTGAATTACAGTGCCCCTGAGCTCCTTTCTTCAACTCGTTTTCTTGTGAGCTGGCCGCAACACCGCAGGATGGCTTCAGGCCCTAATCTGGTTCCGGCACGGCACGCTGAGCCTTTGGTTATTTCCTCTTCCTGGTGGGAAATGAGAGTTAAATTTGCCCGTCCAGACACCTCCAGCTAGTCTCTCATTGGTTCTCGCTATTCCTGTTCATCTTCCGCAGAAATTGCAAACTGGGCCAAACAGGAGGTTAAAGGGACTGACTCTCCAAGTCGGGAGAGTGTTAGTAAAGCGTCTGGAATGTTGCACCCGAGTACCAGGGTACGAAAACTGAGACATATTTGAACACGTCTCCCGATCACATGGTTGATCATACTCTAGGTTCCACATGCATGTTTTAGCTGAAGGAAGAATACCTTAAACCTGGGTAGTTGAAACCCGTGGAATGGGTACCATGCAATATGACTTCAAAGGGTCTTCATTTGCTCACCGAACCTCTCCAATCCTATCACTGCTGCGTTTACGTCCCTGTACACATGCTTGATTCTCTTTCGGAGACATAGCCATCCATAGGTTTTAAGATACTTAAGAGTCAGGTACACTCTTAGGCGTTTAATATGCGGTGTTGAGTCCATTTCGTTGAGCAAGGAGTAGCTCTTGTCTATTCCATATTTGGCTTAAGGAACTTTATCTGTGCTCATTTCAATCTCTGGTTTTATGCAGCACCCCAACTCACCTTTCCCCTTAAACAAGCATAAGTTGGTTTTCTAAATTTGAGACCCTGTTCTGTTCTGTAATTCAGTTCCTGTGTAGCCAAGTTTACATTCCGTGTATTACTGATATCTTATGATGTTTCTTTTTCTGTGTGACTTATTTCAGTTAGAATCATCGTACCTGAATCCACTCATTGTGCTGCTACGGGCCTGATGACATAGATTTCACTGCTGAGTGATACTGCATTGTACGTAAGTACCACAAGTTCTTTATCCATTTTTCACTTTCTGTGATATTGAACTTGTACGGTAAACGAGGTTCTTGTAAACAGAGGCGTCCCAAACATTGGGGTGGCTGTATCTTTTTGATTTTAATTTCCCTAAGCTATAGGACCATAAGTGGAAGTGCCCTAGGCTCTGTTGCTTTGTTTTTTAGACGTTTCAGGAAACACCATACACTTCTCCCGAGTGTCTGTTGGCAATTTACATCCCGCCCATCAGCATAACAAGGCTCCCAGTTCTCCATGGCCTGTCCTGCCTTTCTGGATTTTACACTTTTTTCAGATGGCCCTTTTGACCGGGGGGAAGTGAGACTTCATTGTAGTGCAGATTTCCTTTGCAAGCTTGCTTGGTTGGCCAAAAAGGGCGTATGCGTTTTTTCCTGAATATATTCAGGAAAAAACGCATACGCCCTTTTTGGCCAAGTGCATCATTGTGGACGTTCTGCCTCTTTTCCTATGCTTTCAATGCAATTCCAGTCTACCTCCTGAAATCGGTTTCCTGCAATTCTGCCCCGCTTTCAAGTCCTCTTGGCAGCCTTACTTCAGTATATTTTTGGACGATAGTTGTCATTTATAACTCTGCAGGTTTGTGAATTACAGTGCCCCTGAGCTCCTTTCTTCAACTCGTTTTCTTGTGAGCTGGCCGCAACAGCGCAGGATGGCTTCAGGCCCTAATCTGGTTCCGGCACGGCACGCTGAGCCTTTGGTTATTTCCTCTTCCTGGTGGGAAATGAGAGTTAAATTTGCCCGTCCAGACACCTCCAGCTAGTCTCTCATTGGTTCTCGCTATTCCTGTTCATCTTCCGCAGAAATTGCAAACTGGGCCAAACAGGAGGTTAAAGGGACTGACTCTCCAAGTCGGGAGAGTGTTAGTAAAGCGTCTGGAATATTGCACCCGAGTACCAGGGTACGAAAACTGAGACATATTTGAACTCGTCTCCCGATCACATGGTTGATCATACTCTAGGTTCCACATGCATGTTTTAGCTGAAGGAAGAATACCTTAAACCTGGGTAGTTGAAACCCGTGGAATGGGTACCATGCAATATGACTTCAAAGAGTCTTCATTTGCTCACTGAACCTCTCCAATCCTATCACTGCTGCGTTTATGTCCCTGTACACATGCTTGATTCTCTTTCGGAGACATAGCAATCCATAGGTTTTAAGATACTTAAGAGTCAGGTACATTCTTAGGCGTTTAATATGCTGTGTTGAGTCCATTTCGTTGAGCAAGGAGTAGCTCTTGTCTATTCCATATTTGGCTTAAGGAACTTTATCTGTGCTCATTTCAATCTCTGGTTTTATGCAGCACCCCAACTCACCTTTACCCTTAAACAAGCATAAGTTGGTTTTCTAAAATTGAGACCCTGTTCTGTTCTGTAATTCAGTTCCTGTGTAGCCAAGTTTACATTCCGTGTATTACTGATATCTTATGATGTTTCTTTTTCTGTGTGACTTATTTCAGTTAGAATCATCGTACCTGAATCCACTCATTGTGCTGCTACGGGCCTGATGACATAGATTTCACTGCTGAGTGATACTGCATTGTACGTAAGTACCACAAGTTCTTTATCCATTTTTCACTTTCTGTGATATTGAACTTGTACGGTAAACGAGGTTCTTGTAAACAGAGGCGTCCCAAACATTGGGGTGGCTGTATCTTTTTGATTTTAATTTCCCTAAGCTATAGGACCATAAGTGGAAGTGCCCTAGGCTCTGTTGCTTTGTTTTTTAGACGTTTCAGGAAACACCATACACTTCTCCCGAGTGTCTGTTGGCAATTTACATCCCGCCCATCAGCATAACAAGGCTCCCAGTTCTCCATGGCCTGTCCTGCCTTTCTGGATTTTACACTTTTTTCAGATGGCCCTTTTGACCGGGGGGAAGTGAGACTTCATTGTAGTGCAGATTTCCTTTGCAAGCTTGCTTGGTTGGCCAAAAAGGGCGTATGCGTTTTTTCCTGAATATATTCAGGAAAAAACGCATACGCCCTTTTTGGCCAAGTGCATCATTGTGGACGTTCTGCCTCTTTTCCTATGCTTTCAATGCAATTCCAGTCTACCTCCTGAAATCGGTTTCCTGCAATTCTGCCCCGCTTTCAAGTCCTCTTGGCAGCCTTACTTCAGTATATTTTTGGATGATAGTTGTCATTTATAACTCTGCAGGTTTGTGAATTACAGTGCCCCTGAGCTCCTTTCTTCAACTCGTTTTCTTGTGAGCTGGCCGCAACACCGCAGGATGGCTTCAGGCCCTAATCTGGTTCCGGCACGGCACGCTGAGCCTTTGGTTATTTCCTCTTCCTGGTGGGAAATGAGAGTTAAATTTGCCCGTCCAGACACCTCCAGCTAGTCTCTCATTGGTTCTCGCTATTCCTGTTCATCTTCCGCAGAAATTGCAAACTGGGCCAAACAGGAGGTTAAAGGGACTGACTCTCCAAGTCGGGAGAGTCTTAGTAAAGCGTCTGGAATGTTGCACCCGAGTACCAGGGTACGAAAACTGAGACATATTTGAACACGTCTCCCGATCACATGGTTGATCATACTCTAGGTTCCACATGCATGTTTTAGCTGAAGGAAGAATACCTTAAACCTGGGTAGTTGAAACCCGTGGAATGGGTACCATGCAATATGACTTCAAAGGGTCTTCATTTGCTCACCGAACCTCTCCAATCCTATCACTGCTGCGTTTATGTCCCTGTACACATGCTTGATTCTCTTTCGGAGACATAGCAATCCATAGGTTTTAAGATACTTAAGAGTCAGGTACATTCTTAGGTGTTTAATATGCGGTGTTGAGTCCATTTCGTTGAGCAAGGAGTAGCTCTTGTCTATTCCATATTTGGCTTAAGGAACTTTATCTGTGCTCATTTCAATCTCTGGTTTTATGCAGCACCCCAACTCACCTTTACCCTTAAACAAGCATAAGTTGGTTTTCTAAATTTGAGTCCCTGTTCTGTTCTGTAATTCAGTTCCTGTGTAGCCAAGTTTACATTCCGTGTATTACTGATATCTTATGATGTTTCTTTTTCTGTGTGACTTATTTCAGTTAGAATCATCGTACCTGAATCCACTCATTGTGCTGCTACGGGCCTGATGACATAGATTTCACTGCTGAGTGATACTGCATTGTACGTAAGTACCACAAGTTCTTTATCCATTTTTCACTTTCTGTGATATTGAACTTGTACGGTAAACGAGGTTCTTGTAAACAGAGGCGTCCCAAACATTGGGGTGGCTGTATCTTTTTGATTTTAATTTCCCTAAGCTATAGGACCATAAGTGGAAGTGCCCTAGGCTCTGTTGCTTTGTTTTTTAGACGTTTCAGGAAACACCATACACTTCTCCCGAGTGTCTGTTGGCAATGTACATCCCGCCCATCAGCATAACAAGGCTCCCAGTTCTCCATGGCCTGTCCTGCCTTTGTGCATTTTACACTTTTTTCAGATGGCCCTTTTGACCGGGGGGAAGTGAGACTTCATTGTAGTGCAGATTTCCTTTGCAAGCTTGCTTGGTTGGCCAAAAAGGGCGTATGCGTTTTTTCCTGAATATATTCAGGAAAAAACGCATACGCCCTTTTTGGCCAAGTGCATCATTGTGGACGTTCTGCCTCTTTTCCTATGCTTTCAATGCAATTCCAGTCTACCTCCTGAAATCGGTTTCCTGCAATTCTGCCCCGCTTTCAAGTCCTCTTGGCAGCCTTACTTCAGTATATTTTTGGACGATAGTTGTCATTTATAACTCTGCAGGTTTGTGAATTACAGTGCCCCTGAGCTCCTTTCTTCAACTCGCTTTCTTGTGAGCTGGCCGCAACACCGCAGGATGGCTTCAGGCCCTAATCTGGTTCCGGCACGGCACGCTGAGCCTTTGGTTATTTCCTCTTCCTGGTGGGAAATGAGAGTTAAATTTGCCCGTCCAGACACCTCCAGCTAGTCTCTCATTGGTTCTCGCTATTCCTGTTCATCTTCCGCAGAAATTGCAAACTGGGCCAAACAGGAGGTTAAAGGGACTGACTCTCCAAGTCGGGAGAGTGTTAGTAAAGCGTCTGGAATGTTGCACCCGAGTACCAGGGTACGAAAACTGAGACATATTTGAAAACGTCTCCCGATCACATGGTTGATCATACTCTAGGTTCCACATGCATGTTTTAGCTGAAGGAAGAATACCTTAAACCTGGAGAGTTGAGACCCGTGTAATGGGTACCATGCAATATGACTTCAAAGGGTCTTCATTTGCTCACCGAACCTCTCCAATCCTATCACTGCTGCGTTTATGTCCCTGTACACATGCTTGATTCTCTTTCGGAGACATAGCAATCCATAGGTTTTAAGATACTTAAGAGTCAGGTACATTCTTAGGCGTTTAATATGCTGTGTTGAGTCCATTTCGTTGAGCAAGGAGTAGCTCTTGTCTATTCCATATTTGGCTTAAGGAACTTTATCTGTGCTCATTTCAATCTCTGGTTTTATGCAGCACCCCAACTCACCTTTACCCTTAAACAAGCATAAGTTGGTTTTCTAAAATTGAGACCCTGTTCTGTTCTGTAATTCAGTTCCTGTGTAGCCAAGTTTACATTCCGTGTATTACTGATATCTTATGATGTTTCTTTTTCTGTGTGACTTATTTCAGTTAGAATCATCGTACCTGAATCCACTCATTGTGCTGCTACGGGCCTGATGACATAGATTTCACTGCTGAGTGATACTGCATTGTACGTAAGTACCACAAGTTCTTTATCCATTTTTCACTTTCTGTGATATTGAACTTGTACGGTAAACGAGGTTCTTGTAAACAGAGGCGTCCCAAACATTGGGGTGGCTGTATCTTTTTGATTTTAATTTCCCTAAGCTATAGGACCATAAGTGGAAGTGCCCTAGGCTCTGTTGCTTTGTTTTTTAGACGTTTCAGGAAACACCATACACTTCTCCCGAGTGTCTGTTGGCAATTTACATCCCGCCCATCAGCATAACAAGGCTCCCAGTTCTCCATGGCCTGTCCTGCCTTTCTGGATTTTACACTTTTTTCAGATGGCCCTTTTGACCGGGGGGAAGTGAGACTTCATTGTAGTGCAGATTTCCTTTGCAAGCTTGCTTGGTTGGCCAAAAAGGGCGTATGCGTTTTTTCCTGAATATATTCAGGAAAAAACGCATACGCCCTTTTTGGCCAAGTGCATCATTGTGGACGTTCTGCCTCTTTTCCTATGCTTTCAATGCAATTCCAGTCTACCTCCTGAAATCGGTTTCCTGCAATTCTGCCCCGCTTTCAAGTCCTCTTGGCAGCCTTACTTCAGTATATTTTTGGATGATAGTTGTCATTTATAACTCTGCAGGTTTGTGAATTACAGTGCCCCTGAGCTCCTTTCTTCAACTCGTTTTCTTGTGAGCTGGCCGCAACACCGCAGGATGGCTTCAGGCCCTAATCTGGTTCCGGCACGGCACGCTGAGCCTTTGGTTATTTCCTCTTCCTGGTGGGAAATGAGAGTTAAATTTGCCCGTCCAGACACCTCCAGCTAGTCTCTCATTGGTTCTCGCTATTCCTGTTCATCTTCCGCAGAAATTGCAAACTGGGCCAAACAGGAGGTTAAAGGGACTGACTCTCCAAGTCGGGAGAGTGTTAGTAAAGCGTCTGGAATGTTGCACCCGAGTACCAGGGTACGAAAACTGAGACATATTTGAACACGTCTCCCGATCACATGGTTGATCATACTCTAGGTTCCACATGCATGTTTTAGCTGAAGGAAGAATACCTTAAACCTGGGTAGTTGAAACCCGTGCAATGGGTACCATGCAATATGACTTCAAAGGGTCTTCATTTGCTCACCGAACCTCTCCAATCCTATCACTGCTGCGTTTATGTCCCTGTACACATGCTTGATTCTCTTTCGGAGACATAGCAATCCATAGGTTTTAAGATACTTAAGAGTCAGGTACATTCTTAGGTGTTTAATATGCGGTGTTGAGTCCATTTCGTTGAGCAAGGAGTAGCTCTTGTCTATTCCATATTTGGCTTAAGGAACTTTATCTGTGCTCATTTCAATCTCTGGTTTTATGCAGCACCCCAACTCACCTTTACCCTTAAACAAGCATAAGTTGGTTTTCTAAATTTGAGTCCCTGTTCTGTTCTGTAATTCAGTTCCTGTGTAGCCAAGTTTACATTCCGTGTATTACTGATATCTTATGATGTTTCTTTTTCTGTGTGACTTATTTCAGTTAGAATCATCGTACCTGAATCCACTCATTGTGCTGCTACGGGCCTGATGACATAGATTTCACTGCTGAGTGATACTGCATTGTACGTAAGTACCACAAGTTCTTTATCCATTTTTCACTTTCTGTGATATTGAACTTGTACGGTAAACGAGGTTCTTGTAAACAGAGGCGTCCCAAACATTGGGGTGGCTGTATCTTTTTGATTTTAATTTCCCTAAGCTATAGGACCATAAGTGGAAGTGCCCTAGGCTCTGTTGCTTTGTTTTTTAGACGTTTCAGGAAACACCATACACTTCTCCCGAGTGTCTGTTGGCAATGTACATCCCGCCCATCAGCATAACAAGGCTCCCAGTTCTCCATGGCCTGTCCTGCCTTTGTGCATTTTACACTTTTTTCAGATGGCCCTTTTGACCGGGGGGAAGTGAGACTTCATTGTAGTGCAGATTTCCTTTGCAAGCTTGCTTGGTTGGCCAAAAAGGGCGTATGCGTTTTTTCCTGAATATATTCAGGAAAAAACGCATACGCCCTTTTTGGCCAAGTGCATCATTGTGGACGTTCTGCCTCTTTTCCTATGCTTTCAATGCAATTCCAGTCTACCTCCTGAAATCGGTTTCCTGCAATTCTGCCCCGCTTTCAAGTCCTCTTGGCAGCCTTACTTCAGTATATTTTTGGACGATAGTTGTCATTTATAACTCTGCAGGTTTGTGAATTACAGTGCCCCTGAGCTCCTTTCTTCAACTCGCTTTCTTGTGAGCTGGCCGCAACACCGCAGGATGGCTTCAGGCCCTAATCTGGTTCCGGCACGGCACGCTGAGCCTTTGGTTATTTCCTCTTCCTGGTGGGAAATGAGAGTTAAATTTGCCCGTCCAGACACCTCCAGCTAGTCTCTCATTGGTTCTCGCTATTCCTGTTCATCTTCCGCAGAAATTGCAAACTGGGCCAAACAGGAGGTTAAAGGGACTGACTCTCCAAGTCGGGAGAGTGTTAGTAAAGCGTCTGGAATGTTGCACCCGAGTACCAGGGTACGAAAACTGAGACATATTTGAAAACGTCTCCCGATCACATGGTTGATCATACTCTAGGTTCCACATGCATGTTTTAGCTGAAGGAAGAATACCTTAAACCTGGAGAGTTGAGACCCGTGTAATGGGTACCATGCAATATGACTTCAAAGGGTCTTCATTTGCTCACCGAACCTCTCCAATCCTATCACTGCTGCGTTTATGTCCCTGTACACATGCTTGATTCTCTTTCGGAGACATAGCAATCCATAGGTTTTAAGATACTTAAGAGTCAGGTACATTCTTAGGCGTTTAATATGCGGTGTTGAGTCCATTTCGTTGAGCAAGGAGTAGCTCTTGTCTATTCCATATTTGGCTTAAGGAACTTTATCTGTGCTCATTTCAATCTCTGGTTTTATGCAGCACCCCAACTCACCTTTACCCTTAAACAAGCATAAGTTGGTTTTCTAAATTTGAGTCCCTGTTCTGTTCTGTAATTCAGTTCCTGTGTAGCCAAGTTTACATTCCGTGTATTACTGATATCTTATGATGTTTCTTTTTCTGTGTGACTTATTTCAGTTAGAATCATCGTACCTGAATCCACTCATTGTGCTGCTACGGGCCTGATGACATAGATTTCACTGCTGAGTGATACTGCATTGTACGTAAGTACCACAAGTTCTTTATCCATTTTTCACTTTCTGTGATATTGAACTTGTACGGTAAACGAGGTTCTTGTAAACAGAGGCGTCCCAAACATTGGGGTGGCTGTATCTTTTTGATTTTAATTTCCCAAAGCTATAGGACCATAAGTGGAAGTGCCCTAGGCTCTGTTGCTTTGTTTTTTAGACGTTTCAGGAAACACCATACACTTCTCCCGAGTGTCTGTTGGCAATTTACATCCCGCCCATCAGCATAACAAGGCTCCCAGTTCTCCATGGCCTGTCCTGCCTTTCTGGATTTTACACTTTTTTCAGATGGCCCTTTTGACCGGGGGGAAGTGAGACTTCATTGTAGTGCAGATTTCCTTTGCAAGCTTGCTTGGTTGGCCAAAAAGGGCGTATGCGTTTTTTCCTGAATATATTCAGGAAAAAACGCATACGCCCTTTTTGGCCAAGTGCATCATTGTGGACGTTCTGCCTCTTTTCCTATGCTTTCAATGCAATTCCAGTCTACCTCCTGAAATCGGTTTCCTGCAATTCTGCCCCGCTTTCAAGTCCTCTTGGCAGCCTTACTTCAGTATATTTTTGGACGATAGTTGTCATTTATAACTCTGCAGGTTTGTGAATTACAGTGCCCCTGAGCTCCTTTCTTCAACTCGCTTTCTTGTGAGCTGGCCGCAACACCGCAGGATGGCTTCAGGCCCTAATCTGGTTCCGGCACGGCACGCTGAGCCTTTGGTTATTTCCTCTTCCTGGTGGGAAATGAGAGTTAAATTTGCCCGTCCAGACACCTCCAGCTAGTCTCTCATTGGTTCTCACTATTCCTGTTCATCTTCCGCAGAAATTGCAAACTGGGCCAAACAGGAGGTTAAAGGGACTGACTCTCCAAGTCGGGAGAGTGTTAGTAAAGCGTCTGGAATGTTGCACCCGAGTACCAGGGTACGAAAACTGAGACATATTTGAAAACGTCTCCCGATCACATGGTTGATCATACTCTAGGTTCCACATGCATGTTTTAGCTGAAGGAAGAATACCTTAAACCTGGAGAGTTGAGACCCGTGTAATGGGTACCATGCAATATGACTTCAAAGGGTCTTCATTTGCTCACCGAACCTCTCCAATCCTATCACTGCTGCGTTTATGTCCCTGTACACATGCTTGATTCTCTTTCGGAGACATAGCAATCCATAGGTTTTAAGATACTTAAGAGTCAGGTACATTCTTAGGCGTTTAATATGCGGTGTTGAGTCCATTTCGTTGAGCAAGGAGTAGCTCTTGTCTATTCCATATTTGGCTTAAGGAACTTTATCTGTGCTCATTTCAATCTCTGGTTTTATGCAGCACCCCAACTCACCTTTACCCTTAAACAAGCATAAGTTGGTTTTCTAAATTTGAGACCCTGTTCTGTTCTGTAATTCAGTTCCTGTGTAGCCAAGTTTACATTCCGTGTATTACTGATATCTTATGATGTTTCTTTTTCTGTGTGACTTATTTCAGTTAGAATCATCGTACCTGAATCCACTCATTGTGCTGCTACGGGCCTGATGACATAGATTTCACTGCTGAGTGATACTGCATTGTACGTAAGTACCACAAGTTCTTTATCCATTTTTCACTTTCTGTGATATTGAACTTGTACGGTAAACGAGGTTCTTGTAAACAGAGGCGTCCCAAACATTGGGGTGGCTGTATCTTTTGGATTTTAATTTCCCTAAGCTATAGGACCATAAGTGGAAGTGCCCTAGGCTCTGTTGCTTTGTTTTTTAGACGTCTCAGGAAACACCATACACTTCTCCCGAGTGTCTGTTGGCAATGTACATCCCGCCCATCAGCATAACAAGGCTCCCAGTTCTCCATGGCCTGTCCTGCCTTTCTGGATTTTACACTTTTTTCAGATGGCCCTTTTGACCGGGGGGAAGTGAGACTTCATTGTAGTGCAGATTTCCTTTGCAAGCTTGCTTGGTTGGCCAAAAAGGGCGTATGCGTTTTTTCCTGAATATATTCAGGAAAAAACGCATACGCCCTTTTTGGCCAAGTGCATCATTGTGGACGTTCTGCCTCTTTTCCTATGCTTTCAATGCAATTCCAGTCTACCTCCTGAAATCGGTTTCCTGCAATTCTGCCCCGCTTTCAAGTCCTCTTGGCAGCCTTACTTCAGTATATTTTTGGACGATAGTTGTCATTTATAACTCTGCAGGTTTGTGAATTACAGTGCCCCTGAGCTCCTTTCTTCAACTCGTTTTCTTGTGAGCTGGCCGCAACACCGCAGGATGGCTTCAGGCCCTAATCTGGTTCCGGCACGGCACGCTGAGCCTTTGGTTATTTCCTCTTCCTGCTGGGAAATGAGAGTTAAATTTGCCCGTCCAGACACCTCCAGCTAGTCTCTCATTGGTTCTCGCTATTCCTGTTCATCTTCCGCAGAAATTGCAAACTGGGCCAAACAGGAGGTTAAAGGGACTGACTCTCCAAGTCGGGAGAGTGTTAGTAAATCGTCTGGAATGTTGCACCCGAGTACCAGGGTACGAAAACTGAGACATATTTGAACACGTCTCCCGATCACATGGTTGATCATACTCTAGGTTCCACATGCATGTTTTAGCTGAAGGAAGAATACCTTAAACCTGGGTAGTTGAAACCCGTGGAATGGGTACCATGCAATATGACTTCAAAGGGTCTTCATTTGCTCACCGAACCTCTCCAATCCTATCACTGCTGCGTTTATGTCCCTGTACACATGCTTGATTCTCTTTCGGAGACATAGCAATCCATAGGTTTTAAGATACTTAAGAGTCAGGTACATTCTTAGGCGTTTAATATGCGGTGTTGAGTCCATTTCGTTGAGCAAGGAGTAGCTCTTGTCTATTCCATATTTGGCTTAAGGAACTTTATCTGTGCTCATTTCAATCTCTGGTTTTATGCAGCACCCCAACTCGCCTTTACCCTTAAACAAGCATAAGTTGGTTTTCTAAATTTGAGTCCCTGTTCTGTTCTGTAATTCAGTTCCTGTGTAGCCAAGTTTACATTCCGTGTATTACTGATATCTTATGATGTTTCTTTTTCTGTGTGACTTATTTCAGTTAGAATCATCGTACCTGAATCCACTCATTGTGCTGCTACGGGCCTGATGACATAGATTTCACTGCTGAGTGATACTGCATTGTACGTAAGTACCACAAGTTCTTTATCCATTTTTCACTTTCTGTGATATTGAACTTGTACGGTAAACGAGGTTCTTGTAAACAGAGGCGTCCCAAAATTTGGGGTGGCTGTATCTTTTTGATTTTAATTTCCCAAAACTATAGGACCATAAGTGGAAGTGCCCTAGGCTCTGTTGCTTTGTTTTTTAGACGTTTCAGGAAACACCATACACTTCTCCCGAGTGTCTGTTGGCAATGTACATCCCGCCCATCAGCATAACAAGGCTCCCAGTTCTCCATGGCCTGTCCTGCCTTTCTGGATTTTACACTTTTTTCAGATGGCCCTTTTGACCGGGGGGAAGTGAGACTTCATTGTAGTGCAGATTTCCTTTGCAAGCTTGCTTGGTTGGCCAAAAAGGGCGTATGCGTTTTTTCCTGAATATATTCAGGAAAAAACGCATACGCCCTTTTTGGCCAAGTGCATCATTGTGGACGTTCTGCCTCTTTTCCTATGCTTTCAATGCAATTCCAGTCTACCTCCTGAAATCGGTTTCCTGCAATTCTGCCCCGCTTTCAAGTCCTCTTGGCAGCCTTACTTCAGTATATTTTTGGACGATAGTTGTCATTTATAACTCTGCAGGTTTGTGAATTACAGTGCCCCTGAGCTCCTTTCTTCAACTCGCTTTCTTGTGAGCTGGCCGCAACACCGCAGGATGGCTTCAGGCCCTAATCTGGTTCCGGCACGGCACGCTGAGCCTTTGGTTATTTCCTCTTCCTGGTGGGAAATGAGAGTTAAATTTGCCCGTCCAGACACCTCCAGCTAGTCTCTCATTGGTTCTCGCTATTCCTGTTCATCTTCCGCAGAAATTGCAAACTGGGCCAAACAGGAGGTTAAAGGGACTGACTCTCCAAGTCGGGAGAGTGTTAGTAAAGCGTCTGGAATGTTGCACCCGAGTACCAGGGTACGAAAACTGAGACATATTTGAAAACGTCTCCCGATCACATGGTTGATCATACTCTAGGTTCCACATGCATGTTTTAGCTGAAGGAAGAATACCTTAAACCTGGAGAGTTGAGACCCGTGTAATGGGTACCATGCAATATGACTTCAAAGGGTCTTCATTTGCTCACCGAACCTCTCCAATCCTATCACTGCTGCGTTTATGTCCCTGTACACATGCTTGATTCTCTTTCGGAGACATAGCAATCCATAGGTTTTAAGATACTTAAGAGTCAGGTACATTCTTAGGCGTTTAATATGCGGTGTTGAGTCCATTTCGTTGAGCAAGGAGTAGCTCTTGTCTATTCCATATTTGGCTTAAGGAACTTTATCTGTGCTCATTTCAATCTCTGGTTTTATGCAGCACCCCAACTCACCTTTACCCTTAAACAAGCTTAAGTTGGTTTTCTAAATTTGAGACCCTGTTCTGTTCTGTAATTCAGTTCCTGTGTAGCCAAGTTTACATTCCGTGTATTACTGATATCTTATGATGTTTCTTTTTCTGTGTGACTTATTTCAGTTAGAATCATCGTACCTGAATCCACTCATTGTGCTGCTACGGGCCTGATGACATAGATTTCACTGCTGAGTGATACTGCATTGTACGTAAGTACCACAAGTTCTTTATCCATTTTTCACTTTCTGTGATATTGAACTTGTACGGTAAACGAGGTTCTTGTAAACAGAGGCGTCCCAAACATTGGGGTGGCTGTATCTTTTGGATTTTAATTTCCCTAAGCTATAGGACCATAAGTGGAAGTGCCCTAGGCTCTGTTGCTTTGTTTTTTAGACGTTTCAGGAAACACCATACACTTCTCCCGAGTGTCTGTTGGCAATGTACATCCCGCCCATCAGCATAACAAGGCTCCCAGTTCTCCATGGCCTGTCCTGCCTTTCTGGATTTTACACTTTTTTCAGATGGCCCTTTTGACCGGGGGGAAGTGAGACTTCATTGTAGTGCAGATTTCCTTTGCAAGCTTGCTTGGTTGGCCAAAAAGGGCGTATGCGTTTTTTCCTGAATATATTCAGGAAAAAACGCATACGCCCTTTTTGGCCAAGTGCATCATTGTGGACGTTCTGCCTCTTTTCCTATGCTTTCAATGCAATTCCAGTCTACCTCCTGAAATCGGTTTCCTGCAATTCTGCCCCGCTTTCAAGTCCTCTTGGCAGCCTTACTTCAGTATATTTTTGGACGATAGTTGTCATTTATAACTCTGCAGGTTTGTGAATTACAGTGCCCCTGAGCTCCTTTCTTCAACTCGCTTTCTTGTGAGCTGGCCGCAACACCGCAGGATGGCTTCAGGCCCTAATCTGGTTCCGGCACGGCACGCTGAGCCTTTGGTTATTTCCTCTTCCTGGTGGGAAATGAGAGTTAAATTTGCCCGTCCAGACACCTCCAGCTAGTCTCTCATTGGTTCTCGCTATTCCTGTTCATCTTCCGCAGAAATTGCAAACTGGGCCAAACAGGAGGTTAAAGGGACTGACTCTCCAAGTCGGGAGAGTGTTAGTAAAGCGTCTGGAATGTTGCACCCGAGTACCAGGGTACGAAAACTGAGACATATTTGAAAACGTCTCCCTATCACATGGTTGATCATACTCTAGGTTCCACATGCATGTTTTAGCTGAAGGAAGAATACCTTAAACCTGGAGAGTTGAGACCCGTGTAATGGGTACCATGCAATATGACTTCAAAGGGTCTTCATTTGCTCACCGAACCTCTCCAATCCTATCACTGCTGCGTTTATGTCCCTGTACACATGCTTGATTCTCTTTCGGAGACATAGCAATCCATAGGTTTTAAGATACTTAAGAGTCAGGTACATTCTTAGGCGTTTAATATGCGGTGTTGAGTCCATTTCGTTGAGCAAGGAGTAGCTCTTGTCTATTCCATATTTGGCTTAAGGAACTTTATCTGTGCTCATTTCAATCTCTGGTTTTATGCAGCACCCCAACTCACCTTTACCCTTAAACAAGCATAAGTTGGTTTTCTAAATTTGAGACCCTGTTCTGTTCTGTAATTCAGTTCCTGTGTAGCCAAGTTTACATTCCGTGTATTACTGATATCTTATGATGTTTCTTTTTCTGTGTGACTTATTTCAGTTAGAATCATCGTACCTGAATCCACTCATTGTGCTGCTACGGGCCTGATGACATAGATTTCACTGCTGAGTGATACTGCATTGTACGTAAGTACCACAAGTTCTTTATCCATTTTTCACTTTCTGTGATATTGAACTTGTACGGTAAACGAGGTTCTTGTAAACAGAGGCGTCCCAAACATTGGGGTGGCTGTATCTTTTGGATTTTAATTTCCCTAAGCTATAGGACCATAAGTGGAAGTGCCCTAGGCTCTGTTGCTTTGTTTTTTAGACGTCTCAGGAAACACCATACACTTCTCCCGAGTGTCTGTTGGCAATGTACATCCCGCCCATCAGCATAACAAGGCTCCCAGTTCTCCATGGCCTGTCCTGCCTTTCTGGATTTTACACTTTTTTCAGATGGCCCTTTTGACCGGGGGGAAGTGAGACTTCATTGTAGTGCAGATTTCCTTTGCAAGCTTGCTTGGTTGGCCAAAAAGGGCGTATGCGTTTTTTCCTGAATATATTCAGGAAAAAACGCATACGCCCTTTTTGGCCAAGTGCATCATTGTGGACGTTCTGCCTCTTTTCCTATGCTTTCAATGCAATTCCAGTCTACCTCCTGAAATCGGTTTCCTGCAATTCTGCCCCGCTTTCAAGTCCTCTTGGCAGCCTTACTTCAGTATATTTTTGGACGATAGTTGTCATTTATAACTCTGCAGGTTTGTGAATTACAGTGCCCCTGAGCTCCTTTCTTCAACTCGCTTTCTTGTGAGCTGGCCGCAACACCGCAGGATGGCTTCAGGCCCTAATCTGGTTCCGGCACGGCACGCTGAGCCTTTGGTTATTTCCTCTTCCTGGTGGGAAATGAGAGTTAAATTTGCCCGTCCAGACACCTCCAGCTAGTCTCTCATTGGTTCTCGCTATTCCTGTTCATCTTCCGCAGAAATTGCAAACTGGGCCAAACAGGAGGTTAAAGGGACTGACTCTCCAAGTCGGGAGAGTGTTAGTAAAGCGTCTGGAATGTTGCACCCGAGTACCAGGGTACGAAAACTGAGACATATTTGAAAACGTCTCCCTATCACATGGTTGATCATACTCTAGGTTCCACATGCATGTTTTAGCTGAAGGAAGAATACCTTAAACCTGGAGAGTTGAGACCCGTGTAATGGGTACCATGCAATATGACTTCAAAGGGTCTTCATTTGCTCACCGAACCTCTCCAATCCTATCACTGCTGCGTTTATGTCCCTGTACACATGCTTGATTCTCTTTCGGAGACATAGCAATCCATAGGTTTTAAGATACTTAAGAGTCAGGTACATTCTTAGGCGTTTAATATGCGGTGTTGAGTCCATTTCGTTGAGCAAGGAGTAGCTCTTGTCTATTCCATATTTGGCTTAAGGAACTTTATCTGTGCTCATTTCAATCTCTGGTTTTATGCAGCACCCCAACTCACCTTTACCCTTAAACAAGCATAAGTTGGTTTTCTAAATTTGAGACCCTGTTCTGTTCTGTAATTCAGTTCCTGTGTAGCCAAGTTTACATTCCGTGTATTACTGATATCTTATGATGTTTCTTTTTCTGTGTGACTTATTTCAGTTAGAATCATCGTACCTGAATCCACTCATTGTGCTGCTACGGGCCTGATGACATAGATTTCACTGCTGAGTGATACTGCATTGTACGTAAGTACCACAAGTTCTTTATCCATTTTTCACTTTCTGTGATATTGAACTTGTACGGTAAACGAGGTTCTTGTAAACAGAGGCGTCCCAAACATTGGGGTGGCTGTATCTTTTGGATTTTAATTTCCCTAAGCTATAGGACCATAAGTGGAAGTGCCCTAGGCTCTGTTGCTTTGTTTTTTAGACGTCTCAGGAAACACCATACACTTCTCCCGAGTGTCTGTTGGCAATGTACATCCCGCCCATCAGCATAACAAGGCTCCCAGTTCTCCATGGCCTGTCCTGCCTTTCTGGATTTTACACTTTTTTCAGATGGCCCTTTTGACCGGGGGGAAGTGAGACTTCATTGTAGTGCAGATTTCCTTTGCAAGCTTGCTTGGTTGGCCAAAAAGGGCGTATGCGTTTTTTCCTGAATATATTCAGGAAAAAACGCATACGCCCTTTTTGGCCAAGTGCATCATTGTGGACGTTCTGCCTCTTTTCCTATGCTTTCAATGCAATTCCAGTCTACCTCCTGAAATCGGTTTCCTGCAATTCTGCCCCGCTTTCAAGTCCTCTTGGCAGCCTTACTTCAGTATATTTTTGGACGATAGTTGTCATTTATAACTCTGCAGGTTTGTGAATTACAGTGCCCCTGAGCTCCTTTCTTCAACTCGTTTTCTTGTGAGCTGGCCGCAACACCGCAGGATGGCTTCAGGCCCTAATCTGGTTCCGGCACGGCACGCTGAGCCTTTGGTTATTTCCTCTTCCTGCTGGGAAATGAGAGTTAAATTTGCCCGTCCAGACACCTCCAGCTAGTCTCTCATTGGTTCTCGCTATTCCTGTTCATCTTCCGCAGAAATTGCAAACTGGGCCAAACAGGAGGTTAAAGGGACTGACTCTCCAAGTCGGGAGAGTGTTAGTAAAGCGTCTGGAATGTTGCACCCGAGTACCAGGGTACGAAAACTGAGACATATTTGAACACGTCTCCCGATCACATGGTTGATCATACTCTAGGTTCCACATGCATGTTTTAGCTGAAGGAAGAATACCTTAAACCTGGGTAGTTGAAACCCGTGGAATGGGTACCATGCAATATGACTTCAAAGGGTCTTCATTTGCTCACCGAACCTCTCCAATCCTATCACTGCTGCGTTTATGTCCCTGTACACATGCTTGATTCTCTTTCGGAGACATAGCAATCCATAGGTTTTAAGATACTTAAGAGTCAGGTACATTCTTAGGCGTTTAATATGCGGTGTTGAGTCCATTTCGTTGAGCAAGGAGTAGCTCTTGTCTATTCCATATTTGGCTTAAGGAACTTTATCTGTGCTCATTTCAATCTCTGGTTTTATGCAGCACCCCAACTCGCCTTTACCCTTAAACAAGCATAAGTTGGTTTTCTAAATTTGAGTCCCTGTTCTGTTCTGTAATTCAGTTCCTGTGTAGCCAAGTTTACATTCCGTGTATTACTGATATCTTATGATGTTTCTTTTTCTGTGTGACTTATTTCAGTTAGAATCATCGTACCTGAATCCACTCATTGTGCTGCTACGGGCCTGATGACATAGATTTCACTGCTGAGTGATACTGCATTGTACGTAAGTACCACAAGTTCTTTATCCATTTTTCACTTTCTGTGATATTGAACTTGTACGGTAAACGAGGTTCTTGTAAACAGAGGCGTCCCAAAATTTGGGGTGGCTGTATCTTTTTGATTTTAAATTCCCAAAGCTATAGGACCATAAGTGGAAGTGCCCTAGGCTCTGTTGCTTTGTTTTTTAGACGTTTCAGGAAACACCATACACTTCTCCCGAGTGTCTGTTGGCAATGTACATCCCGCCCATCAGCATAACAAGGCTCCCAGTTCTCCATGGCCTGTCCTGCCTTTCTGGATTTTACACTTTTTTCAGATGGCCCTTTTGACCGGGGGGAAGTGAGACTTCATTGTAGTGCAGATTTCCTTTGCAAGCTTGCTTGGTTGGCCAAAAAGGGCGTATGCGTTTTTTCCTGAATATATTCAGGAAAAAACGCATACGCCCTTTTTGGCCAAGTGCATCATTGTGGACGTTCTGCCTCTTTTCCTATGCTTTCAATGCAATTCCAGTCTACCTCCTGAAATCGGTTTCCTGCAATTCTGCCCCGCTTTCAAGTCCTCTTGGCAGCCTTACTTCAGTATATTTTTGGACGATAGTTGTCATTTATAACTCTGCAGGTTTGTGAATTACAGTGCCCCTGAGCTCCTTTCTTCAACTCGCTTTCTTGTGAGCTGGCCGCAACACCGCAGGATGGCTTCAGGCCCTAATCTGGTTCCGGCACGGCACGCTGAGCCTTTGGTTATTTCCTCTTCCTGGTGGGAAATGAGAGTTAAATTTGCCCGTCCAGACACCTCCAGCTAGTCTCTCATTGGTTCTCGCTATTCCTGTTCATCTTCCGCAGAAATTGCAAACTGGGCCAAACAGGAGGTTAAAGGGACTGACTCTCCAAGTCGGGAGAGTGTTAGTAAAGCGTCTGGAATGTTGCACCCGAGTACCAGGGTACGAAAACTGAGACATATTTGAAAACGTCTCCCGATCACATGGTTGATCATACTCTAGGTTCCACATGCATGTTTTAGCTGAAGGAAGAATACCTTAAACCTGGAGAGTTGAGACCTGTGTAATGGGTACCATGCAATATGACTTCAAAGGGTCTTCATTTGCTCACCGAACCTCTCCAATCCTATCACTGCTGCGTTTATGTCCCTGTACACATGCTTGATTCTCTTTCGGAGACATAGCAATCCATAGGTTTTAAGATACTTAAGAGTCAGGTACATTCTTAGGCGTTTAATATGCGGTGTTGAGTCCATTTCGTTGAGCAAGGAGTAGCTCTTGTCTATTCCATATTTGGCTTAAGGAACTTTATCTGTGCTCATTTCAATCTCTGGTTTTATGCAGCACCCCAACTCACCTTTACCCTTAAACAAGCTTAAGTTGGTTTTCTAAATTTGAGACCCTGTTCTGTTCTGTAATTCAGTTCCTGTGTAGCCAAGTTTACATTCCGTGTATTACTGATATCTTATGATGTTTCTTTTTCTGTGTGACTTATTTCAGTTAGAATCATCGTACCTGAATCCACTCATTGTGCTGCTACGGGCCTGATGACATAGATTTCACTGCTGAGTGATACTGCATTGTACGTAAGTACCACAAGTTCTTTATCCATTTTTCACTTTCTGTGATATTGAACTTGTACGGTAAACGAGGTTCTTGTAAACAGAGGCGTCCCAAACATTGGGGTGGCTGTATCTTTTGGATTTTAATTTCCCTAAGCTATAGGACCATAAGTGGAAGTGCCCTAGGCTCTGTTGCTTTGTTTTTTAGACGTTTCAGGAAACACCATACACTTCTCCCGAGTGTCTGTTGGCAATGTACATCCCGCCCATCAGCATAACAAGGCTCCCAGTTCTCCATGGCCTGTCCTGCCTTTCTGGATTTTACACTTTTTTCAGATGGCCCTTTTGACCGGGGGGAAGTGAGACTTCATTGTAGTGCAGATTTCCTTTGCAAGCTTGCTTGGTTGGCCAAAAAGGGCGTATGCGTTTTTTCCTGAATATATTCAGGAAAAAACGCATACGCCCTTTTTGGCCAAGTGCATCATTGTGGACGTTCTGCCTCTTTTCCTATGCTTTCAATGCAATTCCAGTCTACCTCCTGAAATCGGTTTCCTGCAATTCTGCCCCGCTTTCAAGTCCTCTTGGCAGCCTTACTTCAGTATATTTTTGGACGATAGTTGTCATTTATAACTCTGCAGGTTTGTGAATTACAGTGCCCCTGAGCTCCTTTCTTCAACTCGCTTTCTTGTGAGCTAGCCGCAACACCGCAGGATGGCTTCAGGCCCTAATCTGGTTCCGGCACGGCACGCTGAGCCTTTGGTTATTTCCTCTTCCTGGTGGGAAATGAGAGTTAAATTTGCCCGTCCAGACACCTCCAGCTAGTCTCTCATTGGTTCTCGCTATTCCTGTTCATCTTCCGCAGAAATTGCAAACTGGGCCAAACAGGAGGTTAAAGGGACTGACTCTCCAAGTCGGGAGAGTGTTAGTAAAGCGTCTGGAATGTTGCACCCGAGTACCAGGGTACGAAAACTGAGACATATTTGAACACGTCTCCCGATCACATGGTTGATCATACTCTAGGTTCCACATGCATGTTTTAGCTGAAGGAAGAATACCTTAAACCTGGGTAGTTGAAACCCGTGGAATGGGTACCATGCAATATGACTTCAAAGGGTCTTCATTTGCTCACCGAACCTCTCCAATCCTATCACTGCTGCGTTTATGTCCCTGTACACATGCTTGATTCTCTTTCGGAGACATAGCAATCCATAGGTTTTAAGATACTTAAGAGTCAGGTACATTCTTAGGCGTTTAATATGCGGTGTTGAGTCCATTTCGTTGAGCAAGGAGTAGCTCTTGTCTATTCCATATTTGGCTTAAGGAACTTTATCTGTGCTCATTTCAATCTCTGGTTTTATGCAGCACCCCAACTCACCTTTACCCTTAAACAAGCATAAGTTGGTTTTCTAAATTTGAGTCCCTGTTCTGTTCTGTAATTCAGTTCCTGTGTAGCCAAGTTTACATTCCGTGTATTACTGATATCTTATGATGTTTCTTTTTCTGTGTGACTTATTTCAGTTAGAATCATCGTACCTGAATCCACTCATTGTGCTGCTACGGGCCTGATGACATAGATTTCACTGCTGAGTGATACTGCATTGTACGTAAGTACCACAAGTTCTTTATCCATTTTTCACTTTCTGTGATATTGAACTTGTACGGTAAACGAGGTTCTTGTAAACAGAGGCGTCCCAAACATTGGGGTGGCTGTATCTTTTTGATTTTAATTTCCCAAAGCTATAGGACCATAAGTGGAAGTGCCCTAGGCTCTGTTGCTTTGTTTTTTAGACGTTTCAGGAAACACCATACACTTCTCCCGAGTGTCTGTTGGCAATTTACATCCCGCCCATCAGCATAACAAGGCTCCCAGTTCTCCATGGCCTGTCCTGCCTTTCTGGATTTTACACTTTTTTCAGATGGCCCTTTTGACCGGGGGGAAGTGAGACTTCATTGTAGTGCAGATTTCCTTTGCAAGCTTGCTTGGTTGGCCAAAAAGGGCGTATGCGTTTTTTCCTGAATATATTCAGGAAAAAACGCATACGCCCTTTTTGGCCAAGTGCATCATTGTGGACGTTCTGCCTCTTTTCCTATGCTTTCAATGCAATTCCAGTCTACCTCCTGAAATCGGTTTCCTGCAATTCTGCCCCGCTTTCAAGTCCTCTTGGCAGCCTTACTTCAGTATATTTTTGGACGATAGTTGTCATTTATAACTCTGCAGGTTTGTGAATTACAGTGCCCCTGAGCTCCTTTCTTCAACTCGCTTTCTTGTGAGCTGGCCGCAACACCGCAGGATGGCTTCAGGCCCTAATCTGGTTCCGGCACGGCACGCTGAGCCTTTGGTTATTTCCTCTTCCTGGTGGGAAATGAGAGTTAAATTTGCCCGTCCAGACACCTCCAGCTAGTCTCTCATTGGTTCTCGCTATTCCTGTTCATCTTCCGCAGAAATTGCAAACTGGGCCAAACAGGAGGTTAAAGGGACTGACTCTCCAAGTCGGGAGAGTGTTAGTAAAGCGTCTGGAATGTTGCACCCGAGTACCAGGGTACGAAAACTGAGACATATTTGAAAACGTCTCCCGATCACATGGTTGATCATACTCTAGGTTCCACATGCATGTTTTAGCTGAAGGAAGAATACCTTAAACCTGGAGAGTTGAGACCCGTGTAATGGGTACCATGCAATATGACTTCAAAGGGTCTTCATTTGCTCACCGAACCTCTCCAATCCTATTACTGCTGCGTTTATGTCCCTGTACACATGCTTGATTCTCTTTCGGAGACATAGTAATCCATAGGTTTTAAGATACTTAAGAGTCAGGTACATTCTTAGGCGTTTAATATGCGGTGTTGAGTCCATTTCGTTGAGCAAGGAGTAGCTCTTGTCTATTCCATATTTGGCTTAAGGAACTTTATCTGTGCTCATTTCAATCTCTGGTTTTATGCAGCACCCCAACTCACCTTTACCCTTAAACAAGCATAAGTTGGTTTTCTAAATTTGAGACCCTGTTCTGTTCTGTAATTCAGTTCCTGTGTAGCCAAGTTTACATTCCGTGTATTACTGATATCTTATGATGTTTCTTTTTCTGTGTGACTTATTTCAGTTAGAATCATCGTACCTGAATCCACTCATTGTGCTGCTACGGGCCTGATGACATAGATTTCACTGCTGAGTGATACTGCATTGTACGTAAGTACCACAAGTTCTTTATCCATTTTTCACTTTCTGTGATATTGAACTTGTACGGTAAACGAGGTTCTTGTAAACAGAGGCGTCCCAAACTTTGGGGTGGCTGTATCTTTTTGATTTTAATTTCCCTAAGCTATAGGACCATAAGTGGAAGTGCCCTAGGCTCTGTTGCTTTGTTTTTTAGATGTTTCAGGAAACACCATACACTTCTCCCAAGTGTCTGTTGGCAATTTACATCCCGCCCATCAGCATAACAAGGCTCCCAGTTCTCCATGGCCTGTCCTGCCTTTCTGGATTTTACACTTTTTTCAGATGGCCCTTTTGACCGGGGGGAAGTGAGACTTCATTGTAGTGCAGATTTCCTTTGCAAGCTTGCTTGGTTGGCCAAAAAGGGCGTATGCGTTTTTTCCTGAATATATTCAGGAAAAAACGCATACGCCCTTTTTGGCCAAGTGCATCATTGTGGACGTTCTGCCTCTTTTCCTATGCTTTCAATGCAATTCCAGTCTACCTCCTGAAATCGGTTTCCTGCAATTCTGCCCCGCTTTCAAGTCCTCTTGGCAGCCTTACTTCAGTATATTTTTGTACGATAGCTGTCATTTATAACTCTGCAGGTTTGTGAATTACAGTGCCCCTGAGCTCCTTTCTTCAACTCGCTTTCTTGTGACCTGGCCGCAACACCGCAGGATGGCTTCAGGCCCTAATCTGGTTCCGGCATGGCACGCTGAGCCTTTGGTTATTTCCTCTTCCTGGTGGGAAATGAGAGTTAAATTTGCCCGTCCAGACACCTCCAGCTAGTCTCTCATTGGTTCTCGCTATTCCTGTTCATCTTCCGCAGAAATTGCAAACTGGGCCAAACAGGAGGTTAAAGGGACTGACTCTCCAAGTCGGGAGAGTGTTAGTAAAGCGTCTGGAATGTTGCACCCGAGTACCAGGGTACGAAAACTGAGACATATTTGAACACGTCTCCCGATCACATGGTTGATCATACTCTAGGTTCCACATGCATGTTTTAGCTGAAGGAAGAATACCTTAAACCTGGGTAGTTAAAACCCGTGGAATGGGTATCATGCAATGTGACTTCAAAGGGTCTTCATTTGCTCACCGAACCTCTCCAATCCTATCACTGCTGCGTTTATGTCCCTGTACACATGCTTGATTCTCTTTCGGAGACATAGCAATCCATAGGTTTTAAGATACTTAAGAGTCAGGTACATTCTTAGGCGTTTAATATGCGGTGTTGAGTCCATTTCATTGAGCAAGGAGTAGCTCTTGTCTATTCCATATTTGGCTTAAGGAACTTTATCTGTGCTCATTTCAATCTCTGCTTTTATGCAGCACCCCAACTCACCTTTACCCTTAAACAAGCATAAGTTGGTTTTCTAAATTTGAGACCCTGTTCTGTTCTGTAATTCAGTTCCTGTGTAGCCAAGTTTACATTCCGTGTATTACTGATATCTTATGATGTTTCTTTTTCTGTGTGACTTATTTCAGTTAGAATCATCGTACCTGAATCCACTCATTGTGCTGCTACGGGCCTGATGACATAGATTTCACTGCTGAGTGATACTGCATTGTACGTAAGTACCACAAGTTCTTTATCCATTTTTCACTTTCTGTGATATTGAACTTGTACGGTAAACGAGGTTCTTGTAAACAGAGGCGTCCCAAACATTGGGGTGGCTGTATCTTTTTGATTTTAATTTCCCTAAGCTATAGGACCATAAGTGGAAGTGCCCTAGGCTCTGTTGCTTTGTTTTTTAGATGTTTCAGGAAACACCATACACTTCTCCCGAGTGTCTGTTGGCAATGTACATCCCGCCCATCAGCATAACAAGGCTCCCAGTTCTCCATGGCCTGTCCTGCCTTTCTGGATTTTACACTTTTTTCAGATGGCCCTTTTGACCGGGGGGAAGTGAGACTTCATTGTAGTGCAGATTTCCTTTGCAAGCTTGCTTGGTTGGCCAAAAAGGGCGTATGCGTTTTTTCCTGAATATATTCAGGAAAAAACGCATACGCCCTTTTTGGCCAAGTGCATCATTGTGGACGTTCTGCCTCTTTTCCTATGCTTTCAATGCAATTCCAGTCTACCTCCTGAAATCGGTTTCCTGCAATTCTGCCCCGCTTTCAAGTCCTCTTGGCAGCCTTACTTCAGTATATTTTTGGACGATAGTTGTCATTTATAACTCTGCAGGTTTGTGAATTACAGTGCCCCTGAGCTCCTTTCTTCAACTCGCTTTCTTGTGAGCTGGCCGCAACACCGCAGGATGGCTTCAGGCCCTAATCTGGTTCCGGCACGGCACGCTGAGCCTTTGGTTATTTCCTCTTCCTGGTGGGAAATGAGAGTTAAATTTGCCCGTCCAGACACCTCCAGCTAGTCTCTCATTGGTTCTCGCTATTCCTGTTCATCTTCCGCAGAAATTGCAAACTGGGCCAAACAGGAGGTTAAAGGGACTGACTCTCCAAGTCGGGAGAGTGTTAGTAAAGCGTCTGGAATGTTGCACCCGAGTACCAGGGTACGAAAACTGAGACATATTTGAACACGTCTCCCGATCACATGGTTGATCATACTCTAGGTTCCACATGCATGTTTTAGCTGAAGGAAGAATACCTTAAACCTGGGTAGTTGAAACCCGTGGAATGGGTACCATGCAATATGACTTCAAAGGGTCTTCATTTGCTCACCGAACCTCTCCAATCCTATCACTGCTGCGTTTATGTCCCTGTACACATGCTTGATTCTCTTTTGGAGACATAGCAATCCATAGGTTCTAAGATACTTAAGAGTCAGGTACATTCTTAGGCGTTTAATATGCGGTGTTGAGTCCATTTCGTTGAGCAAGGAGTAGCTCTTGTCTATTCCATATTTGGCTTAAGGAACTTTATCTGTGCTCATTTCAATCTCTGGTTTTATGCAGCACCCCAACTCACCTTTACCCTTAAACAAGCATAAGTTGGTTTTCTAAATTTGAGACCCTGTTCTGTTCTGTAATTCAGTTCCTGTGTAGCCAAGTTTACATTCCGTGTATTACTGATATCTTATGATGTTTCTTTTTCTGTGTGACTTATTTCAGTTAGAATCATCGTACCTGAATCCACTCATTGTGCTGCTACGGGCCTGATGACATAGATTTCACTGCTGAGTGATACTGCATTGTACGTAAGTACCACAAGTTCTTTATCCATTTTTCACTTTCTGTGATATTGAACTTGTACGGTAAACGAGGTTCTTGTAAACAGAGGCGTCCCAAACATTGGGGTGGCTGTATCTTTTTGATTTTAATTTCCCTAAGCTATAGGACCATAAGTGGAAGTGCCCTAGGCTCTGTTGCTTTGTTTTTTAGACGTTTCAGGAAACACCATACACTTCTCCCGAGTGTCTGTTGGCAATTTACATCCCGCCCATCAGCATAACAAGGCTCCCAGTTCTCCATGGCCTGTCCTGCCTTTCTGGATTTTACACTTTTTTCAGATGGCCCTTTTGACCGGGGGGAAGTGAGACTTCATTGTAGTGCAGATTTCCTTTGCAAGCTTGCTTGGTTGGCCAAAAAGGGCGTATGCGTTTTTTCCTGAATATATTCAGGAAAAAACGCATACGCCCTTTTTGGCCAAGTGCATCATTGTGGACGTTCTGCCTCTTTTCCTATGCTTTCAATGCAATTCCAGTCTACCTCCTGAAATCGGTTTCCTGCAATTCTGCCCCGCTTTCAAGTCCTCTTGGCAGCCTTACTTCAGTATATTTTTGGACGATAGTTGTATTTTATAACTCTGCAGGTTTGTGAATTACAGTACCCCTGAGCTCCTTTCTTCAACTCGTTTTCTTGTGAGCTGGCCGCAACACCGCAGGATGGCTTCAGGCCCTAATCTGGTTCCGGCACGGCACGCTGAGCCTTTGGTTATTTCCTCTTCCTGGTGGGAAATGAGAGTTAAATTTGCCCGTCCAGACACCTCCAGCTAGTCTCTCATTGGTTCTCGCTATTCCTGTTCATCTTCCGCAGAAATTGCAAACTGGGCCAAACAGGAGGTTAAAGGGACTGACTCTCCAAGTCGGGAGAGTGTTAGTAAAGCGTCTGGAATGTTGCACCCGAGTACCAGGGTACGAAAACTGAGACATATTTGAACACGTCTCCCGATCACATGGTTGATCATACTCTAGGTTCCACATGCATGTTTTAGCTGAAGGAAGAATACCTTAAACCTGGGTAGTTGAAACCCGTGGAATGGGTACCATGCAATATGACTTCAAAGGGTCTTCATTTGCTCACCGAACCTCTCCAATCCTATCACTGCTGCGTTTATGTCCCTGTACACATGCTTGATTCTCTTTCGGAGACATAGCAATCCATAGGTTTTAAGATACTTAAGAGTCAGGTACATTCTTAGGCGTTTAATATGCGGTGTTGAGTCCATTTCGTTGAGCAAGGAGTAGCTCTTGTCTATTCCATATTTGGCTTAAGGAACTTTATCTGTGCTCATCTCAATCTCTGGTTTTATGCAGCACCCCAACTCACCTTTCCCCTTAAGCAAGCATAAGTTGGTTTTCTAAATTTGAGACCCTGTTCTGTTTTGGAATTCAGTTCCTGTGTAGCCAAGTTTACATTCCGTGTATTAGTGATATCTTATGATGTTTCTTTTTCTGTGTGACTTATTTCAGTTAGAATCATCGTACCTGAATCCACTCATTATGCTGCTACGGGCCTGATGACATAGATTTCATTGCTGAGTGATACTGCATTGTACGTAAGTACCACAAGTTCTTTATCCATTTTTCACTTTCTGTGATATTGAACTTGTACGGTAAACGAGGTTCTTGTAAACAGAGGCGTCCCAAACATTGGGGTGGCTGTATCTTTTTGATTTTAATTTCCCTAAGCTATAGGACCATAAGTGGAAGTGCCCTAGGCTTTGTTGCTTTGTTTTTTAGATGTTTCAGGAAACACCATACACTTCTCCCGAGTGTCTGTTGGCAATGTACATCCCGCCCATCAGCATAACAAGGCTCCCAGTTCTCCATGGCCTGTCCTGCCTTTCTGGATTTTACACTTTTTTCAGATGGCCCTTTTGACCGGGGGGAAGTGAGACTTCATTGTAGTGCAGATTTCCTTTGCAAGCTTGCTTGGTTGGCCAAAAAGGGCGTATGCGTTTTTTCCTGAATATATTCAGGAAAAAACGCATACGCCCTTTTTGGCCAAGTGCATCATTGTGGACGTTCTGCCTCTTTTCCTATGCTTTCAATGCAATTCCAGTCTACCTCCTGAAATCGGTTTCCTGCAATTCTGCCCCGCTTTCAAGTCCTCTTGGCAGCCTTACTTCAGTATATTTTTGGACGATAGTTGTCATTTATAACTCTGCAGGTTTGTGAATTACAGTGCCCCTGAGCTCCTTTCTTCAACTCGCTTTCTTGTGAGCTGGCCGCAACACCGCAGGATGGCTTCAGGCCCTAATCTGGTTCCGGCACGGCACGCTGAGCCTTTGGTTATTTCCTCTTCCTGGTGGGAAATGAGAGTTAAATTTGCCCGTCCAGACACCTCCAGCTAGTCTCTCATTGGTTCTCGCTATTCCTGTTCATCTTCCGCAGAAATTGCAAACTGGGCCAAACAGGAGGTTAAAGGGACTGACTCTCCAAGTCGGGAGAGTGTTAGTAAAGCGTCTGGAATGTTGCACCCGAGTACCAGGGTACGAAAACTGAGACATATTTGAACACGTCTCCCGATCACATGGTTGATCATACTCTAGGTTCCACATGCATGTTTTAGCTGAAGGAAGAATACCTTAAACCTGGGTAGTTGAAACCCGTGGAATGGGTACCATGCAATATGACTTCAAAGGGTCTTCATTTGCTCACCGAACCTCTCCAATCCTATCACTGCTGCGTTTATGTCCCTGTACACATGCTTGATTCTCTTTTGGAGACATAGCAATCCATAGGTTCTAAGATACTTAAGAGTCAGGTACATTCTTAGGCGTTTAATATGCGGTGTTGAGTCCATTTCGTTGAGCAAGGAGTAGCTCTTGTCTATTCCATATTTGGCTTAAGGAACTTTATCTGTGCTCATTTCAATCTCTGGTTTTATGCAGCACCCCAACTCACCTTTACCCTTAAACAAGCATAAGTTGGTTTTCTAAATTTGAGACCCTGTTCTGTTCTGTAATTCAGTTCCTGTGTAGCCAAGTTTACATTCCGTGTATTACTGATATCTTATGATGTTTCTTTTTCTGTGTGACTTATTTCAGTTAGAATCATCGTACCTGAATCCACTCATTGTGCTGCTACGGGCCTGATGACATAGATTTCACTGCTGAGTGATACTGCATTGTACGTAAGTACCACAAGTTCTTTATCCATTTTTCACTTTCTGTGATATTGAACTTGTACGGTAAACGAGGTTCTTGTAAACAGAGGCGTCCCAAACATTGGGGTGGCTGTATCTTTTTGATTTTAATTTCCCTAAGCTATAGGACCATAAGTGGAAGTGCCCTAGGCTCTGTTGCTTTGTTTTTTAGATGTTTCAGGAAACACCATACACTTCTCCCGAGTGTCTGTTGGCAATTTACATCCCGCCCATCAGCATAACAAGGCTCCCAGTTCTCCATGGCCTGTCCTGCCTTTCTGGATTTTACACTTTTTTCAGATGGCCCTTTTGACCGGGGGGAAGTGAGACTTCATTGTAGTGCAGATTTCCTTTGCAAGCTTGCTTGGTTGGCCAAAAAGGGCGTATGCGTTTTTTCCTGAATATATTCAGGAAAAAACGCATACGCCCTTTTTGGCCAAGTGCATCATTGTGGACGTTCTGCCTCTTTTCCTATGCTTTCAATGCAATTCCAGTCTACCTCCTGAAATCGGTTTCCTGCAATTCTGCCCCGCTTTCAAGTCCTCTTGGCAGCCTTACTTCAGTATATTTTTGGACGATAGTTGTATTTTATAACTCTGCAGGTTTGTGAATTACAGTACCCCTGAGCTCCTTTCTTCAACTCGTTTTCTTGTGAGCTGGCCGCAACACCGCAGGATGGCTTCAGGCCCTAATCTGGTTCCGGCACGGCACGCTGAGCCTTTGGTTATTTCCTCTTCCTGGTGGGAAATGAGAGTTAAATTTGCCCGTCCAGACACCTCCAGCTAGTCTCTCATTGGTTCTCGCTATTCCTGTTCATCTTCCGCAGAAATTGCAAACTGGGCCAAACAGGAGGTTAAAGGGACTGACTCTCCAAGTCGGGAGAGTGTTAGTAAAGCGTCTGGAATGTTGCACCCGAGTACCAGGGTACGAAAACTGAGACATATTTGAACACGTCTCCCGATCACATGGTTGATCATACTCTAGGTTCCACATGCATGTTTTAGCTGAAGGAAGAATACCTTAAACCTGGGTAGTTGAAACCCGTGGAATGGGTACCATGCAATATGACTTCAAAGGGTCTTCATTTGCTCACCGAACCTCTCCAATCCTATCACTGCTGCGTTTATGTCCCTGTACACATGCTTGATTCTCTTTCGGAGACATAGCAATCCATAGGTTTTAAGATACTTAAGAGTCAGGTACATTCTTAGGCGTTTAATATGCGGTGTTGAGTCCATTTCGTTGAGCAAGGAGTAGCTCTTGTCTATTCCATATTTGGCTTAAGGAACTTTATCTGTGCTCATCTCAATCTCTGGTTTTATGCAGCACCCCAACTCACCTTTCCCCTTAAGCAAGCATAAGTTGGTTTTCTAAATTTGAGACCCTGTTCTGTTTTGGAATTCAGTTCCTGTGTAGCCAAGTTTACATTCCGTGTATTAGTGATATCTTATGATGTTTCTTTTTCTGTGTGACTTATTTCAGTTAGAATCATCGTACCTGAATCCACTCATTATGCTGCTACGGGCCTGATGACATAGATTTCATTGCTGAGTGATACTGCATTGTACGTAAGTACCACAAGTTCTTTATCCATTTTTCACTTTCTGTGATATTGAACTTGTACGGTAAACGAGGTTCTTGTAAACAGAGGCGTCCCAAACTTTGGGGTGGCTGTGTCTTTTTGATTTTAATTTCCCTAAGCTATAGGACCATAAGTGGAAGTGCCCTAGGCTCTGTTGCTTTGTTTCTTAGATGTTTCAGGAAACACCATACACTTCTCCCGAGTGTCTGTTGGCAATTTACATCCCGCCCATCAGCATAACAAGGCTCCCAGTTCTCCATGGCCTGTCCTGCCTTTCTGGATTTTACACTTTTTTCAGATGGCCCTTTTGACCGGGGGGAAGTGAGACTTCATTGTAGTGCAGATTTCCTTTGCAAGTTTGCTTGGTTGGCCAAAAAGGGCGTATGCGTTTTTTCCTGAATATATTCAGGAAAAAACGCATACGCCCTTTTTGGCCAAGTGCATCATTGTGGACGTTCTGCCTCTTTTCCTATGCTTTCAATGCAATTCCAGTCTACCTCCTGAAATCGGTTTCCTGCAATTCTGCCCCGCTTTCAAGTCCTCTTGGCAGCCTTACTTCAGTATATTTTTGGACGATAGCTGTCATTTATAACTCTGCAGGTTTGTGAATTACAGTGCCCCTGAGCTCCTTTCTTCAACTCGCTTTCTTTTGAGCTGGCCGCAACACCGCAGGATGGCTTCAGGCCCTAATCTCATTCCGGCACGGCACGCTGAGCCTTTGGTTATTTCCTCTTCCTGGTGGGAAATGAGAGTTAAATTTGCCCGTCCAGACACCTCCAGCTAGTCTCTCATTGGTTCTCCCTATTGCTGTTCATCTTCCGCAGAAATTGCAAACTGGGCCAAACAGGAGGTTAAAGGAGCTGACTCTCCAAGTGGGGAGAGTGTTAGTAAAGCGTCTGGAATGTTGCACCCGAGTACCAGGGGAGGAAAACTGAGACATATTTGAACACGTCTCCCGATCACATGGTTGATCATACTCTGGGTTCCACATGCATGTTTTAGCTGAAGGAAGAATACCTTAAACCTGGGTAGCTGAAACCCGTGTAATGGGTACCATGCAATATGACTTCAAAGGGTCTTCATTTGCTCACCGAACCTCTCCAATCCTATCACTGCTGCGTTTATGCCCCTGTACACACGCTTGATTCTCTTTTGGAGACATAGCAATCCATAGGTTTTAAGATGCTTACTAGTCAGGTACATTCTTAGGCGTTTAATATGGGATGTTGAGTCCATTTCATTGAGCAAGGAGTAGCTCTTGCCTATTCCATATTTGGCTTAAGGAAATTTATCTGTGCTCATTTCAATCTCTGGTTTTATGCAGCACCCCAACTCACCTTTCCCCTTAAGCAAGCATAAGTTGGTTTTCTAAATTTGAGACCCTGTTCTGTTTTGGAATTCAGTTCCTGTGTAGACAAGTTTACATTCCGTGTATTACTGATATCTTATGATGTTTCTTTTTCTGTGTGACTTATTTCAGTTAGAATCATCGTACCTGAATCCACTCATTATGCTGCTACGGGCCTGATGACATAGATTTCATTGCTGAGTGATACTGCATTGTACGTAAGTACCACAACTTCTTTATCCATTTTTCAATTTCTGTGATATTGAACTTGTACGGTAAACGAGGTTCTTGTAAACAGAGGCGTCCCAAACTTTGGGTTGGCTGTGTCTTTTTTGTTTTAATTTCCCTAAGCTATAGGACCATAAGTGGAAGTGCCCTAGGCTCTGTTGCTTTGTTTTTTAGATGTTTCAGGAAACACCATACACTTCTCCCAAGTGTCTGTTGGCAGTTTACATCCCACCCATCAGCATAACAAGGCTCCCAGTTCTCCATGGCCTGTCCTGCCTTTCTGGATTTTACACTTTTTTCCGATGGTCCTTTTGACCGGGGGGAAGTGAGACTTCATTGTAGTGCAGATTTCCTTTGCAAGCTTGCTTGGTTGGCCAAAAAGGACGTATGCGTTTTTTCCTGAATATATTCAGGAAAAAACGCATATGCACTTTTTGGCCAAGTGCATCATTGTGGACGTTCTGCCTCTTTTCCTATGCTTTCAATGCAATTCCAGTCTACCTCCTGAAATCGGTTTCCTGCAATTCTGCCCCGCTTTCAAGTCCTCTTGGCAGCCTTACTTCAGTATATTTTTGGACGATAGCTGTCATTTATAACTCTGCAGGTTTGTGAATTACAGTGCCCCTGAGCTCCTTTCTTCAATTCGCTTTCTTTTGAGCTGGCCGCAACACCACAGGATGGCTTCAGGCCCTAATCTGGTTCCGGCACAGCACGCTGAGCCTTTGGTTATTTCCTCTTCCTGGTGGGAAATGAGAGTTAAATTTGCCCGTCCAGACACCTCCAGCTAGTCTCTCATTGGTTCTGGCTATTCCTGTTCATCTTCCGCAGAAATTGCAAATTGGGCCAAACAGGAGGTTAAAGGCGCTGATTCTCCAAGTGGGGAGAGTGTTAGAAAAGCATCTTGAATGTTGCACCCGACTACCAGGGGAGGAAAACTGAGACATATTTGAACACGTCTCCCGTTCACACGGTTGATCATACTCTGGGTTCCACATGCATGTTTTAGCTGAAGGAAGAATACCTTAAACCTGGAGAGTTGAGACCCGTGTAATGGGTACCATGCAATATGACTTCAAAGGGTCTTCATTTGCTCACCGAACCTCTCCAATCCTATCACTGCTGCGTTTATGCCCCTGTACACACGCTTGATTCTCTTTTGGAGACATAGCAATCCATAGGTTTTAAGATACTTACTAGTCAGGTACATTCTTAGGCGTTTAATATGGGGTGTTGAGTCCATTTCGTTGAGCAAGGAGTAGCTCTTGTCTATTCCATATTTGGCTTAAGGAACTTTATCTGTGCTCATTTCAATCTCTGGTTTTATGCAGCACCCCAACTCACCTTTCCCCTTAAGCAAGCATAAGTTGGTTTTCTAAATTTGAGACCCTGTTCTGTTTTGGAATTCAGTTCCTGTGTAGCCAAGTTTACATTCCGTGTATTAGTGATATCTTATGAAGTTTCTTTTTCTGTGTGACTTATTTCAGTTAGAATCATCGTACCTGAATCCACTCATTATGCTGCTACGGGCCAGATGACATAGATTTCATTGCTGAGTGATACTGCATTGTACGTAAGTACCACAAGTTCTTTATCCATTTTTCACTTTCTGCGATGTTGAACTTGTACTGTAAATGAGGTTCTTGTAAACAGAGGCGTCCCAAACTTTGGGGTGGCTGTGTCTTTTTGATTTTAATTTCCCTAAGCTATAGGACCATAAGTGGAAGTGCCCTAGGCTCTGTTGCTTTGTTTTTTAGATGTTTCAGGAAACACCATACACTTCTCCCGAGTGTCTGTTGGCAACTTACATCCTGCCCATCAGCATAACAAGGCTCCCAGTTCTCCATGGCCTGTCCTGCCTTTCTGGATTTTACACTTTTTTCAGATGGCCCTTTTGACCGGGGGGAAGTGAGACTTCATTGTAGTGCAGATTTCCATTGCAAGCTTGCTTGGTTGGCCAAAAAGGGCGTATGCCTTTTTTCCTGAATATATTCAGGAAAAAACGCATACGCCCTTTTTGGTCAAGTGCATCATTGTGGACGTTCTGCCTCTTTTCCTATGCTTTCAATGCAATTCCAGTCTACCTCCTGAAATCGGTTTCCTGCAATTCTGTCCCGATTTGAAGTCCTCTTGGCAGCCTTACTTCAGTATATTTTTGGACGATAGCTGTCATTTATAACTCTGCAGGTTTGTGAATTACAGTGCCCCTGAGGTCCTTTCTTCAACTCGCTTTCTTGTGAGGTGGCCGCAACACCGCAGGATGGCTTCAGGCCCTAATCTGGTTCCGGCACGGCACGCTGAGCCTTTGGTTATTTCCTCTTCCTGGTGGGAAATGAGAGTTAAATTTGCCCGTCCAGACACCTCCAGCTAGTCTCTCATTGGTTCTCCCTATTCCTGTTCATCTTCCGCAGGAATTGCAAACTGGGCCAAACAGGAGGTTAAAGGGACTGACTCTCCAAGTGGGGAGAGTGTTAGTAAAGCGTCTGGAATGTTGCACCCGAGTACCAGGATACGAAAACTGAGACATATTTGAACACGTCTCCCGATCACATGGTTGATCATACTCTAGGTTCCACATGCTTGTTTTAGCTGAAGGAAGAATACCTTTAACCTGGATAGTTGAAACCCGTGGAATGGGTACCATGCAATATGACTTCAAAGGGTCTTCATTTGCTCACCGAACCTCTCCAATCCTATCACTGCTGCGTTTATGCCCCTGTACACACGCTTGATTCTCTTTTGGAGACATAGCAATCCATAGGTTTTAAGGTACTTACTAGTCAGGTACATTCTTAGGCGTTTAATATGGGGTGTTGAGTCCATTTCGTTGAGCAAGGAGTAGCTCTTGTCTATTCCATATTTGGCTTAAGGAACTTTATCTGTGCTCATTTCAATCTCTGGTTTTATGCAGCACCCCAACTCACCTTTCCCCTTAAGCAAGCATAAGTTGGTTTTCTAAATTTGAGACCCTGTTCTGTTTTGGAATTCAGTTCCTGTGTAGCCAAGTTTACATTCCGTGTATTAGTGATATCTTATGATGTTTCTTTTTCTGTGTGACTTATTTCAGTTAGAATCATCGTACCTGAATCCACTCATTATGCTGCTACGGGTCAGATGACATAGATTTCATTGCTGAGTGATACTGCATTGTACGTAAGTACCACAAGTTCTTTATCAATTTTTCACTTTCTGCGATGTTGAACTTGTACTGTAAATGAGGTTCTTGTAAACAGAGGCGTCCCAAACTTTGGGGTGGCTGTGTCTTTTTGATTTTAATTTCCCTAAGCTATAGGACGATAAGTGGAAGTGCCCTAGGCTCTGTTGCTTTGTTTTTTAGATGTTTCAGGAAACACCATACACTTCTCCCGAGTGTCTGTTGGCAATTGACATCCCGCCCATCAGCATAACAAGGCTCCCAGTTCTCCATGGCCTGTCCTGCCTTTCTGGATTTTACACTTTTTTCCGATGGCCCTTTTGACCGGGGGGAAGTGAGACTTCATTGTAGTGCAGATTTCCTTTGCAAGTTTGCTTGGTTGGCCAAAAAGGGCGTATGCCTTTTTTCCTGAATATATTCAGGAAAAAACGCATACGCCCTTTTTGGCCAAGTGCATCATTGTGGACGTTCTGCCTCTTTTCCTATGCTTTCAATGCAATTCCAGTCTACCTCCTGAAATCGGTTTCCTGCAATTCTGCCCCGCTTTCAAGTCCTCTTGGCAGCCTTACTTCAGTATATTTTTGGACGATAGCTGTCATTTATAACTCTGCAGGTTTGTGAATTACAGTGCCCCTGAGCTCCTTTCTTCAACTCTCTTTCTTGTGAGCTGGCCGCAACACCGCAGGATGGCTTCAGGCCCTAATCTGGTTCCGGCACGGCACGCTGACCCTTTGGTTATTTCCTCTTCCTGGTGGGAAATGAGAGTTAAATTTGCCCGTCCAGACACCTCCAGCTAGTCTCTCATTGGTTCTCCCTATTCCTGTTCATCTTCCGCAGAAATTGCAAACTGGGCCAAACAGGAGGTTAAAGGCGCTGACTCTCCAAGTGGGGAGAGTGTTAGTAAAGCGTCTGGAATGTTGCACCCGAGTACCAGGGGAGGAAAACTGAGACATATTTGAACACGTGTCCCGATCACATGGTTGATCATACTCTGGGTTCCACATGCATGTTTTAGCTGAAGGAAGAATACCTTAAACCTGGAGAGTTGATACCCGTGTAATGGGTACCATGCAATATGACTTCAAAGGGTCTTCATTTGCTCACCGAACCTCTCCAATCCTATCACTGCTGCGTTTATGCCCCTGTACACACGCTTGATTCTCTTTCGGAGACATAGCAATCCATAGGTTTTAAGATACTTACTAGTCAGGTATATTCTTAGGCGTTTAATATGGGGTGTTGAATCCATTTCGTTGAGCAAGGAGTAGCTCTTGTCTATTCCATATTTGGCTTAAGGAACTTTATCTGTGCTCATTTCAATCTCTGGTTTTATGCAGCACCCCAACTCACCTTTCCCCTTAAGCAAGCATAAGTTGGTTTTCTAAATTTGAGACCCTGTTCTGTTTTGGAATTCAGTTCCTGTGTAGCCCAGTTTACATTCCGTGTATTAGTGATATCTTATGATGTTCCTTTTTCTGTGTGACTTATTTCAGTTAGAATCATCGTACCTGAATCCACTCATTATGCTGCTACGGGCCTGATGACATAGATTTCATTGCTGAGTGATACTGCATTGTACGTAAGTACCACAAGTTCTTTATCCATTTTTCACTTTCTGTGATATGGAACTTGTACTGTAAACGAGGTTCTTGTAAACAGAGGCGTCTGAAACTTTGGGGTGGCTGTGTCTTTTTGATTTTAATTTCCCTAAGCTATAAGACCATAAGTGGAAGTGCCCTAGGCTCTGTTGCTTTGTTTTTTAGATGTTTCAGGAAACACCATACACTTCTCCCGAGTGTCTGTTGGCAATTTACATCCCGCCCATCAGCATAACAAGGCTCCCAGTTCTCCATGGCCTGTCCTGCCTTTCTGGATTTTACACTTTTTTCAGATGGCCCTTTTGACCGGGGGGAAGTGAGACTTCATTGTAGTGCCGATTTCCATTGCAAGCTTGCTTGGTTGGCCAAAAAGGGCGCATGCGTTTTTTCCTGAATATATTCAGGAAAAAACGCATGCGCCCTTTTTGGCCAAGTGCATCATTGTGGACGTTCTGCCTCTTTTCCTATGCTTGAATTGCAGTTCCAGTCTACCTCCTGAAATCGGTTTCCTGCAATTCTGCCCCGCTTTCAAGTCCTCTTGGCAGCCTTACTTCAGTATATTTTTGGACGATAGCTGTCATTTATAACTCTGCAGGTTTGTGAATTACAGTGCCCCTGAGCTCCTTTCTTCAACTCGCTTTCTGGTGAGCTGGCCGCAACACCGCAGGATGGCTTCAGGCCCTAATCTGTTTCCGGCACGGCACGCTGAGCCTTTGGTTATTTCCTCTTCCTGGTGGGAAATGAGAGTTAAATTTGCCCGTCGAGACACCTCCAGCTAGTCTGTCATTGGTTCTCCCTATTCCTGTTCATCTTCCGCAGAAATTGCAAACTGGGCCAAACAGGAGGTTAAAGGCGCTGACTCTCTAAGTGGGGAGAGTGTTAGTAAAGCGTCTGGAATGTTACACCCGAGTACCAGGGTACGAAAACTGAGACATATTTGAACACGTCTGCTATTCACATGGTTGATCATACTCTGGGTTCCACATGCATGTTTTAGCTGAAGGAAGAATACCTTAAACCTGGAGAGTTGAGACCCGTGGAATGGGTACCATGCAATATGACTTCAAAGGGTCTTCATTTGCTCACCGAACCTCTCCAATCCTATCAGTGCTGCGTTTATGCCCCTGTACACACGCTTGATTCTCTTTTGGAGACATAGCAATCCATAGGTTTTAAGATACTTACTAGTCAGGTACATTCTTTGGCGTTTAATATGGGGTGTTGAGTCCATTTCGTTGAGCAAGGAGTAGCTCTTGTCTATTCCATATTTGGCTTAAGGAACTTTATCTGTGCTCATTTCAATCTCTGGTTTTATGTAGCACCCCAACTCACCTTTCCCCTTAAGCAAGCATAAGTTGATTTTCTAAATTTGAGACCCTGTTCTGTTTTGGAATTCAGTTCCTGTGTAGCCAAGTTTACATTCCGTGTATTACTGATATCTTATGATGTTTCTTTTTCTGTGTGACTTATTTCAGTTAGAATCATCATACCTGAATCCACTCATTGTGCTGCTAAGGGCCTGATGACATAGATTTCATTGCTGAGTGATATTGCTTTGTAAGTAAATACCACAACTTCTTTATCCATTTTTCACTTTCTGTGATGTTGAACTTGTAATGTAAACGAGGTTCTTGTAAACAGAGGCGTCCCAAACTTTGGGGTGGCTGTGTCTTTTTTATTTAAATTTTCCTAAGCTATAGGACCATAAGTGGAAGTGCCCTAGGCTCTGTTGCTTTGTTTTTTAGATGTTTCAGGAAACACCATACACTTCTCCCCAGTGTCTGTTGGCAATTTACATCCCGCCCATCAGCATAACAAGGCTCCCAGTTCTCCATGGCCTGTCCTGCCTTTCTGGATTTTACACTTTTTTCAGATGGCCCTTTTGACCGGGGGGAAGTGAGACTTCATTGTAGTGCAGATTTCCTTTGCAAGCTTGCTTGGTTGGCCAAAGAGGGCGTATGCGTCTTTTCCTGAATATATTCAGGAAAAAACGCATACGCCCTTTTGGCTAAGTGCATCATTGTGGACGTTCTGCCTCTTTTCCTATGCTTTTAATGCAATTCCTGTCTACCTCCTGAAATCGGTTTCCTGCAATTCTGCCCCGCTTTCAAGTCTTCTTGGCAGCCTTACTTCAGTATATTTTTGGACGATAGCTGTCATTTATAACTCTGCAGGTTTGTGAATTACAGTGCCCCTGAGCTCCTTTCTTCAACTCGCTTTCTTGTGAGCTGGCCGCAACACCGCAGGATGGCTTCAGGCCCTAATCTGGTTCCGGCATGGCACGCTGAGCCTTTGCTTAATTCCTCTTCCTGGTGGGAAATGAGAGTTAAATTTGCCCGTCCAGACACCTCCAGCTAGTCTCTCATTGGTTCTCCCTATTCCTGTTCATCTTCCGCAGAAATTGCAAACTGGGCCAAACAGGAGGTTAAAGGCGCTGACTCTCCAAGTGGGGAGAGTGTTAGTAAAGTGTCTGGAATTTTGCACCCGAGTACCAGGGGAGGAAAACTGAGACATATTTGAACACGTCTCCCGTTCACACGGTTGATCATACTCTGGGTTCCACATGCATGTTTTAGCTGAAGGAAGAATACCTTAAACCTGGGTAGTTAAAACCCGTGGAATGGGTACCATGCAATATGACTTCAAAGGGTCTTCATTTGCTCACCGAACCTCTCCAATCCTATCACTGCTGCGTTTATGCCCCTGTACACACGCTTGATTCTCTTTTGGAGACATAGCAATCCATAGGTTTTAAGATACTTACTAGTCAGGTACATTCTTAGGCGTTTAATATGCTGTGTTGAGTCCATTTCATTGAGCAAGGAGTAGCTCTTGTCTATTCCATATTTGGCTTAAGGAACTTTATCTGTGCTCATTTCAATCCTGGTTTTATGCAGCACCCCAACTCACCTTTCCCCTTAAGCAAGCATAAGTTGGTTTTCTAAATTTGAGACCCTGTTCTGTTTTGGAATTCAGTTCCTGTGTAGCCAAGTTTACATTCCGTGTATTAGTGATATCTTATGATGTTTCTTTTTCTGTGTGACTTATTTCAGTTAGAATCATCATACCTGAATCCACTCATTATGCTGCTACGGGCCTGATGACATAGATTTCATTGCTGAGTGATACTGCATTGTACGTAAGTACCACAAGTTCTTTATCCATTTTTCACTTTCTGTGATATTGAACTTGTACTGTAAACGAGGTTCTTGTAAACAGAGGTGTCCCAAACTTTGGGGTGGCTGTGTCTTTTTGATTTTAATTTCCCTAAGCTATAGGACCATAAGTGGAAGTGCCCTAGGCTCTGTTGCTTTGTTTTTTAGATGTTTCAGGAAACACCATACACTTCTCCCGAGTGTCTGTTGGCAATTTACATCCCGCCCATCAGCATAACAAGGCTCCCAGTTCTCCATGGCCCTTCCTGCCTTTCTGGATTTTACACTTTTCTCAGATGGCCCTTTTGACCGGGGGGAAGTGAGACTTCATTGTAGTGCAGATTTCCTTTGCAAGTTTGCTTGGTTGGCCAAAAGGGCGTATGTGTTTTTTCCTGAATATATTCAGGAAAAAACGCATACGCCCTTTTTGGCCAAGTGCATCATTGTGGACGTTCTGCCTCTTTTCCTATGCTTTCAATGCAATTCCAGTCTACCTCCTGAAATCGGTTTCCTGCAATTCTGCCCTGCTTTCAAGTCCTCTTGGCAGCCTTACTTCAGTATATTTTTGGACGATAGCTGTCATGTATAACTCTGCAGGTTTGTGAATTACATTGCCCCTGAGCTCCTTTCTTCAACTCGCTTTCTTGTGACCTGGCCGCAACACCGCAGGATGGCTTCAGCCCCTAATCTGGTTCCGGCACGGTTCGCTGAGCCTTTGGTTATTTCCTCTTCCTGGTGGGAAATGAGAGTTAAATTTGCCCGTCCAGACACCTCCAGCTAGTCTCTCATTGGTTCTCGCTATTCCTGTTCATCTTCCGCAGAAATTGCAAACTGGGCCAAACACGAGGTTAAAGGGACTGACTCTCCAAGTCGGGAGGGTGTTAGTAAAGCGTCTGGAATGTTGCACCCGAGTACCAGGGTACGAAAACTGAGACATATATGAACACGTCTCCCGATCACATGGTTGATCATACTCTAGGTTCCACATGCATATTTTAGCTGAAGGAAGGATACCTTAAACCTGGGTAGTTGAAACCCGTGGAATGGGTACCATGCAATATGACTTCAAAGGGTCTTCATTTGCTCACCGAATCTCTCCAATCCTATCACTGCTGCGTTTATGCCCCTGTACACATGCTTGATTCTCTTTCGGAGACATAGCAATCCATAGGTTTTAAGATACTTACTAGTCAGGTACATTCTTAGGCGTTTAATATGCGGTGTTGAGTCCATTTCGTTGAGCAAGGAGTAGCTCTTGTCTATTCCATATTTGGCTTAAGGAACTTTATCTGTGCTCATTTCAATCTCTGGTTTTATGCAGCACCCCAACTCACCTTTACCCTTAAGCAAGCATAAGTTGGTTTTCTAAATTTGAGACCCTGTTCTGTTCTGTAATTCAGTTCCTGTGTAGCCAAGTTTACATTCCGTGTATTAGTGTTATCTTATGATGTTTCTTTTTCTGTGTGACTTATTTTAGTTAGAATCATCATACCTGAATCCACTCATTATGCTGCTACGGGCCTGATGACATAGATTTCATTGCTGAGTGATACTGCATTGTACGTAAGTACCACAAGTTCTTTATCCATTTTTCACTTTCTGTGATATTGAACTTGTACTGTAAACGAGGTTCTTGTAAACAGAGGCGTCCCAAACTTTGGGGTGGCTGTGTCTTTTTGATTTTAATTTCCCTAAGCTATAGGACCATAAGTGGAAGTGCCCTAGGCTCTGTTGCTTTGTTTATTAGATGTTTCAGGAAACACCATACACTTCTCCCGAGTGTCTGTTGGCAATTTACATCCCGTCCATCAGCATAACAAGGCTCCCAGTTCTCCATGGCCCTTCCTGCCTTTCTGGATTTTACACTTTTCTCAGATGGCCCTTTTGACCGGGGGGAAGTGAGACTTCATTGTAGTGCAGATTTCCTTTGCAAGTTTGCTTGGTTGGCCAAAAAGGGCGTATGTGTTTTTTCCTGAATATATTCAGGAAAAAACGCATACGCCCTTTTTGGCCAAGTGCATCATTGTGGACGTTCTGCCTCTTTTCCTATGCTTTCAATGCAATTCCAGTCTACCTCCTGAAATCGGTTTCCTGCAATTCTGCCCTGCTTTCAAGTCCTCTTGGCAGCCTTACTTCAGTATACTTTTGGACGATAGCTGTCATTTATAACTCTGCAGGTTTGTGAATTACATTGCCCCTGAGCTCCTTTCTTCATCTCGCTTTCTTGTGACCTGGCCGTAACACCGCAGGATGGCTTCAGCCCCTAATCTGGTTCCGGCACGGCTCGCTGAGCCTTTGGTTATTTCCTCTTCCTGGTGGGAAATGAGAGTTAAATTTGCCCGTCCAGACACCTCCAGCTAGTCTCTCATTGGTTCTCGCTATTCCTGTTCATCTTCCGCAGAAATTGCAAACTGGGCCAAACACGAGGTTAAAGGGACTGACTCTCCAAGTCGGGAGGGTGTTAGTAAAGCGTCTGGAATGTTGCACCCGAGTACCAGGGTACGAAAACTGAGACATATATGAACACGTCTCCCGATCACATGGTTGATCATACTCTAGGTTCCACATGCATATTTTAGCTGAAGGAAGGATACCTTAAACCTGGGTAGTTGAAACCCGTGGAATGGGTACCATGCAATATGACTTCAAAGGGTCTTCATTTGCTCACCGAATCTCTCCAATCCTATCACTGCTGCGTTTATGCCCCTGTACACATGCTTGATTCTCTTTCGGAGACATAGCAATCCATAGGTTTTAAGATACTTACTAGTCAGGTACATTCTTAGGCGTTTAATATGCGGTGTTGAGTCCATTTCGTTGAGCAAGGAGTAGCTCTTGTCTATTCCATATTTGGCTTAAGGAACTTTATCTGTGCTCATTTCAATCTCTGGTTTTATGCAGCACCCCAACTCACCTTTACCCTTAAGCAAGCATAAGTTGGTTTTCTAAATTTGAGACCCTGTTCTGTTCTGTAATTCAGTTCCTGTGTAGCCAAGTTTACATTCCTTGTATTAGTGATATCTTATGATGTTTCTTTTTCTGTGTGACTTATTTCAGTTAGAATCATCATACCTGAATCCACTCATTGTGCTGCTAAGGGCCTGATGACATAGATTTCATTGCTGAGTGATATTGCTTTGTAAGTAAATACCACAACTTCTTTATCCATTTTCACTTTCTGCGATGTTGAACTTGTACTGTAAACGAGGTTCTTGTAAACAGAGGCGTCCCAAACTTTGGGGTGGCTGTGTCTTTTTGATTTTAATTTCCCTAAGCTATAGGACCATAAGTGGAAGTGCCCTAGGCTCTGTTGCTTTATTTTTTAGATGTTTCAGGAAACACCATACACTTCTCCCGAGTGGCTGTTGGCAATTTACATCCCGCCCATCAGCATAACAAGGCTCCCAGTTCTCCATGGCCCTTCCTGCCTTTCTGGATTTTACACATTTTTCAGATGGCCCTTTTGACCGGGGGGAAGTGAGACTTCATTGTAGTGCAGATTTCCTTTGCAAGTTTGCTTGGTTGGCCAAAAAGGGCATATCCGTTTTTTCCTGAATATATTCAGGAAAAAACGCATACGCCCTTTTTGGCCAAGTGCATCATTGTGGACGTTCTGCCTCTTTTCCTATGCTTTCAATGCAATTCCAGTCTACCTCCTGAAATCGGTTTCCTGCAATTCTGCCCCGCTTTCAAGTCCTCTTGGCAGCCTTACTTCAGTATATTTTTGGACGATAGCTGTCATTTATAACTCTACAGTTTTGTGAATTACAGTGCCCCTGAGCTCCTTTCTTCAACTCGCTTTCTTGTGAGCTGGCCGCAACACCACAGGATGGCTTCAGGCCCTAATCTGTTTCCGGCACGGCACGCTGAGCCTTTGGTTATTTCCTCTTCCTGGTGGGAAATGAGAGTTAAATTTGCCCGTCGAGACACCTCCAGCTAGTCTGTCATTGGTTCTCCCTATTCCTGTTCATCTTCCGCAGAAATTGCAAACTGGGCCAAACAGGAGGTTAAAGGCGCTGACTCTCCAAGTGGGGAGAGTGTTAGTAAAGCGTCTGGAATGTTGCACCCGAGTACCAGGGGAGGAAAACTGAGACATATTTGAACACGTGTCCCGATCACATGGTTGATCATACTCTGGGTTCCACATGCATGTTTTAGCTGAAGGAAGAATACCTTAAACCTGGAGAGTTGATACCCGTGTAATGGGTACCATGCAATATGACTTCAAAGGGTCTTCATTTGCTCACCGAACCTCTCCAATCCTATCACTGCTGCGTTTATGCCCCTGTACACACGCTTGATTCTCTTTCGGAGACATAGCAATCCATAGGTTTTAAGATACTTACTAGTCAGGTATATTCTTAGGCGTTTAATATGGGGTGTTGAATCCATTTCGTTGAGCAAGGAGTAGCTCTTGTCTATTCCATATTTGGCTTAAGGAACTTTATCTGTGCTCATTTCAATCTCTGGTTTTATGCAGCACCCCAACTCACCTTTCCCCTTAAGCAAGCATAAGTTGGTTTTCTAAATTTGAGACCCTGTTCTGTTTTGGAATTCAGTTCCTGTGTAGCCCAGTTTACATTCCGTGTATTAGTGATATCTTATGATGTTCCTTTTTCTGTGTGACTTATTTCAGTTAGAATCATCGTACCTGAATCCACTCATTATGCTGCTACGGGCCTGATGACATAGATTTCATTGCTGAGTGATACTGCATTGTACGTAAGTACCACAAGTTCTTTATCCATTTTTCACTTTCTGTGATATGGAACTTGTACTGTAAACGAGGTTCTTGTAAACAGAGGCGTCTGAAACTTTGGGGTGGCTGTGTCTTTTTGATTTTAATTTCCCTAAGCTATAAGACCATAAGTGGAAGTGCCCTAGGCTCTGTTGCTTTGTTTTTTAGATGTTTCAGGAAACACCATACACTTCTCCCGAGTGTCTGTTGGCAATTTACATCCCGCCCATCAGCATAACAAGGCTCCCAGTTCTCCATGGCCTGTCCTGCCTTTCTGGATTTTACACTTTTTTCAGATGGCCCTTTTGACCGGGGGGAAGTGAGACTTCATTGTAGTGCCGATTTCCATTGCAAGCTTGCTTGGTTGGCCAAAAAGGGCGCATGCGTTTTTTCCTGAATATATTCAGGAAAAAACGCATGCGCCCTTTTTGGCCAAGTGCATCATTGTGGACGTTCTGCCTCTTTTCCTATGCTTGAATTGCAGTTCCAGTCTACCTCCTGAAATCGGTTTCCTGCAATTCTGCCCCGCTTTCAAGTCCTCTTGGCAGCCTTACTTCAGTATATTTTTGGACGATAGCTGTCATTTATAACTCTGCAGGTTTGTGAATTACAGTGCCCCTGAGCTCCTTTCTTCAACTCGCTTTCTGGTGAGCTGGCCGCAACACCGCAGGATGGCTTCAGGCCCTAATCTGTTTCCGGCACGGCACGCTGAGCCTTTGGTTATTTCCTCTTCCTGGTGGGAAATGAGAGTTAAATTTGCCCGTCGAGACACCTCCAGCTAGTCTGTCATTGGTTCTCCCTATTCCTGTTCATCTTCCGCAGAAATTGCAAACTGGGCCAAACAGGAGGTTAAAGGCGCTGACTCTCTAAGTGGGGAGAGTGTTAGTAAAGCGTCTGGAATGTTACACCCGAGTACCAGGGTACGAAAACTGAGACATATTTGAACACGTCTGCTATTCACATGGTTGATCATACTCTGGGTTCCACATGCATGTTTTAGCTGAAGGAAGAATACCTTAAACCTGGAGAGTTGAGACCCGTGGAATGGGTACCATGCAATATGACTTCAAAGGGTCTTCATTTGCTCACCGAACCTCTCCAATCCTATCAGTGCTGCGTTTATGCCCCTGTACACACGCTTGATTCTCTTTTGGAGACATAGCAATCCATAGGTTTTAAGATACTTACTAGTCAGGTACATTCTTTGGCGTTTAATATGGGGTGTTGAGTCCATTTCGTTGAGCAAGGAGTAGCTCTTGTCTATTCCATATTTGGCTTAAGGAACTTTATCTGTGCTCATTTCAATCTCTGGTTTTATGTAGCACCCCAACTCACCTTTCCCCTTAAGCAAGCATAAGTTGATTTTCTAAATTTGAGACCCTGTTCTGTTTTGGAATTCAGTTCCTGTGTAGCCAAGTTTACATTCCGTGTATTACTGATATCTTATGATGTTTCTTTTTCTGTGTGACTTATTTCAGTTAGAATCATCATACCTGAATCCACTCATTGTGCTGCTAAGGGCCTGATGACATAGATTTCATTGCTGAGTGATATTGCTTTGTAAGTAAATACCACAACTTCTTTATCCATTTTTCACTTTCTGTGATGTTGAACTTGTAATGTAAACGAGGTTCTTGTAAACAGAGGCGTCCCAAACTTTGGGGTGGCTGTGTCTTTTTTATTTAAATTTTCCTAAGCTATAGGACCATAAGTGGAAGTGCCCTAGGCTCTGTTGCTTTGTTTTTTAGATGTTTCAGGAAACACCATACACTTCTCCCCAGTGTCTGTTGGCAATTTACATCCCGCCCATCAGCATAACAAGGCTCCCAGTTCTCCATGGCCTGTCCTGCCTTTCTGGATTTTACACTTTTTTCAGATGGCCCTTTTGACCGGGGGGAAGTGAGACTTCATTGTAGTGCAGATTTCCTTTGCAAGCTTGCTTGGTTGGCCAAAGAGGGCGTATGCGTCTTTTCCTGAATATATTCAGGAAAAAACGCATACGCCCTTTTGGCTAAGTGCATCATTGTGGACGTTCTGCCTCTTTTCCTATGCTTTTAATGCAATTCCTGTCTACCTCCTGAAATCGGTTTCCTGCAATTCTGCCCCGCTTTCAAGTCTTCTTGGCAGCCTTACTTCAGTATATTTTTGGACGATAGCTGTCATTTATAACTCTGCAGGTTTGTGAATTACAGTGCCCCTGAGCTCCTTTCTTCAACTCGCTTTCTTGTGAGCTGGCCGCAACACCGCAGGATGGCTTCAGGCCCTAATCTGGTTCCGGCATGGCACGCTGAGCCTTTGCTTAATTCCTCTTCCTGGTGGGAAATGAGAGTTAAATTTGCCCGTCCAGACACCTCCAGCTAGTCTCTCATTGGTTCTCCCTATTCCTGTTCATCTTCCGCAGAAATTGCAAACTGGGCCAAACAGGAGGTTAAAGGCGCTGACTCTCCAAGTGGGGAGAGTGTTAGTAAAGTGTCTGGAATGTTGCACCCGAGTACCAGGGGAGGAAAACTGAGACATATTTGAACACGTCTCCCGTTCACACGGTTGATCATACTCTGGGTTCCACATGCATGTTTTAGCTGAAGGAAGAATACCTTAAACCTGGGTAGTTAAAACCCGTGGAATGGGTACCATGCAATATGACTTCAAAGGGTCTTCATTTGCTCACCGAACCTCTCCAATCCTATCACTGCTGCGTTTATGCCCCTGTACACACGCTTGATTCTCTTTTGGAGACATAGCAATCCATAGGTTTTAAGATACTTACTAGTCAGGTACATTCTTAGGCGTTTAATATGCTGTGTTGAGTCCATTTCATTGAGCAAGGAGTAGCTCTTGTCTATTCCATATTTGGCTTAAGGAACTTTATCTGTGCTCATTTCAATCCTGGTTTTATGCAGCACCCCAACTCACCTTTCCCCTTAAGCAAGCATAAGTTGGTTTTCTAAATTTGAGACCCTGTTCTGTTTTGGAATTCAGTTCCTGTGTAGCCAAGTTTACATTCCGTGTATTAGTGATATCTTATGATGTTTCTTTTTCTGTGTGACTTATTTCAGTTAGAATCATCATACCTGAATCCACTCATTATGCTGCTACGGGCCTGATGACATAGATTTCATTGCTGAGTGATACTGCATTGTACGTAAGTACCACAAGTTCTTTATCCATTTTTCACTTTCTGTGATATTGAACTTGTACTGTAAACGAGGTTCTTGTAAACAGAGGCGTCCCAAACTTTGGGGTGGCTGTGTCTTTTTGATTTTAATTTCCCTAAGCTATAGGACCATAAGTGGAAGTGCCCTAGGCTCTGTTGCTTTGTTTTTTAGATGTTTCAGGAAACACCATACACTTCTCCCGAGTGTCTGTTGGCAATTTACATCCCGCCCATCAGCATAACAAGGCTCCCAGTTCTCCATGGCCCTTCCTGCCTTTCTGGATTTTACACTTTTCTCAGGTGGCCCTTTTGACCGGGGGGAAGTGAGACTTCATTGTAGTGCAGATTTCCTTTGCAAGTTTGCTTGGTTGGCCAAAAGGGCGTATGTGTTTTTTCCTGAATATATTCAGGAAAAAACGCATACGCCCTTTTTGGCCAAGTGCATCATTGTGGACGTTCTGCCTCTTTTCCTATGCTTTCAATGCAATTCCAGTCTACCTCCTGAAATCGGTTTCCTGCAATTCTGCCCTGCTTTCAAGTCCTCTTGGCAGCCTTACTTCAGTATATTTTTGGACGATAGCTGTCATGTATAACTCTGCAGGTTTGTGAATTACATTGCCCCTGAGCTCCTTTCTTCAACTCGCTTTCTTGTGACCTGGCCGCAACACCGCAGGATGGCTTCAGCCCCTAATCTGGTTCCGGCACGGTTCGCTGAGCCTTTGGTTATTTCCTCTTCCTGGTGGGAAATGAGAGTTAAATTTGCCCGTCCAGACACCTCCAGCTAGTCTCTCATTGGTTCTCGCTATTCCTGTTCATCTTCCGCAGAAATTGCAAACTGGGCCAAACAGGAGGTTAAAGGGACTGACTCTCCAAGTCGGGAGGGTGTTAGTAAAGCGTCTGGAATGTTGCACCCGAGTACCAGGGTACGAAAACTGAGACATATATGAACACGTCTCCCGATCACATGGTTGATCATACTCTAGGTTCCACATGCATATTTTAGCTGAAGGAAGGATACCTTAAACCTGGGTAGTTGAAACCCGTGGAATGGGTACCATGCAATATGACTTCAAAGGGTCTTCATTTGCTCACCGAATCTCTCCAATCCTATCACTGCTGCGTTTATGCCCCTGTACACATGCTTGATTCTCTTTCGGAGACATAGCAATCCATAGGTTTTAAGATACTTACTAGTCAGGTACATTCTTAGGCGTTTAATATGCGGTGTTGAGTCCATTTCGTTGAGCAAGGAGTAGCTCTTGTCTATTCCATATTTGGCTTAAGGAACTTTATCTGTGCTCATTTCAATCTCTGGTTTTATGCAGCACCCCAACTCACCTTTACCCTTAAGCAAGCATAAGTTGGTTTTCTAAATTTGAGACCCTGTTCTGTTCTGTAATTCAGTTCCTGTGTAGCCAAGTTTACATTCCGTGTATTAGTGTTATCTTATGATGTTTCTTTTTCTGTGTGACTTATTTTAGTTAGAATCATCATACCTGAATCCACTCATTATGCTGCTACGGGCCTGATGACATAGATTTCATTGCTGAGTGATACTGCATTGTACGTAAGTACCACAAGTTCTTTATCCATTTTTCACTTTCTGTGATATTGAACTTGTACTGTAAACGAGGTTCTTGTAAACAGAGGCGTCCCAAACTTTGGGGTGGCTGTGTCTTTTTGATTTTAATTTCCCTAAGCTATAGGACCATAAGTGGAAGTGCCCTAGGCTCTGTTGCTTTGTTTATTAGATGTTTCAGGAAACACCATACACTTCTCCCGAGTGTCTGTTGGCAATTTACATCCCGTCCATCAGCATAACAAGGCTCCCAGTTCTCCATGGCCCTTCCTGCCTTTCTGGATTTTACACTTTTCTCAGATGGCCCTTTTGACCGGGGGGAAGTGAGACTTCATTGTAGTGCAGATTTCCTTTGCAAGTTTGCTTGGTTGGCCAAAAAGGGCGTATGTGTTTTTTCCTGAATATATTCAGGAAAAAACGCATACGCCCTTTTTGGCCAAGTGCATCATTGTGGACGTTCTGCCTCTTTTCCTATGCTTTCAATGCAATTCCAGTCTACCTCCTGAAATCGGTTTCCTGCAATTCTGCCCTGCTTTCAAGTCCTCTTGGCAGCCTTACTTCAGTATACTTTTGGACGATAGCTGTCATTTATAACTCTGCAGGTTTGTGAATTACATTGCCCCTGAGCTCCTTTCTTCATCTCGCTTTCTTGTGACCTGGCCGTAACACCGCAGGATGGCTTCAGCCCCTAATCTGGTTCCGGCACGGCTCGCTGAGCCTTTGGTTATTTCCTCTTCCTGGTGGGAAATGAGAGTTAAATTTGCCCGTCCAGACACCTCCAGCTAGTCTCTCATTGGTTCTCGCTATTCCTGTTCATCTTCCGCAGAAATTGCAAACTGGGCCAAACACGAGGTTAAAGGGACTGACTCTCCAAGTCGGGAGGGTGTTAGTAAAGCGTCTGGAATGTTGCACCCGAGTACCAGGGTACGAAAACTGAGACATATATGAACACGTCTCCCGATCACATGGTTGATCATACTCTAGGTTCCACATGCATATTTTAGCTGAAGGAAGGATACCTTAAACCTGGGTAGTTGAAACCCGTGGAATGGGTACCATGCAATATGACTTCAAAGGGTCTTCATTTGCTCACCGAATCTCTCCAATCCTATCACTGCTGCGTTTATGCCCCTGTACACATGCTTGATTCTCTTTCGGAGACATAGCAATCCATAGGTTTTAAGATACTTACTAGTCAGGTACATTCTTAGGCGTTTAATATGCGGTGTTGAGTCCATTTCGTTGAGCAAGGAGTAGCTCTTGTCTATTCCATATTTGGCTTAAGGAACTTTATCTGTGCTCATTTCAATCTCTGGTTTTATGCAGCACCCCAACTCACCTTTCCCCTTAAGCAAGCATAAGTTGGTTTTCTAAATTTGAGACCCTGTTCTGTTCTGTAATTCAGTTCCTGTGTAGCCAAGTTTACATTCCTTGTATTAGTGATATGTTATGATGTTTCTTTTTCTGTGTGACTTATTTCAGTTAGAATCATCATACCTGAATCCACTCATTGTGCTGCTAAGGGCCTGATGACATAGATTTCATTGCTGAGTGATATTGCTTTGTAAGTAAATACCACAACTTCTTTATCCATTTTCACTTTCTGCGATGTTGAACTTGTACTGTAAACGAGGTTCTTGTAAACAGAGGCGTCCCAAACTTTGGGGTGGCTGTGTCTTTTTGATTTTAATTTCCCTAAGCTATAGGACCATAAGTGGAAGTGCCCTAGGCTCTGTTGCTTTATTTTTTAGATGTTTCAGGAAACACCATACACTTCTCCCGAGTGGCTGTTGGCAATTTACATCCCGCCCATCAGCATAACAAGGCTCCCAGTTCTCCATGGCCCTTCCTGCCTTTCTGGATTTTACACATTTTTCAGATGGCCCTTTTGACCGGGGGGAAGTGAGACTTCATTGTAGTGCAGATTTCCTTTGCAAGTTTGCTTGGTTGGCCAAAAAGGGCATATCCGTTTTTTCCTGAATATATTCAGGAAAAAACGCATACGCCCTTTTTGGCCAAGTGCATCATTGTGGACGTTCTGCCTCTTTTCCTATGCTTTCAATGCAATTCCAGTCTACCTCCTGAAATCGGTTTCCTGCAATTCTGCCCCGCTTTCAAGTCCTCTTGGCAGCCTTACTTCAGTATATTTTTGGACGATAGCTGTCATTTATAACTCTACAGTTTTGTGAATTACAGTGCCCCTGAGCTCCTTTCTTCAACTCGCTTTCTTGTGAGCTGGCCGCAACACCACAGGATGGCTTCAGGCCCTAATCTGTTTCCGGCACGGCACGCTGAGCCTTTGGTTATTTCCTCTTCCTGGTGGGAAATGAGAGTTAAATTTGCCCGTCCAGACACCTCCAGCTAGTCTCTCATTGGTTCTCCCTATTCCTGTTCATCTTCCGCAGAAATTGCAAACTGGGCCAAACAGGAGGTTAAAGGCGCTGACTCTCCAAGTGGGGAGAGTGTTAGTAAAGCGTCTGGAATGTTGCACCCGAGTACCAGGGGAGGAAAACTGAGACATATTTGAACACGTGTCCCGATCACATGGTTGATCATACTCTGGGTTCCACATGCATGTTTTAGCTGAAGGAAGAATACCTTAAACCTGGAGAGTTGATACCCGTGTAATGGGTACCATGCAATATGACTTCAAAGGGTCTTCATTTGCTCACCGAACCTCTCCAATCCTATCACTGCTGCGTTTATGCCCCTGTACACACGCTTGATTCTCTTTCGGAGACATAGCAATCCATAGGTTTTAAGATACTTACTAGTCAGGTATATTCTTAGGCGTTTAATATGGGGTGTTGAATCCATTTCGTTGAGCAAGGAGTAGCTCTTGTCTATTCCATATTTGGCTTAAGGAACTTTATCTGTGCTCATTTCAATCTCTGGTTTTATGCAGCACCCCAACTCACCTTTCCCCTTAAGCAAGCATAAGTTGGTTTTCTAAATATGAGACCCTGTTCTGTTTTGGAATTCAGTTCCTGTGTAGCCCAGTTTACATTCCGTGTATTAGTGATATCTTATGATGTTCCTTTTTCTGTGTGACTTATTTCAGTTAGAATCATCGTACCTGAATCCACTCATTATGCTGCTACGGGCCTGATGACATAGATTTCATTGCTGAGTGATACTGCATTGTACGTAAGTACCACAAGTTCTTTATCCATTTTTCACTTTCTGTGATATGGAACTTGTACTGTAAACGAGGTTCTTGTAAACAGAGGCGTCTGAAACTTTGGGGTGGCTGTGTCTTTTTGATTTTAATTTCCCTAAGCTATAAGACCATAAGTGGAAGTGCCCTAGGCTCTGTTGCTTTGTTTTTTAGATGTTTCAGGAAACACCATACACTTCTCCCGAGTGTCTGTTGGCAATTTACATCCCGCCCATCAGCATAACAAGGCTCCCAGTTCTCCATGGCCTGTCCTGCCTTTCTGGATTTTACACTTTTTTCAGATGGCCCTTTTGACCGGGGGGAAGTGAGACTTCATTGTAGTGCCGATTTCCATTGCAAGCTTGCTTGGTTGGCCAAAAAGGGCGCATGCGTTTTTTCCTGAATATATTCAGGAAAAAACGCATGCGCCCTTTTTGGCCAAGTGCATCATTGTGGACGTTCTGCCTCTTTTCCTATGCTTGAATTGCAGTTCCAGTCTACCTCCTGAAATCGGTTTCCTGCAATTCTGCCCCGCTTTCAAGTCCTCTTGGCAGCCTTACTTCAGTATATTTTTGGACGATAGCTGTCATTTATAACTCTACAGTTTTGTGAATTACAGTGCCCCTGAGCTCCTTTCTTCAACTCGCTTTCTTGTGAGCTGGCCGCAACACCACAGGTTGGCTTCAGGCCCTAATCTGGTTCCGGCACGGCACGCTGAGCCTTTGGTTATTTCCTCTTCCTGGTGGGAAATGAGAGTTAAATTTGCCCGTCCAGACACCTCCAGCTAGTCTCTCATTGGTTCTCCCTATTCCTGTTCATCTTCCGCAGAAATTGCAAACTGGGCCAAACAGGAGGTTAAAGGCGCTGACTCTCCAAGTCGGGAGAGTGTTAGTAAAGCGTCTGGAATGTTGCACCCGAGTACCAGGGGAGGAAAACTGAGACATATTTGAACACGTGTCCCGATCACACGGTTGATCATACTCTGGGTTCCACATGCATGTTTTAGCTGAAGGAAGAATACCTTAAACCTGGAGAGTTGAGACCCATGGAATGGGTACCATGCAATATGACTTCAAAGGGTCTTCATTTGCTCACCGAACCTCTCCAATCCTATCACTGCTGCGTTTATGCCCCTGTGCACGCGCTTGATTCTCTTTTGGAGACATAGCAATCCATAGGTTTTAAGATACTTACTAGTCAGGTACATTCTTAGGCGTTTAATATGGGGTGTTGAGTCCATTTCGTTGAGCAAGGAGTAGCTCTTGTCTATTCCATATTTGGCTTAAGGAACTTTATCTGTGCTCATTTCAATCTCTGGTTTTATGCAGCACCCCAACTCACCTTTCCCCTTAAGCAAGCATAAGTTGGTTTTCTAAATTTGAGACCCTGTTCTGTTCTGTAATTCAGTTCCTGTGTAGCCAAGTTTACATTCCGTGTATTACTGATATCTTATGATGTTTGTTTTTCTGTGTGACTTGTTTCAGTTCGAATCATCGTACCTGAATCCACTCATTATGCTGCTATGGGCCTGATGACATAGATTTCATTGCTGAGTGATTCTGCATTTTACGTGAGTACCACAACTTCTTTATCCATTTCTCACTTTCTGTGATATTGAATTTGTAACGTAAACGAGGTTGTTTTAAACAGAGCCGTCCCAAACTTTGGGATGGCTGTGTCTTTTTGAATTTAATTTCCCAAATTATAGGACCATAAGTGGAAGTGCCCTAGGCTCTGTTGCTTTGTTTTTTAGATGTTTCAGGAAACACCATACACTTCTCCCGAGTGTCTGTTGGCAATGTACATCCCGCCCATCAGCATAACAAGGCTCCCAGTTCTCCATGGCCTGTCCTGCCTTGCTGGATTTTACACTTTTTTCAGATGGCCCTTTTGACCGGGGGGAAGTGAGACTTCATTGTAGTGCAGATTTCCTTTGCAAGCTTGCTTGGTTGGCCAAAAATGGCGTATGCGTTTTTTCCTGAATATATTCAGGAAAAAACGCATACGCCCTTTTTGGCCAAGTGCATCATTGTGGACGTTCTGCCTCTTTTCCTATGCTTTCAATGCAATTCCAGTCTACCTCCTGAAATCGGTTTCCTGCAATTCTGCCCCGCTTTCAAGTCCTCTTGGCAGCCTTACTTCAGTATATTTTTGGACAATAGCTGTCATTTATAACTCTGCAGGTTTGTGAATTACAGTGCCCCTGAGCTCTTTTCTTCAACTCGCTTTCTTGTGAGCTGGCCGTAACACCGCAAGATTGCTTCAGGCCCTAATCTGGTTCTGGCACGGCACGCTGAGCCTTTGGTTATTTCCTCTTCCTGGTGGGAAATGAGAGTTAAATTTGCCCGTCCAGACACCTCCAGCTAGTCTCTCATTGGTTCTCCCTATTCCTGTTCATCTTCCGCAGAAATTGCAAACTGGGCCAAACAGGAGGTTAAAGGCACTGACTCTCCAAGTGGGGAGATTGTTAGTAAAGCGTCTGGAATGTTACACCCAAGTACCAGGGGACGAAAACTGAGACATATCTGAAAACGTCTCCCGATCACACGGTTGATCATACTCTGGGTTCCACATGCATGTTTTAGCTGAAGGAAGAATACCTTAAACCTGGAGAGTTGAGACCCGTGGAATGGGTACCATGCAATATGACTTCAAAGGGTCTTCATTTGCTCACCGAACCTCTCCAATCCTATCACTGCTGCGTTTATGCCCCTGTACACACGCTTGATTCTCTTTTGGAGACATAGCAATCCATAGGTTTTAAGATACTTACTAGTCAGGTACATTCTTAGGCGTTTAATATGCGGTGTTGAGTCCATTTCATTGAGCAAGGAGTAGCTCTTGTCTATTCCATATTTGGCTTAAGGAACTTTATCTGTGCTCATTTCAATCTCTGGTTTTATGCAGCACCCCAACTCAACTTTCTCCTTAAGCAAGCATAAGTTGCTTTTCTAAATTTGAGACCCTGTTCTGTTTTGGAATTCAGTTCCTCTGTAGCCAAGTTTACATTCAGTGTATTAGTGATATTTTTTAATGTTTCTTTTTCTGTGTGACTTATTTCAGTTAGAATCACCATACCTGAATACACTCATTGTGCTGCTACGGGCCTGATGACATAGATATCATTGCTGAGTGATACTGCATTGTACGTAAATACCACAACTTCTTTACCCATTTTTCACTTTCTGCAATATTGAACTTGTACTGTAAACGAGGTTCTTGTAAACAGAGGCGTCCCAAACTTTGGGGTGGCTGTGTCTTTTTGATTTTAATTTCCCTAAGCTATAGGACCATAAGTGGAAGTGCCCTAGGCTCTGTTGCTTTGTTTTTTAGATGTTTCGGGAAACACCATACACTTCTCCAGAGTGGCTGTTGGCAATTTACATCCCGCCCATCAGCATCAGAAGGCTCCCAGTTCTCCATGCCGTGTCGTGCCTTTATGGATTTTACACTTTTTTCAGATTGCCCTTTTGACCAGGTGTAAGTGAGACTTCATTGTACTGCAGATTTCCTTTGCAAGCTTGCTTGGTTGACCAAAAAGTGTGTATGCGTTTTTTCCTGAATATATTCAGGAAAAAACACATACGCCCTTTTTGGCCAAGTGCATCATTGTCGAGGTTCTGGCTCTCTTCATATGTTTTCAATGCAATTCCAGTCTACCTCCTGAAATCGGTTTCCTGCAATTCTGCCTTGCTTTCAATGTCTCTTCATAGCCTTACCTCAATATATTTTTTGAAAATAGTTGGCCTTTATAACTCTGCAGGTTTTTGAATTGCAGTGGCCCTTAGCCCCACTTTTCAGCTCTTATTTTTGTGGTCTTGCCCCATAACCACAGGATTCCTTGAAGCCCTATTTTTCTTCTGGGGCACCTTGCTGTGCCTTTGGTTAATTCTTCTTACTGATGTGACATTAGTGTGACATGTGCCCATTGAAACCACTACAGCTTGTTTCTCACTGGTTCCCCCATTCCCATTCATCCTCCGCACTAACTGCAGACTGTGCGATACCAGAACTTAAAGGCATTGACTCCATGTGGGGATGTTGTTAGTAAAGCGGCTGGAATGTCGATCCGGAGCCCCAGGAGAGGAAAAATGAGGTGCGTTTTAGAAACCTTTCCCGATCATATGGTATACCAGTCGCTGGGTTTCCCAAGCATGGTTTAGCTGTAGGAAGATTCCCTTCAACCTGGAGTGCTGGGACCCTTGGACTGAGTAGCATGAAGTATTGCATTAAACTTTCGGCAGTTGCTCACCAAAGCTCACCAATCCTCTCAGCCCCAAGTGTCCAGCCTTATGTCTTATCCAGCTGTGGTTTTATATGTGGTCAATCCAGGTTGCATCACAGCCCCTGAGCGAATTTTGTAAGAATTTTTCTCTCTTTCATTGTTTCAGCGTTTTGTTTTTAAAATTTATTTCTATAATGGGGTTTAGCTCATTTTCACTGCTGTGTTTGTGCCGCTCTGCACACACTTGATTCCCTTATGGAGATATATCAATACATGGGTTTTAAGATTCTTATTACTCAGATATATTTCTCTGCGGTGTATAGGGTGTGTTGAGGCCAGTTCATTGAGCAAGGTGTAGATCTTGTCTAATACCTATTTGGTTTATTGAACGGTATCTGTGCTAATTTCAAACTCTGGTTTTATGCATCACCCCACCTCTCCTTTCCCCTTAAGCTGACATAAGTGTGTTTTCTAAATGTGAGACACTGTTCTGTTCTGTAATTCATTTCTTGTGCAGCCATATTTACCCTCCCTCTATAAGTGATATCTTATGATATGTTTCTTTTTCTGTTTGACTTATTTCAAGTAGTATTATCGGACCTAAATCCACTCTTTATCCTTCTACTAGCCTTATTACATTGATTTCATGGTGAAGAGATATTCCATTGTACATAAGTACCACATCTTCTTTATCCATTGTTCTCTTTCCTGGGATATTTAAGGTGTACTGAAGTTGAGGTTCTTGTAAACAGAGTAGCCCTAAACTGTGGTGTGCTTGTGTCTTGTTGATTTTTAGACTTCCCTAGATATACTCCCATGATTGGAAGTGTCCTATGCTCTGTAGCTCTGTTTTTTAGATGATTTAGGAACCACCATACACTTCTCCAGAGTGGCTCTCGGCAGTTCACACACTGCCCATCAGCGTATAAAGGCTCCCTGTTCTCCATGGCCTGTCCTGCATTTCTGGTTTTTACAATTTTTTAGGATGGCCCTTTTGACCGGTGGGAAGTGAGACTTCTTTGTTGTGCACATTTGCATTGCTTGCTTGCTTCGTTGCCCATAAAGTGCGTATGCGTTTTTTCCTGGATATAATCAGGAAAAAACGCATACGCCCTTTTGGGCCAACTGCATCATTGTCGAAATTCTGCCGCTTTTCATGTGCGTTAAAGACGAGTCCAATCTATCTCTTGAAATCTGTTTCTTGCAATTCTGTCTTGCATTCAGATCCTCTTCTTTGCCTTACCTCAACATATTTTTGGACATTAGTTTTCATTTATAACTCTGCAGGTTTGTGAATTGCAGTGACCCTGAGCTCCATTTTTTAAGTTGCTCTTTTGTGAGCTGGCCTCAAACCCGCAGGATTGCTTCAGGCCCTATTTTGGCTCCGGCGAGGCAGGCTGAGCCTTTCTTTAATTCTTATTCTTAATGGGAAATTAGAGTGATATGTGCCCGTCCAAACCCCTACAACTATTCTCTCATTGGTTCCCCCTCTTCCCGTTCATCCTCCTCACAATTTGCAAAATGTGTGAAACAGAAGTTTAAATGTGCTGATTCTCCAAGTGGGGAGATTCTAAGTAACATGGCTGGAATGGTGAACAGGAGCACCAGGAGAGGATAAATGAGGTGCATTTTAGACACATCTCCCGATCACATGGTGTACAGTCCTCTGGGTTTTCCATGCATGTTTTAGCTGTAGGAAGATCCCTTGAACCTGCAGATTTGGGACCCATTGAATGGGTACCAGGTAGTATTACTTTAAAGGGTGTGCATTTCCTCACCCAACCTCACATTTCTCTTAGCGCAAACAGTTTCCAGCCTTATGTCTCATCCTGCTGTGGGTCTAGATGTGTTCAATCCATGTTGCATCACCGTCCCTGAGGAAAAGTTGTAAGAGGTTTTCTCTGTCTCTCTGTCGTTTATTTTTTTCAATTTATTACTATATTGGTTACAGCTGATTTTCAAAGCTCTGTTTCTTGCTGCTGTACATCCACTTGATTCACGTACAGAGAGTCATCAATAAATTCTTTTTCAGATTCTTACCAGTCGTATATATTCTTTTCCGGTGACTTGAGTGTGCTGAGTGCAGTTCTTTTAGCTACCGTGTAGGCCTTGTTGATTATCAGTTTGGTATTTGGAATGGTATCTTTGCTAATTTCAACCTCCTGGATGATGCCTCACCCCTCCCCACCTTTCCCGTTTAGCAGCCTTATGCGTGTTTTCTACATATTTGACTATGTTTTTGTTTTGTAATTTATTTCATGTGTAGCCATTTTGGATTCCACCTTTAAGTGATATCTTATGATATGTGTCTTTTTCTTTTTGAATTCTGTCACTTAGAATGATCATACGTAACTCCTCCGGAGTTGTTACAACTGGCCATATTTCATTGATTTCCAGGCTGAATAATATTCCACTCTACCTAAGTACCACATCTCTATCCATTTTTTCCCTCCAGAGACATTTAAGTTATATCCTAGTCGAGGATCTTTTAAACAGAGAGGGGGTAAACATTGGGGTGCCTGTGTCCTCTCGATTTTTGTTTTTCCCAAGATATACGCCCATGAGTGCAAGTGCCCTATGCTCTGTAGCTCATTTTTTAGATGCTTTAGTAAACACAATACACTTCTCCAGAATGGCCGTTGGCAATATACATTTCCACTATAAGTCTCACAGGGCTCCCTCTTCTCGTTGCCCTGTCCTGCATTTCTGTTGTTTACGCTTTATGAGGATGGCTCTTCTGACTGATGCGAAGTGATATCTTTTGTAGTATTGACTTCCAGTGCCCACCTGTTTGGTTGGCTAAAAAAGTGTATGCCCTTTTCTTGAATATATACAGAAAAAAAACGCATACACCCTTTTTGGCCAACTGCAATGTTGGCAATGTTCAGCTCCTTTTCTTGTGCTTAATGGCGAGTCCTTTCTACCTCCTCAAATCCCTTTCCTGCCATTCTCCCTTGCTTACAAGTCCTTTTCTCTGACTTTCCTCAAGACATTTTTCAGTGATGGATATTTTCAACTCTGCAGTTTTGTGAATTTTACTGCCCCTGAGTTCCATTGTTCAACTTGTGTTTATGGGAACTGGCCACAAAGCAGCGGGATTTCCTCAAGCCCTATACTGTTTCCATGGGCAACCCTAGCCTTTGGTCAATTCGTCTTCCTGATTGGAAATTAGAGTGACATGTGCCTGTCTGAACACCTAGGACTTGTCTCTCATTGTTCCTCATCCTTCCGCTTCATCCTCTGGACAAATTCCAAACTGTACGCAACAGGATGTTGACAGTGCTGACATCTCCAAGTGGGGAGACTGTTAGTAAAGACGCTGGAGGGGTGAACCCGAGCACCAGGAGATGAGGAGATGAGATGCCTTTTCCAAACTCTTCCCGATCAGACGGTATACCATCCTCTGGGTGTGACAGACATGTTTTAGCAGTAGGAAGAGTCCCATTCATGTAAGGAGAACACCAGGGCTTTTTCAAAATCAGTGTCTCCCCGAAACCCAAACTGGGGAAGTTTTTAAGCTACGGCTACACATATGTTCATTAAGGGCCTTGGGAAGTAGGCAGAGTCCAAACTTTAGATGATTGAAGTCTTCAGGGTCAGAAGCACTCACCACCAGCTTCCCTTAGGCTACACTTTAACTATCATTGATAGATGATGTCAATAAAAATATCTATTCTTTTTCAGATTATTTCCCCTTATAGGTTATTGCAAAATGTTGAGTGTAGTTCCCTGTGCTATACAGTAGTTCCTTGTTGATGATCTATTTTATACATAGCAGTGTGTATGTGTTAATTCCAAACTGTTAATTTATCCCTCCTCCCACCTTTCCCCTTTGGTAATAATAAATTATAAGATTTTATACTTCTCAGAAATGGGGGAGCTGAAAGAGAGGTATCATTTTCAATGGAAAAGCATTTAAAACAAGATTGAAGGTTTAACCAAGATTATTAGATGTACATCCTTGGAAAGAAATCACTTCGTTTCTCTAATATTGACCTGACAAATAAGACAAACCTTTTCACTGAACTTGCTTATAAAAAGTGATGGAAATATCAAATGGAAGTGTTAGAAACATCTTATTTTACCCGAGCCTTATACACTGTTCTATGTTAACTACAGTTTGGCTCACACATCTGTTCATTGAGGTTACAATAGTCTCAATTTCTGTTACTGATCCTCCAGAGTGGACCCCAACAAGTGTCCCCCTGCCCAGTGTCATTGGGGCCAACAGATCGAGACTGAGTTTGGTTCACAAGCAAAGGAAACTTTATATTTTGATCAGAGAATGGAGAGGTGAGAGCATGCACTACCCCGTGGGCTGTGGGCTGGGCTGCTGTGTAGAGATCCTGTCAGAGTCAGTGGGAGGGAGGGAGGCGGCGGAGCTCTCGAGGGCCGGGTTGGCTGTAGCTCAGGCTCTATATCGTGGAGTCTGCACTGGGCCCCAGGAGCTGAGGTGTCGACCCAGCCATTCTGCACTAGGAAATCTGGTCTGAAGTGCCGGGTGTGGAACCTCTGCATGCGGGACCCTAGGAGCACATGAAATTAGACAAAGCACAAAGGATAGAAAAGGTTAGACTTGACTTTATTGTCCAGATTCTATTTTTATCTCCCAGGGATTTTTAATGGGCTTTGCTGGGGACAAACCCCTCCTCTGCCTTTTGTCCCGTTCCTCATTCTTGGAGTGCTGAGGGTGCAGACCCTTCTTCTGTAACTGCTGAGTGCTGAGTTGGGAGCCCTCATACCCTGGGGCGAGGGTCAGAACTTCTCCCCAGCAGCCTCCCGGTGACGTTGATTGTCCCCAGGACCCCTGCCTCCCTGCTCGTCCACCTGAGCACCAGCATTGGAAGTGTTATAGATTCTAATGACCTTTAAGGGTCCAGGAAAGAGATGTGCAGAGACGCTGTGGGGGCCGGTTTCACCCCGCCCCACATTTGTTCGGCCACCTTAGGCTGACCGTTTCTGCCAGCCTAGATGCTCTGACCAGTAGTCTGCGCTTTCTTCAATTAGGCCCCTGAATTAACGTACAAACAGCACCAGGTGTCAGAGCCCTGCCCGCTCAACTCCCAGACAGTCCAGGGTCAGTGGTGATAAGGACCATGATGGCTACTGAGTCAACAGCCTTTGGAAGTAAACAGGAGTCCAGCCGGTCTTATTGGCCACCATCATCACGGTGTCTGTAGGCTTTTCTATGGTGACAGTGTGATATACGGTTCCCCCGCCAAGATTATTAGCTCCCCTCTGGGTGCAGTAAGTCCTGCAAGCAGTAGTCTACTCTTTTGGGACACACTCTTGTTGTTTTATGAGAGAAACTCCAGGTCAAGTGATGTTCACACGAGTCGTCATGGTGCCCTGTTGCCCCCGGTTATCTCTCTGGATGTTGGAGTTGGAGGGTCTCCTCACTCGAGGTCGGTGTGCCCACGGAGCGAACCCTGCAACTTCAGGGCATGGTTGGTGGTTAGGATCACCACGTGGGGTCCTTTTCCCTTAGGAGGGAGGTGGCCTTTTGGGCTGCTGATTTCCAGGTTTTTAGATACCGCCAGTATCTTGGCCAGATGTGGCAGTGGGCCAAGCCCCTTCGTGACCGTAGTTTATCCTACCTGGATGGCATTCTTGCATTGTTCCATTTCAAGTGGTCCCAGTTTTTGCACTAATTCTCCAATGGCGATTCACCTTTCACCGGGAATGTAAAGGCCAAAGGGTTTAGCTAAATTAGGGAGTTCCAGGGCAAGGGTCTGAATTGACTGCTCTTTCCATTCTTGAAAGGCCACTTCTGGATTCTATTCAAAAGGATCATCATCTTTTCCTTTCAGTGTTTCATATAGAGGCCCAACTAGTAGACTGTAGTTAGGGATCCAGAAGCAGCAAACCCTGGCCTCCCCAGGAACCCCTAAGCTGTCTTCTAGTTTTAGAAAGGGGTAAGGCTGAAAATGGTTTCTTCCCTTTCCTGGGATGGGCTTCTCTGACCTTGTGTGAGAATGAAGCCCAGGCAGGTCACCGCAGTCTGTGATATTTGAGCTTTTTCTTGGACAACTTCTATCCTTTATTGGCTTGGTAGTTCAGAGGCCTCCTTAGTAGGGCTGGCGATCAGAATGTCGTCTGCATATTGAAGGAGGGTTTCCTTTTCCAGAGGTAGAACTTTTAGGTCTTTAGCTAAGCTTTCCCCAAAGACGGTGTGGGAATTTTTGCACCCTTGGGGCCAGACGGCCCGGAAGTATTGTTTTAGTTGTATGTTGAGTCCTGCCACTCACAAGCCAAAATTTCTTGTGACTCTGGGACTAATGGAATACAAAAGAAGGCATCATTGAAGACTAATACAGAATACCATGTCCTGGTGGTTGGTAGAATGACCAGCAGGGTGTAGGAATTAGGAGCAACTGGAGGTATATCCTCGGTGGCTTCACTGACTGTCCTGACATCCTTTACCAGGTCCCCAGCAGCCCATGGGGCTCTCGTGGTCAGACCAATCGCAGAATATGGAGCTCACCTGGGCAGGTACCCCACCCCCACCCCAGCCCACGGGGCTCTTGTGATCAGGCCCCTCCCAGGATACAGAGCTACCCTTGCAGGTACCCTGGCAGGGCTGGGCACACAGGAACCGTGCACATAGCCCTCATTGCAGAGCACCCCCAGCTCACCTGTCGCTCAGAGCTGACACAGAGCACCTCAGAGCAGGACTTGAACTAACAAACAGCAGCTGCGACAGGTCTGTGACCCTGGGCATCACTCCGTGAGGCCTCCCTCCACCTGGTCTTCCAGAGACTTCCACTGCACCCGGGGCACCAGGCCTCTGTCTCCAACCACCACCCACCCCTCCTCTCCCTGACTCCTGGGTTCCTCTCATTAGGAGAGGGTTTTCTTGAAGTTGTCTCCCACTCATGGGCCAGATAAAATGATTAGAAAACAAGCCAAAGCTGCAGCCCCTTGTCTATCCTGACTCTCAGGAGCCCACACCTGTTCCTTGGACCTGGCCGGTTCAGCAAGTTCCATTTTCTGCAACTGTCAGCCCCTGAGGGGTGATGATTGGCTGACCTGGGCAGCCTTACCGTGCCGGCCAGCCCTCCCCAGGTGTGCCTGGGTTGAGATCAATATAAATACCACTCCAGGCAGCAAGAGCCCCTGCAGCCGTGCCTGACGCCATTTTCTCTGCCCTGTCAGCAGTCTCGGGGCTGGGCTGGTGGGAGGGAGTGAGAGGCCACGGCTTTGTGGGTGGCCCAGTGTGAGTGGGGCTCTGCTGGACTTTCTGCAGCAGTTGCCAGGCTGCCACCTGCTAAAGAAGAGGATGTGTCACCCATACCTGCTGCTGGAATTTCTCCCTGGGCAGAGGTGAGGAAGGAAAAAAGCAGTGGGGGCAGGGACAGGACGGGTATCTCAGGCAGGGAAATGGAAATCTTCCAGAAGAGCACCCAGGGCCAGGACCATCCTGGCTGGCCTGCAGGCACCAAGTCGGCCGGCATGCTGTCACTCGTGTGGCTCTATGGCCCTTCCTCTAGGCTTTCAAGTCCTTGTATATATTCAGGTGTTTTACCTGGGACGGGTGGGAATAGTTCAGCAGCAACTGGCCTGGGGCTCAGCTCACGTTTACTCACAGATGCCTCGGCACGGTGCCCCAGCTTTGCAATGAGGACGCTTGTTGCGTGGGGGCTGCTGGCTGAATGGGAGACGATTCCCCACCACTGACCAACTTCAGAATTGTTTACAACTGGAGCAAGTGCCCTGATACGGTTTTCCTCTGTGTAACTGGTGGGTTCTGTGTTTTTTTCTCTTTTTCGTTTTTGGTTCAAGGTAGATTTTATTCCTCTTTTTTGTATTTACAGATATAAGCATGGAAATAATTTATTCATATAAATACATGTATGTGCAGGGAATAATTGTTTTTTCTGTTTTATTTTTTAAATTTTATTTCTTTTTAATTTTGAATTTTATTTTATATTTTTATACAGCAGGTTCTTATTGGTTATCTATTTTATACATATAAATGTATACATGCCAATCCCAGTCTCTCAACTCCTCCCACCACCACCCCCCCAACAGCTTTCCCCCCTTGTTGTCCATACGTTTGTTGTCTACATCTGTTGCTCTATTTATGCCTTGCAAAATGGTTAATCTGTACAGTTTTTCTAGGTTCCACATATATGCATGAATATACCAGATTTGTTTTTCTCTTTCTGACTTACTTCACTCTGTATGACAGTCTCTAGATCCATCGACGTCTCTACAAATGACCCAATTTCATTCCTTTTCATGGCTTAGTAATATTCCATTTTATATATGTACCAGAGCTTTATGCATTCGTCTGTCTGTGGGCATTTAGGTTGCTTCCATTACCTCGATATTGTAAATAGTGATGCAATGAGCATTGCGGTGAATGACTCTTTTTGATTTATGGTTTTGTCTGGGTATATGTCCAGTACTGGGATTGCTGTATCATATGGTAATTCTATTGTTAGTTTCTTAAGAAATTCCATATTGTTCTCCATAATGACTGTATCAATTTATATTCCCAACAATAGTGGAAGAGGGTTCCTTTTCTCCACACCCTTTCCAGCATTTTTTGTTTGTAGATTTTCTATGATGCCTATTCTACCAGGTGTGAGGTGATACCTCATTGTTGAATCCATTTCGTTGAGCAAGGGGTAGGTCTTGTCTATTACATATTTGGCTTATGGAACGGTATCTGTGCTAATTTCAAACTCTGCTTTTATGCAGCACCCCAACTCACCTTCCCCCTTAAGCAAGCATAAGTTGGTTTTCTAAATTTGAGACCCTGTTCTGTTTTGGAATTCAGTTCATGTGTAGCCAAGTTCACATTCCGTGTATTAGTGATACCTTATGATGTTTCTTTTTCTGTGTGACTTATTTCACTTAGAATCATCGTGCCTCAATCCACTCATTATGCTGGTACGGGCCTGGTGACATAGATTTCATTGCTGAGTGGTATTCTGTTGTACATAAGTACCGCAACTTCTTTATCCATTATTTGCTCTCTGGGATATTTAACTTGTGCCGCAGAAGAGATTCCTGTAAAAAGAGCCGTCCCAAATTTTGGGGTGGCTGTGTCTTTTTGATTTTAATGTCCCTAAGCTATAGGACCATAAGTGGAAGTGCCCTAGGCTCTGTTGCTTTGTTTTTTAGATGTTTCAGGAAACACCATACACTTCTACAGAGGGGCTGTTGGGAATTTACATCCCGCCCATCAGCATAACAAGGCTCCCAGTTCTCCATGGCCTGTTCTGCCTTTCTGGATTTTACACTTTTTTCAGATGGCCCTTTTGACCGGGGGGGGGGGGAAGTGAGACTTCATTGTAGTGCAGATTTCCTTTGCAAGCTTGCTTGGTTGGCCAAAAAGGGCGTATGCGTTTTTTCCTGAATATATTCAGGAAAAAACGCATACGCCCTTTTTGGCCAAGTGCATCATTGTCGACGTTCTTCCTCTTTTCCTGTGTTTTAAATGCAATCCAATTCCGATTCCTCCTGAAATCGGTTTCCTGCAATTCTGCCCCGCATTCAAGTCCTCTTGGCAGCCCTACTTCAGTATATTTTCGGACAATAGCTGTCATTTATAAATCTGCAGGTTTGTGAATTACAGTGCCCCTGAGCTCCTTTCTTCAACTCGCTTTCTTTTGAGCTGGCCACAACACCGCAGGATTGCTTCAGGCCCTAATCTGGTTCCGGCACGGCATGCTGAGCCTTTGGTTTATTCCTCTTCCCTGTGGGAAATGAGAGTTAAATTTGCCCATCCAGACACCTCCAGCTAGTCTCTCATTGGTTCTCCCTATTCCTGTTCATCTTCCGCAGAAATTGCAAACTGGGCCAAACAGGAGGTTAAAGGGACTGACTCTCCAAGTCGGGAGAGTGTTAGTAAAGTGTCTGGAATGTTGCACCCGAGTACCAGGGAACGAAAAGTGAGACACATTTGAACACGTTTCTCGATCACACGGTGGATCATACTCTGGGTTCCACATGCATGTTTTAGCTGAAGGAAGAATCCCTTAAACCTGGAGAGTTGAGACCCATGGAATGGATACCATGCAATATGACTTCAAAGGGTCTGCATTTGCTCACCGAACCTCACCAATCTTATGAGCCCCAAGTGTCCAGCCTTATGTGTCACCCAGCTCTGGGTGTAGATATGGTAAATGCAGGTTGCATCAGAAGCCTTGAATGGATTACTTAAGTATTGCTCTCTATTTCACTGTCATTGTGTTTTGTTTAAGAAATTTATTTTTAATATGGGATTTAGCTGATTTTCACTGCTTTAATGCCGCTGTACACACTCTTGATTCTCTTACAGAGATATATAAATCCATTGCTTTTATGATTCTTACTAGGCAGGTATATTCCTAGGCGTTGAATATGGGGTGTTGAGTCCATTTCGTTGAGCAAGGAGTAGCTCTTTTCTATTCCATATTTGCCTTATAGAACGTTATCTGTGCTCATTTCAATCCCTGGTTTTATGCAGCACCCCAACTCACCTTTCCCCTTAAGCAAGCATAAGTTGGTTTTCTAAATTTGAGACCCTGTTCTGATTTGGAATTCAGTTCCTGTGTAGCCAAGTTTACATTCCGTGTATTAGTGATACCTTATGATGTTTCTTTTTCTGTGTGACTTATTTCAGTTAGAATCATCATACCTGAATCCACTCATTGTGCTGCTAAGGGCCTGATGACATAGATTTCATTGCTGAGTGATATTGCTTTGTAAGTAAATACCACAACTTCTTTATCCATTTTTCACTTTCTACGATGTTCAACTTGTACTGTAAACAAGGTTCTTGTAAACAGAGGCGTCCCCAACTTTGGGGTGGCTGTGTCTTTTTGATTTTAATGTCCCTAAGCTATAGGACCATAAGTGGAAGTGCCCTAGGCTCTGTTGCTTTGTTTTTTAGATGTTTCAGGAAACACCATACACTTCTCCCAAGTGTCTGTTGGCAATTTACATCCCGCCCATCAGCATAACAAGGCTCCCAGTTCTCCATGGCCTGTCCTGCCTTTCTGGATTTTACACTTTTTTCAGATGGCCCTTTTGACCGGGGGGAAGTGAGACTTCATTGTAGTGCAGATTTCCTTTGCAAGCTTGCTTGGTTGGCCAAAAAGGGCGTATGCGTTTTTTCCTGAATATATTCAGGAAAAAACGCATACGCCCTTTTTGGCCAAGTGCATCATTGTGGACGTTCTGCCTCTTTTCCTATGCTTTCAATGCAATTCCAGTCTACCTCCTGAAATCGGTTTCCTGCAATTCTGCCCCGCTTTCAAGTCCTCTTGGCAGCCTTACTTCAGTATATTTTTGGACGATAGCTGTCATTTATAACTCTGCAGGTTTGTGAATTACAGTGCCCCTGAGCTCCTTTCTTCAACTCGCTTTCTTGTGAGCTGGCCGCAACAGCGCAGGATGGCTTCAGGCCCTAATCTGGTTCCGGCAGGGCACGCTGAGCCTTTGGTTAATTCCTCTTCCTGGTTGGAAACGAGAGTTAAATTTGCCCGTCCAGACACCTCCAGCTAGTCTCTCATTGGTTCTCCCTATTCCTGTTCATCTTCCGCAGAAATTGCAAACTGGGCCAAACAGGAGGTTAAAGGCGCTGACTCTCCAAGTGGGGAGAGTGTTAGTAAAGCGTCTGGAATGTTGCACCCGAGTACCAGGGGAGGAAAACTGAGACATATTTGAACACGTCTCCCGTTCACACGGTTGATCATACTCTGGGTTCCACATGCATGTTTTAGCTGAAGGAAGAATACCTTAAACCTGGGTAGTTGAAACCCGTGGAATGGGTACCATGCAATATGACTTCAAAGGGTCTTCATTTGCTCACCGAACCTCTCCAATCCTATCACTGCTGCGTTTATGCCCCTGTACACATGCTTGATTCTCTTTCGGAGACATAGCAATCCATAGGTTTTAAGATACTTACTAGTCAGGTACATTCTTAGGCGTTTAATATGCGGTGTTGAGTCCATTTCGTTGAGCAAGGAGTAGCTCTTGTCTATTCCGTATTTGGCTTAAGGAACTTTATCTGTGCTCATTTCAATCTCTGGTTTTATGCAGCACCCCAACTCACCTTTCCCCTTAAGCAAGCATAAGTTGGTTTTCTAAATTTGAGACCCTGTTCTGTTTTGGAATTCAGTTCCTCTGTAGCCCAGTTTACATTCCGTGTATTAGTGATATCTTATGATGTTTCCTTTTCTGTGTAACTTATTTCAGTTAGAATCATCGTACCTGAATCCACTCATTATGCTGCTACGGGCCTGATGACATAGATTTCATTGCTGAGTGATACTGCATTGTACATAAGTACCACAAGTTCTTTATCCATTTTTCACTTTCTGTGATATTGAACTTGTACGGTAAACGAGGTTCTTGTAAACAGAGGCGTCCCAAACTTTGGGGTGGCTGTGTCTTTTTGATTTTAATTTCCCTAAGCTATAGGACCATAAGTGGAAGTGCCCTAGGCTCTGTTGCTTTGTTTTTTAGATGTTTCAGGAAACACCATACACTTCTCCCGAGTGTCTGTTGGCAATTTACATCCCGCCCATCAGCATAACAAGGCTCCCAGTTCTCCATGGCCTGTCCTGCCTTTCTGGATTTTACACTTTTTTCAGATGGCCCTTTTGACTGGGGGGAAGTGAGACTTCATTGTAGTGCAGATTTCCTTTGCAAGCTTGCTTGGTTGGCCAAAAAGGGCGTATGCGTTTTTTCCTGAATATATTCAGGAAAAAACGCATACGCCCTTTTTGGCCAAGTGCATCATTGTGGACGTTCTGCCTGTTTTCCTATGCTTTCAATGCAATTCCAGTCTACCTCCTGAAATCGGTTTCCTGCAATTCTGCCCCGCTTTCAAGTCCTCTTGGCAGCCTTACTTCAGTATATTTTTGTACGATAGCTGTCATTTATAACTCTGCAGGTTTGTGAATTACAGTGCCCCTGAGCTCCTTTCTTCAACTCGCTTTCTTTTGAGCTGGCCGCAACACCGCAGGATGGCTTCAGGCCCTAATCTGGTTCAGGCACGGCACGCTGAGCCTTTGGTTAATTCCTCTTCCTGGTGGGAAACGAGAGTTAAATTTGCCCGTCCAGACACCTCCAGCTAGTCTCTCATTGGTTCTCCCTATTCCTGTTCATCTTCCGCAGAAATTGCAAACTGGGCCAAACAGGAGGTTAAAGGCGCTGACTCTCCAAGTGGGGAGAGTGTTAGTAAAGCGTCTGGAATGTTGCACCCGAGTACCAGGGTACGAAAACTGAGACATATTTGAACACGTCTCCCGTTCACACGGTTGATCATACTCTGGGTTCCACATGCATGTTATAGCTGAAGGAAGAATACCTTAAACCTGGGTAGTTGAGACCCGTGGAATGGGTACCATGCAATATGACTTCAAAGGGTCTTCATTTGCTCACCGAACCTCTCCAATCCTATCACTGCTGCGTTTATGCCCCTGTACACATGCTTGATTCTCTTTCGGAGACATAGCAATCCATAGGTTTTAAGATACTTACTAGTCAGGTACATTCTTAGGCGTTTAATATGCGGTGTTGAGTCCATTTCGTTGAGCAAGGAGTAGCTCTTGTCTATTCCGTATTTGGCTTAAGGAACTTTATCTGTGCTCATTTCAATCTCTGCTTTTGTGCAGCACCCCAACTCACCTTTCCCCTTAAGCAAGCATAAGTTGGTTTTCTAAATTTGAGACCCTGTTCTGTTTTGGAATTCAGTTCCTGTGTAGCCCAGTTTACATTCCGTGTATTAGTGATATCTTATGATGTTTCCTTTTCTGTGTGACTTATTTCAGTTAGAATCATCGTACCTGAATCCACTCATTATGCTGCTACGGGCCTGATGACATAGATTTCATCCTGAGTGATACTGCATTGTACGTAAGTACCACAAGTTCTTTATCCATTTTTCACTTTCTGTGATATTGAACTTGTACGGTAAACGAGGTTCTTGTAAACAGAGGCGTCCCAAACTTTGGGGTGGCTGTGTCTTTTTCATTTTAATTTCCCTAAGCTATAGGACCATAAGTGGAAGTGCCCTAGGCTCTGTTGCTTTGTTTTTTAGATGTTTCAGGAAACACCATACACTTCTCCCGAGTGGCTGTTGGCAATTTACATCCCGCCCATCAGCATAACAAGGCTCCCATTTCTCCATGGCCTGTCCTGCCTTTCTGGATTTTACACTTTTTTCAGATGGCCCTTTTGACCGGGGGGAAGTGAGACTTCATTGTAGTGCAGATTTCCTTTGCAAGCTTGCTTGGTTGGCCAAAAAGGGCGTATGCGTTTTTTCCTGAATATATTCAGGAAAAAACGCATACGCCCTTTTTGGCCAAGTGCATCATTGTGGACGTTCTGCCTCTTTTCCTATGCTTTCAATGCAATTCCAGTCTACCTCCTGAAATCGGTTTCCTGCAATTCTGCTCCGCTTTCAAGTCCTCTTGGCAGCCTTACTTCAGTATATTTTTGGACGATAGCTGTCATTTATAACTCTGCAGGTTTGTGAATTACAGTGCCCCTGAGCTCCTTTCTTCAACTCGCTTTCTTGTGAGCTGGCCGCAACAGCGCAGGATGGCTTCAGGCCCTAATCTGGTTCCGGCACGGCACGCTGAGCCTTTGGTTAATTCCTCTTCCTGGTGGGAAACGAGAGTTAAATTTGCCCGTCCAGACACCTCCAGCTAGTCTCTCATTGGTTCTCCCTATTCCTGTTCATCTTCCGCAGAAATTACAAACTGGGCCAAACAGGAGGTTAAAGGGACTGACTCTCCATGTAGGGTGAGTGTTAGTAAAGCGTCTGGAATGTTTCACCCGAGTACCAGGGTACGAAAACTGAGACATATTTGAACACGTCTCCCGATCACATGGTTGATCATACTCTAGGTTCCACATGCATGTTTTAGCTGAAGGAAGAATACCTTAAACCTGGGTAGTTGAAACCCGTGGAATGGGTACAATGCAATATGACTTCAAAGGGTCTTCATTTGCTCACCGAACCTCTCCAATCCTATCACTGCTGCGTTTATGCCCCTGTACACATGCTTGATTCTCTTTCGGAGACATAGCAATCCATAGGTTTTAAGATACTTACTAGTCAGGTACATTCTTAGGCGTTTAATATGCGGTGTTGAGTCCATTTCGTTGAGCAAGGAGTAGCTCCTGTCTATTCCGTATTTGGCTTAAGGAACTTTATCTGTGCTCATTTCAATCTCTGCTTTTATGCAGCACCCCAACTCACCTTTCCCCTTAAGCAAGCATAAGTTGGTTTTCTAAATTTGAGACCCTGTTCTGTTCTGTAATTCAGTTCCTTTGTAGCCAAGTTTACATTCCGTGTATTAGTGATATCTTATGATGTTTCTTTTTCTGTGTGACTTATTTCAGTTAGAATCATCATACCTGAATCCACTCATTGTGCTGCTAAGGGCCTGATGACATAGATTTCATTGCTGAGTGATATTGCTTTGTAAGTAAATACCACAACTTCTTTATCCATTTTTCACTTTCTGCGATGTTGAACTTGTACTGTAAACAAGGTTCTTGTAAACAGAGGCGTCCCAAACTTTGGGGTGGCTGTGTCTTTTTGATTTTAATTTCCCTAAGCTATAGGACCATAAGTGGAAGTGCCCTAGGCTCTGTTGCTTTGTTTTTTAGATGTTTCAGGAAACACCATACACTTCTCCCGAGTGTCTGTTGGCAATTTACATCCCGCCCATCAGCATAACAAGGCTCCCAGTTCTCCATGGCCTGTCCTGCCTTTCTGGATTTTACACTTTTTTCAGATGGCCCTTTTGACCGGGGGGAAGTGAGACTTCATTGTAGTGCAGATTTCCTTTGCAAGCTTGCTTGGTTGGCCAAAAAGGTCGTATGCGTTTATTCCTGAATATATTCAGGAAAAAACGCATACGCCCTTTTTGGCCAAGTGCATCATTGTGGACGTTCTGCCTCTTTTCCTATGCTTTCAATGCAATTCCAGTCTACCTCCTGAAATCGGTTTCCTGCAATTCTGCCCCGCTTTCAAGTCCTCTTGGCAGCCTTACTTCAGTATATTTTTGGACGATAGCTGTCATTTATAACTCTGCAGGTTTGTGAATTACAGTGCCCCTGAGCTCCTTTCTTCAACTCGCTTTCTTGTGACCTGGCAGCAACACCGCAGGATGGCTTCAGGCCCTAATCTGGTTCCGGCACGACACCCTGAGCCTTTGGTTAATTCCTCTTCCTGGTGGGAAACGAGAGTTAAATTTGCCCGTCCAGACACCTCCAGCTAGTCTCTCATTGGTTCTCCCTATTCCTGTTCATCTTCCGCAGAAATTGCAAACTGGGCCAAACAGGAGTTTAAAGGCGTTGACTCTCCAAGTGCGGAGAGTGTTAGTAAAGCGTCTGGAATGTTGCACCCGAGTACCAGGGGAGGAAAACTGAGACATATTTGAACACGTCTCCCGTTCACACGGTTGATCATACTCTGAGTTCCACATGCATGTTTTAGCTGAAGGAAGAATACCTTAAACCTGGGTAGTTAAAACCCGTGGAATGGGTACCATGCAATATTACTTCAAAGGGTCTTCATTTGCTCACCGAACCTCTCCAATCCTATCACTGCTGCGTTTATGCCCCTGTACACATGCTTGATTCTCTTTCGGAGACATAGCAATCCATAGGTTTTAAGATACTTACTAGTCAGGTACATTCTTAGGCGTTTAATATGCGGTGTTGAGTCCATTTCGTTGAGCAAGGAGTAGCTCTTGTCTATTCCGTATTTGGCTTAAGGAACTTTATCTGTGCTCATTTCAATCTCTGGTTTTATGCAGCACCCCAACTCACCTTTCCCCTTAAGCAAGCATAAGTTGGTTTTCTAAATTTGAGACCCTGTTCTGTTTTGGAATTCAGTTCCTGTGTAGCCCAGTTTACATTCCGTGTATTAGTGATATCTTATGATGTTTCCTTTTCTGTGTGACTTATTTCAGTTAGAATCATCATACCTGAATCCACTCATTATGCTGCTACAGGCCTGATGACATAGATTTCATTGCTGAGTGATACTGCATTGTACGTAAGTACCACAAGTTCTTTATCCATTTTTCACTTTCTGTGATATTGAACTTGTACGGTAAACGAGGTTCTTGTAAACAGAGGCGTCCCAAACTTTGGGGTGGCTGTGTCTTTTTGATTTTAATTTCCCTAAGCTATAGGACCATAAGTGGAAGTGCCCTAGGCTCTGTTGCTTTGTTTTTTAGATGTTTCAGGAAACACCATACACTTCTCCCGAGTGTCTGTTGGCAATTTACATCCCGCCCATCAGCATAACAAGGCTCCCAGTTCTCCATGGCCTGTCCTGCCTTTCTGGATTTTACACTTTTTTCAGATGGCCCTTTTGACCGGGGGGAAGTGAGACTTCATTGTAGTGCAGATTTCCTTTGCAAGCTTGCTTGGTTGGCCAAAAAGGGCGTATGCGTTTTTTCCTGAATATATTCAGGAAAAAACGCATACGCCCTTTTTGGCCAAGTGCATCATTGTGGACGTTCTGCCTCTTTTCCTATGCTTTCAATGCAATTCCAGTCTACCTCCTGAAATCGGTTTCCTGCAATTCTGCCCCGCTTTCAAGTCTTCTTGGCAGCCTTACTTCAGTATATTTTTGGACGATAGCTGTCATTTATAACTCTGCAGGTTTGTGAATTACAGTGCCCCTGAGCTCCTTTCTTCAACTCGCTTTCTTTTGAGCTGGCCGCAACACCGCAGGATGGCTTCAGGCCCTAATCTGGTTCCGGCACGGCACGCTGAGCCTTTGGTTATTTCCTCTTCCTGGTGGGAAATGAGAGTTAAATTTGCCCGTCCAGACACCTCCAGCTAGTCTCTCATTGGTTCTCGCTCTTCCTGTTCATCTTCCGCAGAAATTGCAAACTGGGCCAAACAGGAGGTTAAAGGCGCTGACTCTCCAAGTGGGGAGAGTGTTAGTAAAGCGTCTGGAATGTTGCACCCAAGTACCAGGGGAGGAAAACTGAGACATATTTGAACACGTCTCCCGTTCACACGGTTGATCATACTCTGGGTTCCACATGCATGTTTTAGCTGAAGGAGGAATACCTTAAACGTGGGTAGTTGAAACCCGTGGAATGGGTACCATGCAATATGACTTCAAAGGGTCTTCATTTGCTCACCGAACCTCTCCAATCCTATCACTGCTGCGTTTATGCCCCTGTACACATGCTTGATTCTCTTTCAGAGACATAGCAATCCATAGGTTTTAAGATACTTACTAGTCAGGTACATTCTTAGGCGTTTAATATGCGGTGTTGAGTCCATTTCGTTGAGCAACGAGTAGCTCTTGTCTATTCCATATTTGGCTTAAGGAACTTTATCTGTGCTCATTTCAATCTCTGGTTTTATGCAGCACCCCAACTCACCTTTCCCCTTAAGCAAGCATAAGTTGGTTTTCTAAATTTGAGACCCTGTTCTGTTCTGTAATTCAGTTCCTGTGTAGCCAAGTTTACATTCCGTGTATTAGTGATATCTTATGATGTTTCTTTTCCTGTGTGACTTATTTCAGTTAGAATCATCGTACCTAAATCCACTCATTATGCTGCTACGGGCCTGATGACATAGATTTCATTGCTGAGTGATACTGCATTGTACATAAGTACCACAAGTTCTTTATCCATTTTTCACTTTCTGTGATATTGAACTTGTACAGTAAACGAGGTTCTTGTCAACAGAGGCGTCCCAAACTTTGGGGTGGCTGTGTCTTTTTGATTTTAATTTCCCTAAGCTATAGGACCATAAGTGGAAGTGCCCTAGGCTCTGTTGCTTTGTTTTTTAGATGTTTCAGGAAACACCATACACTTCTCCCGAGTGGCTGTTGGCAATTTACATCCCGCCCATCAGCATAACAAGGCTCCCAGTTCTCCATGGCCTGTCCTGCCTTTCTGGATTTTACACTTTTTTCAGATGGCCCTATTGACCGGGGGGAAGTGAGACTTCATTGTAGTGCAGATTTCCTTTGCAAGCTTGCTTGGTTGGCCAAAAAGGGCGTATGCATTTTTTCCTGAATATATTCAGGAAAAAACGCATACGCCCTTTTTGGCCAAGTGCATCATTGTGTACGTTCTGCCTCTTTTCCTATGCTTTCAATGCAATTCCAGTCTACCTCCTGAAATCGGTTTCCTGCAATTCTGCCCCGCTTTCAAGTCCTCTTGGCAGCCTTACTTCAGTATATTTTTGGACGATAGCTGTCATTTATAACTCTGCAGGTTTGTGAATTACAGTGCCCCTGAGCTCCTTTCTTCAACTCACTTTCTTTTGAGCTGGCCGCAACACCGCAGGATGGCTTCAGGCCCTAATCTGGTTCCGGCACGGCATGCTGAGCCTTTGGTTAGTTCCTTTTCCTGGTGGGAAATGAGAGTTAAATTTGCCCGTCCAGACACCTCCAGCTAGTCTCTCATTGGTTCTCCCTATTCCTGTTCATCTTCCGCAGAAATTGCAAACTGGGCCAAACAGGAGGTTAAAGGCGCTGACTCTCCAAGTGGGGAGAGTGTTAATAAAGCGTCTGGAATGTTGCACCCGAGTACCAGGGGAGGAAAACTGAGACATATTTGAACACATCTCCCGTTCACACGGTTGATCATACTCTGGGTTCCACATGCATGTTTTAGCTGAAGGAAGAATACCTTAAACCTGGAGAGTTGAGACCCGTGTAATGGGTACCATGCAATATGACTTCAAAGGGTCTTCATTTGCTCACCGAACCTCTCCAATCCTATCACTGCTGCGTTTATGCCCCTGTACACATGCTTGATTCTCTTTCGGAGACATAGCAATCCATAGGTTTTAAGATACTTACTAGTCAGGTACATTCTTAGGCGTTTAATATGGGGTGTTGAGTCCATTTCGTTGAGCAAGGAGTAGCTCTTGTCTATTCCATTTTTGGCTTAAGGAACTTTATCTGTGCTCATTTCAATCTCTGGTTTTATGCAGCACCCCAACTCACCTTTCCCCTTAAGCAAGCATAAGTTGGTTTTCTAAATTTGAGACCCTGTTGTGTTTTGGAATTCAGTTCCTGTGTAGCCAAGTTTACATTCCGTGTATTAGTGATATCTTATGATGTTTCTTTTTCTGTGTGACTTATTTCAGTTAGAATCATCGTACCTGAATCCACTCATTATGCTGCTACGGGCCTGATGACATAGATTTCATTGCTGAGTGATACTGCATTGTACATAAGTACCACAAGTTCTTTATCCATTTTTCACTTTCTGTGATATTGAACTTGTACGGTAAACGAGGTTCTTGTAAACAGAGGCGTCCCAAACTTTGGGGTGGCTGTGTCTTTTTGATTTTAATTTCCCTAAGCTATAGGACCATAAGTGGAAGTGCCCTAGGCTCTGTTGCTTTGTTTTCTGGGTGTTTCAGGAAACACCATACACTTCTCCCGAGTGTCTGTTGGCAATTTACATCCCGCCCATCAGCATAACAAGGCTCCCAGTTCTCCATGGCCTGTCCTGCCTTTCTGGATTTTACACTTTTTTCAGATGGCCCTTTTGACCGGGGGGAAGTGAGACTTCATTGTAGTGCAGATTTCCTTTGCAAGTTTGCTTGGTTGGCCAAAAAGGGCGTATGCGTTTTTTCCTGAATATATTCAGGAAAAAACGCATACGCCCTTTTTGGCCAAGTGCATCATTGTGGACGTTCTGCCTCTTTTCCTATGCTTTCAATGCAATTCCAGTTTACCTCCTGAAATCGGATTCCTGCAATTCTGCCCCACTTTCAAATCCTCTTGGCAGCCTTACTTCAGTATATTTTTGGACGATAGCTGTCATTTATAACTCCGCAGGTTTTTGAATTACAGTGCCCCTGAGCTCCTTTCTTCAACTCGCTTTCTTTTGAGCTGGCCGCAACACCGCAGGATGGCTTCAGGCCCTAAACTGGTTCCGGCACGGCACGCTGAGCCTTTGGTTAGTTCCTCTTCCTGGTGGGAAATGAGAGTTAAATTTGCCCGTCCAGACACCTCCAGCTAGTCTCTCATTCGTTCTCCCTATTCCTGTTCATCTTCCGCAGAAATTGCAAACTGGGCTAAACAGGAGGTTAAAGGCTGACTATCCAAGTGGGGAGAGTGTTAGTAAAGCGTCTGGAATGTTGAACCCGAGTACCAGGGGAGGAAAACTGAGACTTATTTGAACAGGTCTCCCGATCACACGGTTGATCATATTCTGGGTTCCACATGCATGTTTTAGCTGAAGGAAGAATACCTTAAACGTGGGTAGTTGAAACCCGTGGAATGGGTACCATGCAATATGACTTCAAAGGGTCTTCATTTGCTCATCGAACCTCTCCAATCCTATCACTGCTGCGTTTATGCCCCTGTACACACGCTTGATTCTCATTTGGAGACATAGCAATCCATAGGTTTTAATATACTTACTAGTAAGGTACATTCTTAGGCGTTTAATATGGGGTGTTGAGTCCATTTCGTTGAGCAAGGAGTAGCTCTTGTCTATTCCATATTTGGCTTAAGGAACTTTATCTGTGCTCATTTCAATCTCTGGTTTTATGCAGCACCCTAACTCACCTTTACCCTTAAGCAAGCATAAGTTGGTTTTCTAAATTTGAGACACTGTTCTGTTCTGTAATTCAGTTCCTGTGTAGCCAAGTTTACATTCCGTGTATTAGTGATATCTTATGATGTTTCTTTTCCTGTGTGACTTATTTCAGTTAGAATCATCGTACCTAAATCCACTCATTATGCTGCTACGGGCCTGATGACATAGATTTCATTGCTGAGTGATACTGCATTGTACATAAGTACCACAAGTTCTTTATCCATTTTTCACTTTCTGTGATATTGAACTTGTACAGTAAACGAGGTTCTTGTCAACAGAGGCGTCCCAAACTTTGGGGTGGCTGTGTCTTTTTGATTTTAATTTCCCTAAGCTATAGGACCATAAGTGGAAGTGCCCTAGGCTCTGTTGCTTTGTTTTTTAGATGTTTCAGGAAACACCATACACTTCTCCCGAGTGGCTGTTGGCAATTTACATCCCGCCCATCAGCATAACAAGGCTCCCAGTTCTCCATGGCCTGTCCTGCCTTTCTGGATTTTACACTTTTTTCAGATGGCCCTATTGACCGGGGGGAAGTGAGACTTCATTGTAGTGCACATTTCCTTTGCAAGCTTGCTTGGTTGGCCAAAAAGGGCGTATGCGTTTTTTCCTGAATATATTCAGGAAAAAACGCATACGCCCTTTTTGGCCAAGTGCATCATTGTGGACGTTCTGCCTCTTTTCCTATGCTTTCAATGCAATTCCAGTCTACCTCCTGAAATCGGTTTCCTGCAATTCTGCCCCGCTTTCAAGTCCTCTTGGCAGCCTTACTTCAGTATATTTTTGGACGATAGCTGTCATTTATAACTCTGCAGGTTTGTGAATTACAGTGCCCCTGAGCTCCTTTCTTCAACTCGCTTTCTTTTGAGCTGGCCGCAACACCGCAGGATGGCTTCAGGCCCTAATCTGGTTCCGGCACGGCATGCTGAGCCTTTGGTTAGTTCCTTTTCCTGGTGGGAAATGAGAGTTAAATTTGCCCGTCCAGACACCTCCAGCTAGTCTCTCATTGGTTCTCCCTATTCCTGTTCATCTTCCGCAGAAATTGCAAACTGAGCCAAACAGGAGGTTAAAGGCGCTGACTCTCCAAGTGGGGAGAGTGTTAGTAAAGCGTCTGGAATGTTGCACCCGAGTACCAGGGGAGGAAAACTGAGACATATTTGAACACATCTCCCGTTCACACGGTTGATCATACTCTGGGTTCCACATGCATGTTTTAGCTGAAGGAAGAATACCTTAAACCTGGAGAGTTGAGACCCGTGTAATGGGTACCATGCAATATGACTTCAAAGGGTCTTCATTTGCTCACCGAACCTCTCCAATCCTATCACTGCTGCGTTTATGCCCCTGTACACATGCTTGATTCTCTTTCGGAGACATAGCAATCCATAGGTTTTAAGATACTTACTAGTCAGGTACATTCTTAGGCGTTTAATATGGGGTGTTGAGTCCATTTCGTTGAGCAAGGAGTAGCTCTTGTCTATTCCATTTTTGGCTTAAGGAACTTTATCTGTGCTCATTTCAATCTCTGGTTTTATGCAGCACCCCAACTCACCTTTCCCCTTAAGCAAGCATAAGTTGGTTTTCTAAATTTGAGACCCTGTTGTGTTTTGGAATTCAGTTCCTGTGTAGCCAAGTTTACATTCCGTGTATTAGTGATATCTTATGATGTTTCTTTTTCTGTGTGACTTATTTCAGTTAGAATCATCGTACCTGAATCCACTCATTATGCTGCTACGGGCCTGATGACATAGATTTCATTGCTGAGTGATACTGCATTGTACATAAGTACCACAAGTTCTTTATCCATTTTTCACTTTCTGTGATATTGAACTTGTACGGTAAACGAGGTTCTTGTAAACAGAGGCGTCCCAAACTTTGGGGTGGCTGTGTCTTTTTGATTTTAATTTCCCTAAGCTATAGGACCATAAGTGGAAGTGCCCTAGGCTCTGTTGCTTTGTTTTCTGGGTGTTTCAGGAAACACCATACACTTCTCCCGAGTGTCTGTTGGCAATTTACATCCCGCCCATCAGCATAACAAGGCTCCCAGTTCTCCATGGCCTGTCCTGCCTTTCTGGATTTTACACTTTTTTCAGATGGCCCTTTTGACCGGGGGGAAGTGAGACTTCATTGTAGTGCAGATTTCCTTTGCAAGCTTGCTTGGTTGGCCAAAAAGGGCGTATGCGTTTTTTTCTGAATATATTCAGGAAAAAACGCATACGCCCTTTTTGGCCAAGTGCATCATTGTGGACGTTCTGCCTCTTTTCCTATGCTTTCAATGCAATTCCAGTCTACCTCCTGAAATCGGATTCCTGCAATTCTGCCCCACTTTCAAGTCCTCTTGGCAGCCTTACTTCAGTATATTTTTGGACGATAGCTGTCATTTATAACTCTGCAGGTTTTTGAATTACAGTGCCCCTGAGCTCCTTTCTTCAACTCGCTTTCTTTTGAGCTGGCCGCAACACCGCAGGATGGCTTCAGGCCCTAAACTGGTTCCGGCACGGCACGCTGAGCCTTTGGTTAGTTCCTCTTCCTGGTGGGAAATGAGAGTTAAATTTGCCCGTCCAGACACCTCCAGCTAGTCTCTCATTCGTTCTCCCTATTCCGGTTCATCTTCCGCAGAAATTGCAAACTGGGCTAAACAGGAGGTTAAAGGCTGACTATCCAAGTGGGGAGAGTGTTAGTAAAGCGTCTGGAATGTTGCACCCGAGTACCAGGGGAGGAAAACTGAGACATATTTGAACAGGTCTCCCGATCACACGGTTGATCATACTCTGGGTTCCACATGCATGTTTTAGCTGAAGGAAGAATACCTTAAACGTGGGTAGTTGAAACCCGTGGAATGGGTACCATGCAATATGACTTCAAAGGGTCTTCATTTGCTCATCGAACCTCTCCAATCCTATCACTGCTGCGTTTATGCCCCTGTACACACGCTTGATTCTCATTTGGAGACATAGCAATCCATAGGTTTTAATATACTTACTAGTAAGGTACATTCTTAGGCGTTTAATATGGGGTGTTGAGTCCATTTCGTTGAGCAAGGAGTAGCTCTTGTCTATTCCATATTTGGCTTAAGGAACTTTATCTGTGCTCATTTCAATCTCTGGTTTTATGCAGCACCCCAACTCACCTTTACCCTTAAACAAGCATAAGTTGGTTTTCTAAATTTGAGACCCTGTTCTGTTCTGTAATTCAGTTCCTGTGTAGCCCAGTTTACATTCCGTGTATTAGTGATATCTTATGATGTTTCTTTTTCTGTGTGACTTATTTCAGTTAGAATCATCGTACCTGAATCCACTCATTATGCTGCTACGGGCCTGATGACATAGATTTCATTGCTGAGTGATATTGCTTTGTAAGTAAATACCACAACTTCTTTATCCATTTTTCACTTTCTGCGATGTTGAACTTGTACTGTAAACGAGGTTCTTGTAAACAGAGGCGTCCCAAACTTTGGGGTGGCTGTGTCTTTTTGATTTTAATTTCCCTAAGCTATAGGACCATAAGTGGAAGTGCCCTAGGCTCTGTTGCTTTGTTTTTTAGATGTTTCAGGAAACACCATACACTTCTCCCGAGTGTCTGTTGGCAATTTACATCCCGCCCATCAGCATAACAAGGCTCCCAGTTCTCCATGGCCTGTCCTGCCTTTCTGGATTTTACACTTTTTTCAGATGGCCCTTTTGACCGGGGGGAAGTGAGACTTCATTGTAGTGCAGATTTCCTTTGCAAGCTTGCTTGGTTGGCCAAAAAGGGTGTATGCGTTTTTTCCTGAATATATTCAGGAAAAAACGCATACGCCCTTTTTGGCCAAGTGCATCATTGTGGACGTTCTGCCTCTTTTCCTATGCTTTCAATGCAATTCCAGTCTACCTCCTGAAATCGGTTTCCTGCAATTCTGCCCCGCTTTCAAGTCCTCTTGGCAGCCTTACTTCAGTATATTTTTGGACGATAGCTGTCATTTATAACTCTGCAGGTTTGTGAATTACAGTGCCCCTGAGCTCCTTTCTTCAACTCGTTTTCTTTTGAGCTGGCCGCAACACCGCAGGATGGCTTCAGGCCCTAATCTGGTTCCGGCACGGCACGCTGAGCCTTTGGTTAGTTCCTCTTCCTGGTGGGAAATGAGAGTTAAATTTGCCCGTCCAGACACCTCCACCTAGTCTCTCATTGGTTCTCCCTATTCCTGTTCATCTTCCGCAGAAATTGCAAACTGGGCCAAACAGGAGGTTAAAGGCGCTGACTCTCCAAGTGGGGAGAGTGTTAGTAAAGCGTCTGGAATGTTGCACCCGAGTACCAGGGGAGGAAAACTGAGACATATTTGAACAGGTCTCCCGATCACACGGTTGATCATACTCTGGGTTCCACATGCATGTTTTAGCTGAAGGAAGAATACCTTAAACGTGGGTAGTTGAAAGCCGTGGAATGGGTACCATGCAATATGACTTCAAAGGGTCTTCATTTGCTCACCGAACCTCTCCAATCCTATCACTGCTGCGTTTATGCCCCTGTACACACGCTTGATTCTCTTTTGGAGACATAGCAATCCATAGGTTTTAAGATACTTACTAGTAAGTTACATTCTTAGGCGTTTAATATGGGGTGTTGAGTCCATTTCGTTGAGCAAGGAGTAGCTCTTGTCTATTCCATATTTGGCTTAAGGAACTTTATCTGTGCTCATTTCAATCTCTGGTTTTATGCAGCACCCCAACTCACCTTTCCCCTTAAGCAAGCATAAGTTGGTTTTCTAAATTTGAGACCCTGTTCTGTTCTGTAATTCAGTTCCTGTGTAGCCAAGTTTACATTCCGTGTATTAGTGATATCTTATGAAGTTTCTTTTTCTGTGTGACTTATTTCAGTTAGAATCATCGTACCTGAATCCACTCATTATGCTGCTACGGGCCAGATGACATAGATTTCATTGCTGAGTGATACTGCATTGTACGTAAGTACCACAAGTTCTTTATCCATTTTTCACTTTCTGCGATGTTGAACTTGTACTGTAAATGAGGTTCTTGTAAACAGAGGCGTCCCAAACTTTGGGGTGGCTGTGTCTTTTTGATTTTAATTTCCCTAAGCTATAGGACCATAAGTGGAAGTGCCCTAGGCTCTGTTGCTTTGTTTTTTAGATGTTTCAGGAAACACCATACACTTCTCCCGAGTGTCTGTTGGCAACTTACATCCTGCCCATCAGCATAACAAGGCTCCCAGTTCTCCATGGCCTGTCCTGCCTTTCTGGATTTTACACTTTTTTCAGATGGCCCTTTTGACCGGGGGGAAGTGAGACTTCATTGTAGTGCAGATTTCCATTGCAAGCTTGCTTGGTTGGCCAAAAAGGGCGTATGCCTTTTTTCCTGAATATATTCAGGAAAAAACGCATACGCCCTTTTTGGTCAAGTGCATCATTGTGGACGTTCTGCCTCTTTTCCTATGCTTTCAATGCAATTCCAGTCTACCTCCTGAAATCGGTTTCCTGCAATTCTGTCCCGATTTGAAGTCCTCTTGGCAGCCTTACTTCAGTATATTTTTGGACGATAGCTGTCATTTATAACTCTGCAGGTTTGTGAATTACAGTGCCCCTGAGGTCCTTTCTTCAACTCGCTTTCTTGTGAGGTGGCCGCAACACCGCAGGATGGCTTCAGGCCCTAATCTGGTTCCGGCACGGCACGCTGAGCCTTTGGTTATTTCCTCTTCCTGGTGGGAAATGAGAGTTAAATTTGCCCGTCCAGACACCTCCAGCTAGTCTCTCATTGGTTCTCCCTATTCCTGTTCATCTTCCGCAGGAATTGCAAACTGGGCCAAACAGGAGGTTAAAGGGACTGACTCTCCAAGTGGGGAGAGTGTTAGTAAAGCGTCTGGAATGTTGCACCCGAGTACCAGGATACGAAAACTGAGACATATTTGAACACGTCTCCCGATCACATGGTTGATCATACTCTAGGTTCCACATGCTTGTTTTAGCTGAAGGAAGAATACCTTTAACCTGGATAGTTGAAACCCGTGGAATGGGTACCATGCAATATGACTTCAAAGGGTCTTCATTTGCTCACCGAACCTCTCCAATCCTATCACTGCTGCGTTTATGCCCCTGTACACACGCTTGATTCTCTTTTGGAGACATAGCAATCCATAGGTTTTAAGGTACTTACTAGTCAGGTACATTCTTAGGCGTTTAATATGGGGTGTTGAGTCCATTTCGTTGAGCAAGGAGTAGCTCTTGTCTATTCCATATTTGGCTTAAGGAACTTTATCTGTGCTCATTTCAATCTCTGGTTTTATGCAGCACCCCAACTCACCTTTCCCCTTAAGCAAGCATAAGTTGGTTTTCTAAATTTGAGACCCTGTTCTGTTTTGGAATTCAGTTCCTGTGTAGCCAAGTTTACATTCCGTGTATTAGTGATATCTTATGATGTTTCTTTTTCTGTGTGACTTATTTCAGTTAGAATCATCGTACCTGAATCCACTCATTATGCTGCTACGGGTCAGATGACATAGATTTCATTGCTGAGTGATACTGCATTGTACGTAAGTACCACAAGTTCTTTATCAATTTTTCACTTTCTGCGATGTTGAACTTGTACTGTAAATGAGGTTCTTGTAAACAGAGGCGTCCCAAACTTTGGGGTGGCTGTGTCTTTTTGATTTTAATTTCCCTAAGCTATAGGACGATAAGTGGAAGTGCCCTAGGCTCTGTTGCTTTGTTTTTTAGATGTTTCAGGAAACACCATACACTTCTCCCGAGTGTCTGTTGGCAATTGACATCCCGCCCATCAGCATAACAAGGCTTCCAGTTCTCCATGGCCTGTCCTGCCTTTCTGGATTTTACACTTTTTTCCGATGGCCCTTTTGACCGGGGGGAAGTGAGACTTCATTGTAGTGCAGATTTCCTTTGCAAGTTTGCTTGGTTGGCCAAAAAGGGCGTATGCCTTTTTTCCTGAATATATTCAGGAAAAAACGCATACGCCCTTTTTGGCCAAGTGCATCATTGTGGACGTTCTGCCTCTTTTCCTATGCTTTCAATGCAATTCCAGTCTACCTCCTGAAATCGGTTTCCTGCAATTCTGCCCCGCTTTCAAGTCCTCTTGGCAGCCTTACTTCAGTATATTTTTGGACGATAGCTGTCATTTATAACTCTGCAGGTTTGTGAATTACAGTGCCCCTGAGCTCCTTTCTTCAACTCTCTTTCTTGTGAGCTGGCCGCAACACCGCAGGATGGCTTCAGGCCCTAATCTGGTTCCGGCACGGCACGCTGACCCTTTGGTTATTTCCTCTTCCTGGTGGGAAATGAGAGTTAAATTTGCCCGTCCAGACACCTCCAGCTAGTCTCTCATTGGTTCTCCCTATTCCTGTTCATCTTCCACAGAAATTGCAAACTGGGCCAAACAGGAGGTTAAAGGGACTGACTCTCCAAGTCGGGAGAGTGTTAGTAAAGCGTCTGGAATGTTGCACCCGAGTACCAGGGTACGAAAACTGAGACATATTTGAACACGTCTCCCGATCACATGGTTGATCATACTCTAGGTTCCACATGCATGTTTTAGCTGAAGGAAGAATACCTTAAACCTGGGTAGTTGAAACCCGTGGAATGGGTACCATGCAATATGACTTCAAAGGGTCTTCATTTGCTCACCGAACCTCTCCAATCCTATCACTGCTGCGTTTATGCCCCTGTACAGATGCTTGCTTCTCTTTCGGAGACATAGTAATCCATAGGTTTTAAGATACTTACTAGTCAGGTACATTCTTAGGCGTTTAATATGCGGTGTTGAGTCCATTTCGTTGAGCAAGGAGTAGCTCTTGTCTATTCCATATTTGGCTTAAGGAACTTTATCTGTGCTCATTTCAATCTCTGGTTTTATGCAGCACCCCAACTCACCTTTACCCTTAAGCAAGCATAAGTTGGTTTTCTAAATTTGAGACCCTGTTCTGTTCTGTAATTCAGTTCCTGTGTAGCCAAGTTTACATTCCGTGTATTACTGATATCTTATGATGTTTCTTTTTCTGTGTGTCTTATTTCAGTTAGAATCATCATACCTGAATCCACGTATTATGCTGCTACGGGCCTGATGACATAGATTTCATTGCTGAGTGATACTGCATTGTACGTAAGTACCACAAGTTCTTTATCCATTTTTCACTTTCTGTGACATTGAACTTGTACGGTAAACGAGGTTCTTGCAAACAGAGGCGTCCCAAACTTTGGGGTGGCTGTGTCTTTTTGATTTTAATTTCCCTAAGCTATAGGACCATAAGTGGAAGTGCCCTAGGCTCTGTTGCTTTGTTTTTTAGATGTTTCAGGAAACACCATACACTTCTCCTGAGTGTCTGTTGGCAATTTACATCCCGCCCATCAGCATAACAAGGCTCCCAGTTCTCCATGGCCTGTCCTGCCTTTCTGGATTTTACACTTTTTTCAGATGGCCCTTTTGACCGGGGGGAAGTGAGACTACATTGTAGTGCAGATTTCCTTTGCAAGCTTGCTTGGTTGGCCAAAAAGGGCGTATGCGTTTTTTCCTGAATATATTCAGGAAAAAACGCATACGCCCTTTTTGGCCAAGTGCATCATTGTGGACGTTCTGCTTCTTTTCCTATGCTTTCAATGCAATTCCAGTCTACCTCCTGAAATCGGTTTCCTGCAATTCTGCCCCGCTTTCAAGTCCTCTTGGCAGCCTTACTTCAGTATATTTTTGGACGATAGCTGTCATTTATAACTCTGCAGGTTTGTGAATTACAGTGCCCCTGAGCTCCTTTCTTCAACTCGCTTTCTGGTGAGCTGGCCGCAACACCGCAGGATGGCTTCAGGCCCTAATCTGTTTCCGGCACGGCACGCTGAGCCTTTGGTTATTTCCTCTTCCTGGTGGGAAATGAGAGTTAAATTTGCCCGTCGAGACACCTCCAGCTAGTCTGTCATTGGTTCTCCCTATTCCTGTTCATCTTCCGCAGAAATTGCAAACTGGGCCAAACAGGAAGTTAAAGGCGCTGACTCTCTAAGTGGGGAGAGTGTTAGTAAAGCGTCTGGAATGTTACACCCGAGTACCAGGGTACGAAAACTGAGATATATTTGAACACGTCTGCTATTCACATGGTTGATCATACTCTGGGTTCCACATGCATGTTTTAGCTGAAGGAAGAATACCTTAAACCTGGAGAGTTGAGACCCGTGGAATGGGTACCATGCAATATGACTTCAAAGGGTCTTCATTTGCTCACCGAACCTCTCCAATCCTATCAGTGCTGCGTTTATGCCCCTGTACACACGCTTGATTCTCTTTTGGAGACAAAGCAATCCATAGGTTTTAAGATACTTACTAGTCAGGTACATTCTTTGGCGTTTAATATGGGGTGTTGAGTCCATTTCGTTGAGCAAGGAGTAGCTCTTGTCTATTCCATATTTGGCTTAAGGAACTTTATCTGTGCTCATTTCAATCTCTGGTTTTATGTAGCACCCCAACTCACCTTTCCCCTTAAGCAAGCATAAGTTGATTTTCTAAATTTGAGACCCTGTTCTGTTTTGGAATTCAGTTCCTGTGTAGCCAAGTTTACATTCCGTGTATTACTGATATCTTATGATGTTTCTTTTTCTGTGTGACTTATTTCAGTTAGAATCATCATACCTGAATCCACTCATTGTGCTGCTAAGGGCCTGATGACATAGATTTCATTGCTGAGTGATATTGCTTTGTAAGTAAATACCACAACTTCTTTATCCATTTTTCACTTTCTGTGATGTTGAACTTGTAATGTAAACGAGGTTCTTGTAAACAGAGTCGTCCCAAACTTTGGGGTGGCTGTGTCTTTTTTATTTAAATTTTCCTAAGCTATAGGACCATAAGTGGAAGTGCCCTAGGCTCTGTTGCTTTGTTTTTTAGATGTTTCAGGAAACACCATACACTTCTCCCGAGTGTCTGTTGGCAATTTACATCCCGCCCATCAGCATAACAAGGCTCCCAGTTCTCCATGGCCTGTCCTGCCTTTCTGGATTTTACACTTTTTTCAGATGGCCCTTTTGACCGGGGGGAAGTGAGACTTCATTGTAGTGCAGATTTCCTTTGCAAGCTTGCTTGGTTGGCCAAAGAGGGCGTATGCGTCTTTTCCTGAATATATTCAGGAAAAAACGCATACGCCCTTTTGGCTAAGTGCATCATTGTGGACGTTCTGCCTCTTTTCCTATGCTTTTAATGCAATTCCTGTCTACCTCCTGAAATCGGTTTCCTGCAATTCTGCCCCGCTTTCAAGTCTTCTTGGCAGCCTTACTTCAGTATATTTTTGGACGATAGCTGTCATTTATAACTCTGCAGGTTTGTGAATTACAGTGCCCCTGAGCTCCTTTCTTCAACTCGCTTTCTTGTGAGCTGGCCGCAACACCGCAGGATGGCTTCAGGCCCTAATCTGGTTCCGGCATGGCACGCTGAGCCTTTGCTTAATTCCTCTTCCTGGTGGGAAATGAGAGTTAAATTTGCCCGTCCAGACACCTCCAGCTAGTCTCTCATTGGTTCTCCCTATTCCTGTTCATCTTCCGCAGAAATTGCAAACTGGGCCAAACAGGAGGTTAAAGGCGCTGACTCTCCAAGTGGGGAGAGTGTTAGTAAAGTGTCTGGAATGTTGCACCCGAGTACCAGGGGAGGAAAACTGAGACATATTTGAACACGTCTCCCGTTCACACGGTTGATCATACTCTGGGTTCCACATGCATGTTTTAGCTGAAGGAAGAATACCTTAAACCTGGGTAGTTAAAACCCGTGGAATGGGTACCATGCAATATGACTTCAAAGGGTCTTCATTTGCTCACCGAACCTCTCCAATCCTATCACTGCTGCGTTTATGCCCCTGTACACACGCTTGATTCTCTTTTGGAGACATAGCAATCCATAGGTTTTAAGATACTTACTAGTCAGGTACATTCTTAGGCGTTTAATATGCTGTGTTGAGTCCATTTCATTGAGCAAGGAGTAGCTCTTGTCTATTCCATATTTGGCTTAAGGAACTTTATCTGTGCTCATTTCAATCCTGGTTTTATGCAGCACCCCAACTCACCTTTCCCCTTAAGCAAGCATAAGTTGGTTTTCTAAATTTGAGACCCTGTTCTGTTTTGGAATTCAGTTCCTGTGTAGCCAAGTTTACATTCCGTGTATTAGTGATATCTTATGATGTTTCTTTTTCTGTGTGACTTATTTCAGTTAGAATCATCATACCTGAATCCACTCATTATGCTGCTACGGGCCTGATGACATAGATTTCATTGCTGAGTGATACTGCATTGTACGTAAGTACCACAAGTTCTTTATCCATTTTTCACTTTCTGTGATATTGAACTTGTACTGTAAACGAGGTTCTTGTAAACAGAGGCGTCCCAAACTTTGGGGTGGCTGTGTCTTTTTGATTTTAATTTCCCTAAGCTATAGGACCATAAGTGGAAGTGCCCTAGGCTCTGTTGCTTTGTTTTTTAGATGTTTCAGGAAACACCATACACTTCTCCCGAGTGTCTGTTGGCAATTTACATCCCGCCCATCAGCATAACAAGGCTCCCAGTTTTCCATGGCCCTTCCTGCCTTTCTGGATTTTACACTTTTCTCAGATGGCCCTTTTGACCGGGGGGAAGTGAGACTTCATTGTAGTGCAGATTTCCTTTGCAAGTTTGCTTGGTTGGCCAAAAGGGCGTATGTGTTTTTTCCTGAATATATTCAGGAAAAAACGCATACGCCCTTTTTGGCCAAGTGCATCATTGTGGACGTTCTGCCTCTTTTCCTATGCTTTCAATGCAATTCCAGTCTACCTCCTGAAATCGGTTTCCTGCAATTCTGCCCTGCTTTCAAGTCCTCTTGGCAGCCTTACTTCAGTATATTTTTGGACGATAGCTGTCATGTATAACTCTGCAGGTTTGTGAATTACATTGCCCCTGAGCTACTTTCTTCAACTCGCTTTCTTGTGACCTGGCCGCAACACCGCAGGATGGCTTCAGCCCCTAATCTGGTTCCGGCACGGTTCGCTGAGCCTTTGGTTATTTCCTCTTCCTGGTGGGAAATGAGAGTTAAATTTGCCCGTCCAGACACCTCCAGCTAGTCTCTCATTGGTTCTCGCTATTCCTGTTCATCTTCCGCAGAAATTGCAAACTGGGCCAAACACGAGGTTAAAGGGACTGACTCTCCAAGTCGGGAGGGTGTTAGTAAAGCGTCTGGAATGTTGCACCCGAGTACCAGGGTACGAAAACTGAGACATATATGAACACGTCTCCCGATCACATGGTTGATCATACTCTAGGTTCCACATGCATATTTTAGCTGAAGGAAGGATACCTTAAACCTGGGTAGTTGAAACCCGTGGAATGGGTACCATGCAATATGACTTCAAAGGGTCTTCATTTGCTCACCGAATCTCTCCAATCCTATCACTGCTGCGTTTATGCCCCTGTACACATGCTTGATTCTCTTTCGGAGACATAGCAATCCATAGGTTTTAAGATACTTACTAGTCAGGTACATTCTTAGGCGTTTAATATGCGGTGTTGAGTCCATTTCGTTGAGCAAGGAGTAGCTCTTGTCTATTCCATATTTGGCTTAAGGAACTTTATCTGTGCTCATTTCAATCTCTGGTTTTATGCAGCACCCCAACTCACCTTTACCCTTAAGCAAGCATAAGTTGGTTTTCTAAATTTGAGACCCTGTTCTGTTCTGTAATTCAGTTCCTGTGTAGCCAAGTTTACATTCCGTGTATTAGTGTTATCTTATGATGTTTCTTTTTCTGTGTGACTTATTTTAGTTAGAATCATCATACCTGAATCCACTCATTATGCTGCTACGGGCCTGATGACATAGATTTCATTGCTGAGTGATACTGCATTGTACGTAAGTACCACAAGTTCTTTATCCATTTTTCACTTTCTGTGATATTGAACTTGTACTGTAAACGAGGTTCTTGTAAACAGAGGCGTCCCAAACTTTGGGGTGGCTGTGTCTTTTTGATTTTAATTTCCCTAAGCTATAGGACCATAAGTGGAAGTGCCCTAGGCTCTGTTGCTTTGTTTATTAGATGTTTCAGGAAACACCATACACTTCTCCCGAGTGTCTGTTGGCAATTTACATCCCGTCCATCAGCATAACAAGGCTCCCAGTTCTCCATGGCCCTTCCTGCCTTTCTGGATTTTACACTTTTCTCAGATGGCCCTTTTGACCGGGGGGAAGTGAGACTTCATTGTAGTGCAGATTTCCTTTGCAAGTTTGCTTGGTTGGCCAAAAAGGGCGTATGTGTTTTTTCCTGAATATATTCAGGAAAAAACGCATACGCCCTTTTTGGCCAAGTGCATCATTGTGGACGTTCTGCCTCTTTTCCTATGCTTTCAATGCAATTCCAGTCTACCTCCTGAAATCGGTTTCCTGCAATTCTGCCCTGCTTTCAAGTCCTCTTGGCAGCCTTACTTCAGTATACTTTTGGACGATAGCTGTCATTTATAACTCTGCAGGTTTGTGAATTACATTGCCCCTGAGCTCCTTTCTTCATCTCGCTTTCTTGTGACCTGGCCGTAACACCGCAGGATGGCTTCAGCCCCTAATCTGGTTCCGGCACGGCTCGCTGAGCCTTTGGTTATTTCCTCTTCCTGGTGGGAAATGAGAGTTAAATTTGCCCGTCCAGACACCTCCAGCTAGTCTCTCATTGGTTCTCGCTATTCCTGTTCATCTTCCGCAGAAATTGCAAACTGGGCCAAACACGAGGTTAAAGGGACTGACTCTCCAAGTCGGGAGGGTGTTAGTAAAGCGTCTGGAATGTTGCACCCGAGTACCAGGGTACGAAAACTGAGACATATATGAACACGTCTCCCGATCACATGGTTGATCATACTCTAGGTTCCACATGCATATTTTAGCTGAAGGAAGGATACCTTAAACCTGGGTAGTTGAAACCCGTGGAATGGGTACCATGCAATATGACTTCAAAGGGTCTTCATTTGCTCACCGAATCTCTCCAATCCTATCACTGCTGCGTTTATGCCCCTGTACACATGCTTGATTCTCTTTCGGAGACATAGCAATCCATAGGTTTTAAGATACTTACTAGTCAGGTACATTCTTAGGCGTTTAATATGCGGTGTTGAGTCCATTTCGTTGAGCAAGGAGTAGCTCTTGTCTATTCCATATTTGGCTTAAGGAACTTTATCTGTGCTCATTTCAATCTCTGGTTTTATGCAGCACCCCAACTCACCTTTACCCTTAAGCAAGCATAAGTTGGTTTTCTAAATTTGAGACCCTGTTCTGTTCTGTAATTCAGTTCCTGTGTAGCCAAGTTTACATTCCTTGTATTAGTGATATCTTATGATGTTTCTTTTTCTGTGTGACTTATTTCAGTTAGAATCATCATACCTGAATCCACTCATTGTGCTGCTAAGGGCCTGATGACATAGATTTCATTGCTGAGTGATATTGCTTTGTAAGTAAATACCACAACTTCTTTATCCATTTTCACTTTCTGCGATGTTGAACTTGTACTGTAAACGAGGTTCTTGTAAACAGAGGCGTCCCAAACTTTGGGGTGGCTGTGTCTTTTTGATTTTAATTTCCCTAAGCTATAGGACCATAAGTGGAAGTGCCCTAGGCTCTGTTGCTTTATTTTTTAGATGTTTCAGGAAACACCATACACTTCTCCCGAGTGGCTGTTGGCAATTTACATCCCGCCCATCAGCATAACAAGGCTCCCAGTTCTCCATGGCCCTTCCTGCCTTTCTGGATTTTACACATTTTTCAGATGGCCCTTTTGACCGGGGGGAAGTGAGACTTCATTGTAGTGCAGATTTCCTTTGCAAGTTTGCTTGGTTGGCCAAAAAGGGCATATCCGTTTTTTCCTGAATATATTCAGGAAAAAACGCATACGCCCTTTTTGGCCAAGTGCATCATTGTGGACGTTCTGCCTCTTTTCCTATGCTTTCAATGCAATTCCAGTCTACCTCCTGAAATCGGTTTCCTGCAATTCTGCCCCGCTTTCAAGTCCTCTTGGCAGCCTTACTTCAGTATATTTTTGGACGATAGCTGTCATTTATAACTCTACAGTTTTGTGAATTACAGTGCCCCTGAGCTCCTTTCTTCAACTCGCTTTCTTGTGAGCTGGCCGCAACACCACAGGATGGCTTCAGGCCCTAATCTGTTTCCGGCACGGCACGCTGAGCCTTTGGTTATTTCCTCTTCCTGGTGGGAAATGAGAGTTAAATTTGCCCGTCCAGACACCTCCAGCTAGTCTCTCATTGGTTCTCCCTATTCCTGTTCATCTTCCGCAGAAATTGCAAACTGGGCCAAACAGGAGGTTAAAGGCGCTGACTCTCCAAGTGGGGAGAGTGTTAGTAAAGCGTCTGGAATGTTGCACCCGAGTACCAGGGGAGGAAAACTGAGACATATTTGAACACGTGTCCCGATCACATGGTTGATCATACTCTGGGTTCCACATGCATGTTTTAGCTGAAGGAAGAATACCTTAAACCTGGAGAGTTGATACCCGTGTAATGGGTACCATGCAATATGACTTCAAAGGGTCTTCATTTGCTCACCGAACCTCTCCAATCCTATCACTGCTGCGTTTATGCCCCTGTACACACGCTTGATTCTCTTTCGGAGACATAGCAATCCATAGGTTTTAAGATACTTACTAGTCAGGTATATTCTTAGGCGTTTAATATGGGGTGTTGAATCCATTTCGTTGAGCAAGGAGTAGCTCTTGTCTATTCCATATTTGGCTTAAGGAACTTTATCTGTGCTCATTTCAATCTCTGGTTTTATGCAGCACCCCAACTCACCTTTCCCCTTAAGCAAGCATAAGTTGGTTTTCTAAATTTGAGACCCTGTTCTGTTTTGGAATTCAGTTCCTGTGTAGCCCAGTTTACATTCCGTGTATTAGTGATATCTTATGATGTTCCTTTTTCTGTGTGACTTATTTCAGTTAGAATCATCGTACCTGAATCCACTCATTATGCTGCTACGGGCCTGATGACATAGATTTCATTGCTGAGTGATACTGCATTGTACGTAAGTACCACAAGTTCTTTATCCATTTTTCACTTTCTGTGATATGGAACTTGTACTGTAAACGAGGTTCTTGTAAACAGAGGCGTCTGAAACTTTGGGGTGGCTGTGTCTTTTTGATTTTAATTTCCCTAAGCTATAAGACCATAAGTGGAAGTGCCCTAGGCTCTGTTGCTTTGTTTTTTAGATGTTTCAGGAAACACCATACACTTCTCCCGAGTGTCTGTTGGCAATTTACATCCCGCCCATCAGCATAACAAGGCTCCCAGTTCTCCATGGCCTGTCCTGCCTTTCTGGATTTTACACTTTTTTCAGATGGCCCTTTTGACCGGGGGGAAGTGAGACTTCATTGTAGTGCCGATTTCCATTGCAAGCTTGCTTGGTTGGCCAAAAAGGGCGCATGCGTTTTTTCCTGAATATATTCAGGAAAAAACGCATGCGCCCTTTTTGGCCAAGTGCATCATTGTGGACGTTCTGCCTCTTTTCCTATGCTTGAATTGCAGTTCCAGTCTACCTCCTGAAATCGGTTTCCTGCAATTCTGCCCCGCTTTCAAGTCCTCTTGGCAGCCTTACTTCAGTATATTTTTGGACGATAGCTGTCATTTATAACTCTACAGTTTTGTGAATTACAGTGCCCCTGAGCTCCTTTCTTCAACTCGCTTTCTTGTGAGCTGGCCGCAACACCACAGGTTGGCTTCAGGCCCTAATCTGGTTCCGGCACGGCACGCTGAGCCTTTGGTTATTTCCTCTTCCTGGTGGGAAATGAGAGTTAAATTTGCCCGTCCAGACACCTCCAGCTAGTCTCTCATTGGTTCTCCCTATTCCTGTTCATCTTCCGCAGAAATTGCAAACTGGGCCAAACAGGAGGTTAAAGGCGCTGACTCTCCAAGTGGGGAGAGTGTTAGTAAAGCGTCTGGAATGTTGCACCCGAGTACCAGGGGAGGAAAACTGAGACATATTTGAACACGTGTCCCGATCACACGGTTGATCATACTCTGGGTTCCACATGCATGTTTTAGCTGAAGGAAGAATACCTTAAACCTGGAGAGTTGAGACCCGTGGAATGGGTACCATGCAATATGACTTCAAAGGGTCTTCATTGGCTCACCGAACCTCTCCAATCCTATCACTGCTGCGTTTATGCCCCTGTGCACACGCTTGATTCTCTTTTGGAGACATAGCAATCCATAGGTTTTAAGATACTTACTAGTCAGGTACATTCTTAGGCGTTTAATATGGGGTGTTGAGTCCATTTCGTTGAGCAAGGAGTAGCTCTTGTCTATTCCATATTTGGCTTAAGGAACTTTATCTGTGCTCATTTCAATCTCTGGTTTTATGCAGCACCCCAACTCACCTTTCCCCTTAAGCAAGCATAAGTTGGTTTTCTAAATTTGAGACCCTGTTCTGTTCTGTAATTCAGTTCCTGTGTAGCCAAGTTTACATTCCGTGTATTACTGATATCTTATGATGTTTGTTTTTCTGTGTGACTTGTTTCAGTTCGAATCATCGTACCTGAATCCACTCATTATGCTGCTATGGGCCTGATGACATAGTTTTCATTGCTGAGTGATTCTGCATTTTACGTGAGTACCACAACTTCTTTATCCATTTCTCACTTTCTGTGATATTGAATTTGTACCGTAAACGAGGTTGTTTTAAACAGAGCCGTCCCAAACTTTGGGATGGCTGTGTCTTTTTGAATTTAATTTCCCAAATTATAGGACCATAAGTGGAAGTGCCCTAGGCTCTGTTGCTTTGTTTTTTAGATGTTTCAGGAAACACCATACACTTCTCCCGAGTGTCTGTTGGCAATGTACATCCCGCCCATCAGCATAACAAGGCTCCCAGTTCTCCATGGCCTGTCCTGCCTTGCTGGATTTTACACTTTTTTCAGATGGCCCTTTTGACCGGGGGGAAGTGAGACTTCATTGTAGTGCAGATTTCCTTTGCAAGCTTGCTTGGTTGGCCAAAAATGGCGTATGCGTTTTTTCCTGAATATATTCAGGAAAAAACGCATACGCCCTTTTTGGCCAAGTGCATCATTGTGGACGTTCTGCCTCTTTTCCTATGCTTTCAATGCAATTCCAGTCTACCTCCTGAAATCGGTTTCCTGCAATTCTGCCCCGCTTTCAAGTCCTCTTGGCAGCCTTACTTCAGTATATTTTTGGACAATAGCTGTCATTTATAACTCTGCAGGTTTGTGAATTACAGTGCCCCTGAGCTCTTTTCTTCAACTCGCTTTCTTGTGAGCTGGCCGCAACACCGCAAGATTGCTTCAGGCCCTAATCTGGTTCTGGCACGGCACGCTGAGCCTTTGGTTATTTCCTCTTCCTGGTGGGAAATGAGAGTTAAATTTGCCCGTCCAGACACCTCCAGCTAGTCTCTCATTGGTTCTCCCTATTCCTGTTCATCTTCCGCAGAAATTGCAAACTGGGCCAAACAGGAGGTTAAAGGCACTGACTCTCCAAGTGGGGAGATTGTTAGTAAAGCGTCTGGAATGTTGCACCCAAGTACCAGGGGACGAAAACTGAGACATATCTGAAAACGTCTCCCGATCACACGGTTGATCATACTCTGGGTTCCACATGCATGTTTTAGCTGAAGGAAGAATACCTTAAACCTGGAGAGTTGAGACCCGTGGAATGGGTACCATGCAATATGACTTCAAAGGGTCTTCATTTGCTCACCGAACCTCTCCAATCCTATCACTGCTGCGTTTATGCCCCTGTACACACGCTTGATTCTCTTTTGGAGACATAGCAATCCATAGGTTTTAAGATACTTACTAGTCAGGTACATTCTTAGGCGTTTAATATGCGGTGTTGAGTCCATTTCATTGAGCAAGGAGTAGCTCTTGTCTATTCCATATTTGGCTTAAGGAACTTTATCTGTGCTCATTTCAATCTCTGGTTTTATGCAGCACCCCAACTCAACTTTCTCCTTAAGCAAGCATAAGTTGCTTTTCTAAATTTGAGACCCTGTTCTGTTTTGGAATTCAGTTCCTCTGTAGCCAAGTTTACATTCAGTGTATTAGTGATATTTTTTAATGTTTCTTTTTCTGTGTGACTTATTTCAGTTAGAATCACCATACCTGAATACACTCATTGTGCTGCTACGGGCCTGATGACATAGATATCATTGCTGAGTGATACTGCATTGTACGTAAATACCACAACTTCTTTACCCATTTTTCACTTTCTGCAATATTGAACTTGTACTGTAAACGAGGTTCTTGTAAACAGAGGCGTCCCAAACTTTGGGGTGGCTGTGTCTTTTTGATTTTAATTTCCCTAAGCTATAGGACCATAACTGGAAGTGCCCTAGGCTCTGTTGCTTTGTTTTTTAGATGTTTCGGGAAACACCATACACTTCTCCAGAGTGGCTGTTGGCAATTTACATCCCGCCCATCAGCATCAGAAGGCTCCCAGTTCTCCATGCCGTGTCGTGCCTTTATGGATTTTACACTTTTTTCAGATTGCCCTTTTGACCAGGTGTAAGTGAGACTTCATTGTACTGCAGATTTCCTTTGCAAGCTTGCTTGGTTGACCAAAAAGTGTGTATGCGTTTTTTCCTGAATATATTCAGGAAAAAACACATACGCCCTTTTTGGCCAAGTGCATCATTGTCGAGGTTCTGGCTCTCTTCATATGTTTTCAATGCAATTCCAGTCTACCTCCTGAAATCGGTTTCCTGCAATTCTGCCTTGCTTTCAATGTCTCTTCATAGCCTTACCTCAATATATTTTTTGAAAATAGTTGGCCTTTATAACTCTGCAGGTTTTTGAATTGCAGTGGCCCTTAGCCCCACTTTTCAGCTCTTATTTTTGTGGTCTTGCCCCATAACCACAGGATTCCTTGAAGCCCTATTTTTCTTCTGGGGCACCTTGCTGTGCCTTTGGTTAATTCTTCTTACTGATGTGACATTAGTGTGACATGTGCCCATTGAAACCACTACAGCTTGTTTCTCACTGGTTCCCCCATTCCCATTCATCCTCCGCACTAACTGCAGACTGTGCGATACCAGAACTTAAAGGCATTGACTCCATGTGGGGATGTTGTTAGTAAAGCGGCTGGAATGTCGATCCGGAGCCCCAGGAGAGGAAAAATGAGGTGCGTTTTAGAAACCTTTCCCGATCATATGGTATACCAGTCGCTGGGTTTCCCAAGCATGGTTTAGCTGTAGGAAGATTCCCTTCAACCTGGAGTGCTGGGACCCTTGGACTGAGTAGCATGAAGTATTGCATTAAACTTTCGGCAGTTGCTCACCAAAGCTCACCAATCCTCTCAGCCCCAAGTGTCCAGCCTTATGTCTTATCCAGCTGTGGTTTTATATGTGGTCAATCCAGGTTGCATCACAGCCCCTGAGCGAATTTTGTAAGAATTTTTCTCTCTTTCATTGTTTCAGCGTTTTGTTTTTAAAATTTATTTCTATAATGGGGTTTAGCTCATTTTCACTGCTGTGTTTGTGCCGCTCTGCACACACTTGATTCCCTTATGGAGATATATCAATACATGGGTTTTAAGATTCTTATTACTCAGATATATTTCTCTGCGGTGTATAGGGTGTGTTGAGGCCAGTTCATTGAGCAAGGTGTAGATCTTGTCTAATACCTATTTGGTTTATTGAACGGTATCTGTGCTAATTTCAAACTCTGGTTTTATGCATCACCCCACCTCTCCTTTCCCCTTAAGCTGACATAAGTGTGTTTTCTAAATGTGAGACACTGTTCTGTTCTGTAATTCATTTCTTGTGCAGCCATATTTACCCTCCCTCTATAAGTGATATCTTATGATATGTTTCTTTTTCTGTTTGACTTATTTCAAGTAGTATTATCGGACCTAAATCCACTCTTTATCCTTCTACTAGCCTTATTACATTGATTTCATGGTGAAGAGATATTCCATTGTACATAAGTACCACATCTTCTTTATCCATTGTTCTCTTTCCTGGGATATTTAAGGTGTACTGAAGTTGAGGTTCTTGTAAACAGAGTAGCCCTAAACTGTGGTGTGCTTGTGTCTTGTTGATTTTTAGACTTCCCTAGATATACTCCCATGATTGGAAGTGTCCTATGCTCTGTAGCTCTGTTTTTTAGATGATTTAGGAACCACCATACACTTCTCCAGAGTGGCTCTCGGCAGTTCACACACTGCCCATCAGCGTATAAAGGCTCCCTGTTCTCCATGGCCTGTCCTGCATTTCTGGTTTTTACAATTTTTTAGGATGGCCCTTTTGACCGGTGGGAAGTGAGACTTCTTTGTTGTGCACATTTGCATTGCTTGCTTGCTTCGTTGCCCATAAAGTGCGTATGCGTTTTTTCCTGGATATAATCAGGAAAAAACGCATACGCCCTTTTGGGCCAACTGCATCATTGTCGAAATTCTGCCGCTTTTCATGTGCGTTAAAGACGAGTCCAATCTATCTCTTGAAATCTGTTTCTTGCAATTCTGTCTTGCATTCAGATCCTCTTCTTTGCCTTACCTCAACATATTTTTGGACATTAGTTTTCATTTATAACTCTGCAGGTTTGTGAATTGCAGTGACCCTGAGCTCCATTTTTTAAGTTGCTCTTTTGTGAGCTGGCCTCAAACCCGCAGGATTGCTTCAGGCCCTATTTTGGCTCCGGCGAGGCAGGCTGAGCCTTTCTTTAATTCTTATTCTTAATGGGAAATTAGAGTGATATGTGCCCGTCCAAACCCCTACAACTATTCTCTCATTGGTTCCCCCTCTTCCCGTTCATCCTCCTCACAATTTGCAAAATGTGTGAAACAGAAGTTTAAATGTGCTGATTCTCCAAGTGGGGAGATTCTAAGTAACATGGCTGGAATGGTGAACAGGAGCACCAGGAGAGGATAAATGAGGTGCATTTTAGACACATCTCCCGATCACATGGTGTACAGTCCTCTGGGTTTTCCATGCATGTTTTAGCTGTAGGAAGATCCCTTGAACCTGCAGATTTGGGACCCATTGAATGGGTACCAGGTAGTATTACTTTAAAGGGTGTGCATTTCCTCACCCAACCTCACATTTCTCTTAGCGCAAACAGTTTCCAGCCTTATGTCTCATCCTGCTGTGGGTCTAGATGTGTTCAATCCATGTTGCATCACCGTCCCTGAGGAAAAGTTGTAAGAGGTTTTCTCTGTCTCTCTGTCGTTTATTTTTTTCAATTTATTACTATATTGGTTACAGCTGATTTTCAAAGCTCTGTTTCTTGCTGCTGTACATCCACTTGATTCACGTACAGAGAGTCATCAATAAATTCTTTTTCAGATTCTTACCAGTCGTATATATTCTTTTCCGGTGACTTGAGTGTGCTGAGTGCAGTTCTTTTAGCTACCGTGTAGGCCTTGTTGATTATCAGTTTGGTATTTGGAATGGTATCTTTGCTAATTTCAACCTCCTGGATGATGCCTCACCCCTCCCCACCTTTCCCGTTTAGCAGCCTTATGCGTGTTTTCTACATATTTGACTATGTTTTTGTTTTGTAATTTATTTCATGTGTAGCCATTTTGGATTCCACCTTTAAGTGATATCTTATGATATGTGTCTTTTTCTTTTTGAATTCTGTCACTTAGAATGATCATACGTAACTCCTCCGGAGTTGTTACAACTGGCCATATTTCATTGATTTCCAGGCTGAATAATATTCCACTCTACCTAAGTACCACATCTCTATCCATTTTTTCCCTCCAGAGACATTTAAGTTATATCCTAGTCGAGGATCTTTTAAACAGAGAGGGGGTAAACATTGGGGTGCCTGTGTCCTCTCGATTTTTGTTTTTCCCAAGATATACGCCCATGAGTGCAAGTGCCCTATGCTCTGTAGCTCATTTTTTAGATGCTTTAGTAAACACAATACACTTCTCCAGAATGGCCGTTGGCAATATACATTTCCACTATAAGTCTCACAGGGCTCCCTCTTCTCGTTGCCCTGTCCTGCATTTCTGTTGTTTACGCTTTATGAGGATGGCTCTTCTGACTGATGCGAAGTGATATCTTTTGTAGTATTGACTTCCAGTGCCCACCTGTTTGGTTGGCTAAAAAAGTGTATGCCCTTTTCTTGAATATATACAGAAAAAAACGCATACACCCTTTTTGGCCAACTGCAATGTTGGCAATGTTGGCAATGTTCAGCTCCTTTTCTTGTGCTTAATGGCGAGTCCTTTCTACCTCCTCAAATCCCTTTCCTGCCATTCTCCCTTGCTTACAAGTCCTTTTCTCTGACTTTCCTCAAGACATTTTTCAGTGATGGATATTTTCAACTCTGCAGTTTTGTGAATTTTACTGCCCCTGAGTTCCATTGTTCAACTTGTGTTTATGGGAACTGGCCACAAAGCTTTCCTCAAGCCCTATACTGTTTCCATGGGCAACCCTAGCCTTTGGTCAATTCGTCTTCCTGATTGGAAATTAGAGTGACATGTGCCTGTCTGAACACCTAGGACTTGTCTCTCATTGTTCCTCATCCTTCCGCTTCATCCTCTGGACAAATTCCAAACTGTACGCAACAGGATGTTGACAGTGCTGACATCTCCAAGTGGGGAGACTGTTAGTAAAGACGCTGGAGGGGTGAACCCGAGCACCAGGAGATGAGGAGATGAGATGCCTTTTCCAAACTCTTCCCGATCAGACGGTATACCATCCTCTGGGTGTGACAGACATGTTTTAGCAGTAGGAAGAGTCCCATTCATGTAAGGAGAACACCAGGGCTTTTTCAAAATCAGTGTCTCCCCGAAACCCAAACTGGGGAAGTTTTTAAGCTACGGCTACACATATGTTCATTAAGGGCCTTGGGAAGTAGGCAGAGTCCAAACTTTAGATGATTGAAGTCTTCAGGGTCAGAAGCACTCACCACCAGCTTCCCTTAGGCTACACTTTAACTATCATTGATAGATGATGTCAATAAAAATATCTATTCTTTTTCAGATTATTTCCCCTTATAGGTTATTGCAAAATGTTGAGTGTAGTTCCCTGTGCTATACAGTAGTTCCTTGTTGATGATCTATTTTATACATAGCAGTGTGTATGTGTTAATTCCAAACTGTTAATTTATCCCTCCTCCCACCTTTCCCCTTTGGTAATAATAAATTATAAGATTTTATACTTCTCAGAAATGGGGGAGCTGAAAGAGAGGTATCATTTTCAATGGAAAAGCATTTAAAACAAGATTGAAGGTTTAACCAAGATTATTAGATGTACATCCTTGGAAAGAAATCACTTCGTTTCTCTAATATTGACCTGACAAATAAGACAAACCTTTTCACTGAACTTGCTTATAAAAAGTGATGGAAATATCAAATGGAAGTGTTAGAAACATCTTATTTTACCCGAGCCTTATACACTGTTCTATGTTAACTACAGTTTGGCTCACACATCTGTTCATTGAGGTTACAATAGTCTCAATTTCTGTTACTGATCCTCCAGAGTGGACCCCAACAAGTGTCCCCCTGCCCAGTGTCATTGGGGCCAACAGATCGAGACTGAGTTTGGTTCACAAGCAAAGGAAACTTTATATTTTGATCAGAGAATGGAGAGGTGAGAGCATGCACTACCCCGTGGGCTGTGGGCTGGGCTGCTGTGTAGAGATCCTGTCAGAGTCAGTGGGAGGGAGGGAGGCGGCGGAGCTCTCGAGGGCCGGGTTGGCTGTAGCTCAGGCTCTATATCGTGGAGTCTGCACTGGGCCCCAGGAGCTGAGGTGTCGACCCAGCCATTCTGCACTAGGAAATCTGGTCTGAAGTGCCGGGTGTGGAACCTCTGCATGCGGGACCCTAGGAGCACATGAAATTAGACAAAGCACAAAGGATAGAAAAGGTTAGACTTGACTTTATTGCCCAGATTCTATTTTTATCTCCCAGGGATTTTTAATGGGCTTTGCTGGGGACAAACCCCTCCTCTGCCTTTTGTCCCGTTCCTCATTCTTGGAGTGCTGAGGGTGCAGACCCTTCTTCTGTAACTGCTGAGTGCTGAGTTGGGAGCCCTCATACCCTGGGGCGAGGGTCAGAGCTTCTCCCCAGCAGCCTCCCGGTGACGTTGATTGTCCCCAGGACCCCTGCCTCCCTGCTCGTCCACCTGAGCACCAGCATTGGAAGTGTTATAGATTCTAATGACCTTTAAGGGTCCAGGAAAGAGATGTGCAGAGACGCTGTGGGGGCCGGTTTCACCCCGCCCCACATTTGTTCGGCCACCTTAGGCTGACCGTTTCTGCCAGCTTAGATGCTCTGACCAGTAGTCTGCGCTTTCTTCAATTAGGCCCCTGAATTAACGTACAAACAGCACCAGGTGTCAGAGCCCTGCCCGCTCAACTCCCAGACAGTCCAGGGTCAGTGGTGATAAGGACCATGATGGCTACTGAGTCAACAGCCTTTGGAAGTAAACAGGAGTCCAGCCGGTCTTATTGGCCACCATCATCACGGTGTCTGTAGGCTTTTCTATGGTGACAGTGTGATATACGGTTCCCCCGCCAAGATTATTAGCTCCCCTCTGGGTGCAGTAAGTCCTGCAAGCAGTAGTCTACTCTTTTGGGACACACTCTTGTTGTTTTATGAGAGAAACTCCAGGTCAAGTGATGTTCACACGAGTCGTCATGGTGCCCTGTTGCCCCCGGTTATCTCTCTGGATGTTGGAGTTGGAGGGTCTCCTCACTCGAGGTCGGTGTGCCCACGGAGCGAACCCTGCAACTTCAGGGCATGGTTGGTGGTTAGGATCACCACGTGGGGTCCTTTTCCCTTAGGAGGGAGGTGGCCTTTTGGGCTGCTGATTTCCAGGTTTTTAGATACCGCCAGTATCTTGGCCAGATGTGGCAGTGGGCCAAGCCCCTTCGTGACCGTAGTTTATCCTACCTGGATGGCATTCTTGCATTGTTCCATTTCAAGTGGTCCCAGTTTTTGCACTAATTCTCCAATGGCGATTCACCTTTCACCGGGAATGTAAAGGCCAAAGGGTTTAGCTAAATTAGGGAGTTCCAGGGCAAGGGTCTGAATTGACTGCTCTTTCCATTCTTGAAAGGCCACTTCTGGATTCTATTCAAAAGGATCATCATCTTTTCCTTTCAGTGTTTCATATAGAGGCCCAGCTAGTAGACTGTAGTTAGGGATCCAGAAGCAGCAAATCCTGGCCTCCCCAGGAACCCCTAAGCTGTCTTCTAGTTTTAGAAAGGGGTAAGGCTGAAAATGGTTTCTTCCCTTTCCTGGGATGGGCTTCTCTGACCTTGTGTGAGAATGAAGCCCAGGCAGGTCACCGCAGTCTGTGATATTTGAGCTTTTTCTTGGACAACTTCTATCCTTTATTGGCTTGGTAGTTCAGAGGCCTCCTTAGTAGGGCTGGCGATCAGAATGTCGTCTGCATATTGAAGGAGGGTTTCCTTTTCCAGAGGTAGAACTTTTAGGTCTTTAGCTAAGCTTTCCCCAAAGACGGTGTGGGAATTTTTGCACCCTTGGGGCCAGACGGCCCGGAAGTATTGTTTTAGTTGTATGTTGAGTCCTGCCACTCACAAGCCAAAATTTCTTGTGACTCTGGGACTAATGGAATACAAAAGAAGGCATCATTGAAGACTAATACAGAATACCATGTCCTGGTGGTTGGTAGAATGACCAGCAGGGTGTAGGAATTAGGAGCAACTGGAGGTATATCCTCGGTGGCTTCACTGACTGTCCTGACATCCTTTACCAGGTCCCCAGCAGCCCATGGGGCTCTCGTGGTCAGACCAATCGCAGAATATGGAGCTCACCTGGGCAGGTACCCCACCCCCACCCCAGCCCACGGGGCTCTTGTGATCAGGCCCCTCCCAGGATACAGAGCTACCCTTGCAGGTACCGTGGCAGGGCTGGGCACACAGGAACCGTGCACATAGCCCTCATTGCAGAGCACCCCCAGCTCACCTGTCGCTCAGAGCTGACACAGAGCACCTCAGAGCAGGACTTGAACTAACAAACAGCAGCTGCGACAGGTCTGTGACCCTGGGCATCACTCCGTGAGGCCTCCCTCCACCTGGTCTTCCAGAGACTTCCACTGCACCCGGGGCACCAGGCCTCTGTCTCCAACCATCACCCACCCCTCCTCTCCCTGACTCCTGGGTTCCTCTCATTAGGAGAGGGTTTTCTTGAAGTTGTCTCCCACTCATGGGCCAGATAAAATGATTAGAAAACAAGCCAAAGCTGCAGCCCCTTGTCTATCCTGACTCTCAGGAGCCCACACCTGTTCCTTGGACCTGGCCGGTTCAGCAAGTTCCATTTTCTGCAACTGTCAGCCCCTGAGGGGTGATGATTGGCTGACCTGGGCAGCCTTACCGTGCCGGCCAGCCCTCCCCAGGTGTGCCTGGGTTGAGATCAATATAAATACCACTCCAGGCAGCAAGAGCCCCTGCAGCCGTGCCTGACGCCATTTTCTCTGCCCTGTCAGCAGTCTCGGGGCTGGGCTGGTGGGAGGGAGTGAGAGGCCACGGCTTTGTGGGTGGCCCAGTGTGAGTGGGGCTCTGCTGGACTTTCTGCAGCAGTTGCCAGGCTGCCACCTGCTAAAGAAGAGGATGTGTCACCCATACCTGCTGCTGGAATTTCTCCCTGGGCAGAGGTGAGGAAGGAAAAAAGCAGTGGGGGCAGGGACAGGACGGGTATCTCAGGCAGGGAAATGGAAATCTTCCAGAAGAGCACCCAGGGCCAGGACCATCCTGGCTGGCCTGCAGGCACCAAGTCGGCCGGCATGCTGTCACTCGTGTGGCTCTATGGCCCTTCCTCTAGGCTTTCAAGTCCTTGTATATATTCAGGTGTTTTACCTGGGACGGGTGGGAATAGTTCAGCAGCAACTGGCCTGGGGCTCAGCTCACGTTTACTCACAGATGCCTCGGCACGGTGCCCCAGCTTTGCAATGAGGACGCTTGTTGCGTGGGGGCTGCTGGCTGAATGGGAGACGATTCCCCACCACTGACCAACTTCAGAATTGTTTACAACTGGAGCAAGTGCCCTGATACGGTTTTCCTCTGTGTAACTGGTGGGTTCTGTGTTTTTTTCTCTTTTTCGTTTTTGGTTCAAGGTAGATTTTATTCCTCTTTTTTGTATTTACAGATATAAGCATGGAAATAATTTATTCATATAAATACATGTATGTGCAGGGAATAATTGTTTTTTCTGTTTTATTTTTTAAATTTTATTTCTTTTTAATTTTGAATTTTATTTTATATTTTTATACAGCAGGTTCTTATTGGTTATCTATTTTATACATATAAATGTATACATGCCAATCCCAGTCTCTCAACTCCTCCCACCACCACCCCCCCAACAGCTTTCCCCCCTTGTTGTCCATACGTTTGTTGTCTACATCTGTTGCTCTATTTATGCCTTGCAAAATGGTTAATCTGTACAGTTTTTCTAGGTTCCACATATATGCATGAATATACAAGATTTGTTTTTCTCTTTCTGACTTACTTCACTCTGTATGACAGTCTCTAGATCCATCGACGTCTCTACAAATGACCCAATTTCATTCCTTTTCATGGCTTAGTAATATTCCATTTTATATATGTACCAGAGCTTTATGCATTCGTCTGTCTGTGGGCATTTAGGTTGCTTCCATTACCTCGATATTGTAAATAGTGATGCAATGAGCATTGCGGTGAATGACTCTTTTTGATTTATGGTTTTGTCTGGGTATATGTCCAGTACTGGGATTGCTGTATCATATGGTAATTCTATTGTTAGTTTCTTAAGAAATTCCATATTGTTCTCCATAATGACTGTATCAATTTATATTCCCAACAATAGTGGAAGAGGGTTCCTTTTCTCCACACCCTTTCCAGCATTTTTTGTTTGTAGATTTTCTATGATGCCTATTCTACCAGGTGTGAGGTGATACCTCATTGTTGAATCCATTTCGTTGAGCAAGGGGTAGGTCTTGTCTATTACATATTTGGCTTATGGAACGGTATCTGTGCTAATTTCAAACTCTGCTTTTATGCAGCACCCCAACTCACCTTCCCCCTTAAGCAAGCATAAGTTGGTTTTCTAAATTTGAGACCCTGTTCTGTTTTGGAATTCAGTTCATGTGTAGCCAAGTTCACATTCCGTGTATTAGTGATACCTTATGATGTTTCTTTTTCTGTGTGACTTATTTCACTTAGAATCATCGTGCCTCAATCCACTCATTATGCTGGTACGGGCCTGGTGACATAGATTTCATTGCTGAGTGGTATTCTGTTGTACATAAGTACCGCAACTTCTTTATCCATTATTTGCTCTCTGGGATATTTAACTTGTGCCGCAGAAGAGATTCCTGTAAAAAGAGCCGTCCCAAATTTTGGGGTGGCTGTGTCTTTTTGATTTTAATGTCCCTAAGCTATAGGACCATAAGTGGAAGTGCCCTAGGCTCTGTTGCTTTGTTTTTTAGATGTTTCAGGAAACACCATACACTTCTACAGAGGGGCTGTTGGGAATTTACATCCCGCCCATCAGCATAACAAGGCTCCCAGTTCTCCATAGCCTGTTCTGCCTTTCTGGATTTTACACTTTTTTCAGATGGCCCTTTTGACCGGGGGGGGGGGGAAGTGAGACTTCATTGTAGTGCAGATTTCCTTTGCAAGCTTGCTTGGTTGGCCAAAAAGGGCGTATGCGTTTTTTCCTGAATATATTCAGGAAAAAACGCATACGCCCTTTTTGGCCAAGTGCATCATTGTCGACGTTCTTCCTCTTTTCCTGTGTTTTAAATGCAATCCAATTCCGATTCCTCCTGAAATCGGTTTCCTGCAATTCTGCCCCGCATTCAAGTCCTCTTGGCAGCCCTACTTCAGTATATTTTCGGACAATAGCTGTCATTTATAAATCTGCAGGTTTGTGAATTACAGTGCCCCTGAGCTCCTTTCTTCAACTCGCTTTCTTTTGAGCTGGCCACAACACCGCAGGATTGCTTCAGGCCCTAATCTGGTTCCGGCACGGCATGCTGAGCCTTTGGTTTATTCCTCTTCCCTGTGGGAAATGAGAGTTAAATTTGCCCGTCCAGACACCTCCAGCTAGTCTCTCATTGGTTCTCCCTATTCCTGTTCATCTTCCACAGAAATTCCAAACTGGGCCAAACAGGAGGTTAAAGGGACTGACTCTCCAAGTCGGGAGAGTGTTAGTAAAGTGTCTGGAATGTTGCACCCGAGTACCAGGGAACGAAAAGTGAGACACATTTGAACACGTTTCTCGATCACACGGTGGATCATACTCTGGGTTCCACATGCATGTTTTAGCTGAAGGAAGAATCCCTTAAACCTGGAGAGTTGAGACCCATGGAATGGGTACCATGCAATATGACTTCAAAGGGTCTGCATTTGCTCACTGAACCTCACCAATCTTATGAGCCCCAAGTGTCCAGCCTTATGTGTCACCCAGCTCTGGGTGTAGATATGGTAAATGCAGGTTGCATCAGAAGCCTTGAATGGATTACTTAAGTATTGCTCTCTATTTCACTGTCATTGTGTTTTGTTTAAGAAATTTATTTTTAATATGGGATTTAGCTGATTTTCACTGCTTTAATGCCACTGTACACACTCTTGATTCTCTTACAGAGATATATAAATCCATTGCTTTTATGATTCTTACTAGGCAGGTATATTCCTAGGCGTTGAATATGGGGTGTTGAGTCCATTTCATTGAGCAAGGAGTAGCTCTTTTCTATTCCATATTTGCCTTATAGAACGTTATCCGTGCTCATTTCAATCCCTGGTTTTATGCAGCACCCCAACTCACCTTTCCCCTTAAGCAAGCATAAGTTGGTTTTCTAAATTTGAGACCCTGTTCTGTTTTGGAATTCAGTTCCTGTGTAGCCAAGTTTACATTCCGTGTATTAGTGATATCTTATGATGTTTCTTTTTCTGTGTGACTTATTTCAGTTAGAATCATCATACCTGAATCCACTCATTGTGCTGCTAAGGGCCTGATGACATAGATTTCATTGCTGAGTGATATTGCTTTGTAAGTAAATACCACAACTTCTTTATCCATTTTTCACTTTCTGCGATGTTCAACTTGTACTGTAAACAAGGTTCTTGTAAACAGAGGCGTCCCCAACTTTGGGGTGGCTGTGTCTTTTTGATTTTAATGTCCCTAAGCTATAGGACCATAAGTGGAAGTGCCCTAGGCTCTGTTGCTTTGTTTTTTAGATGTTTCAGGAAACACCATACACTTCTCCCAAGTGTCTGTTGGCAATTTACATCCCGCCCATCAGCATAACAAGGCTCCCAGTTCTCCATGGCCTGTCCTGCCTTTCTGGATTTTACACTTTTTTCAGATGGCCCTTTTGACCGGGGGGAAGTGAGACTTCATTGTAGTGCAGATTTCCTTTGCAAGCTTGCTTGGTTGGCCAAAAAGGGCGTATGCGTTTTTTCCTGAATATATTCAGGAAAAAACGCATACGCCCTTTTTGGCCAAGTGCATCATTGTGGACGTTCTGCCTCTTTTCCTATGCTTTCAATGCAATTCCAGTCTACCTCCTGAAATCGGTTTCCTGCAATTCTGCCCCGCTTTCAAGTCCTCTTGGCAGCCTTACTTCAGTATATTTTTGGACGATAGCTGTCATTTATAACTCTGCAGGTTTGTGAATTACAGTGCCCCTGAGCTCCTTTCTTCAACTCGCTTTCTTGTGAGCTGGCCGCAACAGCGCAGGATGGCTTCAGGCCCTAATCTTGTTCCGGCACGGCACGCTGAGCCTTTGGTTAATTCCTCTTCCTGGTTGGAAACGAGAGTTAAATTTGCCCGTCCAGACACCTCCAGCTAGTCTCTCATTGGTTCTCCCTATTCCTGTTCATCTTCCGCAGAAATTGCAAACTGGGCCAAACAGGAGGTTAAAGGCGCTGACTCTCCAAGTGGGGAGAGTGTTAGTAAAGCGTCTGGAATGTTGCACCCGAGTACCAGGGGAGGAAAACTGAGACATATTTGAACACGTCTCCCGTTCACACGGTTGATCATACTCTGGGTTCCACATGCATGTTTTAGCTGAAGGAAGAATACCTTAAACCTGGGTAGTTGAAACCCGTGGAATGGGTACCATGCAATATGACTTCAAAGGGTCTTCATTTGGTCACCGAACCTCTCCAATCCTATCACTGCTGCGTTTATGCCCCTGTACACATGCTTGATTCTCTTTCGGAGACATAGCAATCCATAGGTTTTAAGATACTTACTAGTCAGGTACATTCTTAGGCGTTTAATATGCGGTGTTGAGTCCATTTCGTTGAGCAAGGAGTAGCTCTTGTCTATTCCGTATTTGGCTTAAGGAACTTTATCTGTGCTCATTTCAATCTCTGGTTTTATGCAGCACCCCAACTCACCTTTCCCCTTAAGCAAGCATAAGTTGGTTTTCTAAATTTGAGACCCTGTTCTGTTTTGGAATTCAGTTCCTCTGTAGCCCAGTTTACATTCCGTGTATTAGTGATATCTTATGATGTTTCCTTTTCTGTGTGACTTATTTCAGTTAGAATCATCGTACCTGAATCCACTCATTATGCTGCTACGGGCCTGATGACATAGATTTCATTGCTGAGTGATACTGCATTGTACGTAAGTACCACAAGTTCTTTATCCATTTTTCACTTTCTGTGATATTGAACTTGTACGGTAAACGAGGTTCTTGTAAACAGAGGCGTCCCAAACTTTGGGGTGGCTGTGTCTTTTTCATTTTAATTTCCCTAAGCTATAGGACCATAAGTGGAAGTGCCCTAGGCTCTGTTGCTTTGTTTTTTAGATGTTTCAGGAAACACCATACACTTCTCCCGAGTGTCTGTTGGCAATTTACATCCCGCCCATCAGCATAACAAGGCTCCCAGTTCTCCATGGCCTGTCCTGCCTTTCTGGATTTTACACTTTTTTCAGATGGCCCTTTTGACCGGGGGGAAGTGAGACTTCATTGTAGTGCAGATTTCCTTTGCAAGCTTGCTTGGTTGGCCAAAAAGGGCGTATGCGTTTTTTCCTGAATATATTCAGGAAAAAACGCATACGCCCTTTTTGGCCAAGTGCATCATTGTGGACGTTCTGCCTCTTTTCCTATGCTTTCAATGCAATTCCAGTCTACCTCCTGAAATCGGTTTCCTGCAATTCTGCCCCGTTTTCAAGTCCTCTTGGCAGCCTTACTTCAGTATATTTTTGGACGATAGCTGTCATTTATAACTCTGCAGGTTTGTGAATTACAGTGCCCCTGAGCACCTTTCTTCAACTCGCTTTCTTGTGACCTGCCCGCAACACCGCAGGATGGCTTCAGGCCCTAATCTGGTTCTGGCACGGCACGCTGAGCCTTTGGTTAATTCCTCTTCCTGGTGGGAAACGAGAGTTAAATTTGTCCGTCCAGACACCTCCAGCTAGTCTCTCATTGGTTCTCGCTATTCCTGTTCATCTTCCGCAGAAATTGCAAACTGGGCCAAACAGGAGGTTAAAGGCGCTGACTCTCCAAGTGGGGAGAGTGTTAGTAAAGCGTCTGGAATGTTGCACCCGAGTACCAGGGGAGGAAAACTGAGACATATTTGAACACGTCTCCCGTTCACACGGTTGATCATACTCTGGGTTCCACATGCATGTTTTAGCTGAAGGAAGAATACCTTAAACCTGGGTAGTTGAAACCCGTGGAATGGGTACCATGCAATATGACTTCAAAGGGTCTTCATTTGCTCACCGAACCTCTCCAATCCTATCACTGCTGCGTTTATGTCCCTGTACACATGCTTGATTCTCTTTCGGAGACATAGCAATCCATAGGTTTTAAGATACTTACTAGTCAGGTACATTCTTAGGCGTTTAATATGCGGTGTTGAGTCCATTTCGTTGAGCAAGGAGTAGCTCTTGTCTATTCCGTATTTGGCTTAAGGAACTTTATCTGTGCTCATTTCAATCTCTGGTTTTATGCAGCACCCCAACTCACCTTTCCCCTTAAGCAAGCATAAGTTGGTTTTCTAAATTTGAGACCCTGTTCTGTTTTGGAATTCAGTTCCTGTGTAGCCCAGTTTACATTCCGTGTATTAGTGATATCTTATGATGTTTCCTTTTCTGTGTGACTTATTTCAGTTAGAATCATCGTACCTGAATCCACTCATTATGCTGCTACGGGCCTGATGACATAGATTTCATCCTGAGTGATACTGCATTGTACGTAAGTACCACAAGTTCTTTATCCATTTTTCACTTTCTGTGATATTGAACTTGTACGGTAAACGAGGTTCTTGTAAACAGAGGCGTCCCAAACTTTGGGGTGGCTGTGTCTTTTTCATTTTAATTTCCCTAAGCCTTAGGACCATAAGTGGAAGTGCCCTAGGCTCTGTTGCTTTGTTTTTTAGATGTTTCAGGAAACACCATACACTTCTCCCGAGTGTCTGTTGGCAATTTACATCCCGCCCATCAGCATAACAAGGCTCCCAGTTCTCCATGGCCTGTCCTGCCTTTCTGGATTTTACACTTTTTTCAGATGGCCCTTTTGACCGGGGGGAAGTGAGACTTCATTGTAGTGCAGATTTCCTTTGCAAGCTTGCTTGGTTGGCCAAAAAGGGCGTATGCGTTTTTTCCTGAATATATTCAGGAAAAAACGCATACGCCCTTTTTGGCCAAGTGCATCATTGTGGACGTTCTGCCTCTTTTCCTATGCTTTCAATGCAATTCCAGTCTACCTCCTGAAATCGGTTTCCTGCAATACTGCCCCGCTTTCAAGTCCTCTTGGCAGCCTTACTTCAGTATATTTTTGGACGATAGCTGTCATTTATAACTCTGCAGGTTTGTGAATTACAGTGCCCCTGAGCTCCTTTCTTCAACTCGCTTTCTTGTGACCTGGCCGCAACACCGCAGGATGGCTTCAGGCCCTAATCTGGTTCCGGCACGGCACACTGAGCCTTTGGTTAATTCCTCTTCCTGGTGGGAAACGAGAGTTAAATTTGCCCGTCCAGACACCTCCAGCTAGTCTCTCATTGGTTCTCCCTATTCCTGTTCATCTTCCGCAGAAATTACAAACTGGTCCAAACAGGAGGTTAAAGGGACTGACTCTCCATGTCGGGTGAGTGTTAGTAAAGCGTCTGGAATGTTTCACCCGAGTACCAGGGTACGAAAATTGAGACATATTTGAACACGTCTCCCGATCACATGGTTGATCATACTCTAGGTTCCACATGCATGTTTTAGCTGAAGGAAGAATACCTTAAACCTGGGTAGTTGAAACCCGTGGAATGGGTACCATGCAATATGACTTCAAAGGGTCTTCATTTGGTCACCGAACCTCTCCAATCCTATCACTGCTGCGTTTATGCCCCTGTACACATGCTTGATTCTCTTTCGGAGACATAGCAATCCATAGGTTTTAAGATACTTACTAGTCAGGTACATTCTTAGGCGTTTAATATGGGGTGTTGAGTCCATTTCGTTGAGCAAGGAGTAGCTCTTGTCTATTCCGTATTTGGCTTAAGGAACTTTATCTGTGCTCATTTCAATCTCTGGTTTTATGCAGCACCCCAACTCACCTTTCCCCTTAAGCAAGCATAAGTTGGTTTTCTAAATTTGACACCCTGTTCTGTTTTGGAATTCAGTTCCTGTGTAGCCCAGTTTACATTCCGTGTATTAGTGATATCTTATGATGTTTCCTTTTCTGTGTGACTTATTTCAGTTAGAATCATCGTACCTGAATCCACTCATTATGCTGCTACGGGCCTGATGACATAGATTTCATCCTGAGTGATACTGCATTGTACGTAAGTACCACAAGTTCTTTATCCATTTTTCACTTTCTGTGATATTGAACTTGTACGGTAAACGAGGTTCTTGTAAACAGAGGCGTCCCAAACTTTGGGGTGGCTGTGTCTTTTTCATTTTAATTTCCCTAAGCTATAGGACCATAAGTGGAAGTGCCCTAGGCTCTGTTGCTTTGTTTTTTAGATGTTTCAGGAAACACCATACACTTCTCCCGAGTGTCTGTTGGCAATTTACATCCCGCCCATCAGCATAACAAGGCTCCCAGTTCTCCATGGCCTGTCCTGCCTTTCTGGATTTTACACTTTTTTCAGATGGCCCTTTTGACCGGGGGGAAGTGAGACTTCATTGTAGTGCAGATTTCCTTTGCAAGCTTGCTTGGTTGGCCAAAAAGGGCGTATGCGTTTTTTCCTGAATATATTCAGGAAAAAACGCATACGCCCTTTTTGGCCATGTGCATCATTGTGGACGTTCTGCCTGTTTTCCTATGCTTTCAATGCAATTCCAGTCTACCTCCTGAAATCGGTTTCCTGCAATTCTGCTCCGCTTTCAAGTCCTCTTGGCAGCCTTACTTCAGTATATTTTTGGACGATAGCTGTCATTTATAACTCTGCAGGTTTGTGAATTACAGTGCCCCTGAGCTCCTTTCTTCAACTCGCTTTCTTGTGACCTGACCGCAACACCGCAGGATGGGTTCAGGCCCTAATCTGGTTCCGGCACGACACCCTGAGCCTTTGGTTAATTCCTCTTCCTGGTGGGAAACGAGAGTTAAATTTGCCCGTCCAGACACCTCCAGCTAGTCTCTCATTGGTTCTCCCTATTCCTGTTCATCTTCCGCAGAAATTGCAAACTGGGCCAAACAGGAGGTTAAAGGCGCTGACTCTCCAAGTGGGGAGAGTGTTAGTAAAGCGTCTGGAATGTTGCACCCGAGTACCAGGGGAGGAAAACTGAGACATATTTGAACACGTCTCCCGTTCACACGGTTGATCATACTCTGGGTTCCACATGCATGTTTTAGCTGAAGGAAGAATACCTTAAACCTGGGTAGTTGAAACCCGTAGAATGGGTACCATGCAATATGACTTCAAAGGGTCTTCATTTGCTCACCGAACCTCTCCAATCCTATCACTGCTGCGTTTATGTCCCTGTACACATGCTTGATTCTCTTTCGGAGACATAGCAATCCATAGGTTTTAAGATACTTACTAGTCAGGTACATTCTTAGGCGTTTAATATGCGGTGTTGAGTCCATTTCGTTGAGCAAGGAGTAGCTCTTGTCTATTCCGTATTTGGCTTAAGGAACTTTATCTGTGCTCATTTCAATCTCTGGTTTTATGCAGCACCCCAACTCACCTTTCCCCTTAAGCAAGCATAAGTTGGTTTTCTAAATTTGAGACCCTGTTCTGTTTTGGAATTCAGTTCCTGTGTAGCCCAGTTTACATTCCGTGTATTAGTGATATCTTATGATGTTTCCTTTTCTGTGTGACTTATTTCAGTTAGAATCATCGTACCTGAATCCACTCATTATGCTGCTACGGGCCTGATGACATAGATTTCATCCTGAGTGATACTGCATTGTACGTAAGTACCACAAGTTCTTTATCCATTTTTCACTTTCTGTGATATTGAACTTGTACGGTAAATGAGGTTCTTGTAAACAGAGGCGTCCCAAACTTTGGGGTGGCTGTGTCTTTTTCATTTTAATTTCCCTAAGCTATAGGACCATAAGTGGAAGTGCCCTAGGCTCTGTTGCTTTGTTTTTTAGATGTTTCAGGAAACACCATACACTTCTCCCGAGTGTCTGTTGGCAATTTACATCCCGCCCATCAGCATAACAAGGCTCCCAGTTCTCCATGGCCTGTCCTGCCTTTCTGGATTTTACACTTTTTTCAGATGGCCCTTTTGACCGGGGGGAAGTGAGACTTCATTGTAGTGCAGATTTCCTTTGCAAGCTTGCTTGGTTGGCCAAAAAGGGCGTATGCGTTTTTTCCTGAATATATTCAGGAAAAAACGCATACGCCCTTTTTGGCCAAGTGCATCATTGTGGACGTTCTGCCTCTTTTCCTATGCTTTCAATGCAATTCCAGTCTACCTCCTGAAATCGGTTTCCTGCAATTCTGCCCCGCTTTCAAGTCCTCTTGGCAGCCTTACTTCAGTATATTTTTGGACGATAGCTGTCATTTATAACTCTGCAGGTTTGTGAATTACAGTGCCCCTGAGCTCCTTTCTTCAACTCGCTTTCTTCTGACCTGGCCGCAACACCGCAGGATGGCTTCAGGCCCTAATCTGGTTCCGGCACGGCACACTGAGCCTTTGGTTAATTCCTCTTCCTGGTGGGAAACGAGAGTTAAATTTGCCCGTCCAGACACCTCCAGCTAGTCTCTCATTGGTTCTCCCTATTCCTGTTCATCTTCCGCAGAAATTACAAACTGGTCCAAACAGGAGGTTAAAGGGACTGACTCTCCATGTCGGGTGAGTGTTAGTAAAGCGTCTGGAATGTTGCACCCGAGTACCAGGGTACGAAAACTGAGACATATTTGAACACGTCTCCCGATCACATGGTTGATCATACTCTAGGTTCCACATGCATGTTTTAGCTGAAGGAAGAATACCTTAAACCTGGGTAGTTGAAACCCGTGGAATGGGTACCATGCAATATGACTTCAAAGGGTCTTCATTTGGTCACCGAACCTCTCCAATCCTATCACTGCTGCGTTTATGCCCCTGTACACATGCTTGATTCTCTTTCGGAGACATAGCAATCCATAGGTTTTAAGATACTTACTAGTCAGGTACATTCTTAGGCGTTTAATATGCGGTGTTGAGTCCATTTCGTTGAGCAAGGAGTAGCTCTTGTCTATTCCGTATTTGGCTTAAGGAACTTTATCTGTGCTCATTTCAATCTCTGGTTTTATGCAGCACCCCAACTCACCTTTCCCCTTAAGCAAGCATAAGTTGGTTTTCTAAATTTGACACCCTGTTCTGTTTTGGAATTCAGTTCCTCTGTAGCCCAGTTTACATTCCGTGTATTAGTGATATCTTATGATGTTTCCTTTTCTGTGTGACTTATTTCAGTTAGAATCATCGTACCTGAATCCACTCATTATGCTTCTATGGGCCTGATGACATAGATTTCATTGCTGAGTGATACTGCATTGTACGTAAGTACCACAAGTTCTTTATCCATTTTTCACTTTCTGTGATATTGAACTTGTGCGGTAAACGAGGTTCTTGTAAACAGAGGCGTCCCAAACTTTGGGGTGGCTGTGTCTTTTTGATTTTAATTTCCCTAAGCTATAGGACCATAAGTGGAAGTGCCCTAGGCTCTGTTGCTTTGTTTTTTAGATGTTTCAGGAAACACCATACACTTCTCCCGAGTGTCTGTTGGCAATTTACATCCCGCCCATCAGCATAACAAGGCTCCCAGTTCTCCATGGCCTGTCCTGCCTTTCTGGATTTTACACTTTTTTCAGATGGCCCTTTTGACCGGGGGGAAGTGAGACTTCATTGTAGTGCAGATTTCCTTTGCAAGCTTGCTTGGTTGGCCAAAAAGGGCGTATGCGTTTTTTCCTGAATATATTCAGGAAAAAACGCATACGCCCTTTTTGGCCAAGTGCATCATTGTGGACGTTCTGCCTCTTTTCCTATGCTTTCAATGCAATTCCAGTCTACCTCCTGAAATCGGTTTCCTGCAATTCTGCCCCGTTTTCAAGTCCTCTTGGCAGCCTTACTTCAGTATATTTTTGGACGATAGCTGTCATTTATAACTCTGCAGGTTTGTGAATTACAGTGCCCCTGAGCTCCTTTCTTCAACTCGCTTTCTTGTGACCTGGCCGCAACACCGCAGGATGGCTTCAGGCCCTAATCTGGTTCCGGCACGGCACGCTGAGCCTTTGGTTAATTCCTCTTCCTGGTGGGAAACGAGAATTAAATTTGCCCGTCCAGACACCTCCAGCTAGTCTCTCATTGGTTCTCCCTATTCCTGTTCATCTTCCGCAGAAATTGCAAACTGGGCCAAACAGGAGGTTAAAGGCGCTGACTCTCCAAGTGGGGAGAGTGTTAGTAAAGCGTCTGGAATGTTGCACCCGAGTACCAGGGGAGGAAAACTGAGACATATTTGAACACGTCTCCCGTTCACACGGTTGATCATACTCTGGGTTCCACATGCATGATTTAGCTGAAGGAAGAATACCTTAAACCTGGGTAGTTGAAACCCGTGGAATGGGTACCATGCAATATGACTTCAAAGGGTCTTCATTTGCTCACCGAACCTCTCCAATCCTATCACTGCTGCGTTTATGTCCCTGTACACATGCTTGATTCTCTTTCGGAGACATAGCAATCCATAGGTTTTAAGATACTTACTAGTCAGGTACATTCTTAGGCGTTTAATATGGGGCGTTGAGTCCATTTCGTTGAGCAAGGAGTAGCTCTTGTCTATTCCGTATTTGGCTTAAGGAACTTTATCTGTGCTCATTTCAATCTCTGGTTTTATGCAGCACCCCAACTCACCTTTCCCCTTAAGCAAGCATAAGTTGGTTTTCTAAATTTGACACCCTGTTCTGTTTTGGAATTCAGTTCCTGTGTAGCCCAGTTTACATTCCGTGTATTAGTGATATCTTATGATGTTTCCTTTTCTGTGTGACTTATTTCAGTTAGAATCATCGTACCTGAATCCACTCATTATGCTGCTACGGGCCTGATGACATAGATTTCATCCTGAGTGATACTGCATTGTACGTAAGTACCACAAGTTCTTTATCCATTTTTCACTTTCTGTGATATTGAACTTGTACGGTAAACGAGGTTCTTGTAAACAGAGGCGTCCCAAACTTTGGGGTGGCTGTGTCTTTTTCATTTTAATTTCCCTAAGCTATAGGACCATAAGTGGAAGTGCCCTAGGCTCTGTTGCTTTGTTTTTTAGATGTTTCAGGAAACACCATACACTTCTCCCGAGTGTCTGTTGGCAATTTACATCCCGCCCATCAGCATAACAAGGCTCCCAGTTCTCCATGGCCTGTCCTGCCTTTCTGGATTTTACACTTTTTTCAGATGGCCCTTTTGACCGGGGGGAAGTGAGACTTCATTGTAGTGCAGATTTCCTTTGCAAGCTTGCTTGGTTGGCCAAAAAGGGCGTATGCGTTTTTTCCTGAATATATTCAGGAAAAAACGCATACGCCCTTTTTGGCCATGTGCATCATTGTGGACGTTCTGCCTGTTTTCCTATGCTTTCAATGCAATTCCAGTCTACCTCCTGAAATCGGTTTCCTGCAATTCTGCTCCGCTTTCAAGTCCTCTTGGCAGCCTTACTTCAGTATATTTTTGGACGATAGCTGTCATTTATAACTCTGCAGGTTTGTGAATTACAGTGCCCCTGAGCTCCTTTCTTCAACTCGCTTTCTTGTGACCTGACCGCAACACCGCAGGATGGCTTCAGGCCCTAATCTGGTTCCGGCACGACACCCTGAGCCTTTGGTTAATTCCTCTTCCTGGTGGGAAACGAGAGTTAAATTTGCCCGTCCAGACACCTCCAGCTAGTCTCTCATTGGTTCTCCCTATTCCTGTTCATCTTCCGCAGAAATTGCAAACTGGGCCAAACAGGAGTTTAAAGGCGTTGACTCTCCAAGTGGGGAGAGTGTTAGTAAAGCGTCTGGAATGTTGCACCCGAGTACCAGGGGAGGAAAACTGAGACATATTTGAACACGTCTCCCGTTCACACGGTGGATCATACTCTGGGTTCCACATGCGTGTTTTAGCTGAAGGAAGAATACCTTAAACCTGGAGAGTTGTGACCCGTGAAATGGGTACCATGCAATATGACTTCAAAGGGTCTTCATTTGCTCACCGAACCTCTCCAATCCTATCACTGCTGCGTTTATGCCCCTGTACACACGCTTGATTCTCTTTTGTAGACATAGCAATCCATAGGTTTTCAGATACTTACTAGTCAGGTACATTCTTAGGCGTTTAATATGGGGTGTTGAGTCCATTTCATTGAGCAAGGAGTAGCTCTTGTCTATTCCATATTTGGCTTAAGGAACTTTATCTGTGCTCATTTCAATCTCTGGTTTTATGCAGCACCCCAACTCACCTTTCCCCTTAAGCAAGCATAAGTTGGTTTTCTAAATTTGAGACCCTGTTGTGTTTTGGAATTCAGTTCCTGTGTAGCCAAGTTTACATTCCGTGTATTAGTGATATCTTATGAAGTTTCTTTTTCTGTGTGACTTATTTCAGTTAGAATCATCATACCTGAATCCACTCATTGTGCTGCTACGGGCCTGATGACATAGATTTCATTGCTGAGTGATATTGCTTTGTAAGTAAATACCACAACTTCTTTATCCATTTTTCACTTTCTGCGATGTTGAACTTGTACTGTAAACGAGGTTCTTGTAAACAGAGGCGTCCCAAACTTTGGGGTGGCTGTGTCTTTTTGATTTTAATTTCCCTAAGCTATAGGACCATAAGTGGAAGTGCCCTAGGCTCTGTTGCTTTGTTTTTTAGATGTTTCAGGAAACACCATACACTTCTCCCGAGTGTCTGTTGGCAATTTACATCCCGCCCATCAGCATAACAAGGCTCCCAGTTCTCCATGGCCTGTCCTGCCTTTCTGGATTTTACACTTTTTTCAGATGGCCCTTTTGACCGGGGGGAAGTGAGACTTCATTGTAGTGCAGATTTCCTTTGCAAGCTTGCTTGGTTGGCCAAAAAGGGCGTATGCGTTTTTTCCTGAATATATTCAGGAAAAAACGCATACGCCCTTTTTGGCCAAGTGCATCATTGTGGACGTTCTGCCTCTTTTCCTATGCTTTCAATGCAATTCCAGTCTACCTCCTGAAATCGGTTTCCTGCAATTCTGCCCCGCTTTCAAGTCCTCTTGGCAGCCTTACTTCAGTATATTTTTGGACGATAGCTGTCATTTATAACTCTGCAGGTTTGTGAATTACAGTGCCCCTGAGCTCCTTTCTTCAACTCGCTTTCTTTTGAGCTGGCCGCAACACCGCAGGATGGCTTCAGGCCCTAATGTGGTTCCGGCACGGCACGCTGAGCCTTTGGTTAGTTCCTCTTTCTGGTGGGAAATGAGAGTTAAATTTGCCCGTCCAGACACCTCCAGCTAGTCTCTCATTGGTTCTCGCTCTTCCTGTTCATCTTCCGCAGAAATTGCAAACTGGGCTAAACAGGAGGTTAAAGGCTGACTATCCAAGTGGGGAGAGTGTTAGTAAAGCGTCTGGAATGTTGCACCCGAGTACCAGGGGAGGAAAACTGAGACATATTTGAACACGTCTCCCGTTCACACGGTTGATCATACTCTGGGTTCCACATGCATGTTTTAGCTGAAGGAAGAATACCTTAAACCTGGGTAGTTGAAACCCGTGGAATGGGTACCATGCAATATGACTTCAAAGGGTCTTCATTTGCTCACCGAACCTCTCCAATCCTATCACTGCTGCGTTTATGCCCCTGTACACACGCTTGATTCTCTTTTGGAGACATAGCAATCCATAGGTTTTAAGATACTTACTAGTAAGGTACATTCTTAGGCGTTTAATATGGGGTGTTGAGTCCATTTCGTTGAGCAAGGAGTAGCTCTTGTCTATTCCATATTTGGCTTAAGGAACTTTATCTGTGCTCATTTCAATCTCTGGTTTTATGCAGCACCCCAACTCACCTTTCCCCTTAAGCAAGCATAAGTTGGTGTTCTAAATTTGAGACCCTGTTCTGTTCTGTAATTCAGTTCCTGTGTAGCCCAGTTTACATTCCGTGTATTAGTGATATCTTATGATGTTTCTTTTTCTGTGTGACTTATTTCAGTTAGAATCATCGTACCTGATCCACTCATTATGCTGCTACGGGCCTGATGACATAGATTTCATTGCTGAGTGATATTGCTTTGTAAGTAAATACCACAACTTCTTTATCCATTTTTCACTTTCTGCGATGTTGAACTTGTACTGTAAACGAGGTTCTTGTAAATAGAGGCGTCCCAAACTTTGGGGTGGCTGTGTCTTTTTGATTTTAATTTCCCTAAGCTATAGGACCATAAGTGGAAGTGCCCTAGGCTCTGTTGCTTTGTTTTTTAGATGTTTCAGGAAACACCATACACTTCTCCCGAGTGTCTGTTGGCAATTTACATCCCGCCCATCAGCATAACAAGGCTCCCAGTTCTCCATGGCCTGTCCTGCCTTTCTGGATTTTACACTTTTTTCAGATGGCCCTTTTGACCGGGGGGAAGTGAGACTTCATTGTAGTGCAGATTTCCTTTGCAAGCTTGCTTGGTTGGCCAAAAAGGGCGTATGCGTTTTTTCCTGAATATATTCAGGAAAAAACGCATACGCCCTTTTTGGCCAAGTGCATCATTGTGGACGTTCTGCCTCTTTTCCTATGCTTTCAATGCAATTCCAGTCTACCTCCTGAAATCGGTTTCCTGCAATTCTGCCCCGCTTTCAAGTCCTCTTGGCAGCCTTACTTCAGTATATTTTTGGACGATAGCTGTCATTTATAACTCTGCAGGTTTGTGAATTACAGTGCCCCTGAGCTCCTTTCTTCAACTCGCTTTCTTTTGAGCTGGCCACAACACCGCAGGATGGCTTCAGGCCCTAATCTGGTTCCGGCACGGCACGCTGAGCCTTTGGTTAGTTCCTCTTCCTGGTGGGAAATGAGAGTTAAATTTGCCCGTCCAGACACCTCCAGCTAGTCTCTCATTGGTTCTCCCTGTTCCTGTTCATCTTCCGCAGAAATTGCAAACTGGGCCAAACAGGAGGTTAAATGCGCTGACTCTCCAAGTGGGGAGAGTGTTAGTAAAGCGTCTGGAATGTTGCACCCGAGTACCAGGGGAGGAAAACTGAGACATATTTGAACAGGTCTCCCGTTCACACGGTTGATCATACTCTGGGTTCCACATGCATGTTTTAGCTGAAGGAAGAATACCTTAAACGTGGGTAGTTGAAACCCGTGGAATGGGTACCATGCAATATGACTTCAAAGGGTCTTCATTTGCTCACCGAACCTCTCCAATCCTATCACTGCTGCGTTTATGCCCCTGTACACACGCTTGATTCTCTTTTGGAGACATAGCAATCCATAGGTTTTAAGATACTTACTAGTCAGGTACATTCTTAGGCGTTTAATATGCGGTGTTGAGTCCATTTCGTTGAGCAAGGAGTAGCTCTTGTCTATTCCATATTTGGCTTAAGGAACTTTATCTGTGCTCATTTCAATCTCTGGTTTTATGCAGCACCCCAACTCACCTTTACTCTTAAGCAAGCATAAGTTGGTTTTCTAAATTTGAGACCCTGTTCTGTTCTGTAATTCAGTTCCTCTGTATACAAGTTTACATTCCGTGTATTAGTGATATCTTATGATGTTTCTTTTTCTGTGTGACTTATTTCAGTTTGAATCATCATACCTGAATCCACTCATTGTGCTGCTAAGGGCCTGATGACATACATTTCATTGCTGAGTGATATTGCTTTGTAAGTAAATACCACAACTTCTTTATCCATTTTTCACTTTCTGCGATGTTGAACTTGTACGGTAAACGAGGTTCTTGTAAACAGAGCCATTCCAAACTTCGGGGTGGCTGTGTCTTTTTTATTTTAATTTCCCTAAGCTATAGGACCATAAGTGGAAGTGCCCTAGGCTCTGTTGCTTTGTTTTTCAGATGTTTCAGGAAACACCATACACTTCTCCCGAGTGTCTGTTGGCAATTTACATCCCGCCCATCAGCATAACAAGGCTCCCAGTTCTTCATGGCCTGTCCTGCCTTTCTGGATTTTACACTTTTTTCAGATGGCCCTTTTGACCGGGGGGAAGTGAGACTTCATTGTAGTGCAGATTTCCTTTGCAAGCTTGCTTGGTTGGCCAAAAAGGGCGTATGCGTTTTTTCCTGAATATATTCAGGAAAAAACGCATACGCCCTTTTTGGCCAAGTGCATCATTGTGGACGTTCTGCATCTTTTCCGAAGCTTTCAATGCAATTCCAGTCTACCTCCTGAAATCAGTTTCCTGCAATTCTGCCCCGCTTTCAAGTCCTCTTGGCAGCTTTACTTCAGTATATTTTTGGAAATAGCTGTCATTTATAACTCTGCAGGTTTGTGAATTACAGTGCCCCTGAGCTCCTTTCTTCAACTCGCTTTCTTGTGACCCGGCCGCAACACCGCAGGATGGCTTCAGGCCCTAATGTGGTTCCGGCATGGCACACTGAGCCTTTGGTTAATTCCGCTTCCTGGTGGGAAATGAGAGTTAAATTTGCCCGTCCAGACACCTCCAGCTAGTCTCTCATTGGTTCTCGCTATTCCTGTTCATCTTCCGCAGAAATTGCAAACTGGGCCAAACAGGAGGTTAAAGGGACTGACTATCCAAGTCGCGAGAGTGTTAGTAAAGCGTCTGGAATGTTGCACCCGAGTACCAGGGTACGAAAACTGAGACATATTTGAACACATCTCCCGATCACATGTTTGATCATACTCTAGGTTCCACATGCATGTTTTAGCTGAAGGAAGAATACCTTAAACCTGGGTAGTTGAAAACCGTGGAATGGGTACCATGCAATATGACTTCAAAGGGTCTTCATTTGCTCACCGAACCTCTCCAATCCTATCACTGCTGCGTTTATGCCCCTGTACACATGCTTGATTCTCTTTAAGAGACAGAGCAATCCATAGGTTTTAAGATACTTACTAGTCAGGTACATTTTTACGCGTTTAATATGCGGTGTTGAGTCCATTTCGTTGAGCAAGGAGTAGCTCTTGTCTATTCCATATTTGGCTTAAGGAACTTTATCTGTGCTCATTTCAATCTCTGGTTTTATGCAGCACCCCAACTCACCTTTCCCCTTAAGCAAGCATAAGTTGGTTTTCTAAATTTGAGACCCTGTTCTGTTCTGTAATTCAGTTCCTGTTTAGCCAAGTTTACATTCCGTGTATTACTGATATCTTATGATGTTTCTTCTTCTGTGTGACTTATTTCAGTTAGAATCATCATACCTGAATCCACTCATTGTGCTGCTACGGGCCTGATGACATAGATTTCACTGCTGAGTGATATTGCTTTGTAAGTAAATACCACAACATCTTTATCCATTTTTCACTTTCTGCGATGTTGAACTTGTACTGTAAACGAGGTTCTTGTAAACAGAGGCGTCCCAAACTTTGGGGTGGCTGTGTCTTTTTGATTTTAATTTCCCTAAGCTATAGGACCATAAGTGGAAGTGCCCTAGGCTCTGTTGCTTTGTTTTTTAGATGTTTCAGGAAACACCATACACTTCTCCCGAGTGTCTGTTGGCAATTTACATCCCGCCCATCAGCATAACAAGGCTCCCAGTTCTCCATGGCCTGTCCTGCCTTTCTGGATTTTACACTTTTTTCAGATGGCCCTTTTGACTGGGGGGAAGTGAGACTTCATTGTAGTGCAGATTTCCTTTGCAAGCTTGCTTGGTTGGCCAAAAAGGGCGTATGCGTTTTTTCCTGAATATATTCAGGAAAAAACGCATACGCCCTTTTTGGCCAAGTGCATCATTGTGGACGTTCTGCCTCTTTTCCTATGCTTTCAATGCAATTCCAGTCTACCTCCTGAAATCGGTTTCCTGCAATTCTGCCCCGCTTTCAAGTCCTCTTGGCAGCCTTACTTCAGTATATTTTTGGACGATAGCTGTCATTTATAACTCTGCAGGTTTGTGAATTACAGTGCCCCTGAGCTCCTTTCTTCAACTCGCTTTCTTTTGAGCTGGCCACAACACCGCAGGATGGCTTCAGGCCCTAATCTGGTTCCGGCACGGCACGCTGAGCCTTTGGTTAGTTCCTCTTCCTGGTGGGAAATGAGAGTTAAATTTGCCCGTCCAGACACCTCCAGCTAGTCTCTCATTGGTTCTCCCTATTCCTGTTCATCTTCCGCAGAAATTGCAAACTGGGCCAAACAGGAGGTTAAAGGCGCTGACTCTCCAAGTGGGGAGAGTGTTAGTAAAGCGTCTGGAATGTTGCACCCAAGTACCAGGGGAGGAAAATTGAGACATATTTGAACAGCTCTCCCATTCACACGGTTGATCATACTCTGGGTTCCACATGCATGTTTTAGCTGAAGGAAGAATACCTTAAACGTGGGTAGTTGAAACCCGTGGAATGGGTACCATGCAATATGACTTCAAAGGGTCTTCATTTGCTCACCGAACCTCTCCAATCCTATCACTGCTGCGTTTATGCCCCTGTACACACGCTTGATTCTCTTTTGGAGACATAGCAATCCATAGGTTTTAAGATACTTACTGGTAAGGTACATTCTTAGGCGTTTAATATGGGGTGTTGAGTCCATTTCGTTGAGCAAGGAGTAGCTCTTGTCTATTCCATATTTGGCTTAAGGAACTTTATCTGTGCTCATTTCAATCTCTGGTTTTATGCAGCACCCCAACTCACCTTTCCCCTTAAGCAAGCATAAGTTGGTTTTCTAAATTTGAGACCCTGTTGTGTTTTGGAATTCAGTTCCTGTGTAGCCCAGTTTACATTCCGTGTATTAGTGATATCTTATGATGTTTCTTTTTCTGTGTGACTTATTTCAGTTAGAATCATCGTACCTGAATCCACTCATTATGCTGCTACGGGCCTGATGACATAGATTTCATTGCTGAGTGATATTGCTTTGTAAGTAAATACCACAACTTCTTTATCCATTTTTCACTTTCTGCGATGTTGAACTTGTACTGTAAACGAGGTTCTTGTAAACAGAGGCGTCCCAAACTTTGGGGTGGCTGTGTCTTTTTGATTTTAATTTCCCTAAGCTATAGGACCATAAGTGGAAGTGCCCTAGGCTCTGTTGCTTTGTTTTTTAGATGTTTCAGGAAACACCATACACTTCTCCCGAGTGTCTGTTGGCAATTTACATCCCGCCCATCAGCATAACAAGGCTCCCAGTTCTCCATGGCCTGTCCTGCCTTTCTGGATTTTACACTTTTTTCAGATGGCCCTTTTGACCGGGGGGAAGTGAGACTTCATTGTAGTGCAGATTTCCTTTGCAAGCTTGCTTGGTTGGCCAAAAAGGGCGTATGCGTTTTTTCCTGAATATATTCAGGAAAAAACGCATACGCCCTTTTTGGCCAAGTGCATCATTGTGGACGTTCTGCCTCTTTTCCTATGCTTTCAATGCAATTCCAGTCCACCTCCTGAAATCGGTTTCCTGCAATTCTTCCCCGCTTTCAAGTCCTCTTGGCAGCCTTACTTCAGTATATTTTTGGACGATAGCTGTCATTTATAACTCTGCAGGTTTGTGAATTACAGTGCCCCTGAGCTCCTTTCTTCAACTCGCTTTCTTTTGAGCTGGCCGCAACACCGCAGGATGGCTTCAGGCCCTAATCTGGTTCCGGCACGGCACGCTGAGCCTTTGGTTAGTTCCTCTTCCTGGTGGGAAATGAGAGTTAAATTTGCCCGTCCAGACACCTCCAGCTAGTCTCTCATTGGTTCTCCCTATTCCTGTTCATCTTCCGCAGAAATTGCAAACTGGGCCAAACAGGAGGTTAAAGGCGCTGACTCTCCAAGTGGGGAGAGTGTTAGTAAAGCGTCGGAATGTTGCACCCGAGTAACAGGGGAGGAAAACTGAGACATATTTGAACACGTCTCCCGTTCACACGGTTGATCATACTCTGCGTTCCACATGCATGTTTTAGCTGAAGGAAGAATACCTTAAACCTGGAGAGTTGAGAACCGTGAAATGGGTACCATGCAATATGACTTCAAAGGGTCTTCATTTGCTCACCGAACCTCTCCAATCCTATCACTGCTGCGTTTATGCCCCTGTACACCCGCTTGATTCTCTTTTGGAGACATAGCAATCCATAGGTTTTAAGATACTTACTAGTCAGGTACATTCTTAGGCGTTTAATATGGGGTGTTGAGTCCATTTCGTTGAGCAAGGAGTAGCTCTTGTCTATTCCATATTTGGCTTAAGGAACTTTATCTGTGCTCATTTCAATCTCTGGTTTTATGCAGCACCCCAACTCACCTTTCCCCTTAAGCAAGCATAAGTTGGTTTTCTAAATTTGAGACCCTGTTCTGTTCTGTAATTCAGTTCCTGTGTAGCCAAGTTTACATTCCGTGTATTAGTGATATCTTATGATGTTTCTTTTTCTGTGTGACTTATTTCAGTTAGAATCATCGTACCTGAATCCACTCATTATGCTGCTACGGGCCTGATGACATAGATTTCATTGCTGAGTGATACTGCATTGTACGTAAGTACCACAAGTTCTTTATGCATTTTTCACTTTCTGTGATATTGAACTTGTACGGTAAACGAGGTTCTTGTAAACAGAGGCGTCCCAAACTTTGGGGTGGCTGTGTCTTTTTGATTTTAATTTCCCTAAGCTATAGGACCATAAGTGGAAGTGCCCTAGGCTCTGTTGCTTTGTTTTTTAGATGTTTCAGGAAACACCATACACTTCTCCCGAGTGTCTGTTGGCAATTTACATCCCGCCCATCAGCATAACAAGGCTCCCAGTTCTCCATGGCCTGTCCTGCCTTTCTGGATTTTACACTTTTTTCAGATGGCCCTTTTGACCGGGGGGAAGTGAGACTTCATTGTAGTGCAGATTTCCTTTGCAAGCTTGCTTGGTTGGCCAAAAAGGGCGTATGCGTTTTTTCCTGAATATATTCAGGAAAAAACGCATACGCCCTTTTTGGCCAAGTGCATCATTGTGGACGTTCTGCCTCTTTTCCTATGCTTTCAATGCAATTCCAGTCTACCTCCTGAAATCTGTTTCCTGCAATTCTGCCCCGCTTTCAAGTCCTCTTGGCAGCCTTACTTCAGTATATTTTTGGACGATAGCTGTCATTTATAACTCTGCAGGTTTGTGAATTACAGTGCCCCTGAGCTCCTTTCTTCAACTCGCTTTCTTGTGACCTGGCCGCAACACCGCAGGATGGCTTCAGGCCCTAATCTGGTTCCGGCACGGCACGCTGAGCCTTTGGTTAGTTCCTCTTCCTGGTGGGAAATGAGAGTTAAATTTGCCCGTCCAGACACCTCCAGCTAGTCTCTCATTGGTTCTCGCTCTTCCTGTTCATCTTCCGCAGAAATTGCAAACTGGGCCAAACAGGAGGTTAAAGGGATTGACTCTCCAAGTCGGGAGAGTGTTAGTAAAGCGTCTGGAATGTTGCACCTGAGTACAAGGGTACGAAAACTGAGACATATTTGAACACGTCTCCCGATCACATGGTTGATCATACTCTAGGTTCCACATGCATGTTTTAGCTGAAGGAAGAATACCTTAAAACTGGGTAGTTGAAACCCGTGGAATGGGTACCATGCAATATGACTTCAAAGGGTCTTCATTTGCTCACCGAACCTCTCCAATCCTATCACTGCTGCGTTTATGCCCCTGTACACATGCTTGATTCTCTTTCGGAGACATAGCAATCCATAGGTTTTAAGATACTTACTAGTCAGGTACATTGTTAGGCGTTTAATATGCGGTGTTGAGTCCATTTCGTTGAGCAAGGAGTAGCTCTTGTCTATTCCGTATTTGGCTTAAGGAACGTTATCTGTGCTCATTTCAATCTCTGGTTTTATGCAGCACCCCAACTCACCTTTCCCCTTAAGCAACCATAAGTTGGTTTTCTAAATTTGAGACCCTGTTCTGTTCTGTAATTCAGTTCCTGTGTAGCCAAGTTTACATTCCGTGTATTACTGATATCTTATGATGTTTCTTCTTCTGTGTGACTTATTTCAGTTAGAATCATCATACCTGAATCCACTCATTGTGCTGCTACGGGCCTGATGACATAGATTTCATTGCTGAGTGATATTGCTTTGTAAGTAAATACCACAACATCTTTATCCATTTTTCACTTTCTGCGATGTTGAACTTGTACTGTAAACGAGGTTCTTGTAAACAGAGGCGTCCCAAAGTTTGGAGTGGCTGTGTCTTTTTGATTTTAATTTCCCTAAGCTATAGGACCATAAGTGGAAGTGCCCTAGGCTCTGTTGCTTTGTTTTTTAGATGTTTCAGGAAACACCATACACTTCTCCCGAGTGTCTGTTGGCAATTTACATCCCGCCCATCAGCATAACAAGGCTCCCAGTTCTCCATGGCCTGTCCTGCCTTTCTGGATTTTACACTTTTTTCAGATGGCCCTTTTGACCGGGGGGAAGTGAGACTTCATTGTAGTGCAGATTTCCTTTGCAAGCTCGCTTGGTTGGCCAAAAAGGGCGTATGCGTTTTTTCCTGAATATATTCAGGAAAAAACGCATACGCCCTTTTCGGACAAGTGCATCATTGTGGACGTTCTGCCTCTTTTCCTATGCTTTCAATGCAATTCCAGTCTACCTCCTGAAATCGGTTTCCTGCAATTCTGCCCGCATTCAAGTCCTCTTGGCAGCCTTACTTCAGTATATTTTTGGATGATAGCTGTCATTTATAACTCTGCAGGTTTGTGAATTACAGTGTCCCTGAGCTCCTTTCTTCAACTCGCTTTCTTTTGAGCTGGCCGCAACACCGCAGGATGGCTTCAGGCCCTAATCTGGTTCCGGCACGGCACGCTGAGCCTTTGGTTATTTCCTCTTCCTGGTGGGAAATGAGAGTTAAATTTGCCCGTCCAGACACCTCCAGCTAGTCTCTCATTGGTTCTCCCTATTCCTGTTCATCTTCCGCAGAAATTGCAAACTGGGCCAAACAGGAGGTTAAAGGCGCTGACTCTCCAAGTGGGGAGAGTGTTAGTAAAGCGTCTGGAATGTTGCACCCGAGTACCAGGGGAGGAAAACTGAGACATATTTGAACAGGTCTCCCGTTCACATGGTTGATCATACTCTGGGTTCCACATGCATATTTTAGCTGAAGGAAGAATACCTTAAACCTGGAGAGTTGAAACCCGTGTAATGGGTACCATGCAATATGATTTCAAAGGGTCTTCATTTGCTCACCGAACCTCTCCAATCCTATCACTGCTGCATTTATGCCCCTGTACACATGCTTGATTCTCTTTCGGAGACATAGCAATCCATAGGTTTTAAGATACTTACTAGTCAGGTACATTCTTAGGCGTTTAATATGCGGTGTTGAGTCCATTTCGTTGAGCAAGGAGTAGCTCTTGTCTATTCCATATTTGGCTTAAGGAACTTTATCTGTGCTCATTTCAATCTCTGGTTTTATGCAGCACCCCAACTCACCTTTCCCCTTAAGCAAGCATAAGTTGGTTTTCTGAATTTGAGACCCTGTTCTGTTCTGTAATTCAGTTCCTGTGTAGCCAAGTTTACATTCCGTGTATTACCGATATCTTATGATGTTTCTTTTTCTGTGTGACTTATTTCAGTTAGAATCATCATACCTGAATCCACTCATTGTGCTGCTAAGGGCCTGATGACATAGATTTCATTGCTGAGTGATATTGCTTTGTAAGTAAATACCACAACTTCTTTATCCATTTTTCACTTTCTGCGATGTTGAACTTGTACGGTAAAAGGGTTCTTGTAAACAGAGCCATTCCAAACTTCGGGGTGGCTGTGTCTTTTTGATTTTAATTTCCCTAAGCTATAGGACCATAAGTGGAAGTGCCCTAGGCTCTGTTGCTTTGTTTTTCAGATGTTTCAGGAAACACCATACACTTCTCCCGAGTGTCTGTTGGCAATTTACATCCCGCCCATCAGCATAACAAGGCTCCCAGTTCTCCATGGCCTGTCCTGCCTTTCTGGATTTTACACTTTTTTCAGATGGCCCTTTTGACTGGGGGGAAGTGAGACTTCATTGTAGTGCAGATTTCCTTTGCAAGTTTCCTTGGTTGGCCAAAAAGGGCGTATGCGTTTTTTCCTGAATATATTCAGGAAAAAACGCATACGCCCTTTTTGGCCAAGTGCATCATTGTGGACGTTCTGCATCTTTTCCGAAGCTTTCAATGCAATTCCAGTCTACCTCCTGAAATCAGTTTCCTGCAATTCTGCCCCGCTTTCAAGTCCTCTTGGCAGCTTTACTTCAGTATATTTTTGGAAATAGCTGTCATTTATAACTCTGCAGGTTTGTGAATTACAGTGCCCCTGAGCTCCTTTCTTCAACTCGCTTTCTTGTGACCTGGCCGCAACACCGCAGGATGGCTTCAGGCCCTAATCTGGTTCCGGCATGGCACGCTGAGCCTTTGGTTAACTCCGCTTCCTGGTGGGAAATGAGAGTTAAATTTGCCCGTCCAGACACCTCCAGCTAGTCTCTCATTGGTTCTCGCTCTTCCTGTTCAACTTCCGCAGAAATTGCAAACTGGGCCAAACAGGAGGTTAAAGGGACTGACTCTCCAAGTCGCGAGAGTGTTAGTAAAGCGTCTGGAATGTTGCACCCGAGTACCAGGGTACGAAAACTGAGACATATTTGAACACATCTCCCGATCACATGTTTGATCATACTCTAGGTTCCACATGCATGTTTTAGCTGAAGGAAGAATACCTTAAACCTGGGTAGTTGAAACCCGTGGAATGGGTACCATGCAATATGACTTCAAAGGGTCTTCATTTGCTCACCGAACCTCTCCAATCCTATCACTGCTGCGTTTATGCCCCTGTACACATGCTTGATTCTCTTTAAGAGACATAGTAATCCATAGGTTTTAAGATAGTTATTAGTCAGGTACATTCTTAGGCGTTTAATATGGGGTGTTGAGTCCATTTCGTTGAGCAAGGAGTAGCTCTTGTCTATTCCATATTTGGCTTAAGGAACTTTATCTGTGCTCATTTCAATCTCTGGTTTTATGCAGCACCCCAACTCACCTTTCCCCTTAAGCAAGCATAAGTTGGTTTTCTAAATTTGAGACCCTGTTCTGTTCTGTAATTCAGTTCCTGTGTAGCCCAGTTTACATTGCGTGTATTAGTGATATCTTATGATGTTTCTTTTTCTGTGTGACTTATTTCAGTTAGAATCATCGTACCTGAATCCACTCATTATGCTGCTACGGGCCTGATGACATAGATTTCATTGCTGAGTGATATTGCTTTGTAAGTAAATACCACAACTTCTTTATCCATTTTTCACTTTCTGCGATGTTGAACTTGTACTGTAAACGAGGTTCTTGTAAACAGAGGCGTCCCAAACTTTGGGGTGGCTGTGTCTTTTTGATTTTAATTTCCCTAAGCTATAGGACCATAAGTGGAAGTGCCCTAGGCTCTGTTGCTTTGTTTTTTAGATGTTTCAGGAAACACCATACACTTCTCCCGAGTGTCTGTTGGCAATTTACATCCCGCCCATCAGCATAACAAGGCTCCCAGTTCTCCATGGCCTGTCCTGCCTTTCTGGATTTTACACTTTTTTCAGATGGCCCTTTTGACCGGGGGGAAGTGAGACTTCATTGTAGTGCAGATTTCCTTTGCAAGCTTGCTTGGTTGGCCAAAAAGGGCGTATGCGTTTTTTCCTGAATATATTCAGGAAAAAACGCATACGCCCTTTTTGGCCAAGTGCATCATTGTGGACGTTCTGCCTCTTTTCCTATGCTTTCAATGCAATTCCAGTCTACCTCCTGAAATCGGTTTCCTGCAATTCTGCCCCGCATTCAAGTCCTCTTGGCAGCCTTACTTCAGTATATTTTTGGATGATAGCTGTCATTTATAACTCTGCAGGTTTGTGAATTACAGTGCCCCTGAGCTCCTTTCTTCAACTCGCTTTCTTGTGAGCTGGCCGCAACACCGCAGGATGGCTTCAGGCCCTAATCTGGTTCCGGCACGGGACGCTGAGCCTTTGGTTAGTTCCTCTTTCTGGTGGGAAATGAGAGTTAAATTTGCCCGTCCAGACACCTCCAGCTAGTCTCTCATTGGTTCTCGCTCTTCCTGTTCATCTTCCGCAGAAATTGCAAACTGGGCCAAACAGGAGGTTAAAGGGACTGACTCTCCAAGTCGGGAGAGTGTTAGTAAAGCGTCTGGAATGTTGCACCCGAGTACCAGGGTACGAAAACTGAGACATATTTGAACACGTCTCCCGATCACATGGTTGATCATACTCTAGGTTCCACATGCATGTTTTAGCTGAAGGAAGAATACCTTAAACGTGGGTAGTTGAAACCCGTGGAATGGGTACCATGCAATATGACTTCAAAGGGTCTTCATTTGCTCACCAAACCTCTCCAATCCTATCACTGCTGCGTTTATGCCCCTGTACACATGCTTGATTCTCTTTCGGAGACATAGCAATCCATAGGTTTTAAGATACTTACTAGTCAGGTACATTCTTAGGCGTTTAATATGCGGTGTTGAGTCCATTTCGTTGAGCAAGGAGTAGCTCTTGTCTATTCCATATTTGGCTTAAGGAACTTTATCTGTGCTCATTTCAATCTCTGGTTTTATGCAGCACCCCAACTCACCTTTCCCCTTAAGCAAGCATAAGTTGGTTTTCTGAATTTGAGACCCTGTTCTGTTCTGTAATTCAGTTCCTGTGTAGCCAAGTTTACATTCCGTGTATTACCGATATCTTATGATGTTTCTTTTTCTGTGTGACTTATTTCAGTTAGAATCATCATACCTGAATCCACTCATTGTGCTGCTAAGGGCCTGATGACATAGATTTCATTGCTGAGTGATATTGCTTTGTAAGTAAATACCACAACTTCTTTATCCATTTTTCACTTTCTGCGATGTTGAACTTGTACGGTAAAAGGGTTCTTGTAAACAGAGCCATTCCAAACTTCGGGGTGGCTGTGTCTTTTTGATTTTAATTTCCCTAAGCTATAGGACCATAAGTGGAAGTGCCCTAGGCTCTGTTGCTTTGTTTTTCAGATGTTTCAGGAAACACCATACACTTCTCCCGAGTGTCTGTTGGCAATTTACATCCCGCCCATCAGCATAACAAGGCTCCCAGTTCTCCATGGCCTGTCCTGCCTTTCTGGATTTTACACTTTTTTCAGATGGCCCTTTTGACTGGGGGGAAGTGAGACTTCATTGTAGTGCAGATTTCCTTTGCAAGTTTCCTTGGTTGGCCAAAAAGGGCGTATGCGTTTTTTCCTGAATATATTCAGGAAAAAACGCATACGCCCTTTTTGGCCAAGTGCATCATTGTGGACGTTCTGCATCTTTTCCGAAGCTTTCAATGCAATTCCAGTCTACCTCCTGAAATCAGTTTCCTGCAATTCTGCCCCGCTTTCAAGTCCTCTTGGCAGCTTTACTTCAGTATATTTTTGGAAATAGCTGTCATTTATAACTCTGCAGGTTTGTGAATTACAGTGCCCCTGAGCTCCTTTCTTCAACTCGCTTTCTTGTGACCTGGCCGCAACACCGCAGGATGGCTTCAGGCCCTAATCTGGTTCCGGCATGGCACGCTGAGCCTTTGGTTAACTCCGCTTCCTGGTGGGAAATGAGAGTTAAATTTGCCCGTCCAGACACCTCCAGCTAGTCTCTCATTGGTTCTCGCTCTTCCTGTTCAACTTCCGCAGAAATTGCAAACTGGGCCAAACAGGAGGTTAAAGGGACTGACTCTCCAAGTCGCGAGAGTGTTAGTAAAGCGTCTGGAATGTTGCACCCGAGTACCAGGGTACGAAAACTGAGACATATTTGAACACATCTCCCGATCACATGTTTGATCATACTCTAGGTTCCACATGCATGTTTTAGCTGAAGGAAGAATACCTTAAACCTGGGTAGTTGAAACCCGTGGAATGGGTACCATGCAATATGACTTCAAAGGGTCTTCATTTGCTCACCGAACCTCTCCAATCCTATCACTGCTGCGTTTATGCCCCTGTACACATGCTTGATTCTCTTTAAGAGACATAGTAATCCATAGGTTTTAAGATAGTTATTAGTCAGGTACATTCTTAGGCGTTTAATATGGGGTGTTGAGTCCATTTCGTTGAGCAAGGAGTAGCTCTTGTCTATTCCATATTTGGCTTAAGGAACTTTATCTGTGCTCATTTCAATCTCTGGTTTTATGCAGCACCCCAACTCACCTTTCCCCTTAAGCAAGCATAAGTTGGTTTTCTAAATTTGAGACCCTGTTCTGTTCTGTAATTCAGTTCCTGTGTAGCCCAGTTTACATTGCGTGTATTAGTGATATCTTATGATGTTTCTTTTTCTGTGTGACTTATTTCAGTTAGAATCATCGTACCTGAATCCACTCATTATGCTGCTACGGGCCTGATGACATAGATTTCATTGCTGAGTGATATTGCTTTGTAAGTAAATACCACAACTTCTTTATCCATTTTTCACTTTCTGCGATGTTGAACTTGTACTGTAAACGAGGTTCTTGTAAACAGAGGCGTCCCAAACTTTGGGGTGGCTGTGTCTTTTTGATTTTAATTTCCCTAAGCTATAGGACCATAAGTGGAAGTGCCCTAGGCTCTGTTGCTTTGTTTTTTAGATGTTTCAGGAAACACCATACACTTCTCCCGAGTGTCTGTTGGCAATTTACATCCCGCCCATCAGCATAACAAGGCTCCCAGTTCTCCATGGCCTGTCCTGCCTTTCTGGATTTTACACTTTTTTCAGATGGCCCTTTTGACCGGGGGGAAGTGAGACTTCATTGTAGTGCAGATTTCCTTTGCAAGCTTGCTTGGTTGGCCAAAAAGGGCGTATGCGTTTTTTCCTGAATATATTCAGGAAAAAACGCATACGCCCTTTTTGGCCAAGTGCATCATTGTGGACGTTCTGCCTCTTTTCCTATGCTTTCAATGCAATTCCAGTCTACCTCCTGAAATCGGTTTCCTGCAATTCTGCCCCGCATTCAAGTCCTCTTGGCAGCCTTACTTCAGTATATTTTTGGATGATAGCTGTCATTTATAACTCTGCAGGTTTGTGAATTACAGTGCCCCTGAGCTCCTTTCTTCAACTCGCTTTCTTGTGAGCTGGCCGCAACACCGCAGGATGGCTTCAGGCCCTAATCTGGTTCCGGCACGGGACGCTGAGCCTTTGGTTAGTTCCTCTTTCTGGTGGGAAATGAGAGTTAAATTTGCCCGTCCAGACACCTCCAGCTAGTCTCTCATTGGTTCTCGCTCTTCCTGTTCATCTTCCGCAGAAATTGCAAACTGGGCCAAACAGGAGGTTAAAGGGACTGACTCTCCAAGTCGGGAGAGTGTTAGTAAAGCGTCTGGAATGTTGCACCCGAGTACCAGGGTACGAAAACTGAGACATATTTGAACACGTCTCCCGATCACATGGTTGATCATACTCTAGGTTCCACATGCATGTTTTAGCTGAAGGAAGAATACCTTAAACGTGGGTAGTTGAAACCCGTGGAATGGGTACCATGCAATATGACTTCAAAGGGTCTTCATTTGCTCACCAAACCTCTCCAATCCTATCACTGCTGCGTTTATGCCCCTGTACACATGCTTGATTCTCTTTTGGAGACATAGCAATCCATAGGTTTTAAGATACTTACTAGTAAGGTACATTCTTAGGCGTTTAATATGGGGTGTTGAGTCCATTTCGTTGAGCAAGGAGTAGCTCTTGTCTATTCCATATTTGGCTTAAGGAACTTTATCTGTGCTCATTTCAATCTCTGGTTTTATGCAGCACCCCAACTCACCTTTCCCCTTAAGCAAGCATAAGTTGGTTTTCTAAATTTGAGACCCTGTTCTGTTCTGTAATTCAGTTCCTGTGTAGCCCAGTTTACATTCCGTGTATTAGTGATATCTTATGATGTTTCATTTTCTGTGTGACTTATTTCAGTTAGAATCATCGTACCTGAATCCACTCATTATGCTGCTACGGGCCTGATGACATAGATTTCATTGCTGAGTGATATTGCTTTGTAAGTAAATATCACAAGTTCTTTGTCCATTTTTCACTTTCTGCGATGTTGAACTTGTACTGTAAACGAGGTTCTTGTAAACAGAGGCGTCCCAAACTTTGGGGTGGCTGTGTCTTTTTGATTTTAATTTCCCTAAGCTATAGGACCATAAGTGGAAGTGCCCTAGGCTCTGTTGCTTTGTTTTTTAGATGTTTCAGGAAACACCATACACTTCTCCCGAGTGTCTGTTGGCAATTTACATCCCGCCCATCAGCATAACAAGGCTCCCAGTTCTCCATGGCCTGTCCTGCCTTTCTGGATTTTACACTTTTTTCAGATGGCCCTTTTGACCGGGGGGGAGTGAGACTTCATTGTAGTGCAGATTTCCTTTGCAAGTTTGCTTGGTTGGCCAAAAAGGGCGTATGCGTTTTTTCCTGAATATATTCAGGAAAAAACGCATACGCCCTTTTTGGCCAAGTGCATCATTGTGGACGTTCTGCCTCTTTTCCTATGCTTTCAATGCAATTCCAGTCTACCTCCTGAAATCGGTTTCCTGCAATTCTTCCCCGCTTTCAAGTCCTCTTGGCAGCCTTACTTCAGTATATTTTTGGACGATAGCTGTCATTTATAACTCTGCAGGTTTGTGAATTACAGTGCCCCTGAGCTCCTTTCTTCAACTCGCTTTCTTGTGACCTGGCCGCAACACCGCAGGATGGCTTCAGGCCCTAATCTGGTTCCGGCACGGCACGCTGAGCCTTTGGTTAATTCCTCTTCCTGGTGGGAAATGAGAGTTAAATTTGCCCGTCCAGACACCTCCAGCTAGTCTCTCATTGGTTCTCGCTCTTCCTGTTCATCTTCCGCAGAAATTGCAAACTGGGCCGAACAGGAGGTTAAAGGGACTGACTCTCCAAGTCGGGAGAGTGTTAGTAAAGCGTCTGGAATGTTGCACCCGAGTACCAGGGTACGAAAACTGAGACATATTTGAACACGTCTCCCGATCACATGGTTGATCATACTCTAGGTTCCACATGCATGTTTTAGCTGAAGGAAGAATACCTTAAAACTGGGTAGTTGAAACCCGTGGAATGGGTACCATGCAATATGACTTCAAAGGGTCTTCATTTGCTCACCGAACCTCTCCAATCCTATCACTGCTGCGTTTATGCCCCTGTACACACGCTTGATTCTCTTTTGGAGACATAGCAATCCATAGGTTTTAAGATACTTACTAGTAAGGTACATTCTTAGGCGTTTAATATGGGGTGTTGAGTCCATTTCGTTGAGCAAGGAGTAGCTCTTGTCTATTCCATATTTGGCTTAAGGAACTTTATCTGTGCTCATTTCAATCTCTGGTTTTATGCAGCACCCCAACTCACCTTTCCCCTTAAGCAAGCATAAGTTGGTTTTCTAAATTTGAGACCCTGTTCTGTTCTGTAATTCAGTTCCTGTGTAGCCCAGTTTACATTCCGTGTATTAGTGATATCTTATGATGTTTCTTTTTCTGTGTGACTTATTTCAGTTAGAATCATCATACCTGAATCCACTCATTGTGCTGCTACGGGCCTGATGACATAGATTTCATTGCTGAGTGATATTGCTTTGTAAGTAAATACCACAACTTCTTTATCCATTTTTCACTTTCTGCGATGTTGAACTTGTACGGTAAACGAGGTTCTTGTAAACAGAGCCATTCCAAACTTCGGGGTGGCTGTGTCTTTTTTATTTTAATTTCCCTAAGCTATAGGACCATAAGTGGAAGTGCCCTAGGCTCTGTTGCTTTGTTTTTCAGATGTTTCAGGAAACACCATACACTTCTCCCTAGTGTCTGTTGGCAATTTACATCCCGCCCATCAGCATAACAAGGCTCCCAGTTCTCCATGGCCTGTCCTGCCTTTCTGGATTTTACACTTTTTTCAGATGGCCCTTTTGACCGGGGGGAAGTGAGACTTCATTGTAGTGCAGATTTCCTTTGCAAGCTTGCTTGGTTGGCCAAAAAGGGCGTATGCGTTTTTTCCTGAATATATTCAGGAAAAAACGCATACGCCGTTTTTGGCCAAGTGCATCATTGTGGACGTTCTGCATCTTTTCCGAAGCTTTCAATGCAATTCCAGTCTACCTCCAGAAATCAGTTTCCTGCAATTCTGCCCCGCTTTCAAGTCCTCTTGGCAGCTTTACTTCAGTATATTTTTGGAAATAGCTGTCATTTATAACTCTGCAGGTTTGTGAATTACAGTGCCCCTGAGCTCCTTTCTTCAACTCGCTTTCTTTTGAGCTGGCCGCAACACCGCAGGATGGCTTCAGGCCCTAATCTGGTTCCGGCACGGCACGCTGAGCCTTTGGTTAGTTCCTCTTCCTGGTGGGAAATGAGAGTTAAATTTGCCCGTCCAGACACCTCCAGCTAGTCTCTCATTGGTTCTCCCTATTCCTGTTCATCTTCCGCAGAAATTGCAAACTGGGCCAAACAGGAGTTTAAAGGCGTTGACTCTCCAAGTGGGGAGAGTGTTAGTAAAGCGTCTGGAATGTTGCACCCGAGTACCAGGGTACGAAAACTGTGACATATTTGAACACATCTCCCGATCACATGTTTGATCATGCTCTAGGTTCCACATGCATGTTTTAGCTGAAGGAAGAATACCTTAAACCTGGGTAGTTGAAACCCGTGGAATGGGTACCATGCAATATGACTTCAAAGGGTCTTCATTTGCTCACCGAACCTCTCCAATCCTATCACTGCTGCGTTTATGCCCCTGTACACATGCTTGATTCTCTTTAAGAGACATAGCAATCCATAGGTTTTAAGATAGTTATTAGTCAGGTACATTCTTAGGCGTTTAATATGGGGTGTTCAGTCCATTTCGTTGAGCAAGGAGTAGCTCTTGTCTATTCCATATTTGGCTTAAGGAACTTTATCTGTGCTCATTTCAATCTCTGGTTTTATGCAGCACCCCAACTCACCTTTCCCCTTAAGCAAGCATAAGTTGGTTTTCTAAATTTGAGACCCTGTTCTGTTCTGTAATTCAGTTCCTTTGTAGCCCAGTTTACATTCCGTGTATTACTGATATCTTATGATGTTTCTTTTTCTGTGTGACTTATTTCAGTTAGAATCATCGTACCTGAATCCACTCATTATGCTGCTACGGGCCTGATGACATAGATTTCATTGCTGACTGATATTGCTTTGTAAGTAAATACCACAACTTCTTTATCCATTTTTCACTTTCTGCGATGTTGAACTTGTACTGTAAACGAGGTTCTTGTAAACAGAGGCGTCCCAAACTTTGGGGTGGCTGTGTCTTTTTGATTTTAATTTCCCTAAGCTATAGGACCATAAGTGGAAGTGCCCTAGGCTCTGTTGCTTTGTTTTTTAGATGTTTCAGGAAACACCATACACTTCTCCCGAGTGTCTGTTGGCAATTTACATCCCGCCCATCAGCATAACAAGGCTCCCAGTTCTCCATGGCCTGTCCTGCCTTTCTGGATTTTACACTTTTTTCGGATGGCCCTTTTGACCGTGGGGAAGTGAGACTTCATTGTAGTGCAGATTTCCTTTGCAAGCTTGCTTGGTTGGCCAAAAAGGGCGTATGCGTTTTTTCCTGAATATATTCAGGAAAAAACACATACGCCCTTTTTGGTCAAGTGCATCATTGTGGACGTTCTGCCTCTTTTCCTATGCTTTCAATGCAATTCCAGTCTACCTCCTGAAATCGGTTTCCTGCAATTCTGCCCCGCATTCAAGTCCTCTTGGCAGCCTTACTTCAGTATATTTTTGGATGATAGCTGTCATTTATAACTCTGCAGGTTTGTGAATTACAGTGCCCCTGAGCTCCTTTCTTCAACTCGCTTTCTTGTGAGCTGGCCGCAACACCGCAGGATGGCTTCAGGCCCTAATCTGGTTCCGGCACGGGACGCTGAGCCTTTGGTTAGTTCCTCTTTCTGGTGGGAAATGAGAGTTAAATTTGCCCGTCCAGACACCTCCAGCTAGTCTCTCATTGGTTCTCGCTATTCCTGTTCATCTTCCGCAGAAATTGCAAACTGGGCCAAACAGGAGGTTAAAGGGACTGACTCTCCAAGTCGGGAGAGTGTTAGTAAAGCGTCTGGAATGTTGCACCCGAGTACCAGGGTACGAAAACTGAGACATATTTGAACACGTCTCCCGATCACATGGTTGATCATACTCTGGGTTCCACATGCATGTTTTAGCTGAAGGAAGAATACCTTAAACGTGGGTAGTTGAAACCCGTGGAATGGGTACCATGCAATATGTCTTCAAAGGGTCTTCATTTGCTCACCAAACCTCTCCAATCCTATCACTGCTGCGTTTATGCCCCTGTACACATGCTTGATTCTCTTTTGGAGACATAGCAATCCATAGGTTTTAAGATACTTACTAGTAAGGTACATTCTTAGGCGTTTAATATGGGGTGTTGAGTCCATTTCGTTGAGCAAGGAGTAGCTCTTGTCTATTCCATATTTGGCTTAAGGAACTTTATCTGTGCTCATTTCAATCTCTGGTTTTATGCAGCACCCCAACTCACCTTTCCCCTTAAGCAAGCATAAGTTGGTTTTCTAAATTTGAGACCCTGTTCTGTTCTGTAATTCAGTTCCTCTGTAGCCCAGTTTACATTCCGTGTATTAGTGATATCTTATGATGTTTCATTTTCTGTGTGACTTATTTCAGTTAGAATCATCGTACCTGAATCCACTCATTATGCTGCTACGGGCCTGATGACATAGATTTCATTGCTGAGTGATATTGCTTTGTAAGTAAATATCACAAGTTCTTTATCCATTTTTCACTTTCTGCGATGTTGAACTTGTACTGTAAACGAGGTTCTTGTAAACAGAGGCGTCCCAAACTTTGGGGTGGCTGTGTCTTTTTGATTTTAATTTCCCTAAGCTATAGGACCATAAGTGGAAGTGCCCTAGGCTCTGTTGCTTTGTTTTTTAGATGTTTCAGGAAACACCATACACTTCTCCCGAGTGTCTGTTGGCAATTTACATCCCGCCCATCAGCATAACAAGGCTCCCAGTTCTCCATGGCCTGTCCTGCCTTTCTGGATTTTACACTTTTTTCAGATGGCCCTTTTGACCGGGGGGAAGTGAGACTTCATTGTAGTGCAGATTTCCTTTGCAAGTTTGCTTGGTTGGCCAAAAAGGGCGTATGCGTTTTTTCCTGAATATATTCAGGAAAAAACGCATACGCCCTTTTTGGCCAAGTGCATCATTGTGGACGTTCTGCCTCTTTTCCTATGCTTTCAATGCAATTCCAGTCTACCTCCTGAAATCAGTTTCCTGCAATTCTTCCCCGCTTTCAAGTCCTCTTGGCAGCCTTACTTCAGTATATTTTTGGACGATAGCTGTCATTTATAACTCTGCAGGTTTGTGAATTACAGTGCCCCTGAGCTCCTTTCTTCAACTCGCTTTCTTGTGACCTGGCCGCAACACCGCAGGATGGCTTCAGGCCCTAATCTGGTTCCGGCACGGCACGCTGAGCCTTTGGTTAATTCCTCTTCCTGGTGGGAAATGAGAGTTAAATTTGCCCGTCCAGACACCTCCAGCTAGTCTCTCATTGGTTCTCGCTCTTCCTGTTCATCTTCCGCAGAAATTGCAAACTGGGCCGAACAGGAGGTTAAAGGGACTGACTCTCCAAGTCGGGAGAGTGTTAGTAAAGCGTCTGGAATGTTGCACCCGAGTACCAGGGTACGAAAACTGAGACATATTTGAACACGTCTCCCGATCACATGGTTGATCATACTCTAGGTTCCACATGCATGTTTTAGCTGAAGGAAGAATACCTTAAAACTGGGTAGTTGAAACCCGTGGAATGGGTACCATGCAATATGACTTCAAAGGGTCTTCATTTGCTCACCGAACCTCTCCAATCCTATCACTGCTGCGTTTATGCCCCTGTACACACGCTTGATTCTCTTTTGGAGACATAGCAATCCATAGGTTTTAAGATACTTACTAGTAAGGTACATTCTTAGGCGTTTAATATGGGGTGTTGAGTCCATTTCGTTGAGCAAGGAATAGCTCTTGTCTATTCCATATTTGGCTTAAGGAACTTTATCTGTGCTCATTTCAATCTCTGGTTTTATGCAGCACCCCAACTCACCTTTCCCCTTAAGCAAGCATAAGTTGGTTTTCTAAATTTGAGACCCTGTTCTGTTCTGTAATTCAGTTCCTGTGTAGCCCAGTTTACATTCCGTGTATTAGTGATATCTTATGATGTTTCTTTTTCTGTGTGACTTATTTCAGTTAGAATCATCATACCTGAATCCACTCATTGTGCTGCTACGGGCCTGATGACATAGATTTCATTGCTGAGTGATATTGCTTTGTAAGTAAATACCACAACTTCTTTATCCATTTTTCACTTTCTGCGATGTTGAACTTGTACGGTAAACGAGGTTCTTGTAAACAGAGCCATTCCAAACTTCGGGGTGGCTGTGTCTTTTTTATTTTAATTTCCCTAAGCTATAGGACCATAAGTGGAAGTGCCCTAGGCTCTGTTGCTTTGTTTTTCAGATGTTTCAGGAAACACCATACACTTCTCCCGAGTGTCTGTTGGCAATTTACATCCCGCCCATCAGCATAACAAGGCTCCCAGTTCTCCATGGCCTGTCCTGCCTTTCTGGATTTTACACTTTTTTCAGATGGCCCTTTTGACCGGGGGGAAGTGAGACTTCATTGTAGTGCAGATTTCCTTTGCAAGCTTGCTTGGTTGGCCAAAAAGGGCGTATGCGTTTTTTCCTGAATATATTCAGGAAAAAACGCATACGCCCTTTTTGGCCAAGTGCATCATTGTGGACGTTCTGCATCTTTTCCGAAGCTTTCAATGCAATTCCAGTCTACCTCCAGAAATCAGTTTCCTGCAATTCTGCCCCGCTTTCAAGTCCTCTTGGCAGCTTTACTTCAGTATATTTTTGGAAATAGCTGTCATTTATAACTCTGCAGGTTTGTGAATTACAGTGCCCCTGAGCTCCTTTCTTCAACTCGCTTTCTGGTGAGCTGGCCGCAACACCGCAGGATGGCTTCAGGCCCTAATCTGGTTCCGGCACGGCACGCTGAGCCTTTGGTTAGTTCCTCTTCCTGGTGGGAAATGAGAGTTAAATTTGTCCGTCCAGACACCTCCATCTAGTCTCTCATTGGTTCTCCCTATTCCTGTTCATCTTCCGCAGAAATTGCAAACTGGGCCAAACAGGAGGTTAAAGGCGCTGACTCTCCAAGTGGGGAGAGTGTTAGTAAAGCGTCTGGAATGTTGCACCCGAGTACCAGGGTACGAAAGCTGTGACATATTTGAACACATCTCCCGATCACATGTTTGATCATGCTCTAGGTTCCACATGCATGTTTTAGCTGAAGGAAGAATACCTTAAACCTGGGTAGTTGAAACCCGTGGAATGGGTACCATGCAATATGACTTCAAAGGGTCTTCATTTGCTCACCGAACCTCTCCAATCCTATCACTGCTGCGTTTATGCCCCTGTACACATGCTTGATTCTCTTTAAGAGACAGCGCAATCCATAGGTTTTAAGATACTTACTAGTCAGGTACATTCTTAGGCGTTTAATATGCGGTGTTGAGTCCATTTCGTTGAGCAAGGAGTAGCTCTTGTCTATTCCATATTTGGCTTAAGGAACTTTATCTGTGCTCATTTCAATCTCTGGTTTTATGCAGCACCCCAACTCACCTTTCCCCTTAAGCAAGAATAAGTTGGTTTTCTAAATTTGAGACCCTGTTCTGTTCTGTAATTCAGTTCCTGTGTAGCCCAGTTTACATTCCGTGTATTAGTGATATCTTATGATGTTTCTTTTCCTGTGTGACTTATTTCAGTTAGAATCATCGTACCTGAATCCACTCATTATGCTGCTACGGGCCTGATGACATAGATTTCATTGCTGAGTGATATTGCTTTGTAAGTAAATACCACAACTTCTTTATCCATTTTTCACTTTCTGCGATGTTGAACTTGTACTGTAAACGAGGTTCTTGTAAACAGAGGCGTCCCAAACTTTGGGGTGGCTGTGTCATTTTGATTTTAATTTCCCTAAGCTATAGGACCGTAAGTGGAAGTGCCCTAGGCTCTGTTGCTTTGTTTTTTAGATGTTTCAGGAAACACCATACACTTCTCCCGAGTGTCTGTTGGCAATTTACATCCCGCCCATCAGCATAACAAGGCTCCCAGTTCTCCATGGCCTGTCCTGCCTTTCTGGATTTTACACTTTTTTCAGATGGCCCTTTTGACCGGGGGGAAGTGAGACTTCATTGTAGTGCAGATTTCCTTTGCAAGCTTGCTTGGTTGGCCAAAAAGGGCGTATGCGTTTTTTCCTGAATATATTCAGGAAAAAACGCATACGCCCTTTTTGGCCAAGTGCATCATTGTGGACGTTCTGCCTCTTTTCCTATGCTTTCAATGCAATTCCAGTCTACCTCCTGAAATCGGTTTCCTGCAATTCTGCCCCGCTTTCAAGTCCTCTTGGCAGCCTTACTTCAGTATATTTTTGGACGATAGCTGTCATTTATAACTCTGCAGGTTTGTGAATTACAGTGCCCCTGAGCTCCTTTCTTCAACTCGCTTTCTTTTGAGCTGGCCGCAACACCGCAGGATGGCTTCAGGCCCTAATCTGGTTCCGGCACGGCACGCTGAGCCTTTGGTTAGTTCCTCTTCCTGGTGGGAAATGAGAGTTAAATTTGCCCGTCCAGACACCTCCAGCTAGTCTCTCATTGGTTCTCGCTCTTCCTGTTCATCTTCCGCAGAAATTGCAAACTGGGCTAAACAGGAGGTTAAAGGCTGACTATCCAAGTGGGGAGAGTGTTAGTAAAGCGTCTGGAATGTTGCACCCGAGTACCAGGGGAGGAAAACTGAGACATATTTGAACACGTCTCCCGTTCACACGGTTGATCATACTCTGGGTTCCACATGCATGTTTTAGCTGAAGGAAGAATACCTTAAACCAGGGTAGTTGAAACCCGTGGAATGGGTACCATGCAATATGACTTCAAAGGGTCTTCATTTGCTCACCGAACCTCTCCAATCCTATCACTGCTGCGTTTATGCCCCTGTACACACGCTGGATTCTCTTTTGGAGACATAGCAATCCATAGGTTTTAAGATACTTACTAGTCAGGTACATTCTTAGGCGTTTAATATGGGGTGTTGAGTCCATTTCGTTGAGCAAGGAGTAGCTCTTGTCTATTCCATATTTGGCTTAAGGAACTTTATCTGTGCTCATTTCAATCTCTGGTTTTATGCAGCACCCTAACTCACCTTTCCCCTTAAGCAAGCATAAGTTGGTTTTCTAAATTTGAGACCCTGTTCTGTTCTGTAATTCAGTTCCTGTGTAGCCCAGTTTACATTCCGTGTATTAGTGATATCTTATGATGTTTCTTTTTCTGTGTGACTTATTTCAGTTAGAATCATCGTACCTGATCCACTCATTATGCTGCTACGGGCCTGATGACATAGATTTCATTGCTGAGTGATATTGCTTTGTAAGTAAATACCAAAACTTCTTTATCCATTTTTCACTTTCTGCGATGTTGAACTTTTACTGTAAACGACGTTCTTGTAAACAGAGGCGTCCCAAACTTTGGGGTGGCTGTGTCTTTTTGATTTTAATTTCCCTAAGCTATAGACCATAAGTGGAAGTGCCCTAGGCTCTGTTGCTTTGTTTTTTAGATGTTTCAGGAAACACCATACACTTCTCCCGAGTGTCTGTTGGCAATTTACATCCCGCCCATCAGCATAACAAGGCTCCCAGTTCTCCATGGCCTGTCCTGCCTTTCTGGATTTTACACTTTTTTCAGATGGCCCTTTTGACCGGGGGGAAGTGAGACTTCATTGTAGTGCAGATTTCCTTTGCAAGCTTGCTTGGTTGGCCAAAAAGGGCGTATGCGTTTTTTCCTGAATATATTCAGGAAAAAACGCATACGCCCTTTTTGGCCAAGTGCATCATTGTGGAAGTTCTGCCTCTTTTCCTATGCTTTCAATGCAATTCCAGTCTACCTCCTGAAATTGGTTTCCTGCAATTCTGCCCCACTTTCAAGTCCTCTTGGCAGCCTTACTTCAGTATATTTTTGGACGATAGCTGTCATTTATAACTCTGCAGGTTTGTGAATTACAGTGCCCCTGAGCTCCTTTCTTCAACTCGCTTTCTTTTGAGCTGGCCGCAACACCGCAGGATGGCTTCAGGCCCTAATCTGGTTCCGGCACGGCACGCTGAGCCTTTGGTTAGTTCCTCTTCCTGGTGGGAAATGAGAGTTAAATTTGCCCGTCCAGACACCTCCACCTAGTCTCTCATTGGTTCTCCCTATTCCTGTTCATCTTCCGCAGAAATTGCAAACTGGGCCAAACAGGAGGTTAAAGGCGCTGACTCTCCAAGTGGGGAGAGTGTTAGTAAAGCGTCTGGAATGTTGCACCCGAGTACCAGGGGAGGAAAACTGAGACATATTTGAACAGGTCTCCCGTTCACACGGTTGATCATACTCTGGGTTCCACATGCATGTTTTAGCTGAAGGAAGAATACCTTAAACGTGGGTAGTTGAAACCCGTGGAATGGGTACCATGCAATATGACTTCAAAGGGTCTTCATTTGCTCACCGAACCTCTCCAATCCTATCACTGCTGCGTTTATGCCCCTGTACACACGCTTGATTCTCTTTTGGAGACATAGCAATCCATAGGTTTTAAGTTACTTACTAGTCAGGTACATTCTTAGGCGTTTAATATGGGGTGTTGAGTCCATTTCGTTGAGCAAGGAGTAGCTCTTGTCTATTCCATATTTGGCTTAAGGAACTTTATCTGTGCTCATTTCAATCTCTGGTTTTATGCAGCACCCCAACTCACCTTTCCCCTTAAGCAAGCATAAGTTGGTTTTCTAAATTTGAGACCCTGTTCTGTTCTGTAATTCAGTTCCTGTGTAGCCAAGTTTACATTCCGTGTATTAGTGATATCTTATGATGTTTCTTTTTCTGTGTGACTTATTTCAGTTAGAATCATCATACATGAATCCACTCATTGTGCTGCTAAGGGCCTGATGACATAGATTTCATTGCTGAGTGATATTGCTTTGTAAGTAAATACCACAACTTCTTTATCCATTTTTCACTTTCTGCGATGTTGAACTTGTACGGTAAACGAGGTTCTTGTAAACAGAGCCATTCCAAACTTCGGGGTGGCTGTGTCTTTTTTATTTTAATTTCCCTAAGCTATAGGACCATAAGTGGAAGTGCCCTAGGCTCTGTTGCTTTGTTTTTTAGATGTTTCAGGAAACACCATACACTTCTCCCGAGTGTCTGTTGGCAATTTACATCCCGCCCATCAGCATAACAAGGCTCCCAGTTCTCCATGGCCTGTCCTGCCTTTCTGGATTTTACACTTTTTTCAGATGGCCCTTTTGACCGGGGGGAAGTGAGACTTCATTGTAGTGCAGATTTCCTTTGCAAGCTTGCTTGGTTGGCCAAAAAGGGCGTATGCGTTTTTTCCTGAATATATTCAGGAAAAAACGCATACGCCCTTTTTGGCCAAGTGCATCATTGTGGACGTTCTGCCTCTTTTCCTATGCTTTCAATGCAATTCCAGTCTACCTCCTGAAATCGGTTTCCTGCAATTCTGCCCCGCTTTCAAGTCCTCTTGGCAGCCTTACTTCAGTATATTTTTGGATGATAGCTGTCATTTATAACTCTGCAGGTTTGTGAATTACAGTGCCCCTGAGCTCCTTTCTTCAACTCGCTTTCTTTTGAGCTGGCCACAACACCGCAGGATGGCTTCAGGCCCTAATCTGGTTCCGGCACGGCACGCTGAGCCTTTGGTTAGTTCCTCTTCCTGGTGGGAAATGAGAGTTAAATTTGCCCGTCCAGACACCTCCACCTAGTCTCTCATTGGTTCTCCCTATTCCTGTTCATCTTCCGCAGAAATTGCAAACTGGGCCAAACAGGAGGTTAAAGGCGCTGACTCTCCAAGTGGGGAGAGTGTTAGTAAAGCGTCTGGAATGTTGCACCCGAGTACCAGGGTACGAAAACTGAGACATATTTGAACAGGTTTCCCGTTCACACTGTTGATCATACTCTGGGTTCCACATGCATGTTTTAGCTGAAGGAAGAATACCTTAAACGTGGGTAGTTGAAACCCGTGGAATGGGTACCATGCAATATGACTTCAAAGGGTCTTCATTTGCTCACCGAACCTCTCCAATCCTATCACTGCTGCGTTTATGCCCCTGTACACACGCTTGATTCTCTTTTGGAGACATAGCAATCCATAGGTTTTTTTTTTTTTTTTTTTTTTTTTAACATCTTTATTGGGGTATAATTGCTTTACAATGGTGTGTTAGTTTCTGCTTTATAACAAAGTGAATCAGTCATACATAAACATATGTTCCCATATGTCTTCCCTGTTGCGTCTCCCTCCCTCCCACCCTCCCCATCCCACCCCTCCAGGCTGTCACAAAGCACCGAGCCAATATCCCTGTGCCATGCGGCTGCTTCCCACTAGCTATCTACCTTACTGCGTTTGTTAGTGTGTATATGCCCATGACTCTCTCTCGCCCTGTCACAGCTCACCCTTCCCCCTCCCCATAACCTCAAGTCCGTTCTCTAAGAGGTCTGCGTCTTTATTCCTGCTTTACCCCTAGGTTCTTCATGACATTTTTTTCTTAAATTCCATATATATGTGTTAGCATACGGTATTTGTCTTTTTCTTTCTGACTTACTTCACTCTGTATGACAGACTCTAGGTCTATCCACCTCATTACAAATAGCTCAATTTCGTTTCTTTTTATGGCTGAGTAATATTCCATTGTATATATGTGCCACATCTTCTTTATCCATTCATCCGATGACGGGCACTTAGGTTGTTTCCATCTCCGGGCTATTGTAAATAGAGCTGCAATGAACATTTTGGTACATGACTCTTTTTGAATTTTGGTTTTCTCAGGGTATATGCCCAGTAGTGGGATTGCTGGGTCATATGGTAGTTCTATTTGTAGTTTTTTAAGGAACGTCCATACTGTTCTCCATAGTGGCTGAACCAATTCACATTCCCACCAGCAGTGCAAGAGTGTTCCCTTTTCTCCACACCCTCTCCAGCATTTATTGTTTCTAGATTTTTTGATGATGGCCATTCTGACTGGTGTGAGATGATATCTCATTGTAGTTTTGATTTGCATTTCTCTAATGATTAATGATGTTGAGCATTCTTTCATGTGTTTGTTGCCAGTCTGTATATCTTCTTTGGAGAAATGTCTATTTAGGTCTTCTGCCCATTTTTGGATTGGGTTGTTTGTTTTCTTGTTATTGAGCTGCATGAGCTGCTTGTAAATTTTGGAGATTAATCCTTTGTCGGTTGCTTCATTTGCAAATATTTTCTCCCATTCTGAGGGTTGTCTTTTGGTCTTGTTTACGGTTTCCTTTGCTGTGCAAAAGCTTTGAAGTTTCATTAGGTCCCATTTGTTTATTTTTGTTTTTATTTCCATTACTCTAGGAGGTGGGTCAGAAAGGATCTTGCTTTGATTTATGTCATAGAGTGTTCTGCCTATGTTTTCCTCTAAGAGTTTGATAGTTTCTGGCCTTACATTTAGGTCTTTAATCCATTTTGAGCTTATTTTTGTGTATGGTGTTAGGGAGTGATCTAATCTCATACTTTTACATGTACCTGTCCAGTTTTCCCAGCACCACTTATTGAAGAGGGTGTCCTTTCTCCATTGTACATTACTGCCACCTTTATCAAAGATAAGGTGTCCATATGTGCATGGGTTTATCTCTGGGCTTTCTATCCTGTTCCATTGATCTATCTTTCTGTTTTTGTGCCAGTACCATACCGTCTTGATGACTGTAGCTTTGTAGTATAGTCTGAAGTCAGGGAGCCTGATTCCTCCAGTTCCTTCTTTCGTTCTCAAGATTGCTTTGGCTATTCGGGGTCTTTTGTGTTTCCATACAAATTGTGAAAGTTTTTGTTCTAGTTCTGTGAAAAACGCCAGTGGTAGTTTGATAGGGATTGCATTGAATCTATAGATTGCTTTGGGTAGTAGAGTCATTTTCACAATGTTGATTCTTCCAATCCAAGAACATGGTATATCTCTCCATCTATTTATATCATCTTTAATTTCTTTCATCAGTGTCTTATAATTCTCTGCATACAGGTCTTTTGTCTCCTTAGGTAGGTTTATTCCTAGATATTTTATTCTTTTTGTTGCAATGGTAAATGGGAGTGTTTTCTTGATTTCACTTTCAGATTTTTCATCATTAGTATATAGGAATGCCAGAGATTTCTGTGCATTAATTTTGTATCCTGCCACTTTACCAAATTCATTGATTAGCTCTAGTAGTTTTCTGGTAGCATCTTTAGGGTTCTCTATGTATAGGATCATGTCATCTGCAAACAGTGACAGCTTTACTTCTTCTTTTCCAATTTGGATTCCTTTTATTTCCTTTTCTTCTCTGATTGCTGTGGCTAAAACTTCCAAAACAATGTTGAATAATAGTGGTGAGAGTGGGCAACCTTGTCTTGTTCCTGATCTTAGTGGAAATGCTTTCAGTTTTTCACCATTGAGGATGATGTTTGCTGTGGGCTTGTCATATATGGCCTTTATTATGTTGAGGAAAGTTCCCTCTATGCCTACTTTCTGCAGGGTTTTTATCATAAATGGGTGTTGAATTTTGTCAAAAGCTTTCTCTGCATCTATTGAGATGATCATATGGTTTTTCTCCTTCAATTTGTTAATATGGTTTATCACATTGATAGATTTGCGTATATTGAAGAATCCTTGCATTCCTGGAATAAACCCCACTTGATCATGGTGTATGATCCTTTTAATGTGCTGTTGGATTCTGTTTGCTAGTATTTTGTTGAGGATTTTTGCATCTATGTTCATCAGTGATATTGGCCTGTAGTTTTCTTTCTTTGTGACATCCTTGTCTGGTTTTGGTATCAGGGTGATGGTGGCCTCATAGAAGGAGTTAGGGAGTGGTCCTCCCTCTGCTATATTTTGGAAGAGTTTGAGAAGGATAGGTGTTAGCTCTTCTCTAAATGTTTGATAGAATTCGCCTGTGAAGCCATCTGGTCCTGGGCTTTTCTTTGTTGGAAGATTTTTAATCACAGTTTCAATTTCAGTGCTTGTGATTGGTCTGTTCATATTTTCTATTTCTTCCTGATTCAGTCTTGGCAGGTTGTGCATTTCTAAGAATTTGTCCATTTCTTCCAGATTGTCCATTTTATTGGCATAGAGTTGCTTGTAGTAATCTCTCATGATCTCTTTTATCTCTGCAGTGTCAGTTGTTACCTCTCCTTTTTCATTTCTAATTCTATTGATTTGAGTCTTCTCCCTTTTTTTCTTGATGAGTCTGGCTAGTGGTTTATCTATTTTGTTTATCTTCTCAAAGAACCAGCTTTTAGTTTTATTGATCTTTGCTATTGTTTCCTTCATTTCTTTTTCATTTATTTCTGATCTGATTTTTATGATTTCTTTCCTTCTGTTAGCTTTGGGGTTTTTTTGTTCTTCTTTCTCTAATTGCTTGAGGTGCAAGGTTAGATTGTTTATTCGAGATGTTTCCTGCTTCTTAAGGTGGGCTTGTATTGCTATAAACTTCCCCCTTAGAACTGCTTTTGCTGCATCCCACAGGTTTTGGGTCGTTGTGTCTCCATTGTCATTTGTTTCTAGGTATTTTTTGATTTCCTCTTTGATTTCTTCAGTGATCTCTTCATTATTAAGTAGTGTATTGTTTAGCCTCCATGTGTTTGTATTTTTTACAGATCTTTTCCTGTAATTGATATCTAGTCTCATGGCGTTGTGGTCAGAAAAGATACTTGATACAATTTCAATTTTCTTAAATTTACCAAGGCTTGATTTGTGACCTAAGATATGATCTATCCTGGAGAATGTTCCATGAGCACTTGAGAAAAATGTGTATTCTGTTGTTTTTGGATGGAGTGTCCTATAAATATCAATTAAGTCCATCTTGTTTAATGTATCATTTAAAGCTTGTGTTTCCTTATTTATTTTCATTTTGGATGATCTGTCCATGGGTGAAAGTGGGGTGTTTAAGTCCCCTACTATGAATGTGTTACTGTCGATTTCCCCTTTTATGGCTGTTAGTATTTGCCTTATGTATTGAGGTGCTCCTATGTTGGGTGCATAAATATTTACAATTGTTATATCTTCTTCTTGGATCGATCCCTTGATCATTATGTAGTGTCCTTCTTTGTCTCTTTTAATAGTCCTTATTTTAAAGTCTATTTTGTCTGATATGAGAATTGCTACTCCAGCTTTCTTTTGGCTTCCATTTGCATGGAATATCTTTTTCCATCCCCTTACTTTCAGTCTGTATGTGTCTCTAGGTCTGAAGTGGGTCTCTTGTAGACAGCATATATAGGGGTCTTGTTTTTGTATCCATTCAGCTAATCTGTGTCTTTTGGTGGGAGCATTTAGTCCATTTACATTTAAGGTAATTATCGATATGTATGTTCCTATTCCCATTTTCTAAATTGTTTTGGGTTCGTTATTATAGGTCTTTTCCTTCTCTTGTGTTTCTTGCCTAGAGAAGATCCTTTAGCATTTGTTGTAAAGCTGGTTTGGTGGTGCTGAACTCTCTCAGCTTTTGCTTGTCTGTAAAGGTTTTAATTTCTCCATCAAATCTGAATGAGATCCTTGCTGGGTAGAGTAGTCTTGGCTGCATGTTTTTCTCCTTCATCACTTTCAGTATGTCCTGCCACTCCCTTCTGGCTTGTAGGGTTTCTGCTGAGAGATCAGCTGTTAACCTTATGGGGATTCCCTTATGTGTTATTTGTTGTTTTTCCCTTGCTGCTTTTAATATGCTTTCTTTGTATTTAATTTTTGACAGTTTGATTAATATGTGTCTTGGCGTATTTCTCCTTGTATTTATCTTGTATGGGACTCTCTGTGCTTCCTGGACTTGATTAACTATTTCCTTTCCCATATTAGGGAAGTTTTCAACTATAATCTCTTCAAATATTTTCTCAGTCCCTTTCTTTTTCTCTTCTTCTTCTGGAACCCCTATAATTCGAATGTTGGTGCATTTAATGTTGTCCCAGAGGTCTCTGAGACTGTCCTCAGTTCTTTTCATTCTTTTTTCTTTATTCTGCTCTGCAGTAGTTATTTCCACTATTTTATCTTCCAGGTCACTTATCCGTTCTTCTGCCTCAGTTATTCTGCTATTGATCCCATCTAGAGTACTTTTAATTTCATTTATTGTGTTGTTCATTGTTGCTTGTTTCATCTTTAGTTCTTCTAGGTCCTTGTTAACTGATTCTTGCATTTTGTCCAATCTATTGTCCATTCTATCTCCAAGATTTCGGATCAACCTTACTATCATTATTCTGAATTCTCTTTCAGGTAGGCTGCCTATTTCCTCTTCATTTGTTAGGTCTGGTGCATTTTTATCTTGCTCCTTTATCTGCTGTGTGTTTTTCTGTCTTCTCATTCTGCTTATCTTACTGTGTTTGGGGTCTCCTTTTTGCAGGCTGCAGGTTTGTGGTTCCTCCTGTTTTTGATGTCTGTCTCTAGTGGCTAAGGTTGGTTCAGTGGGTTGTGTAGGCTTCCTGGTGGAGGGGGCTAGTGCCTGTGTTGTGGTGGATGAGGCTGGATCTTGTCTCTCTAGTGGGCAGGTTCACGTCTGGTGGTGTGTTTGGGGGTGTCTGTGGCCTTATTATGATTTTAGGCAGCCTCTCTGCTAATGGGTGGGGTTGTGTTCCTGTTTTGCTAGTTGTTTGGCATAGGTTTTCCAGCACTGTGGCTTGCTGGTCGTTGAGTGAAGCTGGGTGCTGGTGTTAAGATGGAGGTCTCTGGGGGATTTTCGCCGTTTGATATTATGTGGAGCTGGGAGGTCTCTTGTTGATCAGTGTCCTGAAGTTGGCTGTCCTACCTCAGAGGCAGAGCCCTGCCTCCTGGCTGGAGCACCAAAAGCTTTTCATCCACAGGCTCAGGATAAAAGGGAGAAAAAGTAGAGGGAATTAGTAGAAGTATGAGGAAAGAAAGAAGGAAAGGAGGGTAGGAAGGAAGGAAGAAAGAAAGAAAGAAGCAAAGAAGGAAAGAAGGCAAGAAGGAAAGAAAGGAGGGAGGGAGGGAGGGAGGAAGGAAGGAAGGAGGGAAAGAAGGAAAAAAGACAGAAAGAAAGAAGATACAGTAAAAATAAAATACAGTATAATAAAGTTATTGGATTAAAAACTTCTTATTTAGAAAAAAAAAAAAAAAAAAAAAGGGACGGAAAGAACCTAGGACAAATGTTGGAAGCAAAGCTATACAGACAAAATCTTACACAGAAGCATACACATACACCCTCACTAAAAGAGGTAAGTGGGGAAAAATCCTAAATCTTGCTGTCAGATACCACCTCCTCAATTTGGGATGATTCGTTGTCTAAAGGAGGGAAGGAAGGACGGAAAGAAAGAAAGAAAGAACGAAGGTAAAGTATAATGAGGTTATTAAAATTAATTATTAAGAAAAAAAAATTAAAAAAAAAAAAACATGGACGGATAGAACCCTAGGACAAATGGTAGAAGCAAGACTATACAGACAAGATCTCACACAGAAGCATACACATACACATTCACAAAAAGAGGAAAGGGGAAAAAATCATAGATCTTGCTCCTAAAGTCCACTTCCTTAATTTGGGATGATTGGTTGTCTATTCAGGTATTCCACAGATGCAGGGTACATCAAGTTGATTGTGGAGCTTTAATCCGCTGTTTCTGAGGCTGCTGGGAGGGATTTCCCTTTCTCTTCTTTGTTCTCACAGCTCCCAGGGCTAAGCTTTGGATTTGGCCCTGCCACTGCGTGTAGATCGCTGGAGGGCGTCTGTTTTTTGCTCAGACAGGATGGGGTTAAAGGAGACGCTGATTGGGGGCTCTGGCGCACTCAGGCCGGCGGGGACGGAGGGGCACAGAGTGCGGGGCGGGCCTGCGGTGGCAAAGGCCGGCGTGACTTTGCACCAGCCTGAGGCGCGGTGTGCGCTCTCCCGGGGAAGTTGTCCCTGGATCCCGGGAACCCGGCAGTGGCGGGCTGCACAGGCTCCGCGGAAGAGGGGTGTGGAGAGTGACCTGTGCTCGCACACAGGCCCCTTGGTGGCGGCAGCAGCAGCCTTAACGTCTCCCGCCCGCCTCTGGGGTCCGCGCTTTTAGCCGCGGCTTGCGCCCGTCTCTGGAGTCCGCGCCCTCAGCCGCGGCTCGCGCCCGTCTCTGGATTCCGCGCTTTCAGCCGCGGCTCGCGCCCGTCTCTGGATTCCGCGCTTTCAGCCGCGGCTCGCGCCCGTCTCTGGATTCCGCGCTTTCAGCCGCGGCTCGCGCCCGTCTCTGGATTCCGCGCTTTCAGCCGCGGCTCGCGCCCGTCTCTGGATTCCGCGCTTTCAGCCGCGGCTCGTGCCCGTCTCTGGGGTCCGCGCTTTCAGCCGCGGCTCGTGCCCGTCTCTGGGGTTCGCGCTATTAGCCGCGGCTCGCGCCCGTCTCTGGAGTTCCTTTAAGCAGCGTTCTTAAACCCCTCTCCTCACGCCCCAGGAAACAAAGAGGGAAGGAAAAGTCTCCTGCCTCTTCTGCTGGTGCAGGCTTTTCCCCGGACTCCCTCCCGGCTAGCTGTGGTGCAATAACCCCTTCAGGCTATGTTCAAGCCGCCAACCCCAGTCCTCTCCCTGCGCTCCGGCCTCAGCTCTCAGCCCCGCCCGCCCCGGTGGGTGAGCAGACAAGCCTCTCGGGCTGGTGAGTGCCGGTCGGCACCGATCCTCTGTGCGGGAATCTCCCCGCTTTGCCCTCCGCACCCGTTGCTGTCCACTCCGCAGCTTCGAAGCTCCCCCCTCCGCCTCCCGCAGTCTCCGCCCGCGAAGGGTCTTCCTAGAGTGTGGAAACTTTTCCTCCTTCACAGCTCCCTCCCACTGGTGCAGGTGCCGTCCCTATTCTTTTGCCTCTGTTTTTTCTTTTGCCCTACCCAGGTACGTGGGGAGTTTCTTGCCTTTTGGGAGGTCTGAGGTCTTCTGCCAGCCTTCAGTAGGTGTTCTGTAGGAGTTGTTCCACGTGTAGATGTATTTCTGGTGTATCTGTGGGGAGGAAGGTGATCTCCGCGTCTTACTCTTCCGCCATCTTCCGCCTTCCCCTGCAGTACCTAATCCATAGGTTTTAAGTTACTTACTAGTCAGGTACATTCTTAGGCGTTTAATATGGGGTGTTGAGTCCATTTCGTTGAGCAAGGAGTAGCTCTTGTCTATTCCATATTTGGCTTAAGGAACTTTATCTGTGCTCATTTCAATCTCTGGTTTTATGCAGCACCCCAACTCACCTTTCCCCTTAAGCAAGCATAAGTTGGTTTTCTAAATTTGAGACCCTGTTCTGTTCTGTAATTCAGTTCCTGTGTAGCCAAGTTTACATTCCGTGTATTAGTGATATCTTATGATGTTTCTTTTTCTGTGTGACTTATTTCAGTTAGAATCATCATACATGAATCCACTCATTGTGCTGCTAAGGGCCTGATGACATAGATTTCATTGCTGAGTGATATTGCTTTGTAAGTAAATACCACAACTTCTTTATCCATTTTTCACTTTCTGCGATGTTGAACTTGTACGGTAAACGAGGTTCTTGTAAACAGAGCCATTCCAAACTTCGGGGTGGCTGTGTCTTTTTTATTTTAATTTCCCTAAGCTATAGGACCATAAGTGGAAGTGCCCTAGGCTCTGTTGCTTTGTTTTTTAGATGTTTCAGGAAACACCATACACTTCTCCCGAGTGTCTGTTGGCAATTTACATCCCGCCCATCAGCATAACAAGGCTCCCAGTTCTCCATGGCCTGTCCTGCCTTTCTGGATTTTATACTTTTTTCAGATGGCCCTTTTGACCGGGGGGAAGTGAGACTTCATTGTAGTGCAGATTTCCTTTGCAAGCTTGCTTGGTTGGCCAAAAAGGGCGTATGCGTTTTTTCCTGAATATATTCAGGAAAAAACGCATACGCCCTTTTTGGCCAAGTGCATCATTGTGGACGTTCTGCATCTTTTCCGAAGCTTTCAATGCAATTCCAGTCTACCTCCTGAAATCAGTTTCCTGCAATTCTGCCCCGCTTTCAAGTCCTCTTGGCAGCTTTACTTCAGTATATTTTTGGAAATAGCTGTCATTTATAACTCTGCAGGTTTGTGAATTACAGTGCCCCTGAGCTCCTTTCTTCAACTCGCTTTCTTGTGAGCTGGCCGCAACACCGCAGGATGGCTTCAGGCCCTAATGTGGTTCCGGCATGGCACGCTGAGCCTTTGGTTAATTCCGCTTCCTGGTGGGAAATGAGAGTTAAATTTGCCCGTCCAGACACCTCCAGCTAGTCTCTCATTGGTTCTCGCTATTCCTGTTCATCTTACACAGAAATTGCAAACTGGGCCAAACAGGAGGTTAAAGGCGCTGACTCTCCAAGTCGGGAGAGTGTTAGTAAAGCGTCTGGAATGTTGCACCCGGGTACCAGGGTACGAAAACTGAGACATATTTGAACACGTCTCCCGTTCACACGGTTGATCATACTCTGGGTTCCACATGCATGTTTTAGCTGAAGGAAGAATACCTTAAACCTGGGTAGTTGAAACCCGTGGAATGGGTACCATGCAATATGACTTCAAAGGGTCTTCATTTGCTCACCGAACTTCTCCAATCCTATCACTGCTGCGTTTATGCCCCTGTACACACGCTTGATTCTCTTTTGGAGACATAGCAATCCATAGGTTTTAAGATACTTACTAGTCAGGTACATTCTTAGGCGTTTAATATGGGGTGTTGAGTCCATTTCGTTGAGCAAGGAGTAGCTCTTGTCTATTCCATATTTGGCTTAAGGAACTTTATCTGTGCTCATTTCAATCTCTGGTTTTATGCAGCACCCCAACTCACCTTTACCCTTAAGCAAGCATAAGTTGGTTTTCTAAATTTGAGACCCTGTTGTGTTTTGGAATTCAGTTCCTGTGTAGCCAAGTTTACATTCCGTGTATTAGTGATATCTTATGATGTTTCTTTTTCTGTGTGACTTATTTCAGTTAGAATCATCATACCTGAATCCACTCATTGTGCTGCTAAGGGCCTGATGACATAGATTTCATTGCTGAGTGATATTGCTTTGTAAGTAAATACCACAACTTCTTTATCCATTTTTCACTTTCTGCGATGTTGAACTTGTACTGTAAACGAGGTTCTTGTAAACAGAGGCGTCCCAAACTTTGGGGTGGCTGTGTCTTTTTGATTTTAATTTCCCTAAGCTATAGGACCATAAGTGGAAGTGCCCTAGGCTCTGTTGCTTTGTTTCTTAGATGTTTCAGGAAACACCATACACTTCTCCCGAGTGTCTGTTGGCAATTTACATCCCGCCCATCAGCATAACAAGGCTCCCAGTTCTCCATGAAATGTCCTGCCTTTCTGGATTTTACACTTTTTTCAGATGGCCCTTTTGACCGGGGGGAAGTGAGACTTCATTGTAGTGCAGATTTCCTTTGCAAGCTTGCTTGGTTGGCCAAAAAGGGCGTATGTGTTTTTTCCTGAATATATTCAGGAAAAAACGCATACGCCCTTTTTGGCCAAGTGCATCATTGTGGACGTTCTGCCTCTTTTCCTATGCTTTCAATGCAATTCCAGTCTACCTCCTGAAATCGGTTTCCTGCAATTCTGCCCCACTTTCAAGTCCTCTTGGCAGCCTTACTTCAGTATATTTTTGGACGATAGCTGTCATTTATAACTCTGCAGGTTTGTGAATTACAGTGCCCCTGAGCTCCTTTCTTCAACTCGTTTTCTTTTGAGCTGGCCGCAACACCGCAGGATGGCTTCAGGCCCTAATCTGGTTCTGGCACGGCACGCTGAGCCTTTGGTTAGTTCCTCTTCCTGGTGGGAAATGAGAGTTAAATTTGCCCGTCCAGACACCTCCACCTAGTCTCTCATTGGTTCTCCCTATTCCTGTTCATCTTCCGCAGAAATTGCAAACTGGGCCAAACAGGAGGTTAAAGGCGCTGACTCTCCAAGTGGGGAGAGTGTTAGTAAAGCGTCTGGAATGTTGCACCCGAGTACCAGGGGAGGAAAACTGAGACATATTTGAACACGTCTCCCGTTCACACTGTTGATCATACTCTGGGTTTCACATGCATGTTTTAGCTGAAGGAAGAATACCTTAAACCTTGGTAGTTGAGACCCGTGGAATGGGTACCATGAAATATGACTTCAAAGGGTCTTCATTTGCTCACCGAACCTCTCCAATCCTATCACTGCTGCGTTTATGCCCCTGTACACACGCTTGATTCTCTTTTGGAGACATAGCAATCCATAGGTTTTAAGATACTTACTAGTCAGGTACATTCTTAGGCATTTAATATGGGGTGTTGAGTCCATTTCGTTGAGCAAGGAGTAGCTCTTGTCTATTCCATATTTGGCTTAAGGAACTTTATCTGTGCTCATTTCAATCTCTGGTTTTATGCAGCACCCCAACTCACCTTTCCCCTTAAGCAAGCATAAGTTGGTTTTCTAAATTTGAGACCCTGTTCTGTTCTGTAATTCAGTTCCTGTGTAGCCAAGTTTACATTCCGTGTATTACTGATATCTTATGATGTTTCTTTTTCTGTGTGACTTATTTCAGTTAGAATCATCATACCTGAATCCACTCATTGTGCTGCTAAGGGCCTGATGACATAGATTTCATTGCTGAGTGATATTGCTTTGTAAGTAAATACCACAACTTCTTTATCCATTTTTCACTTTCTGCGATGTTGAACTTGTACGGTAAACGAGGTTCTTGTAAACAGAGGCGTCCCAAACTTTGGGGTGGCTGTGTCTTTTTGATTTTAATTTCCCTAAGCTATAGGACCATAAGTGGAAGTGCCCTAGGCTCTGTTGCTTTGTTTTTTAGATGTTTCAGGAAACACCATACACTTCTCCCGAGTGTCTGTTGGCAATTTACATCCCGCCCATCAGCATAACAAGGCTCCCAGTTCTCCATGGCCTGTCCTGCCTTTCTGGATTTTACACTTTTTTCAGATGGCCCTTTTGACCGGGGGGAAGTGAGACTTCATTGTAGTGCAGATTTCCTTTGCAAGCTTGCTTGGTTGGCCAAAAAGGGCGTATGCGTTTTTTCCTGAATATATTCAGGAAAAAACGCATACGCCCTTTTTGGCCAAGTGCATCATTGTGGACGTTCTGCCTCTTTTCCTATGCTTTCAATGCAATTCCAGTCTACCTCCTGAAATCGGTTTCCTGCAATTCTGCCCCACTTTCAAGTCCTCTTGGCAGCCTTACTTCAGTATATTTTTGGACGATAGCTGTCATTTATAACTCTGCAGGTTTGTGAATTACAGTGCCCCTGAGCTCCTTTCTTCAACTCGTTTTCTTTTGAGCTGGCCGCAACACCGCAGGATGGCTTCAGGCCCTAATCTGGTTCCGGCACGGCACGCTGAGCCTTTGGTTAGTTCCTCTTCCTGGTGGGAAATGAGAGTTAAATTTGCCCGTCCAGACACCTCCACCTAGTCTCTCATTGGTTCTCCCTATTCCTGTTCATCTTCCGCAGAAATTGCAAACTGGGCCAAACAGGAGGTTAAAGGCGCTGACTCTCCAAGTGGGGAGAGTGTTAGTAAAGCGTCTGGAATGTTGCACCCGAGTACCAGGTGAGGAAAACTGAGACATATTTGAACACGCCTCCCTTTCACACTGTTGATCATACTCTGGGTTTCACATGCATGTTTTTGCTGAAGGAAGAATACCTTAAACCTGGGTAGTTGAGACCCGTGGAATGGGTACCATGTAATATGACTTCAAAGGGTCTTCATTTGCTCACCGAACCTCTCCAATCCTATCACTACTGCGTTTATGCCCCTGTACACATGCTTGATTCTCTTTCGGAGACATAGCAATCCATAGGTTTTAAGATACTTACTAGTCAGGTACATTTTTACGCGTTTAATATGCGGTGTTGAGTCCATTTCGTTGAGCAAGGAGTAGCTCTTGTCTATTCCATATTTGGCTTAAGGAACTTTATCTGTGCTCATTTCAATCTCTGGTTTTATGCAGCACCCCAACTCACCTTTCCCCTTAAGCAAGCATAAGTTGGTTTTCTAAATTTGAGACCCTGTTCTGTTCTGTAATTCAGTTCCTGTGTAGCCAAGTTTACATTCCGTGTATTACTGATATCTTATGATGTTTCTTTTTCTGTGTGACTTATTTCAGTTAGAATCATCATACCTGAATCCACTCATTGTGCTGCTACGGGCCTGATGACATAGATTTCATTGCTGAGTGATATTGCTTTGTAAGTAAATACCACAACTTCTTTATCCATTTTTCACTTTCTGCGATGTTGAACTTGTACGGTAAACGAGGTTCTTGTAAACAGAGGCGTCCCAAAGTTTGGGGTGGCTGTGTCTTTTTGATTTTAATTTCCCTAAGCTATAGGACCATAAGTGGAAGTGCCCTAGGCTCTGTTGCTTTGTTTTTTAGATGTTTCAGGAAACACCATACACTTCTCCCGAGTGTCTGTTGGCAATTTACATCCCGCCCATCAGCATAACAAGGCTCCCAGTTCTCCATGGCCTGTCCTGCCTTTCTGGATTTTACACTTTTTTCAGATGGCCCTTTTGACCGGGGGGAAGTGAGACTTCATTGTAGTGCAGATTTCCTTTGCAAGCTTGCTTGGTTGGCCAAAAAGGACGTATGCGTTTTTTCCTGAATATATTCAGGAAAAAACGCATACGCCCTTTTTGGCCAAGTGCATCATTGTGGACGTTCTGCCTCTTTTCCTATGCTTTCAATGCAATTCCAGTCTACCTCCTGAAATCGGTTTCCTGCAATTCTGCCCCACTTTCAAGTCCTCTTGGCAGCCTTACTTCAGTATATTTTTGGACGATAGCTGTCATTTATAACTCTGCAGGTTTGTGAATTACAGTGCCCCTGAGCTCCTTTCTTCAACTCGCTTTCTTTTGAGCTGGCCGCAACACCGCAGGATGGCTTCAGGCCCTAATCTGGTTCCGGCACGGCACGCTGAGCCTTTGGTTAGTTCCTCTTCCTGGTGGGAAATGAGAGTTAAATTTGCCCGTCCAGACACGTCCAGCTAGTCTCTCATTGGTTCTCGCTCTTCCTGTTCATCTTCCGGAGAAATTGCAAACTGGGCCAAACAGGAGGTTAAAGGGACTGACTCTCCAAGTCGGGAGAGTGTTAGTAAAGCGTCTGGAATGTTGCACCCGAGTACCAGGGTACGAAAACTGAGACATATTTGAACACGTCTCCCGATCACATGGTTGATCATACTCTAGGTTCCACATGCATGTTTTAGCTGAAGGAAGAATACCTTAAACCTGGAGAGTTGAGACCCGTGGAATGGGTACCATGCAATATGACTTCAAAGGGTCTTCATTTGCTCACCGAACCTCTCCAATCCTATCACTGCTGCGTTTATGCCCCTGTACACCCGCTTGATTCTCTTTTGGAGACATAGCAATCCATAGGTTTTAAGATACTTACTAGTCAGGTAAATTGTTAGGCGTTTAATATGGGGTGTTGAGTCCATTTCGTTGAGCAAGGAGTAGCTCTTGTCTATTCCATATTTGGCTTAAGGAACTTTATCTGTGCTCATTTCAATCTCTGGTTTTATGCAGCACCCCAACTCACCTTTCCCCTTAAGCAAGCATAAGTTGGTTTTCTAAATTTGAGACCCTGTTCTGTTTTGGAATTCAGTTCCTGTGTAGCCAAGTTTACATTCCATGTATTAGTGATATTTATTGATGTTTCTTTTTCTGTGTGACTTATTTCAGTTAGAATCATCGTACCTGAATCCACTCATTGTGCTGCTAAGGGCCTGATGACATAGATTTCATTGCTGAGTGATACTGCATTGTACGTAAATACCACAAGTTCTCTATCCATTTTTCACTTTCTTCGATGTTGAACTTGTACTGTAAACGAGGTTCTTGTAAACAGAGGCGTCCCAAACTTTGGGGTGGCTGTGTCTTTTTGATTTTAATTTCCCTAAGCTATAGGACCATAAGTGGAAGTGCCCTAGGCTCTGTTGCTTTGTTTTTTAGATGTTTCAGGAAACACCATACACTTCTCCCGAGTGTCTGTTGGCAATTTACATCCCGCCCATCAGCATAACAAGGCTCCCAGTTCTCCATGGCCTGTCCTGCCTTTCTGGATTTTACACTTTTTTCAGATGGCCCTTTTGACCGGGGGGAAGTGAGACTTCATTGTAGTGCAGATTTCCTATGCAAGTTTGCTTGTTTGGCCAAAAAGGGCGTATGCGTTTTTTCCTGAATATATTCAGGAAAAAACGCATATGCCCTTTTTGGCCAAGTGCATCATTGTGGACGTTCTGCCTCTTTTCCTATGCTTTCAATGCAATTCCAGTCTACCTCCTGAAATCGGTTTCCTGCAATTCTGCCCCGCTTTCAAGTCCTCTTGGCAGCCTTACTTCAGTATATTTTTGGACGATAGCTGTCATTTATAACTCTGCAGGTTTGTGAATTACAGTGCCCCTGAGCTCCTTTCTTCAACTCGTTTTCTTTTGAGCTGGCCGCAACACCGCAGGATGGCTTCAGGCCCTAATCTGGTTCCGGCACGGCATGCTGAGCCTTTGGTTAGTTCCTCTTCCTGGTGGGAAATGAGAGTTAAATTTGCCCGTCCAGACACCTCCAGCTAGTCTCTCATTGGTTCTCCCTATTCCTGTTCATCTTCCGCAGAAATTGCAAACTGGGCCAAACAGGAGGTTAAAGGCGCTGACTCTCCAAGTGGGGAGAGTGTTAGTAAAGCGTCTGGAATGTTGCACCCGAGTACCAGGGGAGGAAAACTGAGACATATTTGAACACATCTCCCGTTCACACGGTTGATCATACTCTGGGTTCCACATGCATGTTTTAGCTGAAGGAAGAATACCTTAAACCTGGAGAGTTGAGACCCGTGTAATGGGTACCATGCAATATGACTTCAAAGGGTCTTCATTTGCTCACCGAACCTCTCCAATCCTATCACTGCTGCGTTTATGCCCCTGTACACATGCTTGATTCTCTTTCGGAGACATAGCAATCCATAGGTTTTAAGATACTTACTAGTCAGGTACATTCTTAGGCGTTTAATATGGGGTGTTGAGTCCATTTCGTTGAGCAAGGAGTAGCTCTTATCTATTCCATATTTGGCTTAAGGAACTTTATCTGTGCTCATTTCAATCTCTGGTTTTATGCAGCACCCCAACTCACCTTTCCCCTTAAGCAAGCATAAGTTGGTTTTCTAAATTTGAGACCCTGTTGTGTTTTGGAATTCAGTTCCTGTGTAGGCAAGTTTACATTCCGTGTATTACTGATATCTTATGATGTTTCTTTTTCTGTGTGACTTATTTCAGTTAGAATCATCGTACCTGAATCCACTCATTGTGCTGCTACGGGCCTGATGACATAGATTTCATTGCTGAGTGATACTGCATTGTACATAAGTACCACAAGTTCTTTATCCATTTTCCTCTTTCTGTGATATTGAACTTGTACGGAAAACGAGGTTCTTGTAAACAGAGGCGTCCCAAACTTTGGGGTGGCTGTGTCTTTTTGATTTTAATTTCCCTAAGCTATAGGACCATATGTGGAAGTGCCCTAGGCTCTGTTGCTTTGTTTTTTAGATGTTTCAGGAAACACCATACACTTCTCCCGAGTGTCTGTTGGCAATTTACATCCCGCCCATCAGCATAACAAGGCTCCCAGTTCTCCATGGCCTGTCCTGCCTTTCTGGATTTTACACTTTTTTCAGATGGCCCTTTTGACCGGGGGGAAGTGAGACTTCATTGTAGTGCAGATTTCCTTTGCAAGCTCGCTTGGTTGGCCAAAAAGGGCGTATGCGTTTTTTCCTGAATATATTCAGGAAAAAACGCATACGCCCTTTTTGGCCAAGTGCATCATTGTGGACGTTTTGCCTCTTCTCCTATGCTTTCAATGCAATTCCAGTCAACCTCCTGAAATCGGTTTCCTGCAATTCTGCCCCACTTTCAAGTCCTCTTGGCAGCCTTACTTCAGTATATTTTTGGACGATAGCTGTCATTTATAACTCTGCAGGTTTGTGAATTACAGTGCCCCTGAGCTCCTTTCTTCAACTCGCTTTCTTTTGAGCTGGCCGCAACACCGCAGGATGGCTTCAGGCCCTAATCTGGTTCCGGCACGGCACGCTGAGCCTTTGGTTAGTTCCTCTTCCTGGTGGGAAATGAGAGTTAAATTTGCCCGTCCAGACACCTCCAGCTAGTCTCTCATTGGTTCTCGCTCTTCCTGATCATCTTCCACAGAAATTGCAAACTGGGCTAAACAGGAGGTTAAAGGCTGACTATCCAAGTGGGGAGAGTGTTAGTAAAGCGTCTGGAATGTTGCACCCGAGTACCAGGGGAGGAAAACTGAGACATATTTGAACACGTCTCCCGTTCACACGGTTGATCATACTCTGGGTTCCACATGCATGTTTTAGCTGAAGGAAGAATACCTTAAACGTGGGTAGTTGAAACCCGTGGAATGGGTACCATGCAATATGACTTCAAAGGGTCTTCATTTGCTCACCGAACCTCTCCAATCCTATCACTGCTGCGTTTATGCCCCTGTACACACGCTTGATTCTCTTTTGGAGACATAGCAATCCATAGGTTTTAAGATACTTACTAGTAAGGTACATTCTTAGGCGTTTAATATGGGGTGTTGAGTCCATTTCATTGAGCAAGGAGTAGCTCTTGTCTATTCCATATTTGGCTTAAGGAACTTTATCTGTGCTCATTTCAATCTCTGGTTTTATGCAGCACCCCAACTCACCTTTCCCCTTAAGCAAGCATAAGTTGGTTTTCTAAATTTGAGACCCTGTTCTGTTCTGTAATTCAGTTCCTGTGTAGCCCAGTTTACATTCCGTGTATTAGTGATATCTTATGATGTTTCTTTTTCTGTGTGACTTATTTCAGTTAGAATCATTGTACCTGAATCCACTCATTATGCTGCTACGGGCCTGATGACATAGATTTCATTGCTGAGTGATACTGCATTGTACGTAAGTACCACAAGTTCTTTATCCATTTTTCACTTTCTGTGATGTTGAACTTGTACGGTAAACGAGGTTCTTGTAAACAGAGGCGTCCCAAACTTTGGGGTGGCTGTGTCTTTTTGATTTTAATTTCCCTAAGCTATAGGACCATAAGTGGAAGTGCCCTAGGCTCTGTTGCTTTGTTTTTTAGATGTTTCAGGAAACACCATACACTTCTCCCGAGTGTCTGTTGGCAATTTACATCCCACCCATCAGCATAACAAGGCTCCCAGTTCTCCATGGCCTGTCCTGCCTTTCTGGATTTTACACTTTTTTCAGATGGCCCTTTTGACCGGGGGGAAGTGAGACTTCATTGTAGTGCAGATTTCCTTTGCAAGTTTGCTTGGTTGGCCAAAAAGGGCGTATGCGTTTTTTCCTGAATATATTCAGGAAAAAACGCATACGCCCTTTTTGGCCAAGTGCATCATTGTGGACGTTCTGCCTCTTTTCCTATGCTTTCAATGCAATTCCAGTCTACCTCCTGAAATCGGTTTCCTGCAATTCTGCCCCGCTTTCAAGTCCTCTTGGCAGCCTTACTTCAGTATATTTTTGGACGATAGCTGTCATTTATAACTCGGCAGGTTTGTGAATTACAGTGCCCCTGAGCTCCTTTCTTCAACTCGTTTTCTTGTGAGCTGGCCGCAACACCGCAGGATGGCTTCAGGCCCTAATCTGGTTCCGGCACGGCACGCTGAGCCTTTGGTTAATTCCTCTTCCTGGTGGGAAATGAGAGTTAAATTTGCCCGTCCAGACACCTCCAGCTAGTCTCTCATTGGTTCTCGCTCTTCCTGTTCATCTTCCGCAGAAATTGCAAACTGGGCCAAACTGGAGGTTAAAGGGACTGACTCTACAAGTCGGGAGAGTGTTAGTAAAGCGTCTGGAATGTTGCACCCGAGTACCAGGGGAGGAAAACTGAGACATATTTGAACACGTCTCCCGTTCACACTGTTGATCATACTCTGGGTTTCACATGCATGTTTTAGCTGAAGGAAGAATACCTTAAACCTGGAGAGTTGAAACCCGTGGAATGGGTACCATGCAATAAGACTTCAAAGGATCTTCATTTGCTCACCGAACCTCTCTAATCCTATCACTGCTGCGTTTATGCCCCTGTACACATGCTTGATTCTCTTTTGGAGACATAGCAATCCATAGGTTTTAAGATACTTACTAGTCAGGTACATTCTTAGGCATTTAATATGGGGTGTTGAGTCCATTTCGTTGAGCAAGGAGTAGCTCTTGTCTATTCCATATTTGGCTTAAGGAACTTTATCTGTGCTCATTTCAATCTCTGGTTTTATGCAGCACCCCAACTCACCTTTCCCCTTAAGCAAGCATAAGTTGGTTTTCTAAATTTGAGACCATGTTGTGTTTTGGAATTGAGTTCCTGTGTAGCCAAGTTTACATTCCGTGTATTAGTGATATCTTATGATGTTTCTTTTTCTGTGTGACTTATTTCAGTTAGAATCATCATACCTGAATCCACTCATTGTGCTGCTAAGGGCCTGATGACATAGATTTCATTGCTGAGTGATATTGCTTTGTAAGTAAATACCACAACTTCTTTATCCATTTTTCACTTTCTGCGATGTTGAACTTGTACGGTAAACGAGGTTCTTGTAAACAGAGGCGTCCCAAACTTTGGGGTGGCTGTGTCTTTTTGATTTTAATTTCCCTAAGCTATAGGACCATAAGTGGAAGTGCCCTAGGCTCTGTTGCTTTGTTTTTTAGATGTTTCAGGAAACACCATACACTTCTCCTGAGTGTCTGTTGGCAATTTACATTCCGCCCATCAGCATAACAAGGCTCCCAGTTCTCCATGGCCTGTCCTGCCTTTCTGGATTTTACACTTTTTTCAGATGGCCCTTTTGACCGGGGGGAAGTGAGACTTCATTGTAGTGCAGATTTCCTATGCAAGTTTGCTTGTTTGGCCAAAAAGGGCGTATGCGTTTTTTCCTGAATATATTCAGGAAAAAACGCATACGCCCTTTTTGGCCAAGTGCATCATTGTGGACGTTCTGCCTCTTTTCCTATGCTTTCAATGCAATTCCAGTCTACCTCCTGAAATCGGTTTCCTGCAATTCTGCCCCGCTTTCAAGTCCTCTTGGCAGCCTTACTTCAGTATATTTTTGGACGATAGCTGTCATTTATAACTCTGCAGGTTTGTGAATTACAGTGCCCCTGAGCTCCTTTCTTCAACTCGTTTTCTTTTGAGCTGGCCGCAACACCGCAGGATGGCTTCAGGCCCTAATCTGGTTCCGGCACGGCATGCTGAGCCTTTGGTTAGTTCCTCTTCCTGGTGGGAAATGAGAGTTAAATTTGCCCGTCCAGACACCTCCAGCTAGTCTCTCATTGGTTCTCCCTATTCCTGTTCATCTTCCGCAGAAATTGCAAACTGGGCCAAACAGGAGGTTAAAGGCGCTGACTCTCCAAGTGGGGAGAGTGTTAGTAAAGCGTCTGGAATGTTGCACCCGAGTACCAGGGGAGGAAAACTGAGACATATTTGAACACATCTCCCGTTCACACGGTTGATCATACTCTGGGTTCCACATGCATGTTTTAGCTGAAGGAAGAATACCTTAAACCTGGAGAGTTGAGACCCGTGTAATGGGTACCATGCAATATGACTTCAAAGGGTCTTCATTTGCTCACCGAACCTCTCCAATCCTATCACTGCTGCGTTTATGCCCCTGTACACATGCTTGATTCTCTTTCGGAGACATAGCAATCCATAGGTTTTAAGATACTTACTAGTCAGGTACATTCTTAGTCGTTTAATATGGGGTGTTGAGTCCATTTCGTTGAGCAAGGAGTAGCTCTTATCTATTCCATATTTGGCTTAAGGAACTTTATCTGTGCTCATTTCAATCTCTGGTTTTATGCAGCACCCCAACTCACCTTTCCCCTTAAGCAAGCATAAGTTGGTTTTCTAAATTTGAGACCCTGTTGTGTTTTGGAATTCAGTTCCTGTGTAGCCAAGTTTACATTCCGTGTATTACTGATATCTTATGATGTTTCTTTTTCTGTGTGACTTATTTCAGTTAGAATCATCGTACCTGAATCCACTCATTGTGCTGCTACGGGCCTGATGACATAGATTTCATTGCTGAGTGATACTGCATTGTACATAAGTACCACAAGTTCTTTATCCATTTTCCTCTTTCTGTGATATTGAACTTGTACGGAAAACGAGGTTCTTGTAAACAGAGGCGTCCCAAACTTTGGGGTGGCTGTGTCTTTTTGATTTTAATTTCCCTAAGCTATAGGACCATAAGTGGAAGTGCCCTAGGCTCTGTTGCTTTGTTTTTTAGATGTTTCAGGAAACACCATACACTTCTCCCGAGTGTCTGTTGGCAATTTACATCCCGCCCATCAGCATAACAAGGCTCCCAGTTCTCCATGGCCTGTCCTGCCTTTCTGGATTTTACACTTTTTTCAGATGGCCCTTTTGACCGGGGGGAAGTGAGACTTCATTGTAGTGCAGATTTCCTTTGCAAGCTCGCTTGGTTGGCCAAAAAGGGCGTATGCGTTTTTTCCTGAATATATTCAGGAAAAAACGCATACGCCCTTTTTGGCCAAGTGCATCATTGTGGACGTTTTGCCTCTTTTCCTATGCTTTCAATGCAATTCCAGTCAACCTCCTGAAATCGGTTTCCTGCAATTCTGCCCCACTTTCAAGTCCTCTTGGCAGCCTTACTTCAGTATATTTTTGGACGATAGCTGTCATTTATAACTCTGCAGGTTTGTGAATTACAGTGCCCCTGAGCTCCTTTCTTCAACTCGCTTTCTTTTGAGCTGGCCGCAACACCGCAGGATGGCTTCAGGCCCTAATCTGGTTCCGACACGGCACGCTGAGCCTTTGGTTAGTTCCTCTTCCTGGTGGGAAATGAGAGTTAAATTTGCCCGTCCAGACACCTCCAGCTAGTCTCTCATTGGTTCTCGCTCTTCCTGATCATCTTCCACAGAAATTGCAAACTGGGCTAAACAGGAGGTTAAAGGCTGACTATCCAAGTGGGGAGAGTGTTAGTAAAGCGTCTGGAATGTTGCACCCGAGTACCAGGGGAGGAAAACTGAGACATATTTGAACACGTCTCCCGTTCACACGGTTGATCATACTCTGGGTTCCACATGCATGTTTTAGCTGAAGGAAGAATACCTTAAACGTGGGTAGTTGAAACCCGTGGAATGGGTACCATGCAATATGACTTCAAAGGGTCTTCATTTGCTCACCGAACCTCTCCAATCCTATCACTGCTGCGTTTATGCCCCTGTACACACGCTTGATTCTCTTTTGGAGACATAGCAATCCATAGGTTTTAAGATACTTACTAGTAAGGTACATTCTTAGGCGTTTAATATGGGGTGTTGAGTCCATTTCATTGAGCAAGGAGTAGCTCTTGTCTATTCCATATTTGGCTTAAGGAACTTTATCTGTGCTCATTTCAATCTCTGGTTTTATGCAGCACCCCAACTCACCTTTCCCCTTAAGCAAGCATAAGTTGGTTTTCTAAATTTGAGACCCTGTTCTGTTCTGTAATTCAGTTCCTGTGTAGCCCAGTTTACATTCCGTGTATTAGTGATATCTTATGATGTTTCTTTTTCTGTGTGACTTATTTCAGTTAGAATCATTGTACCTGAATCCACTCATTATGCTGCTACGGGCCTGATGACATAGATTTCATTGCTGAGTGATACTGCATTGTACGTAAGTACCACAAGTTCTTTATCCATTTTTCACTTTCTGTGATGTTGAACTTGTACGGTAAACGAGGTTCTTGTAAACAGAGGCGTCCCAAACTTTGGGGTGGCTGTGTCTTTTTGATTTTAATTTCCCTAAGCTATAGGACCATAAGTGGAAGTGCCCTAGGCTCTGTTGCTTTGTTTTTTAGATGTTTCAGGAAACACCATACACTTCTCCCGAGTGTCTGTTGGCAATTTACATCCCGCCCATCAGCATAACAAGGCTCCCAGTTCTCCATGGCCTGTCCTGCCTTTCTGGATTTTACACTTTTTTCAGATGGCCCTTTTGACCGGGGGGAAGTGAGACTTCATTGTAGTGCAGATTTCCTTTGCAAGCTCGCTTGGTTGGCCAAAAAGGGCGTATGCGTTTTTTCCTGAATATATTCAGGAAAAAACGCATACGCCCTTTTTGGCCAAGTGCATCATTGTGGACGTTTTGCCTCTTTTCCTATGCTTTCAATGCAATTCCAGTCAACCTCCTGAAATCGGTTTCCTGCAATTCTGCCCCACTTTCAAGTCCTCTTGGCAGCCTTACTTCAGTATATTTTTGGACGATAGCTGTCATTTATAACTCTGCAGGTTTGTGAATTACAGTGTCCCTGAGCTCCTTTCTTCAACTCGCTTTCTTTTGAGCTGGCCGCAACACCGCAGGATGGCTTCAGGCCCTAATCTGGTTCCGGCACGGCACGCTGAGCCTTTGGTTAGTTCCTCTTCCTGGTGGGAAATGAGAGTTAAATTTGCCCGTCCAGACACCTCCAGCTAGTCTCTCATTGGTTCTCGCTCTTCCTGTTCATCTTCCACAGAAATTGCAAACTGGGCTAAACAGGAGGTTAAAGGCTGACTATCCAAGTGGGGAGAGTGTTAGTAAAGCGTCTGGAATGTTGCACCCGAGTACCAGGGGAGGAAAACTGAGACATATTTGAACACGTCTCCCGTTCACACAGTTGATCATACTCTGGGTTCCACATGCATGTTTTAGCTGAAGGAAGAATACCTTAAACGTGGGTAGTTGAAACCCGTGGAATGGGTACCATGCAATATGACTTCAAAGGGTCTTCATTTGCTCACCGAACCTCTCCAATCCTATCACTGCTGCGTTTATGCCCCTGTACACACGCTTGATTCTCTTTTGGAGACATAGCAATCCATAGGTTTTAAGATACTTACTAGTAAGGTACATTCTTAGGCGTTTAATATGGGGTGTTGAGTCCATTTCGTTGAGCAAGGAGTAGCTCTTGTCTATTCCATATTTGGCTTAAGGAACTTTATCTGTGCTCATTTCAATCTCTGGTTTTATGCAGCACCCCAACTCACCTTTCCCCTTAAGCAAGCATAAGTTGGTTTTCTAAATTTGAGGCCCTGTTCTGTTCTGTAATTCAGTTCCTGTGTAGCCCAGTGTACATTCCGTGTATTAGTGATATCTTATGATGTTTCTTTTTCTGTGTGACTTATTTCAGTTAGAATCATTGTACCTGAATCCACTCATTATGCTGCTACGGGCCTGATGACATAGATTTCATTGCTGAGTGATACTGCATTGTACGTAAGTACCAGAAGTTCTTTATCCATTTTTCACTTTCTGTGATGTTGAACTTGTACGGTAAACGAGGTTCTTGTAAACAGAGGCGTCCCAAACTTTGGGGTGGCTGTGTCTTTTTGATTTTAATTTCCCTAAGCTATAGGACCATAAGTGGAAGTGCCCTAGGCTCTGTTGCTTTGTTTTTTAGATGTTTCAGGAAACACCATACACTTCTCCCGAGTGTCTGTTGGCAATTTACATCCCACCCATCAGCATAACAAGGCTCCCAGTTCTCCATGGCCTGTCCTGCCTTTCTGGATTTTACACTTTTTTCAGATGGCCCTTTTGACCGGGGGGAAGTGAGACTTCATTGTAGTGCAGATTTCCTTTGCAAGTTTGCTTGGTTGGCCAAGAAGGGCGTATGCGTTTTTTCCTGAATATATTCAGGAAAAAACGCATACGCCCTTTTTGGCCAAGTGCATCATTGTGGACGTTCTGCCTCTTTTCCTATGCTTTCAATGCAATTCCAGTCTACCTCCTGAAATCGGTTTCCTGCAATTCTGCCCCGCTTTCAAGTCCTCTTGGCAGCCTAACTTCAGTATATTTTTGGACGATAGCTGTCATTTATAACTCGGCAGGTTTGTGAATTACAGTGCCCCTGAGCTCCTTTCTTCAACTCGTTTTCTTGTGAGCTGGCCGCAACACCGCAGGATGGCTTCAGGCCCTAATCTGGTTCCGGCACGGCACGCTGAGCCTTTGGTTAATTCCTCTTCCTGGTGGGAAATGAGAGTTAAATTTGCCCGTCCAGACACCTCCAGCTAGTCTCTCATTGGTTCTCGCTCTTCCTGTTCATCTTCCGCAGAAATTGCAAACTGGGCCAAACTGGAGGTTAAAGGGACTGACTCTACAAGTCGGGAGAGTGTTAGTAAAGCGTCTGGAATGTTGCACCCGAGTACCAGGGGAGGAAAACTGAGACATATTTGAACACGTCTCCCGTTCACACTGTTGATCATACTCTGGGTTTCACATGCATGTTTTAGCTGAAGGAAGAATACCTTAAACCTGGAGAGTTGAAACCCGTGGAATGGGTACCATGCAATAAGACTTCAAAGGATCTTCATTTGCTCACCGAACCTCTCTAATCCTATCACTGCTGCGTTTATGCCCCTGTACACATGCTTGATTCTCTTTTGGAGACATAGCAATCCATAGGTTTTAAGATACTTACTAGTCAGGTACATTCTTAGGCATTTAATATGGGGTGTTGAGTCCATTTCGTTGAGCAAGGAGTAGCTCTTGTCTATTCCATATTTGGCTTAAGGAACTTTATCTGTGCTCATTTCAATCTCTGGTTTTATGCAGCACCCCAACTCACCTTTCCCCTTAAGCAAGCATAAGTTGGTTTTCTAAATTTGAGACCCTGTTGTGTTTTGGAATTCAGTTCCTGTGTAGCCAAGTTTACATTCCGTGTATTACTGATATCTTATGATGTTTCTTTTTCTGTGTGACTTATTTCAGTTAGAATCATCATACCTGAATCCACTCATTGTGCTGCTAAGGGCCTGATGACATAGATTTCATTGCTGAGTGATATTGCTTTGTAAGTAAATACCACAACTTCTTTATCCATTTTTCACTTTCTGCGATGTTGAACTTGTACGGTAAACGAGGTTCTTGTAAACAGAGGCGTCCCAAACTTTGGGGTGGCTGTGTCTTTTTGATTTTAATTTCCCTAAGCTATAGGACCATAAGTGGAAGTGCCCTAGGCTCTGTTGCTTTGTTTTTTAGATGTTTCAGGAAACACCATACACTTCTCCTGAGTGTCTGTTGGCAATTTACATTCCGCCCATCAGCATAACAAGGCTCCCAGTTCTCCATGGCCTGTCCTGCCTTTCTGGATTTTACACTTTTTTCAGATGGCCCTTTTGACCGGGGGGAAGTGAGACTTCATTGTAGTGCAGATTTCCTTTGCAAGCTTGCTTGGTTGGCCAAAAAGGGCGTATGCGTTTTTTCCTGAATACATTCAGGAAAAAACGCATACGCCCTTTTTGGCCAAGTGCATCATTGTGGACGTTCTGCCTCTTTTCCTATGCTTTCAATGCAATTCCAGTCTACCTCCTGAAATCGGTTTCCTGCAATTCTGCCCCACTTTCAAGTCCTCTTGGCAGCCTTACTTCAGTATATTTTTGGACGATAGCTGTCATTTATAACTCTGCAGGTTTGTGAATTACAGTGCCCCTGAGCTCCTTTCTTCAACTCGCTTTCTTTTGAGCTGGCCGCAACACCGCAGGATGGCTTCAGGCCCTAATCTGGTTCCGGCACGGCACGCTGAGCCTTTGGTTAGTTCCTCTTCCTGGTGGGAAATGAGAGTTAAATTTGCCCGTCCAGACACCTCCAGCTAGTCTCTCATTGGTTCTCGCTCTTCCTGTTCATCTTCCACAGAAATTGCAAACTGGGCTAAACAGGAGGTTAAAGGCTGACTATCCAAGTGGGGAGAGTGTTAGTAAAGCGTCTGGAATGTTGCACCCGAGTACCAGGGGAGGAAAACTGAGACATATTTGAACACGTCTCCCGTTCACACGGTTGATCATACTCTGGGTTCCACATGCATGTTTTAGCTGAAGGAAGAATACCTTAAACGTGGGTAGTTGAAACCCGTGGAATGGGTACCATGCAATATGACTTCAAAGGGTCTTCATTTGCTCACCGAACCTCTCCAATCCTATCACTGCTGCGTTTATGCCCCTGTACACACGCTTGATTCTCTTTTGGAGACATAGCAATCCATAGGTTTTAAGATACTTACTAGTAAGGTACATTCTTAGGCGTTTAATATGGGGTGTTGAGTCCATTTCGTTGAGCAAGGAGTAGCTCTTGTCTATTCCATATTTGGCTTAAGGAACTTTATCTATGCTCATTTCAATCTCTGGTTTTATGCAGCACCCCAACTCACCTTTCCCCTTAAGCAAGCATAAGTTGGTTTTCTAAATTTGAGACCCTGTTCTGTTCTGTAATTCAGTTCCTGTGTAGCCCAGTTTACATTCCGTGTATTAGTGATATCTTATGATGTTTCTTTTTCTGTGTGACTTATTTCAGTTAGAATCATCGTACCTGAATCCACTCATTATGCTGCTACGGGCCTGATGACATAGATTTCATTGCTGAGTGATACTGCATTGTACGTAAGTACCACAAGTTCTTTATCCATTTTTCACTTTCTGTGATGTTGAACTTGTACGGTAAACGAGGTTCTTGTAAACAGAGGCGTCCCAAACTTTGGGGTGGCTGTGTCTTTTTGATTTTAATTTCCCTAAGCTATAGGACCATAAGTGGAAGTGCCCTAGGCTCTGTTGGTTTGTTTTTTAGATGTTTCAGGAAACACCATACACTTCTCCCGAGTGTCTGTTGGCAATTTACATTCCGCCCATCAGCATAACAAGGCTCCCAGTTCTCCATGGCCTGTCCTGCCTTTCTGGATTTTACACTTTTTTCAGATGGCCCTTTTGACCGGGGGGGGGGGGAAGTGAGACTTCATTGTAGTGCAGATTTCCTTTGCAAGCTTGCTTGGTTGGCCAAAAAGGGCGTATGCGTTTTTTCCTGAATATATTCAGGAAAAAACGCATACGCCCTTTTTGGCCAAGTGCATCATTGTGGACGTTCTGCCTCTTTTCCTATGCTTTCAATGCAATTCCAGTCTACCTCCTGAAATCGGTTTCCTGCAATTCTGCCCCGCTTTCAAGTCCTCTTGGCAGCCTTACTTCAGTATATTTTTGGACGATAGTTGTCATTTATAACTCTGCAGGTTTGTGAATTACAGTGCCCCTAAGCTCCTTTCTTCAACTCGTTTTCTTGTGAGCTGGCCGCAACACCGCAGGATGGCTTCAGGCCCTAATCTGGTTCCGGCACGGCACGCTGAGCCTTTGGTTATTTCCTCTTCCTGGTGGGAAATGAGAGTTAAATTTGCCCGTCCAGACACCTCCAGCTAGTCTCTCATTGGTTCTCGCTATTCCTGTTCATCTTCCGCAGAAATTGCAAACTGGGCCAAACAGGAGGTTAAAGGGACTGACTCTCCAAGTCGGGAGAGTGTTAGTAAAGCGTCTGGAATGTTGCACCCGAGTACCAGGGTACGAAAACTGAGACATATTTGAACACGTCTCCCGTTCACACTGTTGATCATACTCTGGGTTCCACATGCATATTGTAGCTGAAGGAAGAATACCTTAAACCTGGGTAGTTGAAACCCGTGGAATGGGTACCATGCAATATGACTTCAAAGGGTCTTCATTTGCTCACCGAACCTCTCCAATCCTATCACTGCTGCGTTTATGTCCCTGTACACATGCTTGATTCTCTTTCGGAGACATAGCAATCCATAGGTTTTAAGATACTTAAGAGTCAGGTACATTCTTAGGCGTTTAATATGCGGTGTTGAGCCATTTCGTTGAGCAAGGAGTAGCTCTTGTCTATTCCATATTTGGCTTAAGGAACTTTATCTGTGCTCATTTCAATCTCTGCTTTTATGCAGCACCCCAACTCACCTTTACCCTTAAACAAGCATAAGTTGGTTTTCTAAATTTGAGACCCTGTTCTGTTCTGTAATTCAGTTCCTGTGTAGCCAAGTTTACATTCCGTGTATTACTGATATCTTATGATGTTTCTTTTTCTGTGTGACTTATTTCAGTTAGAATCATTGTACCTGAATCCACTCATTGTGCTGCTACGGGCCTGATGACATAGATTTCACTGCTGAGTGATACTGCATTGTACGTAAGTACCACAAGTTCTTTATCCATTTTTCACTTTCTGTGATATTGAACTTGTACGGTAAACGAGGTTCTTGTAAACAGAGGCGTCCCAAACTTTGGGGTGGCTGTGTCTTTTTCATTTTAATTTCCCTAAGCTATAGGACCATAAGTGGAAGTGCCCTAGGCTCTGTTGCTTTGTTTTTTAGATGTTTCAGGAAACACCATACACTTCTCCCGAGTGTCTGTTGGCAATTTACATCCCGCCCATCAGCATAACAAGGCTCCCAGTTCTCCATGGCCTGTCCTGCCTTTCTGGATTTTACACTTTTTTCAGATGGCCCTTTTGACTGGGGGGAAGTGAGACTTCATTGTAGTGCAGATTTCCTTTGCAAGCTTGCTTGGTTGGCCAAAAAGGGCGTATGCGTTTTTTCCTGAATATATTCAGGAAAAAACGCATACGCCCTTTTTGGCCAAGTGCATCATTGTGGACGTTCTGCCTCTTTTCCTATGCTTTCAATGCAATTCCAGTCTACCTCCTGAAATCGGTTTCCTGCAATTCTGCCTCGCTTTCAAGTCCTCTTGGCAGCCTAACTTCAGTATATTTTTGGACGATAGTTGTCATTTATAACTCTGCAGGTTTTTGAATTACAGTGCCCCTGAGCTCCTTTCTTCAACTCCTTTTCTTGTGAGCTGGCCGCAACACCACAGGATGGCTTCAGGCCCTAATCTGGTTCCGGCACGGCACGCTGAGCCTTTGGTTATTTCCTCTTCCTGGCGGGAAATGAGAGTTAAATTTGCCCGTCCAGACACCTCCAGCTAGTCTCTCATTGGTTCTCGCTATTCCTGTTCATCTTCCGCAGAAATTGCAAACTGGGCCAAACAGGTGGTTAAAGGGACTGACTCTCCAAGTCGGGAGAGTGTTAGTAAAGCGTCTGGAATGTTGCACCCGAGTACCAGGGTACGAAAACTGAGACATATTTGAACACGTCTCCCGATCACATGGTTGATCATACTCTAGGTTCCACATGCATGTTTTAGCTGAAGGAAGAATACCTTAAACCTGGGTAGTTGAAACCCGTAGAATGGTACCATGCAATATGACTTCAAAGGGTCTTCATTTGCTCACCAAACCTCTCCAATCCTATCACTGCTGCGTTTATGTCCCTGTACACATGCTTGATTCTCTTTCGGAGACATAGCAATCCATAGGTTTTAAGATACTTAAGAGTCAGGTACATTCTTAGGCGTTTAATATGCGGTGTTGAGTCCATTTCGTTGAGCAAGGAGTAGCTCTTGTCTATTCCATATTTGGCTTAAGGAACTTTATCTGTGCTCATTTCAATCTCTGGTTTTATGCAGCACCCCAACTCACCTTTACCCTTAAACAAGCATAAGTTGGTTTTCTAAATTTGAGACCCTGTTCTGTTCTGTAATTCAGTTCCTGTGTAGCCAAGTTTACATTCCGTGTATTAGTGATATCTTATGATGTTTCTTTTTCTGTGTGACTTATTTCAGTTAGAATCATCGTACCTGAATCCACTCATTGTGCTGCTACGGGCCTGATGACATAGATTTCACTGCTGAGTGATACTGCATTGTACGTAAGTACCACAAGTTCTTTATCCATTTTTCACTTTCTGTGATATTGAACTTGTACGGTAAACGAGGTTCTTGTAAACAGAGGCGTCCCAAACATTGGGGTGGCTGTATCTTTTTGATTTTAATTTCCCTAAGCTATAGGACCATAAGTGGAAGTGCCCTAGGCTCTGTTGCTTTGTTTTTTAGATGTTTCAGGAAACACCATACACTTCTCCCGAGTGGCTGTTGGCAATTTACATCCCGCCCATCAGCATAACAAGGCTCCCAGTTCTCCATGGCCTGTCCTGCCTTTCTGGATTTTACACTTTTTTCAGATGGCCCTTTTGACCGGCGGGGGTGGGAAGTCAGACTTCATTGTAGTGCAGATTTCCTTTGCAAGTTTGCTTGGTTGGCCAAAAAGGGCGTATGCGTTTTTTCCTGAATATATTCAGGAAAAAATGCATACGCCCTTTTTGGCCAAGTGCATCATTGTGGACGTTCTGCCTCTTTTCCTATGCTTTCAATGCAATTCCAGTCTACCTCCTGAAATCGGTTTCCTGCAATTCTGCCCCGCTTTCAAGTCCTCTTGGCAGCCTTACTTCGGTATATTTTTGGACGATAGCTGTCATTTATAACTCTGCAGGTTTGTGAATTACAGTGCCCCTGAGCTCCTTTCTTCAACTCCTTTTCTTGTGAGCTGGCCGCAACACCACAGGATGGCTTCAGGCCCTAATCTGGTTCCGGCACGGCACGCTGAGCCTTTGGTTAATTCCTCTTCCTGGCGGGAAATGAGAGTTAAATTTGCCCGTCCAGACACCTCCAGCTAGTCTCTCATTGGTTCTCGCTATTCCTGTTCATCTTCCGCAGAAATTGCAAACTGGGCCAAACAGGAGGTTAAAGGGACTGACTCTCCAAGTCGGGAGAGTGTTAGTAAAGCGTCTGGAATGTTGCACCCGAGTACCAGGGTACGAAAACTGAGACATATTTGAACACGTCTCCCGTTCACACTGTTGATCATACTCTGGGTTCCACATGCATATTTTAGCTGAAGGAAGAATACCTTAAACCTGGGTAGTTGAAACCCGTGGAATGGGTACCATGCAATATGACTTCAAAGGGTCTTCATTTGCTCACCGAACCTCTCCAATCCTATCACTGCTGCGTTTATGTCCCTGTACACATGCTTGATTCTCTTTCAGAGACATAGCAATCCATAGGTTTTAAGATACTTAAGAGTCAGGTACATTCTTAGGCGTTTAATATGCGGTGTTGAGTCCATTTCGTTGAGCAAGGAGTAGCTCTTGTCTATTCCATATTTGGCTTAAGGAACTTTATCTGTGCTCATTTCAATCTCTGGTTTTATGCAGCACCCCAACTCACCTTTACCCTTAAACAAGCATAAGTTGGTTTTCTAAATTTGAGACCCTGTTCTGTTCTGTAATTCAGTTCCTGTGTAGCCAAGTTTACATTCCGTGTATTACTGATATCTTATGATGTTTCTTTTTCTGTGTGACTTATTTCAGTTAGAATCATTGTACCTGAATCCACTCATTGTGCTGCTACGGGCCTGATGACATAGATTTCACTGCTGAGTGATACGGCATTGTACGTAAGTACCACAAGTTCTTTATCCATTTTTCACTTTCTGTGATATTGAACTTGTACGGTAAACGAGGTTCTTGTAAACAGAGGCGTCCCAAACTTTGGGGTGGCTGTGTCTTTTTCATTTTAATTTCCCTAAGCTATAGGACCATAAGTGGAAGTGCCCTAGGCTCTGTTGCTTTGTTTTTTAGATGTTTCAGGAAACACCATACACTTCTCCCGAGTGTCTGTTGGCAATTTACATCCCGCCCATCAGCATAACAAGGCTCCCAGTTCTCCATGGCCTGTCCTGCCTTTCTGGATTTTACACTTTTTTCAGATGGCCCTTTTGACCGGGGGGAAGTGAGACTTCATTGTAGTGCAGATTTCCTTTGCAAGCTTGCTTGGTTGGCCAAAAAGGGCGTATGCGTTTTTTCCTGAATATATTCAGGAAAAAACGCATACGCCCTTTTTGGCCAAGTGCATCATTGTGGACGTTCTGCCTCTTTTCCTATGCTTTCAATGCAATTCCAGTCTACCTCCTGAAATCGGTTTCCTGCAATTCTTCCCTGCTTTCAAGTCCTCTTGGCAGCCTTACTTCAGTATATTTTTGGACGATAGCTATCATTTATAACTCTGCAGGTTTGTGAATTACAGTGCCCCTGAGCTCCTTTCTTCAACTCGCTTTCTTGTGAGCTGGCCGCAACACCGCAGGATGGCTTCAGGCCCTAATCTGGTTCCGGCACGGCACGCTGAGCCTTTGGTTAATTCCTCTTCCTGGTGGGAAACGAGAGTTAAATTTGCCCGTCCAGACACCTCCAGCTAGTCTCTCATTGGTTCTCCCTATTCCTGTTCATCTTCCACAGAAATTGCAAACTGGGCCAAACAGGAGGTTAAAGGCGCTGACTGTCCAAGTTGGGAGAGTGTTAGTAAAGCGTCTGGAATGTTGCACCCGAGTACCAGGGGAGGAAAACTGAGACATATTTGAACACGTCTCCCGTTCACACGGTTGATCATACTCTGGGTTCCACATGCATGTTATAGCTGAAGGAAGAATACCTTTAACCTGGGTAGTTGAAACCCGTGGAATGGGTACCATGCAATAAGACTTCAAAGGGTCTTCATTTGCTCACCGAACCTCTCCAATCCTATTACTGCTGCGTTTATGCCCCTGTACACATGCTTGATTCTCTTTTGGAGACATAGCAATCCATAGGTTTTAAGATACTTACTAGTCAGGTACATGCTTAGGCGTTTAATATGGGGTGTTGAGTCCATTTCGTTGAGCAAGGAGTAGCTCTTGTCTATTCCATATTTGGCTTAAGGAACTTTATCTGTGCTCATTTCAATCTCTGGTTTTATGCAGCACCCCAACTCACCTTTCCCCTTAAGCAAGCATAAGTTGGTTTTCTAAATTTGAGACCCTGTTGTGTTTTGGAATTCAGTTCCTGTGTAGCCAAGTTTACATTCCGTGTATTACTGATATCTTATGATGTTTCTTTTTCTGTGTGACTTATTTCAGTTAGAATCATCGTACCTGAATCCACTCATTATGCTGCTATGGGCCAGATGACATAGATTTCATTGCTGAGTGATACTGCATTGTACGTAAGTACCACAAGTTCTTTATCCATTTTTCACTTTCTGCGATGTTGAACTTGTACTGTAAATGAGGTTCTTGTAAACAGAGGCGTCCCAAACTTTGGGGTGGCTGTGTCTTTTTGATTTTAATTTCCCTAAGCTATAGGACGATAAGTGGAAGTGCCCTAGGCTCTGTTGCTTTGTTTTTTAGATGTTTCAGGAAACACCATACACTTCTCCCGAGTGTCTGTTGGCAAGTTACATCCCGCCCATCAGCATAACAAGGCTCCCAGTTCTCCATGGCCTGTCCTGCCTTTCTGGATTTTACACTTTTTTCCGATGGCCCTTTTGACCGGGGGGAAGTGAGACTTCATTGTAGTGCAGATTTCCTTTGCAAGTTTGCTTGGTTGGCCAAAAAGGGCGTATGCGTTTTTTCCTGAATATTTTCAGGAAAAAACGCATACGCCCTTTTTGGCCAAGTGCATCATTGTGGACGTTCTCCCTCTTTTCCTATGCTTTCAATGCAATTCCAGTCTACCTCCTGAAATCGGTTTCGTGCAATTCTGCCCCGCTTTCAAGTCCTCTTGGCAGCCTTACTTCAGTATATTTTTGGACGATAGCTGTCATTTATAACTCTGCAGGTTTGTGAATTACAGTGCCCCTGAGCTCCTTTCTTCAACTCGTTTTCTTGTGACCTGGCCGCAACACCGCAGGATGGCTTCAGGCCCTAATCTGGTTCCGGCATGGCACGCTGAGCCTTTGGTTAATTCCTCTTCCTGTTGGGAAACGAGAGTTAAATTTGCCCGTCCAGACACCTCCAGCCAATCTCTCATTGGTTCTCCCTATTCCTGTTCATCTTCCGCAGAAATTGCAAATTGGGCCAAACAGGAGGTTAAAGGCGCTGACTCTCCAAGTGGGGAGAGTGTTAGTAAAGCATCTGGAATGTTGCACCCGAGTACCATGGGAGGAAAACTGAGACATATTTGAACACTTCTCCCGTTCACATGGTTGATCATACTCTGGGTTCCACATGCAAGTTTCAGCTGAAGGAAGAATACCTTAAACCTGGAGAGTTGAGACCCGTGTAATGGGTACCATGCAATATGACTTCAAAGGGTCTTCATTTGCTCACCGAACCTCTCCAATCCTATCACTGCTGCGTTTATGCCCCTGTACACATGCTTGATTCTCTTCCGGAGACATAGCAATCCATAGGTTTTAAGATACTTAAGAGTCAGGTACATTCTTAGGCGTTTAATATGAGGTGTTGAGTCCATTTCGTTGAGCAAGGAGTAGCTCTTGTCTATTCCGTATTTGGCTTAAGGAACTTTATCTGTGCTCATTTCAATCTCTGGTTTTATGCAGCACCCCAACTCACCTTTCCCCTTAAGCAAGCATAAGTTGGTTTTCTAAATTTGAGACCCTGTTCTGTTTTGGAATTCAGTTCCTGTGTAGCCCAGTTTACATTCCGTGTATTACTGATATCTTATGATGTTTCCTTTTCTGTGTGACTTATTTCAGTTAGAATCATCGTACCTGAATCCACTCATTATGCTGCTACGGGCCTGATGACATAGATTTCATTGCTGAGTGATACTGTATTGTACGTAAGTACCACAAGTTCTTTATCCATTTTTCACTTTCTGTGATATTGAACTTGTACGGTAAACGAGGTTCTTGTAAACAGAGGCGTCCCAAACTTTGGGGTGGCTGTGTCTTTTTCATTTTAATTTCCCTAAGCTATAGGACCATAAGTGGAAGTGCCCTAGGCTCTGTTGCTTTGTTTTTTAGATGTTTCAGGAAACAACATACACTTCTCCCGAGTGGCTGTTGGCAATTTACATCCCGCCCATCAGCATAACAAGGCTCCCAGTTCTCCATGGCCTGTCCTGCCTTTCTGGATTTTACACTTTTTTCAGATGGCCCTTTTGACCGGGGGGAAGTGAGACTTCATTGTAGTGCAGATTTCCTTTGCAAGCTTGCTTGGTTGGCCAAAAAGGGCGTATGCGTTTTTTCCTGAATATATTCAGGAAAAAACGCATACGCCCTTTTTGGCCAAGTGCATCATTGTCGACGTTCTGCCTCTTTTCCTATGCTTTCAATGCAATTCCAGTCTACCTCCTGAAATCGGTTTCCTGCAATTCTGCCCCGCTTTCAAGTCCTCTTGGCAGCCTTACTTCAGTATATTTTTGGACGATAGCTGTCATTTATAACTCTGCAGGTTTGTGAATTACAGTGCCCCTGAGCTCCTTTCTTCAACTCGCTTTCTTGTGAGCTGGCCGCAACACCGCAGGATGGCTTCAGGCCCTAATCTGGTTCCGGCACGGCACGCTGAGCCTTTGGTTATTTCCTCTTCCTGGTGGGAAATGAGAGTTAAATTTGCCCGTCCAGACACCTCCAGCTAGTCTCTCATTGGTTCTCCCTATTCCTGTTCATCTTCCGCAGAAATTGCAAATTGGGCCAAACAGGAGGTTAAAGGCGCTGACTCTCCAAGTGGGGAGAGTGTTAGTAAAGCATCTGGAATGTTGCACCCGAGTACCATGGGAGGAAAACTGAGACATATTTGAACACTTCTCCCGTTCACATGGTTGATCATACTCTGGGTTCCACATGCAAGTTTCAGCTGAAGGAAGAATACCTTAAACCTGGAGAGTTGAGACCCGTGGAATGGGTACCATGCAATATGACTTCATAGGGTCTTCATTTGCTCACCGAACCTCTCCAATCCTATCACTGCTGCGTTTATGCCCGTGGACACACCCTTGATTCTCTTATGGAGACATAGCAATCCATAGGTTTTAAGATACTTACTAGTCAGGTACATTCTTAAGCGTTTAATATGGGGTGTTGAGTCCATTTCGTTGAGCAAGGAGTAGCTCTTGTCTATTCCATATTTGGCTTAAGGAACTTTATCTGTGCTCATTTCAATCTCTGGTTTTATGCAGCACCCCAACTCACCTTTCCCCTTAAGCAAGCATAAGTTGGTTTTCTAAATTTGAGACCCTGTTCTGTTCTGTAATTCAGTTCCTGTGTAGCCAAGTTTACATTCCGTGTATTACTGATATCTTATGATGTTTCTTTTTCTGTGTGACTTATTTCAGTTAGAATCATCGTACCTGAATCCACTCATTGTGCTGCTACGGGCCTGATGACATAGATTTCACTGCTGAGTGATACTGCATTGTACGTAAGTACCACAAGTTCTTTATCCATTTTTCACTTTCTGTGATATTGAACTTGTACAGTAAACGAGGTTCTTGTAAACAGAGGCGTCCCAAACTTTGGGGTGGCTGTGTCTTTTTCATTTTAATTTCCCTAAGCTATAGGACCATAAGTGGAAGTGCCCTAGGCTCTGTTGCTTTGTTTTTTAGATGTTTCAGGAAACACCATACACTTCTCCCGAGTGGCTGTTGGCAATTTACATCCCGCCCATCAGCATAACAAGGCTCCCAGTTCTCCATGGCCTGTCCTGCCTTTCTGGATTTTACACTTTTTGCAGATGGCCCTTTTGACCGGGGGGAAGTGAGACTTCATTGTAGTGCAGATTTCCTTTGCAAGCTTGCTTGGTTGGCCAAAAAGGGCGTATGCGTTTTTTCCTGAATATATTCAGGAAAAAACGCATACGCCCTTTTTGGCCAAGTGCATCATTGTGGACGTTCTGCCTCTTTTCCTATGCTTTCAATGCAATTCCAGTCTACCTCCTGAAATCGGTTTCCTGCAATTCTGCCCCGCTTTCAAGTCCTCTTGGCAGCCTTACTTCAGTATATTTTTGGACGATAGCTGTCATTTATAACTCTGCAGGTTTGTGAATTACAGTGCCCCTGAGCTCCTTTCTTCAACTCGCTTTCTTGTGAGCTGGCCGCAACACCGCAGGATGGCTTCAGGCCCTAATCTGGTTCCGGCACGGCACGCTGAACCTTTGGTTAATTCCTCTTCCTTGTGGGAAATGAGAGTTAAATTTGCCCGTCCAGACACCTCCAGCTAGTCTCTCATTGGTTCTCGCTATTCCTGTTCATCTTCCACAGAAATTGCAAACTGGGCCAAACAGGAGGTTAAAGGGACTGACTCTCCAAGTCGGGAGAGTGTTAGTAAAGCGTCTGGAATGTTGCACCCGAGTACCAGGGTACAAAAACTGAGACATATTTGAACACGTCTCCCGATCACATGGTTGATCATACTCTAGGTTCCACATGCATGTTTTAGCTGAAGGAAGAATACCTTTAACCTGGGTAGTTGAAACCCGTGGAATGGGTACCATGCAATATGACTTCAAAGGGTCTTCATTTGCTCACCGAACCTCTCCAATCGTATTACTGCTGCGTTTATGCCCCTGTACACATGCTTGATTCTCTTTTGGAGACATAGCAATCCATAGGTTTTAAGATACTTACTAGTCAGGTACATTCTTAGGCGTTTAATATGGGGTGTTGAGTCCATTTCGTTGAGCAAGGAGTAGCTCTTGTCTATTCCATATTTGGCTTAAGGAACTTTATCTGTGCTCATTTCAATCTCTGGTTTTATGCAGCACCCCAACTCACCTTTCCCCTTAAGCAAGCATAAGTTGGTTTTCTAAATTTGAGACCCTGTTCTGTTTTGGAATTCAGTTCCTGTGTAGCCAAGTTTACATTCCGTGTATTAGTGATATCTTATGATGTTTCTTTTTCTGTGTGACTTATTTCAGTTAGAATCATCGTACCTGAATCCACTCATTATTCTGCTACGGGCCTGATGACATAGATTTCATTGCTGAGTGATACTGCATTGTACGTAAGTACCACAAGTTCTTTATCCATTTTTCACTTTCTGCGATGTTGAACTTGTACTGTAAATGAGGTTCTTGTAAACAGAGGCGTCCCAAACTTTGGGGTGGCTGTGTCTTTTTTATTTTAATTTCCCTAAGCTATAGGACCATAAGTGGAAGTGCCCTAGGCTCTGTTGCTTTGTTTTTTAGATGTTTCAGGAAACACCATACACTTCTCCTGAGTGTCTGTTGGCAATTTACATCCCGCCCATCAGCATACCAAGGCTCCCAGTTCTCCATGGCCTGTCCTGCCTTTCTGGATTTTACACTTTTTTCCGATGGCCCTTTTGACCGGGGGGAAGTGAGACTTCATTGTAGTGCAGATTTCCTTTGCAAGCTTGCTTGGTTGGCCAAAAAGGGCGTATGCGTTTTTTCCTGAATATATTCAGGAAAAAACGCATACGCCCTTTTTGGCCAAGTGCATCATTGTGGACGTTCTGCCTCTTTTCCTATGCTTTCAATGCAATTCCAGTCTACCTCCTGAAATCGGTTTCCTGCAATTCTGCCCCGCTTTCAAGTCCTCTTGGCCGCCTTACTTCAGTATATTTTTGGACGATAGCTGTCATTTATAACTCTGCAGGTTTGTGAATTACAGTGCCCCTGAGCTCCTTTCTTCAACTCGCTTTCTTGTGAGCTGGCCGCAACACCGCAGGATGGCTTCAGGCCCTAATCTGGTTCCGGCACGGCACGCTGAGCCTTTGGTTATTTCCTCTTCCTGGTGGGAAATGAGAGTTAAATTTGCCCGTCCAGACACCTCCAGCTAGTCTCTCATTGGTTCTCGCTATTCCTGTTCATCTTCCGCAGAAATTGCAAACTGGGCCAAACAGGAGGTTAAAGGGACTGACTCTCCAAGTCGGGAGAGTGTTAGTAAAGCGTCTGGAATGTTGCACCCGAGTACCAGGGTACGAAAACTGAGACATATTTGAACACGTCTCCCGATCACATGGTTGATCATACTCTAGGTTCCACATGCATGTTTTAGCTGAAGGAAGAATACCTTAAACCTGGGTAGTTGAAACCCGTGGAATGGGTACCATGCAGTATGACTTCAAAGGGTCTTCATTTGCTCACCGAACCTCTCCAATCCTATCACTGCTGCGTTTATGTCCCTGTACACATGCTTGATTCTCTTTCGGAGACATAGCAATCCATAGGTTTTAAGATACTTAAGAGTCAGGTACATTCTTAGGCGTTTAATATGCGGTGTTGAATCCATTTCGTTGAGCAAGGAGTAACTCTTGTCTATTCCATATTTGGCTTAAGGAACTTTATCTGTGCTCATTTCAATCTCTGCTTTTATGCAGCATCCCAACTCACCTTTCCCCTTAAGCAAGCATAAGTTGGTTTTCTAAATTTGAGTCCCTGTTCTGTTCTGTAATTCAGTTCCTGTGTAGCCAAGTTTACATTCCGTGTATTACTGATATCTTATGATGTTTCTTTTTCTGTGTGACTTATTTCAGTTAGAATCATCGTACCTGAATCCACTCATTGTGCTGCTACGGGCCTGATGACATAGATTTCACTGCTGAGTGATACTGCATTGTACGTAAGTACCACAAGTTCTTTATCCATTTTTCACTTTCTGTGATATTGAACTTGTATGGTAAACGAGGTTCTTGTAAACAGAGGCGTCCCAAACTTTGGGGTGGCTGTGTTGTTTTGATTTTAATTTCCCTAAGCTATAGGGCCATAAGTGGAAGTGCCCTAGGCTCTGTTGCTTTGTTTTTTAGATGTTTCAGGAAACACCATACACTTCTCCGGAGTGTCTGTTGGCAATTTACATCCCGCCCATCAGCATAACAAGTCTCCCAGTTCTCCATGGCCTGTCCTGCCTTTCTGGATTTTACACTTTTTTCAGATGGCCCTTTTGACCGGGGGGAAGTGAGACTTCATTGTAGTGCAGATTTCCTTTGCAAGTTTGCTTGGTTGGCCAAAAAGGGCGTATGCGTTTTTTCCTGAATATATTCAGGAAAAAACGCATATGCCCTTTTTGGCCAAGTGCATCATTGTGGACGTTCTGCCTCTTTTCCTATGCTTTCAATGCAATTCCTGTCTACCTCCTGAAATCGGTTTCCTGCAATTCTGCCCCGCTTTCAAGTCCTCTTGGCAGCCTTACTTCAGTATATTTTTGGACGATAGCTGTCATTTATAACTCTGCAGGTTTGTGAATTACAGTGCCCCTGAGCTCCTTTCTTCAACTCGCTTTCTTGTGAGCTGGCCGCAACACCGCAGGATGGCTTCAGGCCCTAATCTTGTTCCGGCATGGCACGCTGAGCCTTTGGTTATTTCCTCTTCCTGGTGGGAAATGAGAGTTAAATTTGCCCGTCCAGACACCTCCAGCTAGTCTCTCATTGGTTCTCCCTATTCCTGTTCATCTTCCGCAGAAATTGCAAACTGGGCCAAACAGGAGGTTAAAGGCGCTGACTCTCCAAGTGGGGAGAGTGTTAGTAAAGCGTCTGGAATGTTGCACCCGAGTACCAGGGGAGGAAAACTGAGACATATTTGAACACGTCTCCCGTTCACACTGTTGATCATACTCTGGGTTCCACATGCATATTTTAGCTGAAGGAAGAATACCTTAAACCTGGAGAGTTGAGACCCGTGTAATGGGTACCATGCAATATGACTTCAAAGGGTCTTCATTTGCTCACCGAACCTCTCCAATCCTATCACTGCTGCGTTTATGCCCCTGTACACACGCTTGATTCTCTTATGGAGACATAGCAATCCATAGGTTTTAAGATACTTACTAGTCAGGTACATTCTTAAGCGTTTAATATGGGGTGTTGAGTCCATTTCGTTGAGCAAGGAGTAGCTCTTGTCTATTCCATATTTGGCTTAAGTAACTTGATCTGTGCTCAGTTCAAGCTCTGGTTTTATGCAGCACCCCAACTCACCTTTCCCCTTAAGCAAGCATAAGTTGGTTTTCTAAATTTGAGACCCTGTTCTGTTTTGGAATTCAGTTCCTGTGTAGCCAAGTTTACATTCCGTGTATTAGTGATATCTTATGATGTTTCTTTTTCTGTGTGACTTATTTCAGTTAGAATCATCGTACCTGAATCCACTCATTATGCTGCTACGGGCCTGATGACATAGATTTCATTGCTGAGTGATACTGCATTGTACGTAAGTACCACAAGTTCTTTATCCATTTTTCACTTTCTGTGATAGAGAACTTGTACGGTAAACGAGGTTCTTGTAAACAGAGGCGTCCCAAATTTTGGGGTGGCTGTGTCTTTTTGATTTTAATTTCCCTAAGCTATAGGACCATAAGTGAAAGTGCCCTAGGCTCTGTTGCTTTGTTTCTTAGATGTTTCAGGAAACACCATACACTTCTCCCCAGTGGCTGTTGGCAATTTACATCCCGCCCATCAGCATAACAAGGCTCCCAGTTCTCCATGGCCTGTCCTGCCTTTCTGGATTTTACACTTTTTTCAGATGGCCCTTTTGACCGGGGGGAAGTGAGACTTCATTGTAGTGCAGATTTCCTTTGCAAGTTTGTTTCGTTGGCCAAAAAGGGCGTATGCGTTTTTTCCTGAATATATTCAGGAAAAAACGCATACGCCCTTTTTGGCCAAGTGCATCATTGTGGACGTTCTGCCTCTTTTCCTATGCTTTCAATGCAATTCCAGTCTACCTCCTGAAATCGGTTTCCTGCAATTCTGCCCCGCTTTCAAGTCCTCTTGGCAGCCTTACTTCAGTATATTTTTGGATGATAGCTGTCATTTATAACTCTGCAGGTTTGTGAATTACAGTGCCCCTGAGCTCCTTTCTTCAACTCGCTTTCTTGTGAGCTGGCCGCAACACCGCAGGATGGCTTCAGGCCCTAATCTGGTTCCGGCACGGCATGCTGAGCCTTTGGTTATTTCCTCTTCCTGGTGGGAAATGAGAGTTAAATTTGCCCGTCCAGACACCTCCAGCTAGTCTCTCATTGGTTCTCGCTATTCCTGTTCATCTTCCGCAGAAATTGCAAACTGGGCCAAACAGGAGGTTAAAGGGACTGACTCTCCAAGTCGGGAGAGTGTTAGTAAAGCGTCTGGAATGTTGCACCCGAGTACCAGGGTACGAAAACTGAGACATATTTGAACACGTCTCCCGATCACATGGTTGATCATACTCTAGGTTCCACATGCATGTTTTAGCTGAAGGAAGAATACCTTAAACCTGGAGAGTTGAAACCCGTGGAATGGGTACCATGCAGTATGACTTCAAAGGGTCTTCATTTGCTCACCGAACCTCTCCAATCCTATCACTGCTGCGTTTATGTCCCTGTACACATGCTTGATTCTCTTTCGGAGACATAGCAATCCACAGGTTTTAAGATACTTAAGAGTCAGGTACATTCTTAGGCGTTTAATATGCGGTGTTGAGTCCATTTCGTTGAGCAAGGAGTAGCTCTTGTCTATTCCATATTTGGCTTAAGGAACTTTATCTGTGCTCATTTCAATCTCTGCTTTTATGCAGCATCCCAACTCACCTTTACCCTTAAGCAAGCATAAGTTGGTTTTCTAAATTTGAGTCCCTGTTCTGTTCTGTAATTCAGTTCCTGTGTAGCCAAGTTTACATTCCGTGTATTACTGATATCTTATGATGTTTCTTTTTCTGTGTGACTTATTTCAGTTAGAATCATCGTACCGAATCCACTCATTGTGCTGCTACGGGCCTGATGACATAGATTTCACTGCTGAGTGATACTGCATTGTACGTAAGTACCACAAGTTCTTTATCCATTTTTCACTTTCTGTGATATTGAACTTGTACGGTAAACGAGGTTCTTGTAAACAGAGGCGTCCCAAACTTTGGGGTGGCTGTATCTTTTTGATTTTAATTTCCCTAAGCTATAGGGCCATAAGTGGAAGTGCCCTAGGCTCTGTTGCTTTGTTTTTTAGATGTTTCAGGAAACACCATACACTTCTCCCGAGTGTCTGTTGGCAATGTACATCCCACCCATCAGCATAACAAGGCTCCCAGTTCTCCATGGCCTGTCCTGCCTTTCTGGATTTTACACTTTTTTCAGATGGCCCTTTTGACCGGGGGGAAGTGAGACTTCATTGTAGTGCAGATTTCCTTTGCAAGTTTGCTTGGTTGGCCAAAAAGGGCGTATGCGTTTTTTCCTGAATATATTCAGGAAAAAACGTATACACACTTTTTGGCCAAGTGCATCATTGTGGACGTTCTGCCTCTTTTCCTATGCTTTCAATGCAATTCCAGTGTACCTCCTGAAATCGGTTTCCTGCAATTCTGCTCCGCTTTCAAGTCCTCTTGGTAGCCTTACTTCAGTATATTTTTGGACGATAGTTGTCATTTATAACTCTGCAGGTTTGTGAATTACAGTGCCCCTGAGCTCCTTTCTTCAACTCGTTTTCTTGTGAGCTGGCCGCAACACCGCAGGATGGCTTCAGGCCCTAATCTGGTTCCGGCACGGCACGCCGAGCCTTTGGTTAATTCCTCTTCCTGGTGGGAAATGAGAGTTAAATTTGCCCGTCCAGAGACCTCCAGCTAGTCTCTCATTGGTTCTCGCTATTCCTGTTCATCTTCCGCAGAAATTGCAAACTGGGCCAAACAGGAGGTTAAAGGGACTGACTCTCCAAGTCGGGAGAGTGTTAGTAAAGCGTCTGGAATGTTGCACCCGTGTACCAGGGTACGAAAACTGAGACATATTTGAACACGTCTCCCGTTCACACGGTTGATCATACTCTGGGTTCCACATGCATGTTTTAGCTGAAGGAAGAATACCTTAAACCTGGGTAGTTGAAACCCGTGGAATGGGTACCATGCAATATGACTTCAAAGGGTCTTCATTTGCTCACCGAACCTCTCCAATCCTATCACTGCTGCGTTTATGTCCCTGTACACATGCTTGATTCTCTTTCGGAGACATAGCAATCCATAGGTTTTAAGATACTTAAGAGTCAGGTACATTCTTAGGCGTTTAATATTTGGTGTTGAGTCCATTTCATTGAGCAAGGAGTAGCTCTTGTCTATTCCATATTTGGCTTAAGGAACTTTATCTGTGCTCATTTCAATCTCTGGTTTTATGCAGCACCCCAACTCACCTTTACCCTTAAGCAAGCATAAGTTGGTTTTCTAAATTTGAGACCCTGTTCTGTTCTGTAATTCAGTTCCTGTGTAGCCAAGTTTACATTCCGTGTATTACTGATATCTTATGATGTTTCTTTTTCTGTGTGACTTATTTCAGTTAGAATCATCGTACCTGAATCCACTCATTGTGCTGCTACGGGCCTGATGACATAGATTTCACTGCTGAGTGATACTGCATTGTACGTAAGTACCACAAGTTCTTTATCCATTTTTCACTTTCTGTGATATTGAACTTGTACGGTAAACGAGGTTCTTGTAAACAGAGGCGTCCCAAACATTGGGGTGGCTGTATCTTTTTGATTTTAATTTCCCTAAGCTATAGGACCATAAGTGGAAGTGCCCTAGGCTCTGTTGCTTTGTTTTTTAGATGTTTCAGGAAACACCATACACTTCTCCCGAGTGTCTGTTGGCAATTTACATCCCGCCCATCAGCATAACAAGGCTCCCAGTTCTCCATGGCCTGTCCTGCCTTTCTGGATTTTACACTTTTTTCAGATGGCCCTTTTGACCGGGGGGAAGTGAGACTTCATTGTAGTGCAGATTTCCTTTGCAAGCTTGCTTGGTTGGCCAAAAAGGGGCGTATGCGTTTTTTCCTGAATATATTCAGGAAAAAACGCATACGCCCCTTTTTGGCCAAGTGCATCATTGTGGACGTTCTGCCTCTTTTCCTATGCTTTCGATGCAATTCCAGTCTACCTCCTGAAATCGGTTTCCTGCAATTCTGCCCCGCTTTCAAGTCCTCTTGGCAGCCTTACTTCAGTATATTTTTGGACGATAGTTGTCATTTATAACTCTGCAGGTTTGTGAATTACAGTGACCCTGAGCTCCTTTCTTCAACTCGTTTTCTTGTGAGCTGGCCGCAACACCGCAGGATGGCTTCAGGCCCTAATCTGGTTCCGGCACGGCACGCTGAGCCTTTGGTTATTTCCTCTTCCTGGTGGGAAATGAGAGTTAAATTTGCCCGTCCAGAGACCTCCAGCTAGTCTCTCATTGGTTCTCGCTATTCCTGTTCATCTTCCGCAGAAATTGCAAACTGGGCCAAACAGGAGGTTAAAGGGACTGACTCTCCAAGTCGGGAGAGTGTTAGTAAAGCGTCTGGAATGTTGCACCCGTGTACCAGGGTACGAAAATTGAGACATATTTGAACACGTCTCCCGTTCACACGGTTGATCATACTCTGGGTTCCACATGCATGTTTTAGCTGAAGGAAGAATACCTTAAACCTGGGTAGTTGAAACCCGTGGAATGGGTACCATGCAATATGACTTCAAAGGGTCTTCATTTGCTCACCGAACCTCTCCAATCCTATCACTGCTGCGTTTATGTCCCTGTACACATGCTTGATTCTCTTTCGGAGACATAGCAATCCATAGGTTTTAAGATACTTAAGAGTCAGGTACATTCTTAGGCGTTTAATATTTGGTGTTGAGTCCATTTCGTTGAGCAAGGAGTAGCTCTTGTCTATTCCATATTTGGCTTAAGGAACTTTATCTGTGCTCATTTCAATCTCTGGTTTTATGCAGCACCCCAACTCACCTTTACCCTTAAGCAAGCATAAGTTGGTTTTCTAAATTTGAGACCCTGTTCTGTTCTGTAATTCAGTTCCTGTGTAGCCAAGTTTACATTCCGTGTATTACTGATATCTTATGATGTTTCTTTTTCTGTGTGACTTATTTCAGTTAGAATCATCGTACCTGAATCCACTCATTGTGCTGCTACGGGCCTGATGACATAGATTTCACTGCTGAGTGATACTGCATTGTACGTAAGTACCACAAGTTCTTTATCCATTTTTCACTTTCTGTGATATTGAACTTGTACGGTAAACGAGGTTCTTGTAAACAGAGGCGTCCCAAACATTGGGGTGGCTGTATCTTTTTGATTTTAATTTCCCTAAGCTATAGGACCATAAGTGGAAGTGCCCTAGGCTCTGTTGCTTTGTTTTTTAGATGTTTCAGGAAACACCATACACTTCTCCCGAGTGGCTGTTGGCAATTTACATCCCGCCCATCAGCATAACAAGGCTCCCAGTTCTCCATGGCCTGTCCTGCCTTTCTGCATTTTACACTTTTTTCAGATGGCCCTTTTGACCGGGGGAAGTGAGACTTCATTGTAGTGCAGATTTCCTTTGCAAGCTTGCTTGGTTGGCCAAAAAGGGCGTATGCGTTTTTTCCTGAATATATTCAGGAAAAAACGCATACGCCCCTTTTTGGCCAAGTGCATCATTGTGGACGTTCTGCCTCTTTTCCTATGCTTTCAATGCAATTCCAGTCTACCTCCTGAAATCGGTTTCCTGCAATTCTGCCCCGCTTTCAAGTCCTCTTGGCAGCCTTACTTCAGTATATTTTTGGACGATAGTTGTCATTTATAACTCTGCAGGTTTGTGAATTACAGTGCCCCTGAGCTCCTTTCTTCAACTCGTTTTCTTGTGAGCTGGCCGCAACACCGCAGGATGGCTTCAGGCCCTAATCTGGTTCCGGCACGGCATGCTGAGCCTTTGGTTATTTCCTCTTCCTGGTGGGAAATGAGAGTTAAATTTGCCCGTCCAGACACCTCCAGCTAGTCTCTCATTGGTTCTCGCTATTCCTGTTCATCTTCCGCAGAAATTGCAAACTGGGCCAAACAGGAGGTTAAAGGGACTGACTCTCCAAGTCGGGAGAGTGTTAGTAAAGCGTCTGGAATGTTGCACCCGAGTACCAGGGTACGAAAACTGAGACATATTTGAACACGTCTCCCGATCACATGGTTGATCATACTCTAGGTTCCACATGCATGTTTTAGCTGAAGGAAGAATACCTTAAACCTGGGTAGTTGAAACCCGTGGAATGGGTACCATGCAATATGACTTCAAAGGGTCTTCATTTGCTCACCGAACCTCTCCAATCCTATCACTGCTGCGTTTACGTCCCTGTACACATGCTTGATTCTCTTTCGGAGACATAGCAATCCATAGGTTTTAAGATACTTAAGAGTCAGGTACATTCTTAGGCGTTTAATATGCGGTGTTGAGTCCATTTCGTTGAGCAAGGAGTAGCTCTTGTCTATTCCATATTTGGCTTAAGGAACTTTATCTGTGCTCATTTCAATCTCTGGTTTTATGCAGCACCCCAACTCACCTTTACCCTTAAACAAGCATAAGGTGGTTTTCTAAATTTGAGACCCTGTTCTGTTCTGTAATTCAGTTCCTGTGTAGCCAAGTTTACATTCCGTGTATTACTGATATCTTATGATGTTTCTTTTTCTGTGTGACTTATTTCAGTTAGAATCATCGTACCTGAATCCACTCATTGTGCTGCTACGGGCCTGATGACATAGATTACACTGCTGAGTGATACTGCATTGTACGTAAGTACCACAAGTTCTTTATCCATTTTTCACTTTCTGTGATTTTGAACTTGTACGGTAAACGAGGTTCTTGTAAACAGAGGCGTCCCAAACATTGGGGTGGCTGTATCTTTTTGATTTTAATTTCCCTAAGCTATAGGACCATAAGTGGAAGTGCCCTAGGCTCTGTTGCTTTGTTTTTTAGATGTTTCAGGAAACACCATACACTTCTCCCGAGTGTCTGTTGGCAATTTACATCCCGCCCATCAGCATAACAAGGCTCCCAGTTCTCCATGGCCTGTCCTGCCTTTCTGGATTTTACACTTTTTTCAGATGGCCCTTTTGACCGGGGGGAAGTGAGACTTCATTGTAGTGCAGATTTCCTTTGCAAGCTTGCTTGGTTGGCCAAAAAGGGCGTATGCGTTTTTTCCTGAATATATTCAGGAAAAAACGCATACGCCCCTTTTTGGCCAAGTGCATCATTGTGGACGTTCTGCCTCTTTTCCTATGCTTTCAATGCAATTCCAGTCTACCTCCTGAAATCGGTTTCCTGCAATTCTGCCCCGCTTTCAAGTCCTCTTGGCAGCCTTACTTCAGTATATTTTTGGACGATAGTTGTCATTTATAACTCTGCAGGTTTGTGAATTACAGTGCCCCTGAGCTCCTTTATTCAACTCGCTTTCTTGTGAGCTGGCCGCAACACCGCAGGATGGCTTCAGGCCCTAATCTGGTTCCGGCACGGCACGCTGAGCCTTTGGTTATTTCCTCTTCCTGGTGGGAAATGAGAGTTAAATTTGCCCGTCCAGACACCTCCAGCTAGTCTCTCATTGGTTCTCGCTATTCCTGTTCATCTTCCGCAGAAATTGCAAACTGGGCCAAACAGGAGGTTAAAGGGACTGACTCTCCAAGTCGGGAGAGTGTTAGTAAAGCGTCTGGAATGTTGCACCCGAGTACCAGGGTACGAAAACTGAGACATATTTGAACACGTCTCCCGATCACATGGTTGATCATACTCTAGGTTCCACATGCATGTTTTAGCTGAAGGAAGAATACCTTAAACCTGGGTAGTTGAAACCCGTGGAATGGGTACCATGCAATATGACTTCAAAGGGTCTTCATTTGCTCACCGAACCTCTCCAATCCTATCACTGCTGCGTTTATGTCCCTGTACACATGCTTGATTCTCTTTCGGAGACATAGCAATCCATAGGTTTTAAGATACTTAAGTGTCAGGTACATTCTTAGGCGTTTAATATGCGGTGTTGAGTCCATTTCGTTGAGCAAGGAGTAGCTCTTGTCTATTCCATATTTGGCTTAAGGAACTTTATCTGTGCTCATTTCAATCTCTGGTTTTATGCAGCACCCCAACTCACCTTTACCCTTAAACAAGCATAAGTTGGTTTTCTAAATTTGAGACCCTGTTCTGTTCTGTAATTCAGTTCCTGTGTAGCCAAGTTTACATTCCGTGTATTACTGATATCTTATGATGTTTCTTTTTCTGTGTGACTTATTTCAGTTAGAATCATCGTACCTGAATCCACTCATTGTGCTGCTACGGGCCTGATGACATAGATTTCACTGCTGAGTGATACTGCATTGTACGTAAGTACCACAAGTTCTTTATCCATTTTTCACTTTCTGTGATATTGAACTTGTACGGTAAACGAGGTTCTTGTAAACAGAGGCGTCCCAAACATTGGGGTGGCTGTATCTTTTTGATTTTAATTTCCCTAAGCTATAGGACCATAAGTGGAAGTGCCCTAGGCTCTGTTGCTTTGTTTTTTAGATGTTTCAGGAAACACCATACACTTCTCCTGAGTGTCTGTTGGCAATTTACATCCCGCCCATCAGCATAACAAGGCTCCCAGTTCTCCATGGCCTGTCCTGCCTTTCTGGATTTTACACTTTTTTCAGATGACCCTTTTGACCGGGCGGAAGTGAGACTTCATTGTAGTGCAGATTTCCTTTGCAAGCTTGCTTGGTTGGCCAAAAAGGGCGTATGCGTTTTTTCCTGAATATATTCAGGAAAAAACGCATACGCCCTTTTTGGCCAAGTGCATCATTGTGGACGTTCTGCCTCTTTTCCTATGCTTTCAATGCAATTCCAGTCTACCTCCTGAAATCGGTTTCCTGCAATTCTGCTCCGCTTTCAAGTCCTCTTGGTAGCCTTACTTCAGTATATTTTTGGACGATAGTTGTCATTTATAACTCTGCAGGTTTGTGAATTACAGTGCCCCTGAGCTCCTTTCTTCAACTCGTTTTCTTGTGAGCTGGCCGCAACACCGCAGGATGGCTTCAGGCCCTAATCTGGTTCCGGCACGGCACGCTGAGCCTTTGGTTATTTCCTCTTCCTGGTGGGAAATGAGAGTTAAATTTGCCCGTCCAGACACCTCCAGCTAGTCTCTCATTGGTTCTCGCTATTCCTGTTCATCTTCCGCAGAAATTGCAAACTGGGCCAAACAGGAGGTTAAAGGGACTGACTCTCCAAGTCGGGAGAGTGTTAGTAAAGCGTCTGGAATGTTGCACCCGAGTACCAGGGTACGGAAACTGAGACATATTTGAACACGTCTCCCGATCACATGGTTGATCATACTCTAGGTTCCACATGCATGTTTTAGCTGAAGGAAGAATACCTTAAACCTGGGTAGTTGAAACCCGTGGAATGGGTACCATGCAATATGACTTCAAAGGGTCTTCATTTGCTCACCGAACCTCTCCAATCCTATCACTGCTGCGTTTATGTCCCTGTACACATGCTTGATTCTCTTTCGGAGACATAGCAATCCATAGGTTTTAAGATACTTAAGTGTCAGGTACATTCTTAGGCGTTTAATATGCGGTGTTGAGTCCATTTCGTTGAGCAAGGAGTAGCTCTTGTCTATTCCATATTTGGCTTAAGGAACTTTATCTGTGCTCATTTCAATCTCTGGTTTTATGCAGCATCCCAACTCACCTTTACCCTTAAACAAGCATAAGTTGGTTTTCTAAATTTGAGACCCTGTTCTGTTCTGTAATTCAGTTCCTGTGTAGCCAAGTTTACATTCCGTGTATTACTGATATCTTATGATGTTTCTTTTTCTGTGTGACTTATTTCAGTTAGAATCATCGTACCTGAATCCACTCATTGTGCTGCTACGGGCCTGATGACATAGATTTCACTGCTGAGTGATACTGCATTGTACGTAAGTACCACAAGTTCTTTATCCATTTTTCACTTTCTGTGATATTGAACTTGTACGGTAAACGAGGTTCTTGTAAACAGAGGCGTCCCAAACATTGGGGTGGCTGTATCTTTTTGATTTTAATTTCCCTAAGCTATAGGACCATAAGTGGAAGTGCCCTAGGCTCTGTTGCTTTGTTTTTTAGATGTTTCAGGAAACACCATACACTTCTCCCGAGTGTCTGTTGGCAATTTACATCCCGCCCATCATCATAACAAGGCTCCCAGTTCTCCATGGCCTGTTCTGCCTTTCTGCATTTTACACTTTTTTCAGATGGCCCTTTTGACCGGGGGGAAGTGAGACTTCATTGTAGTGCAGATTTCCTTTGCAAGTTTGCTTGGTTGGCCAAAAAGGGCGTATGCGTTTCTTCCTGAATATATTCAGGAAAAAACGCATACGCCCTTTTCGGCCAAGTGCATCATTGTGGACGTTCTGCCTCTTTTCCTATGCTTTCAATGCAATTCCAGTCTACCTCCTGAAATCGGTTTCCTGCAATTCTGCCCCGCTTTCAAGTCCTCTTGGCAGCCTTACTTCAGTATATTTTTGGACGATAGCTGTCATTTATAACTCTGCAGGTTTGTGAATTACAGTGCCCCTGAGCCCCTTTCTTCAACTCGCTTTCTTGTGACCTGGCCTCAACACCGCAGGATGGCTTCAGGCCCTAATCTTGTTCCGGCATGGCACGCTGAGCCTTTGGTTATTTCCTCTTCCTGGTGGGAAATGAGAGTTAAATTTGCCCGTCCAGACACCTCCAGCTAGTCTCTCATTGGTTCTCGCTATTCCTGTTCATCTTCCGCAGAAATTGCAAACTGGGCCAAACAGGAGGTTAAAGGGACTGACTCTCCAAGTCGGGAGAGTGTTAGTAAAGCGTCTGGAATGTTGCACCCGAGTACCAGGGTACGAAAACTGAGACATATTTGAACACGTCTCCCGATCACATTGTTGATCATACTCTAGGTTCCACATGCATGTTTTAGCTGAAGGAAGAATACCTTAAACCTGGGTAGTTGAAACCCGTGGAATGGGTACCATGCAATATGACTTCAAAGGGTCTTCATTTGCTCACCGAACCTCTCCAATCCTATCACTGCTGCGTTTATGTCCCTGTACACATGCTTGATTCTCTTTCGGAGACATAGCAATCCATAAGTTTTAAGATACTTAAGAGTCAGGTACATTCTTAGGCGTTTAATATGCGGTGTTGAGTCCATTTCGTTGAGCAAGGAGTAGCTCTTGTCTATTCCATATTTGGCTTAAGGAACTTTATCTGTGCTCATTTCAATCTCTGGTTTTATGCAGCACCCCAACTCACCTTTACCCTTAAACAAGCATAAGTTGGTTTTCTAAATTTGAGACCCTGTTCTGTTCTGTAATTCAGTTCCTGTGTAGCCAAGTTTACATTCCGTGTATTACTGATATCTTATGATGTTTCTTTTTCTGTGTGACTTATTTCAGTTAGAATCATCGTACCTGAATCCACTCATTGTGCTGCTACGGGCCTGATGACATAGATTTCACTGCTGAGTGATACTGCATTGTACGTAAGTACCACAAGTTCTTTATCCATTTTTCACTTTCTCTGATATTGAACTTGTACGGTAAACGAGGTTCTTGTAAACAGAGGCGTCCCAAACTTTGGGGTGGCTGTGTCGTTTTGATTTTAATTTCCCTAAGCTATAGGACCATAAGTGGAAGTGCCCTAGGCTCTGTTGCTTTGTTTTTCAGATGTTTCAGGAAACACCATACACTTCTCCCCAGTGTCTGTTGGCAATTTACATCCCGCCCATCAGCATAACAAGGCTCCCAGTTCTCCATGGCCTGTCCTGCCTTTCTGGATTTTACACTTTTTTCAGATGGCCCTTTTGACTGGGGGGAAGTGAGACTTCATTGTAGTGCAGATTTCCTTTGCAAGTTTGCTTGGTTGGCCAAAAAGGGCGTATGCGTTTTTTCCTGAATATATTCAGGAAAAAACGCATACGCCCTTTTTGGCCAAGTGCATCATTGTGAACGTTCTGCCTCTTTTCCTATGCTTTCAATGCAATTCCAGTCTACCTCCTGAAATCGGTTTCCTGCAATTCTGCCCCGCTTTCAAGTCCTCTTGGCAGCCTTACTTCAGTATATTTTTGGACGATAATTGTCATTTATAACTCTGCAGGTTTGTGAATTACAGTGCCCCTGAGCTCCTTTCTTCAACTCACTTTCTTGTGAGCTGGCCGCAACACCGCAGGATGGCTTCAGGCCCTAATCTGGTTCCGGCACGGCACGCCGAGCCTTTGGTTAATTCCTCTTCCTGGTGGGAAATGAGAGTTAAATTTGCCCGTCCAGAGACCTCCAGCTAGTCTCTCATTGGTTCTCGCTATTCCTGTTCATCTTCCGCAGAAATTGCAAACTGGGCCAAACAGGAGGTTAAAGGGACTGACTCTCCAAGTCGGGAGAGTGTTAGTAAAGCGTCTGGAATGTTGCACCCGTGTACCAGGGTACGAAAACTGAGACATATTTGAACAGGTCTCCCGATCACACGGTTGATCATACTCTGGGTTCCACATGCATGTTTTAGCTGAAGGAAGAATACCTTAAACGTGGGTAGTTGAAACCCGTGGAATGGGTACCATGCAATATGACTTCAAAGGGTCTTCATTTGCTCACCGAACCTCTCCAATCCTATCACTGCTGCGTTTATGCCCCTGTACACACGCTTGATTCTCTTTTGGAGACATAGCAATCCATAGGTTTTAAGATACTTACTAGTAAGGTACATTCTTAGGCGTTTAATATGGGGTGTTGAGTCCATTTCGTTGAGCAAGGAGTAGCTCTTTTCTATTCCATATTTGGCTTAAGGAACTTTATCTGTGCTCATTTCAATCTCTGGTTTTATGCAGCACCCCAACTCACCTTTCCCCTTAAGCAAGCATAAGTTGGTTTTCTAAATTTGAGACCCTGTTGTGTTTTGGAATTCAGTTCCTGTGTAGCCAAGTTTACATTCCGTGTATTAGTGATATCTTATGATGTTTCTTTTTCTGTGTGACTTATTTCAGTTAGAATCATCATACCTGAATCCACTCATTATGCTGCTACGGGCCTGATGACATAGATTTCATTGCTGAGTGATACTGCATTGTACGTAAGTACCACAAGTTCTTTATCCATTTTTCACTTTCTGTGATATTGAACTTGTACGGTAAACGAGGTTCTTGTAAACAGAGGCGTCCCAAACTTTGGGGTAGCTGTGTCTTTTTGATTTTAATTTCCCTAAGCTATAGGACCATAAGTGAAAGTGCCCTAGGCTCTGTTGCTTTGTTTCTTAGATGTTTCAGGAAACACCATACACTTCTCCCAAGTGTCTGTTGGCAATTTACATCCCGCCCATCAGCATAACAAGGCTCCCAGTTCTCCATGGCCTGTCCTGCCTTTCTGGATTTTACACCTTTTTCAGATGGCCCTTTTGACCGGGGGGAAGTGAGACTTCATTGTAGTGCAGATTTCCTTTGCAAGTTTGCTTGGTTGGCCAAAAAGGGCGTATGCGTTTTTTCCTGAATATATTCAGGAAAAAACGCATACGCCCTTTTTGGCCAAGTGCATCATTGTGGACGTTCTGCCTCTTTTCCTATGCTTTCAATGCAATTCCAGTCTACCTCCTGAAATCGGTTTCCTGCAATTCTGCCCCGCATTCAAGTCCTCTTGGCAGCCTTACTTCAGTATATTTTTGGACGATAGCTGTCATTTATAACTCTGCAGGTTTGTGAATTACAGTGCCCCTGAGCTCCTTTCTTCAACTTGCTTTCTTGTGAGCTGGCCGCAACACCGCAGGATGGCTTCAGGCCCTATTCTGGTTCCGGCACGGCATGCTGAGCCTTTGGTTATTTCCTCTTCCTGGTGGGAAATGAGAGTTAAATTTGCCCGTCCAGACACCTCCAGCTAGTCTCTCATTGGTTCTCGCTATTCCTGTTTATCTTCCGCAGAAATTGCAAACTGGGCCAAACAGGAGGTTAAAGGCGCTGACTCTCCAAGTGGGGAGAGTGTTAGTAAAGCGTCTGGAATGTTGCACCCGAGTACCAGGGGAGGAAAACTGAGACATATTTGAACACGTCTCCCGTTCACACGATTGATCATACTCTGGGTTCCACATGCATGTTTTAGCTGAAGGAAGAATACCTTAAACCTGGAGAGTTGAGACCCGTGGAATGGGTACCATGCAATATGACTTCAAAGGGTCTTCATTTGCTCACCGAACCTCTCCAATCCTATCACTGCTGCGTTTATGTCCCTGTACACATGCTTGATTCTCTTTCGGAGACATAGCAATCCATAGGTTTTAAGATACTTAAGAGTCAGGTACATTCTTAGGCGTTTAATATGTGGTGTTGAGTCCATTTCGTTGAGCAAGGAGTAGCTCTTGTCTATTCCATATTTGGCTTAAGGAACTTTATCTGTGCTCATTTCAATCTCTGGTTTTATGCAGCACCCCAACTCACCTTTACCCTTAAGCAAGCATAAGTTGGTTTTCTAAATTTGAGACCCTGTTCTGTTCTGTAATTCAGTTCCTGTGTAGCCAAGTTTACATTCCGTGTATTACTGATATCTTATGATGTTTCTTTTTCTGTGTGACTTATTTCAGTTAGAATCATCGTACCTGAATCCACTCATTGTGCTGCTACGGGCCTGATGACATAGATTTCACTGCTGAGTGATACTGCATTGTACGTAAGTACCACAAGTTCTTTATCCATTTTTCACTTTCTGTGATATTGAACTTGTACGGTAAACGAGGTTCTTGTAAACAGAGGCGTCCCAAACATTGGGGTGGCTGTATCTTTTTGATTTTAATTTCCCTAAGCTATAGGACCATAAGTGGAAGTGCCCTAGGCTCTGTTGCTTTGTTTTTTAGATGTTTCAGGAAACACCATACACTTCTCCCGAGTGTCTGTTGGCAATTGACATCCCGCCCATCAGCATAACAAAGCTCCCAGTTCTCCATGGCCTGTTCTGCGTTTCTTGATTTTACACTTTTTTCAGATGGCCCTTTTGACCGGGGGGAAGTGAGACTTCATTGTAGTGCAGATTTCCTTTGCAAGCTTGCTTGGTTGGCCAAAAAGGGCGTATGCGTTTTTTCCTGAATATATTCAGGAAAAAACACATACGCCCTTTTTGGCCAAGTGCATCATTGTGGACGTTCTGCCTCTTTTCCTATGCTTTCAATGCAATTCCAGTCTACCTCCTGAAATCGGTTTCCTGCAATTCTGCCCCGCTTTCAAGTCCTCTTGGCAGCCTTACTTCAGTATATTTTTGGACGATAGTTGTCATTTATAACTCTGCAGGTTTGTGAATTACAGTGCCCCTGAGCTCCTTTCTTCAACTCGTTTTCTTGTGAGCTGGCCGCAACACCGCAGGATGGCTTCAGGCCCTAATCTGGTTCCGGCACGGCACGCTGAGCCTTTGGTTATTTCCTCTTCCTGGTGGGAAATGAGAGTTAAATTTGCCCGTCCAGACACCTCCAGCTAGTCTCTCATTGGTTCTCGCTATTCCTGTTCATCTTCCGCAGAAATTGCAAACTGGGCCAAACAGGAGGTTAAAGGGACTGACTCTCCAAGTCGGGAGAGTGTTAGTAAAGCGTCTGGAATGTTGCACCCGAGTACCAGGGTACGAAAACTGAGACATATTTGAACACGTCTCCCGATCACATGGTTGATCATACTCTAGGTTCCACATGCATGTTTTAGCTGAAGGAGGAATACCTTAAACCTGGGTAGTTGAAACCCGTGGAATGGGTACCATGCAATATGACTTCAAAGGGTCTTCATTTGCTCACCGAACCTCTCCAATCCTATCACTGCTTTGTTTATGTCCCTGTACACATGCTTGATTCTCTTTCGGAGACATAGCAATCCATAGGTTTTAAGATACTTAAGAGTCAGGTACATTCTTAGGCGTTTAATATGCGGTGTTGAGTCCATTTCGTTGAGCAAGGAGTAGCTCTTGTCTATTCCATATTTGGCTTAAGGAACTTTATCTGTGCTCATTTCAATCTCTGGTTTTATGCAGCACCCCAACTCACCTTTACCCTTAAACAAGCATAAGTTGGTTTTCTAAATTTGAGACCCTGTTCTGTTCTGTAATTCAGTTCCTGTGTAGCCAAGTTTACATTCCGTGTATTACTGATATCTTATGATGTTTCTTTTTCTGTGTGACTTATTTCAGTTAGAATCATCGTACCTGAATCCACTCATTGTGCTGCTACGGGCCTGATGACATAGATTTCACTGCTGAGTGATACTGCATTGTACGTAAGTACCACAAGTTCTTTATCCATTTTTCACTTTCTGTGATATTGAACTTGTACGGTAAACGAGGTTCTTGTAAACAGAGGCGTCCCAAACATTGGGGTGGCTGTATCTTTTTGATTTTAATTTCCCTAAGCTATAGGACCATAAGTGGAAGTGCCCTAGGCTCTGTTGCTTTGTTTTTTAGATGTTTCAGGAAACACCATACACTTCTCCCGAGTGTCTGTTGGCAATTTACATCCCGCCCATCATCATAACAAGGCTCCCAGTTCTCCATGGCCTGTCCTGCCTTTCTGCATTTTACACTTTTTTCAGATGGCCCTTTTGACCGGGGGGAAGTGAGACTTCATTGTAGTGCAGATTTCCTTTGCAAGTTTGCTTGGTTGGCCAAAAAGGGCGTATGCGTTTCTTCCTGAATATATTCAGGAAAAAACGCATACGCCCTTTTCGGCCAAGTGCATCATTGTGGACGTTCTGCCTCTTTTCCTATGCTTTTAATGCAATTCCAGTCTACCTCCTGAAATCGGTTTCCTGCAATTCTGCCCCGCTTTCAAGTCCTCTTGGCAGCCTTACTTCAGTATATTTTTGGACGATAGCTGTCATTTATAACTCTGCAGGTTTGTGAATTACAGTGCCCCTGAGCTCCTTTCTTCAACTCACTTTCTTGTGAGCTGGCCGCAACACCGCAGGATGGCTTCAGGCCCTAATCTGGTTCCGGCACGGCACGCCGAGCCTTTGGTTAATTCCTCTTCCTGGTGGGAAATGAGAGTTAAATTTGCCCGTCCAGAGACCTCCAGCTAGTCTCTCATTGGTTCTCGCTATTCCTGTTCATCTTCCGCAGAAATTGCAAACTGGGCCAAACAGGAGGTTAAAGGGACTGACTCTCCAAGTCGGGAGAGTGTTAGTAAAGCATCTGGAATGTTGCACCCGTGTACCAGGGTACAAAAACTGAGACATATTTGAACAGGTCTCCCGATCACACGGTTGATCATACTCTGGGTTCCACATGCATGTTTTAGCTGAAGGAAGAATACCTTAAACGTGGGTAGTTGAAACCCGTGGAATGGGTACCATGCAATATGACTTCAAAGGGTCTTCATTTGCTCACCGAACCTCTCCAATCCTATCACTGCTGCGTTTATGCCCCTGTACACACGCTTGATTCTCTTTTGGAGACATAGCAATCCATAGGTTTTAAGATACTTACTAGTAAGGTACATTCTTAGGCGTTTAATATGGGGTGTTGAGTCCATTTCGTTGAGCAAGGAGTAGCTCTTTTCTATTCCATATTTGGCTTAAGGAACTTTATCTGTGCTCATTTCAATCTCTGGTTTTATGCAGCACCCCAACTCACCTTTCCCCTTAAGCAAGCATAAGTTGGTTTTCTAAATTTGAGACCCTGTTGTGTTTTGGAATTCAGTTCCTGTGTAGCCAAGTTTACATTCCGTGTATTAGTGATATCTTATGATGTTTCTTTTTCTGTGTGACTTATTTCAGTTAGAATCATCATACCTGAATCCACTCATTATGCTGCTACGGGCCTGATGACATAGATTTCATTGCTGAGTGATACTGCATTGTACGTAAGTACCACAAGTTCTTTATCCATTTTTCACTTTCTGTGATATTGAACTTGTACGGTAAACGAGGTTCTTGTAAACAGAGGCGTCCCAAACTTTGGGGTAGCTGTGTCTTTTTGATTTTAATTTCCCTAAGCTATAGGACCATAAGTGAAAGTGCCCTAGGCTCTGTTGCTTTGTTTCTTAGATGTTTCAGGAAACACCATACACTTCTCCCAGGTGTCTGTTGGCAATTTACATCCCGCCCATCAGCATAACAAGGCTCCCAGTTCTCCATGGCCTGTCCTGCCTTTCTGGATTTTACACCTTTTTCAGATGGCCCTTTTGACCGGGGGGAAGTGAGACTTCATTGTAGTGCAGATTTCCTTTGCAAGTTTGCTTGGTTGGCCAAAAAGGGCGTATGCGTTTTTTCCTGAATATATTCAGGAAAAAACGCATACGCCCTTTTTGGCCAAGTGCATCATTGTGGACGTTCTGCCTCTTTTCCTATGCTTTCAATGCAATTCCAGTCTACCTCCTGAAATCGGTTTCCTGCAATTCTGCCCCGCTTTCAAGTCCTCTTGGCAGCCTTACTTCAGTATATTTTTGGACGATAGCTGTCATTTATAACTCTGCAGGTTTGTGAATTACAGTGCCCCTGAGCTCCTTTCTTCAACTTGCTTTCTTGTGAGCTGGCCGCAACACCGCAGGATGGCTCCAGGCCCTATTCTGGTTCCGGCACGGCACGCTGAGCCTTTGGTTATTTCCTCTTCCTGGTGGGAAATGAGAGTTAAATTTGCCCGTCCAGACACCTCCAGCTAGTCTCTCATTGGTTCTCGCTATTCCTGTTTATCTTCTGCAGAAATTGCAAACTGGGCCAAACAGGAGGTTAAAGGCGCTGACTATCCAAGTGGGGAGAGTGTTAGTAAAGCGTCTGGAATGTTGCACCCGAGTACCAGGGTAGGAAAACTGAGACATATTTGAACACGTCTCCCGTTCACACGATTGATCATACTCTGGGTTCCACATGCATGTTTTAGCTGAAGGAAGAATACCTTAAACCTGGAGAGTTGAGACCCGTGGAATGGGTACCATGCAATATGACTTCAAAGGGTCTTCATTTGCTCACCGAACCTCTCCAATCCTATCACTGCTGCGTTTATGTCCCTGTACACATGCTTGATTCTCTTTCGGAGACATAGCAATCCATAGGTTTTAAGATACTTAAGAGTCAGGTACATTCTTAGGCGTTTAATATTTGGTGTTGAGTCCATTTCGTTGAGCAAGGAGTAGCTCTTGTCTATTCCATATTTGGCTTAAGGAACTTTATCTGTGCTCATTTCAATCTCTGGTTTTATGCAGCACCCCAACTCACCTTTACCCTTAAGCAAGCATAAGTTGGTTTTCTAATTTGAGACCCTGTTCTGTTCTGTAATTCAGTTCCTGTGTAGCCAAGTTTACATTCCGTGTATTACTGATATCTTATGATGTTTCTTTTTCTGTGTGACTTATTTCAGTTAGAATCATCGTACCTGAATCCACTCATTGTGCTGCTACGGGCCTGATGACTTAGATTTCACTGCTGAGTGATACTGCATTGTACGTAAGTACCACAAGTTCTTTATCCATTTTTCACTTTCTGTGATATTGAACTTGTACGGTAAACGAGGTTCTTGTAAACAGAGGCGTCCCAAACATTGGGGTGGCTGTATCTTTTTGATTTTAATTTCCCTAAGCTATAGGACCATAAGTGGAAGTGCCCTGGGCTCTGTTGCTTTGTTTTTTAGATGTTTCAGGAAACACCATACACTTCTCCCGAGTGTCTGTTGGCAATTGACATCCCGCCCATCAGCATAACAAAGCTCCCAGTTCTTCATGGCCTGTTCTGCGTTTCTTGATTTTACACTTATTTCAGATGGCCCTTTTGACCGGGGGGAAGTGAGACTTCATTGTAGTGCAGATTTCCTTTGCAAGCTTACTTGGTTGGCCAAAAAGGGCGTATGCGTTTTTTCCTGAATATATTCAGGAAAAAACACATACGCCCTTTTTGGCCAAGTGCATCATTGTGGACGTTCTGCCTCTTTTCCTATGCTTTCAATGCAATTCCAGTCTACCTCCTGAAATCGGTTTCCTGCAATTCTGCCCCGCTTTCAAGTCCTCTTGGCAGCCTTACTTCAGTATATTTTTGGACGATAGTTGTCATTTATAACTCTGCAGGTTTGTGAATTACAGTGCCCCTGAGCTCCTTTCTTCAACTCGTTTTCTTGTGAGCTGGCCGCAACACCGCAGGATGGCTTCAGGCCCTAATCTGGTTCCGGCACGGCACGCTGAGCCTTTGGTTATTTCCTCTTCCTGGTGGGAAATGAGAGTTAAATTTGCCCGTCCAGACACCTCCAGCTAGTCTCTCATTGGTTCTCGCTATTCCTGTTCATCTTCCGCAGAAATTGCAAACTGGGCCAAACAGGAGGTTAAAGGGACTGACTCTCCAAGTCGGGAGAGTGTTAGTAAAGCGTCTGGAATGTTGCACCCGAGTACCAGGGTACGAAAACTGAGACATATTTGAACACGTCTCCCGATCACATGGTTGATCATACTCTAGGTTCCACATGCATGTTTTAGCTGAAGGAGGAATACCTTAAACCTGGGTAGTTGAAACCCGTGGAATGGGTACCATGCAATATGACTTCAAAGGGTCTTCATTTGCTCACCGAACCTCTCCAATCCTATCACTGCTTTGTTTATGTCCCTGTACACATGCTTGATTCTCTTTCGGAGACATAGCAATCCATAGGTTTTAAGATACTTAAGAGTCAGGTACATTCTTAGGCGTTTAATATGCGGTGTTGAGTCCATTTCGTTGAGCAAGGAGTAGCTCTTGTCTATTCCATATTTGGCTTAAGGAACTTTATCTGTGCTCATTTCAATCTCTGGTTTTATGCAGCACCCCAACTCACCTTTACCCTTAAACAAGCATAAGTTGGTTTTCTAAATTTGAGTCTCTGTTCTGTTCTGTAATTCAGTTCCTGTGTAGCCAAGTTTACATTCCGTGTATTACTGATATCTTATGATGTTTCTTTTTCTGTGTGACTTATTTCAGTTAGAATCATCGTACCTGAATCCACTCATTGTGCTGCTACGGGCCTGATGACATAGATTTCACTGCTGAGTGATACTGCATTGTACGTAAGTACCACAAGTTCTTTATCCATTTTTCACTTTCTGTGATATTGAACTTGTATGGTAAACGAGGTTCTTGTAAACAGAGGCGTCCCAAACATTGGGGTGGCTGTATCTTTTTGATTTTAATTTCCCTAAGCTATAGGACCATAAGTGGAAGTGCCCTAGGCTCTGTTGCTTTGTTTTTTAGATGTTTCAGGAAACACCATACACTTCTCCCGAGTGTCTGTTGGCAATTTACATCCCGCCCATCATCATAACAAGGCTCCCAGTTCTCCATGGCCTGTCCTGCCTTTCTGCATTTTACACTTTTTTCAGATGGCCCTTTTGACCGGGGGGAAGTGAGACTTCATTGTAGTGCAGATTTCCTTTGCAAGTTTGCTTGGTTGGCCAAAAAGGGCGTATGCGTTTCTTCCTGAATATATTCAGGAAAAAACGCATACGCCCTTTTCGGCCAAGTGCATCATTGTGGACGTTCTGCCTCTTTTCCTATGCTTTTAATGCAATTCCAGTCTACCTCCTGAAATCGGTTTCCTGCAATTCTGCCCCGCTTTCAAGTCCTCTTGGCAGCCTTACTTCAGTATATTTTTGGACGATAGCTGTCATTTATAACTCTGCAGGTTTGTGAATTACAGTGCCCCTGAGCCCCTTTCTTCAACTCGCTTTCTTGTGACCTGGCCTCAACACCGCAGGATGGCTTCAGGCCCTAATCTTGTTCCGGCATGGCACGCTGAGCCTTTGGTTATTTCCTCTTCCTGGTGGGAAATGAGAGTTAAATTTTTCCGTCCAGACACCTCCAGCTAGTCTCTCATTGGTTCTCGCTATTCCTGTTCATCTTCCGCAGAAATTGCAAACTGGGCCAAACAGGAGGTTAAAGGGACTGACTCTCCAAGTCGGGAGAGTGTTAGTAAAGCGTCTGGAATGTTGCACCCGAGTACCAGGGTACGAAAACTGAGACATATTTGAACACGTCTCCCGATCACATGGTTGATCATACTCTAGGTTCCACATGCATGTTTTAGCTGAAGGAAGAATACCTTAAACCTGGGTAGTTGAAACCCGTGGAATGGGTACCATGCAATATGACTTCAAAGGGTCTTCATTTGCTCACCGAACCTCTCCAATCCTATCACTGCTGCGTTTATGTCCCTGTACACATGCTTGATTCTCTTTCGGAGACATAGCAATCCATAAGTTTTAAGATACTTAAGAGTCAGGTACATTCTTAGGCGTTTAATATGCGGTGTTGAGTCCATTTCGTTGAGCAAGGAGTAGCTCTTGTCTATTCCATATTTGGCTTAAGGAACTTTATCTGTGCTCATTTCAATCTCTGGTTTTATGCAGCACCCCAACTCACCTTTACCCTTAAACAAGCATAAGTTGGTTTTCTAAATTTGAGACCCTGTTCTGTTCTGTAATTCAGTTCCTGTGTAGCCAAGTTTACATTCCGTGTATTACTGATATCTTATGATGTTTCTTTTTCTGTGTGACTTATTTCAGTTAGAATCATCATACCTGAATCCACTCATTATGCTGCTACGGGCCTGATGACATAGATTTCATTGCTGAGTGATACTGCATTGTACGTAAGTACCACAAGTTCTTTATCCATTTTTCACTTTCTGTGATATTGAACTTGTACGGTAAACGAGGTTCTTGTAAACAGAGGCGTCCCAAACTTTGGGGTAGCTGTGTCTTTTTGATTTTAATTTCCCTAAGCTATAGGACCATAAGTGAAAGTGCCCTAGGCTCTGTTGCTTTGTTTCTTAGATGTTTCAGGAAACACCATACACTTCTCCCAGGTGTCTGTTGGCAATTTACATCCCGCCCATCAGCATAACAAGGCTCCCAGTTCTCCATGGCCTGTCCTGCCTTTCTGGATTTTACACCTTTTTCAGATGGCCCTTTTGACCGGGGGGAAGTGAGACTTCATTGTAGTGCAGATTTCCTTTGCAAGTTTGCTTGGTTGGCCAAAAAGGGCGTATGCGTTTTTTCCTGAATATATTCAGGAAAAAACGCATACGCCCTTTTTGGCCAAGTGCATCATTGTGGACGTTCTGCCTCTTTTCCTATGCTTTCAATGCAATTCCAGTCTACCTCCTGAAATCGGTTTCCTGCAATTCTGCCCCGCTTTCAAGTCCTCTTGGCAGCCTTACTTCAGTATATTTTTGGACGATAGCTGTCATTTATAACTCTGCAGGTTTGTGAATTACAGTGCCCCTGAGCTCCTTTCTTCAACTTGCTTTCTTGTGAGCTGGCCGCAACACCGCAGGATGGCTCCAGGCCCTATTCTGGTTCCGGCACGGCACGCTGAGCCTTTGGTTATTTCCTCTTCCTGGTGGGAAATGAGAGTTAAATTTGCCCGTCCAGACACCTCCAGCTAGTCTCTCATTGGTTCTCGCTATTCCTGTTTATCTTCTGCAGAAATTGCAAACTGGGCCAAACAGGAGGTTAAAGGCGCTGACTATCCAAGTGGGGAGAGTGTTAGTAAAGCGTCTGGAATGTTGCACCCGAGTACCAGGGTAGGAAAACTGAGACATATTTGAACACGTCTCCCGTTCACACGATTGATCATACTCTGGGTTCCACATGCATGTTTTAGCTGAAGGAAGAATACCTTAAACCTGGAGAGTTGAGACCCGTGGAATGGGTACCATGCAATATGACTTCAAAGGGTCTTCATTTGCTCACCGAACCTCTCCAATCCTATCACTGCTGCGTTTATGTCCCTGTACACATGCTTGATTCTCTTTCGGAGACATAGCAATCCATAGGTTTTAAGATACTTAAGAGTCAGGTACATTCTTAGGCGTTTAATATTTGGTGTTGAGTCCATTTCGTTGAGCAAGGAGTAGCTCTTGTCTATTCCATATTTGGCTTAAGGAACTTTATCTGTGCTCATTTCAATCTCTGGTTTTATGCAGCACCCCAACTCACCTTTACCCTTAAGCAAGCATAAGTTGGTTTTCTAATTTGAGACCCTGTTCTGTTCTGTAATTCAGTTCCTGTGTAGCCAAGTTTACATTCCGTGTATTACTGATATCTTATGATGTTTCTTTTTCTGTGTGACTTATTTCAGTTAGAATCATCGTACCTGAATCCACTCATTGTGCTGCTACGGGCCTGATGACTTAGATTTCACTGCTGAGTGATACTGCATTGTACGTAAGTACCACAAGTTCTTTATCCATTTTTCACTTTCTGTGATATTGAACTTGTACGGTAAACGAGGTTCTTGTAAACAGAGGCGTCCCAAACATTGGGGTGGCTGTATCTTTTTGATTTTAATTTCCCTAAGCTATAGGACCATAAGTGGAAGTGCCCTGGGCTCTGTTGCTTTGTTTTTTAGATGTTTCAGGAAACACCATACACTTCTCCCGAGTGTCTGTTGGCAATTGACATCCCGCCCATCAGCATAACAAAGCTCCCAGTTCTTCATGGCCTGTTCTGCGTTTCTTGATTTTACACTTATTTCAGATGGCCCTTTTGACCGGGGGGAAGTGAGACTTCATTGTAGTGCAGATTTCCTTTGCAAGCTTACTTGGTTGGCCAAAAAGGGCGTATGCGTTTTTTCCTGAATATATTCAGGAAAAAACACATACGCCCTTTTTGGCCAAGTGCATCATTGTGGACGTTCTGCCTCTTTTCCTATGCTTTCAATGCAATTCCAGTCTACCTCCTGAAATCGGTTTCCTGCAATTCTGCCCCGCTTTCAAGTCCTCTTGGCAGCCTTACTTCAGTATATTTTTGGACGATAGTTGTCATTTATAACTCTGCAGGTTTGTGAATTACAGTGCCCCTGAGCTCCTTTCTTCAACTCGTTTTCTTGTGAGCTGGCCGCAACACCGCAGGATGGCTTCAGGCCCTAATCTGGTTCCGGCACGGCACGCTGAGCCTTTGGTTATTTCCTCTTCCTGGTGGGAAATGAGAGTTAAATTTGCCCGTCCAGACACCTCCAGCTAGTCTCTCATTGGTTCTTGCTATTCCTGTTCATCTTCCGCAGAAATTGCAAACTGGGCCAAACAGGAGGTTAAAGGGACTGACTCTCCAAGTCGGGAGAGTGTTAGTAAAGCGTCTGGAATGTTGCACCCGAGTACCAGGGTACGAAAACTGAGACATATTTGAACACGTCTCCCGATCACATGGTTGATCATACTCTAGGTTCCACATGCATGTTTTAGCTGAAGGAGGAATACCTTAAACCTGGGTAGTTGAAACCCGTGGAATGGGTACCATGCAATATGACTTCAAAGGGTCTTCATTTGCTCACCGAACCTCTCCAATCCTATCACTGCTTTGTTTATGTCCCTGTACACATGCTTGATTCTCTTTCGGAGACATAGCAATCCATAGGTTTTAAGATACTTAAGAGTCAGGTACATTCTTAGGCGTTTAATATGCGGTGTTGAGTCCATTTCGTTGAGCAAGGAGTAGCTCTTGTCTATTCCATATTTGGCTTAAGGAACTTTATCTGTGCTCATTTCAATCTCTGGTTTTATGCAGCACCCCAACTCACCTTTACCCTTAAACAAGCATAAGTTGGTTTTCTAAATTTGAGACCCTGTTCTGTTCTGTAATTCAGTTCCTGTGTAGCCAAGTTTACATTCCGTGTATTACTGATATCTTATGATGTTTCTTTTTCTGTGTGACTTATTTCAGTTAGAATCATCGTACCTGAATCCACTCATTGTGCTGCTACGGGCCTGATGACATAGATTTCACTGCTGAGTGATACTGCATTGTACGTAAGTACCACAAGTTCTTTATCCATTTTTCACTTTCTGTGATATTGAACTTGTATGGTAAACGAGGTTCTTGTAAACAGAGGCGTCCCAAACATTGGGGTGGCTGTATCTTTTTGATTTTAATTTCCCTAAGCTATAGGACCATAAGTGGAAGTGCCCTAGGCTCTGTTGCTTTGTTTTTTAGATGTTTCAGGAAACACCATACACTTCTCCCGAGTGTCTGTTGGCAATTTACATCCCGCCCATCATCATAACAAGGCTCCCAGTTCTCCATGGCCTGTCCTGCCTTTCTGCATTTTACACTTTTTTCAGATGGCCCTTTTGACCGGGGGGAAGTGAGACTTCATTGTAGTGCAGATTTCCTTTGCAAGTTTGCTTGGTTGGCCAAAAAGGGCGTATGCGTTTCTTCCTGAATATATTCAGGAAAAAACGCATACGCCCTTTTCGGCCAAGTGCATCATTGTGGACGTTCTGCCTCTTTTCCTATGCTTTTAATGCAATTCCAGTCTACCTCCTGAAATCGGTTTCCTGCAATTCTGCCCCGCTTTCAAGTCCTCTTGGCAGCCTTACTTCAGTATATTTTTGGACGATAGCTGTCATTTATAACTCTGCAGGTTTGTGAATTACAGTGCCCCTGAGCCCCTTTCTTCAACTCGCTTTCTTGTGACCTGGCCTCAACACCGCAGGATGGCTTCAGGCCCTAATCTTGTTCCGGCATGGCACGCTGAGCCTTTGGTTATTTCCTCTTCCTGGTGGGAAATGAGAGTTAAATTTTTCCGTCCAGACACCTCCAGCTAGTCTCTCATTGGTTCTCGCTATTCCTGTTCATCTTCCGCAGAAATTGCAAACTGGGCCAAACAGGAGGTTAAAGGGACTGACTCTCCAAGTCGGGAGAGTGTTAGTAAAGCGTCTGGAATGTTGCACCCGAGTACCAGGGTACGAAAACTGAGACATATTTGAACACGTCTCCCGATCACATGGTTGATCATACTCTAGGTTCCACATGCATGTTTTAGCTGAAGGAAGAATACCTTAAACCTGGGTAGTTGAAACCCGTGGAATGGGTACCATGCAATATGACTTCAAAGGGTCTTCATTTGCTCACCGAACCTCTCCAATCCTATCACTGCTGCGTTTATGTCCCTGTACACATGCTTGATTCTCTTTCGGAGACATAGCAATCCATAAGTTTTAAGATACTTAAGAGTCAGGTACATTCTTAGGCGTTTAATATGCGGTGTTGAGTCCATTTCGTTGAGCAAGGAGTAGCTCTTGTCTATTCCATATTTGGCTTAAGGAACTTTATCTGTGCTCATTTCAATCTCTGGTTTTATGCAGCACCCCAACTCACCTTTACCCTTAAACAAGCATAAGTTGGTTTTCTAAATTTGAGACCCTGTTCTGTTCTGTAATTCAGTTCCTGTGTAGCCAAGTTTACATTCCGTGTATTACTGATATCTTATGATGTTTCTTTTTCTGTGTGACTTATTTCAGTTAGAATCATCGTACCTGAATCCACTCATTGTGCTGCTACGGGCCTGATGACATAGATTTCACTGCTGAGTGATACTGCATTGTACGTAAGTACCACAAGTTCTTTATCCATTTTTCACTTTCTCTGATATTGAACTTGTACGGTAAACGAGGTTCTTGTAAACAGAGGCGTCCCAAACTTTGGGGTGGCTGTGTCGTTTTGATTTTAATTTCCCTAAGCTATAGGGCCATAAGTGGAAGTGCCCTAGGCTCTGTTGCTTTGTTTTTCAGATGTTTCAGGAAACACCATACACTTCTCCCGAGTGGCTGTTGGCAATTTACATCCCGCCCATCAGCATAACAAGGCTCCCAGTTCTCCATGGCCTGTCCTGCCTTTCTGGATTTTACACTTTTTTCAGATGGCCCTTTTGACTGGGGGGAAGTGAGACTTCATTGTAGTGCAGATTTCCTTTGCAAGTTTGCTTGGTTGGCCAAAAAGGGCGTATGCGTTTTTTCCTGAATATATTCAGGAAAAAACGCATACGTCCTTTTTGGCCAAGTGCATCATTGTGAACGTTCTGCCTCTTTTCCTATGCTTTCAATGCAATTCCAGTGTACCTCCTGAAATCGGTTTCCTGCAATTCTGCCCCGCTTTCAAGTCCTCTTGACAGCCTTACTTCAGTATATTTTTGGACGATAATTGTCATTTATAACTCTGCAGGTTTGTGAATTACAGTGCCCCTGAGCTCCTTTCTTCAACTCGCTTTCTTGTGAGCTGGCCGCAACACCGCAGGATGGCTTCAGGCCCTAATCTGGTTCCGGCACGGCACGCCGAGCCTTTGGTTAATTCCTCTTCCTGGTGGGAAATGAGAGTTAAATTTGCCCGTCCAGAGACCTCCAGCTAGTCTCTCATTGGTTCTCGCTATTCCTGTTCATCTTCCGCAGAAATTGCAAACTGGGCCAAACAGGAGGTTAAAGGGACTGACTCTCCAAGTCGGGAGAGTGTTAGTAAAGCGTCTGGAATGTTGCACCCGTGTACCAGGGTACGAAAACTGAGACATATTTGAACAGGTCTCCCGATCACACGGTTGATCATACTCTGGGTTCCACATGCATGTTTTAGCTGAAGGAAGAATACCTTAAACGTGGGTAGTTGAAACCCGTGGAATGGGTACCATGCAATATGACTTCAAAGGGTCTTCATTTGCTCACCGAACCTCTCCAATCCTATCACTGCTGCGTTTATGCCCCTGTACACACGCTTGATTCTCTTTTGGAGACATAGCAATCCATAGGTTTTAAGATACTTACTAGTAAGGTACATTCTTAGGCGTTTAATATGGGGTGTTGAGTCCATTTCGTTGAGCAAGGAGTAGCTCTTTTCTATTCCATATTTGGCTTAAGGAACTTTATCTGTGCTCATTTCAATCTCTGGTTTTATGCAGCACCCCAACTCACCTTTCCCCTTAAGCAAGCATAAGTTGGTTTTCTAAATTTGAGACCCTGTTGTGTTTTGGAATTCAGTTCCTGTGTAGCCAAGTTTACATTCCGTGTATTAGTGATATCTTATGATGTTTCTTTTTCTGTGTGACTTATTTCAGTTAGAATCATCATACCTGAATCCACTCATTATGCTGCTACGGGCCTGATGACATAGATTTCATTGCTGAGTGATACTGCATTGTACGTAAGTACCACAAGTTCTTTATCCATTTTTCACTTTCTGTGATATTGAACTTGTACGGTAAACGAGGTTCTTGTAAACAGAGGCGTCCCAAACTTTGGGGTAGCTGTGTCTTTTTGATTTTAATTTCCCTAAGCTATAGGACCATAAGTGAAAGTGCCCTAGGCTCTGTTGCTTTGTTTCTTAGATGTTTCAGGAAACACCATACACTTCTCCCAAGTGTCTGTTGGCAATTTACATCCCGCCCATCAGCATAACAAGGCTCCCAGTTCTCCATGGCCTGTCCTGCCTTTCTGGATTTTACACCTTTTTCAGATGGCCCTTTTGACCGGGGGGAAGTGAGACTTCATTGTAGTGCAGATTTCCTTTGCAAGTTTGCTTGGTTGGCCAAAAAGGGCGTATGCGTTTTTTCCTGAATATATTCAGGAAAAAACGCATACGCCCTTTTTGGCCAAGTGCATCATTGTGGACGTTCTGCCTCTTTTCCTATGCTTTCAATGCAATTCCAGTCTACCTCCTGAAATCGGTTTCCTGCAATTCTGCCCCGCTTTCAAGTCCTCTTGGCAGCCTTACTTCAGTATATTTTTGGACGATAGCTGTCATTTATAACTCTGCAGTTTTGTGAATTACAGTGCCCCTGAGCTCCTTTCTTCAACTTGCTTTCTTGTGAGCTGGCCGCAACACCGCAGGATGGCTTCAGGCCCTATTCTGGTTCCGGCACGGCACGCTGAGCCTTTGGTTATTTCCTCTTCCTGGTGGGAAATGAGAGTTAAATTTGCCCGTCCAGACACCTCCAGCTAGTCTCTCATTGGTTCTCCCTATTCCTGTTCATCTTCCGCAGAAATTGCAAACTGGGCCAAACAGGAGGTTAAAGGCGCTGACTCTCCAAGTGGGGAGAGTGTTAGTAAAGCGTCTGGAATGTTGCACCCGAGTACCAGGGGAGGAAAACTGAGACATATTTGAACACGTCTCCCGTTCACACGATTGATCATACTCTGGGTTCCACATGCATGTTTTAGCTGAAGGAAGAATACCTTAAACCTGGAGAGTTGAGACCCGTGGAATGGGTACCATGCAATATGACTTCAAAGGGTCTTCATTTGCTCACCGAACCTCTCCAATCCTATCACTGCTGCGTTTATGTCCCTGTACACATGCTTGATTCTCTTTCGGAGACATAGCAATCCATAGGTTTTAAGATACTTAAGAGTCAGGTACATTCTTAGGTGTTTAATATGTGGTGTTGAGTCCATTTCGTTGAGCAAGGAGTAGCTCTTGTCTATTCCATATTTGGCTTAAGGAACTTTATCTGTGCTCATTTCAATCTCTGGTTTTATGCAGCACCCCAACTCACCTTTACCCTTAAGCAAGCATAAGTTGGTTTTCTAAATTTGAGACCCTGTTCTGTTCTGTAATTCAGTTCCTGTGTAGCCAAGTTTACATTCCGTGTATTACTGATATCTTATGATGTTTCTTTTTCTGTGTGACTTATTTCAGTTAGAATCATCGTACCTGAATCCACTCATTGTGCTGCTACGGGCCTGATGACTTAGATTTCACTGCTGAGTGATACTGCATTGTACGTAAGTACCACAAGTTCTTTATCCATTTTTCACTTTCTGTGATATTGAACTTGTACGGTAAACGAGGTTCTTGTAAACAGAGGCGTCCCAAACATTGGGGTGGCTGTATCTTTTTGATTTTAATTTCCCTAAGCTATAGGACCATAAGTGGAAGTGCCCTAGGCTCTGTTGCTTTGTTTTTTAGACGTTTCAGGAAACACCATACACTTCTCCCGAGTGTCTGTTGGCAATTGACATCCCGCCCATCAGCATAACAAAGCTCCCAGTTCTCCATGGCCTGTTCTGCGTTTCTTGATTTTACACTTTTTTCAGATGGCCCTTTTGACCGGGGGGAAGTGAGACTTCATTGTAGTGCAGATTTCCTTTGCAAGCTTGCTTGGTTGGCCAAAAAGGGCGTATGCGTTTTTTCCTGAATATATTCAGGAAAAAACGCATACGCCCTTTTTGGCCAAGTGCATCATTGTGGACGTTCTGCCTCTTTTCCTATGCTTTCAATGCAATTCCAGTCTACCTCCTGAAATCGGTTTCCTGCAATTCTGCCCCGCTTTCAAGTCCTCTTGGCAGCCTTACTTCAGTATATTTTTGGACGATAGTTGTCATTTATAACTCTGCAGGTTTGTGAATTACAGTGCCCCTGAGCCCCTTTCTTCAACTCGCTTTCTTGTGACCTGGCCTCAACACCGCAGGATGGCTTCAGGCCCTAATCTTGTTCCGGCATGGCACGCTGAGCCTTTGGTTATTTCCTCTTCCTGGTGGGAAATGAGAGTTAAATTTGCCCGTCCAGACACCTCCAGCTAGTCTCTCATTGGTTCTCGCTATTCCTGTTCATCTTCCGCAGAAATTGCAAACTGGGCCAAACAGGAGGTTAAAGGGACTGACTCTCCAAGTTGGGAGAGTGTTAGTAAAGCGTCTGGAATGTTGCACCCGAGTACCAGGGTACGAAAACTGAGACATATTTGAACACGTCTCCCGATCACATGGTTGATCATACTCTAGGTTCCACATGCATGTTTTAGCTGAAGGAAGAATACCTTAAACCTGGGTAGTTGAAACCCGTGGAATGGGTACCATGCAATATGACTTCAAAGGGTCTTCATTTGCTCACCGAACCTCTCCAATCCTATCACTGCTGCGTTTATGTCCCTGTACACATGCTTGATTCTCTTTCGGAGACATAGCAATCCATAAGTTTTAAGATACTTAAGAGTCAGGTACATTCTTAGGCGTTTAATATGCGGTGTTGAGTCCATTTCGTTGAGCAAGGAGTAGCTCTTGTCTATTCCATATTTGGCTTAAGGAACTTTATCTGTGCTCATTTCAATCTCTGGTTTTATGCAGCACCCCAACTCACCTTTACCCTTAAACAAGCATAAGTTGGTTTTCTAAATTTGAGACCCTGTTCTGTTCTGTAATTCAGTTCCTGTGTAGCCAAGTTTACATTCCGTGTATTACTGATATCTTATGATGTTTCTTTTTCTGTGTGACTTATTTCAGTTAGAATCATCGTACCTGAATCCACTCATTGTGCTGCTACGGGCCTGATGACATAGATTTCACTGCTGAGTGATACTGCATTGTACGTAAGTACCACAAGTTCTTTATCCATTTTTCACTTTCTCTGATATTGAACTTGTACGGTAAACGAGGTTCTTGTAAACAGAGGCGTCCCAAACTTTGGGGTGGCTGTGTCGTTTTGATTTTAATTTCCCTAAGCTATAGGGCCATAAGTGGAAGTGCCCTAGGCTCTGTTGCTTTGTTTTTCAGATGTTTCAGGAAACACCATACACTTCTCCCGAGTGGCTGTTGGCAATTTACATCCCGCCCATCAGCATAACAAGGCTCCCAGTTCTCCATGGCCTGTCCTGCCTTTCTGGATTTTACACTTTTTTCAGATGGCCCTTTTGACTGGGGGGAAGTGAGACTTCATTGTAGTGCAGATTTCCTTTGCAAGTTTGCTTGGTTGGCCAAAAAGGGCGTATGCGTTTTTTCCTGAATATATTCAGGAAAAAACGCATACGTCCTTTTTGGCCAAGTGCATCATTGTGAACGTTCTGCCTCTTTTCCTATGCTTTCAATGCAATTCCAGTGTACCTCCTGAAATCGGTTTCCTGCAATTCTGCCCCGCTTTCAAGTCCTCTTGGCAGCCTTACTTCAGTATATTTTTGGACGATAATTGTCATTTATAACTCTGCAGGTTTGTGAATTACAGTGCCCCTGAGCTCCTTTCTTCAACTCGCTTTCTTGTGAGCTGGCCGCAACACCGCAGGATGGCTTCAGGCCCTAATCTGGTTCCGGCACGGCACGCCGAGCCTTTGGTTAATTCCTCTTCCTGGTGGGAAATGAGAGTTAAATTTGCCCGTCCAGAGACCTCCAGCTAGTCTCTCATTGGTTCTTGCTATTCCTGTTCATCTTCCGCAGAAATTGCAAACTGGGCCAAACAGGAGGTTAAAGGGACTGACTCTCCAAGTCGGGAGAGTGTTAGTAAAGCGTCTGGAATGTTGCACCCGAGTACCAGGGTACGAAAACTGAGACATATTTGAACACGTCTCCCGATCACATGGTTGATCATACTCTAGGTTCCACATGCATGTTTTAGCTGAAGGAAGAATACCTTAAACCTGGGTAGTTGAAACCCGTGGAATGGGTACCATGCAATATGACTTCAAAGGGTCTTCATTTGCTCACCGAACCTCTCCAATCCTATCACTGCTGCGTTTATGTCCCTGTACACATGCTTGATTCTCTTTCGGAGACATAGCAATCCATAGGTTTTAAGATACTTAAGAGTCAGGTACATTCTTAGGCGTTTAATATGCGGTGTTGAGTCCATTTCGTTGAGCAAGGAGTAGCTCTTGTCTATTCCATATTTGGCTTCAGGAACTTTATCTGTGCTCATTTCAATCTCTGGTTTTATGCAGCACCCCAACTCACCTTTCCCCTTAAGCAAGCATAAGTTGGTTTTCTAAATTTGAGACACTGTTGTGTTTTGGAATTCAGTTCCTGTGTAGCCAAGTTTACATTCCGTGTATTAGTGATATCTTATGATGTTTCTTTTTCTGTGTGACTTATTTCAGTTAGAATCATCATACCTGAATCCACTCATTATGCTGCTACGGGCCTGATGACATAGATTTCATTGCTGAGTGATACTGCATTGTACGTAAGTACCACAAGTTCTTTATCCATTTTTCACTTTCTGTGATATTGAACTTGTACGGTAAACGAGGTTCTTGTAAACAGAGGCGTCCCAAACTTTGGGGTAGCTGTGTCTTTTTGATTTTAATTTCCCTAAGCTATAGGACCATAAGTGAAAGTGCCCTAGGCTCTGTTGCTTTGTTTCTTAGATGTTTCAGGAAACACCATACACTTCTCCCAAGTGTCTGTTGGCAATTTACATCCCGCCCATCAGCATAACAAGGCTCCCAGTTCTCCATGGCCTGTCCTGCCTTTCTGGATTTTACACCTTTTTCAGATGGCCCTTTTGACCGGGGGGAAGTGAGACTTCATTGTAGTGCAGATTTCCTTTGCAAGTTTGCTTGGTTGGCCAAAAAGGGCGTATGCGTTTTTTCCTGAATATATTCAGGAAAAAACGCATACGCCCTTTTTGGCCAAGTGCATCATTGTGGACGTTCTGCCTCTTTTCCTATGCTTTCAATGCAATTCCAGTGTACCTCCTGAAATCGGTTTCCTGCAATTCTGCCCCGCTTTCAAGTCCTCTTGGCAGCCTTACTTCAGTATATTTTTGGACGATAGCTGTCATTTATAACTCTGCAGGTTTGTGAATTACAGTGCCCCTGAGCTCCTTTCTTCAACTTGCTTTCTTGTGAGCTGGCCGCAACACCGCAGGATGGCTTCAGGCCCTATTCTGGTTCCGGCACGGCACGCTGAGCCTTTGGTTATTTCCTCTTCCTGGTGGGAAATGAGAGTTAAATTTGCCCGTCCAGACACCTCCAGCTAGTCTCTCATTGGTTCTCGCTATTCCTGTTCATCTTCCGCAGAAATTGCAAACTGGGCCAAACAGGAGGTTAAAGGCGCTGACTCTCCAAGTGGGGAGAGTGTTAGTAAAGCGTCTGGAATGTTGCACCCGAGTACCAGGGGAGGAAAACTGAGACATATTTGAACACGTCTCCCGTTCACACGATTGATCATACTCTGGGTTCCACATGCATGTTGTAGCTGAAGGAAGAATACCTTAAACCTGGAGAGTTGAGACCCGTGGAATGGGTACCATGCAATATGACTTCAAAGGGTCTTCATTTGCTCACCGAAACTCTCCAATCCTATCACTGCTGCGTTTATGTCCCTGTACACATGCTTGATTCTCTTTCGGAGACATAGCAATGCATAGGTTTTAAGATACTTAAGAGTCAGGTACATTCTTAGGCGTTTAATATGTGGTGTTGAGTCCATTTCGTTGAGCAAGGAGTAGCTCTTGTCTATTCCATATTTGGCTTAAGGAACTTTATCTGTGCTCATTTCAATCTCTGGTTTTATGCAGCACCCCAACTCACCTTTACCCTTAAGCAAGCATAAGTTGGTTTTCTAAATTTGAGACCCTGTTCTGTTCTGTAATTCAGTTCCTGTGTAGCCAAGTTTACATTCCGTGTATTACTGATATCTTATCATGTTTCTTTTTCTGTGTGACTTATTTCAGTTAGAATCATCGTACCTGAATCCACTCATTGTGCTGCTACGGGCCTGATGACTTAGATTTCACTGCTGAGTGATACTGCATTGTACGTAAGTACCACAAGTTCTTTATGCATTTTTCACTTTCTCTGATATTGAACTTGTACGGTAAACGAGGTTCTTGAAAACAGAGGCGTCCCAAACATTGGGGTGGCTGTATCTTTTTGATTTTAATTTCCCTAAGCTATAGGACCATAAGTGGAAGTGCCCTAGGCTCTGTTGCTTTGTTTTTTAGATGTTTCAGGAAACACCATACACTTCTCCCGAGTGTCTGTTGGCAATTGACATCCCGCCCATCAGCATAACAAAGCTCCCAGTTCTCCATGGCCTGTTCTGCGTTTCTTGATTTTACACTTTTTTCAGATGGCCCTTTTGACCGGGGGGAAGTGAGACTTCATTGTAGTGCAGATTTCCTTTGCAAGCTTGCTTGGTTGGCCAAAAAGGGCGTATGCGTTTTTTCCTGAATATATTCAGGAAAAAACACATACGCCCTTTTTGGCCAAGTGCATCATTGTGGACGTTCTGCCTCTTTTCCTATGCTTTCAATGCAATTCCAGTCTACCTCCTGAAATCGGTTTCCTGCAATTCTGCCCCGCTTTCAAGTCCTCTTGGCAGCCTTACTTCAGTATATTTTTGGACGATAGTTGTCATTTATAACTCTGCAGGTTTGTGAATTACAGTGCCCCTGAGCTCCTTTCTTCAACTCGTTTTCTTGTGAGCTGGCCGCAACACCGCAGGATGGCTTCAGGCCCTAATCTGGTTCCGGCACGGCACGCTGAGCCTTTGGTTATTTCCTCTTCCTGGTGGGAAATGAGAGTTAAATTTGCCCGTCCAGACACCTCCAGCTAGTCTCTCATTGGTTCTCGCTATTCCTGTTCATCTTCCGCAGAAATTGCAAACTGGGCCAAACAGGAGGTTAAAGGGACTGACTCTCCAAGTCGGGAGAGTGTTAGTAAAGCGTCTGGAATGTTGCACCCGAGTACCAGGGTACGAAAACTGAGACATATTTGAACACGTCTCCCGATCACATGGTTGATCATACTCTAGGTTCCACATGCATGTTTTAGCTGAAGGAGGAATACCTTAAACCTGGGTAGTTGAAACCCGTGGAATGGGTACCATGCAATATGACTTCAAAGGGTCTTCATTTGCTCACCGAACCTCTCCAATCCTATCACTGCTTTGTTTATGTCCCTGTACACATGCTTGATTCTCTTTCGGAGACATAGCAATCCATAGGTTTTAAGATACTTAAGAGTCAGGTACATTCTTAGGCGTTTAATATGCGGTGTTGAGCCCATTTCGTTGAGCAAGGAGTAGCTCTTGTCTATTCCATATTTGGCTTAAGGAACTTTATCTGTGCTCATTTCAATCTCTGGTTTTATGCAGCACCCCAACTCACCTTTCCCCTTAAACAAGCATAAGTTGGTTTTCTAAATTTGAGACCCTGTTCTGTTCTGTAATTCAGTTCCTGTGTAGCCAAGTTTACATTCCGTGTATTAGTGATATCTTATGATGTTTCTTTTTCTGTGTGACTTATTTCAGTTAGAATCATCGTACCTGAATCCACTCATTGTGCTGCTACGGGCCTGATGACATAGATTTCACTGCTGAGTGATACTGCATTGTACGTAAGTACCACAAGTTCTTTATCCATTTTTCACTTTCTGTGATATTGAACTTGTACGGTAAACGAGGTTCTTGTAAACAGAGGCGTCCCAAACATTGGGGTGGCTGTATCTTTTTGATTTTAATTTCCCTAAGCTATAGGACCATAAGTGGAAGTGCCCTAGGCTCTGTTGCTTTGTTTTTTAGATGTTTCAGGAAACACCATACACTTCTCCCGAGTGTCTGTTGGCAATTTACATCCCGCCCATCAGCATAACAAGGCTCACAGTTCTCCATGGCCTGTCCTGCCTTTCTGGATTTTACACTTTTTTCAGATGGCCCTTTTGACCGGGGGGAAGTGAGACTTCATTGTAGTGCAGATTTCCTTTGCAAGCTTGCTTGGTTGGCCAAAAAGGGCGTATGCGTTTTTTCCTGAATATATTCAGGAAAAAACGCATACGCCCTTTTTGGCCAAGTGCATCATTGTGGACGTTCTGCCTCTTTTCCTATGCTTTCAATGCAATTCCAGTCTACCTCTTGAAATCGGTTTCCTGCAATTCTGCCCCGCTTTCAAGTCCTCTTGGCAGCCTTACTTCAGTATATTTTTGGACGATAGCTGTCATTTATAACTCTGCAGGTTTGTGAATTACAGTGCCCCTGAGCTCCTTTCTTCAACTCGCTTTCTTGTGACCTGGCTGCAACACCGCAGGATGGCTTCAGGCCCTAATCTGGTTCCGGCATGGCACGCTGAGCCTTTGGTTATTTCCTCTTCCTGGTGGGAAATGAGAGTTAAATTTGCCCGTCCAGACACCTCCAGCTAGTCTCTCATTGGTTCTCGCTATTCCTGTTCATCTTCCGCAGAAATTGCAAACTGGGCCAAACAGGAGGTTAAAGGGACTGACTCTCCAAGTCGGGAGAGTGTTAGTAAAGCATCTGGAATGTTGCACCCGAGTACCAGGGTACGAAAACTGAGACATATTTGAACACGTCTCCCGATCACATGGTTGATCATACTCTAGGTTCCACATGCATGTTTTAGCTGAAGGAAGAATACCTTAAACCTGGGTAGTTGAAACCCGTGGAATGGGTACCATGCAATATGACTTCAAAGGGTCTTCATTTGCTCACCGAACCTCTCCAATCCTATCACTGCTGCGTTTATGTCCCTGTACACATGCTTGATTCTCTTTCGGAGACATAGCAATCCATAGGTTTTAAGATACTTAAGAGTCAGGTACATTCTTAGGCGTTTAATATGCGGTGTTGAGTCCATTTCGTTGAGCCAGGAGTAACTCTTGTCTATTCCATATTTGGCTTAAGGAACTTTATCTGTGCTCATTTCAATCTCTGGTTTTATGCAGCACCCCAACTCACCTTTACCCTTAAACAAGCATAAGTTGGTTTTCTAAATTTGAGACACTGTTCTGTTCTGTAATTCAGTTCCTGTGTAGCCAAGTTTACATTCCGTGTATTACTGATATCTTATGATGTTTCTTTTTCTGTGTGACTTATTTCAGTTAGAATCATCGTACCTGAATCCACTCATTGTGCTGCTACGGGCCTGATGACATAGATTTCACTGCTGAGTGATACTGCATTGTACGTAAGTACCACAATTTCTTTATCCATTTTTCACTTTCTGTGATATTGAACTTGTACGGTAAACGAGGTTCTTGTAAACAGAGGCGTCCCAAACATTGGGGTGGCTGTATCTTTTTGATTTTAATTTCCCTAAGCTATAGGACCATAAGTGGAAGTGCCCTAGGCTCTGTTGCTTTGTTTTTTAGATGTTTCAGGAAACACCATACACTTCTCCCGAGTGTCTGTTGGCAATTTACATCCCGCCCATCAGCATAACAAGGCTCCCAGTTCTCCATGGCCTGTCCTGCCTTTCTGGATTTTACACTTTTTTCAGATGGCCCTTTTGACCGGGGGGAAGTGAGACTTCATTGTAGTGCAGATTTCCTTTGCAAGCTTGCTTGGTTGGCCAAAAAGGGCGTATGTGTTTTTTCCTGAATATATTCAGGAAAAAACGCATACGCCCTTTTTGGCCAAGTGCATCATTGTGGACGTTCTGCCTCTTTTCCTATGCTTTCAATGCAATTCCAGTCTACCTCCTGAAATCAGTTTCCTGCAATTCTGCCCCGCTTTCAAGTCCTCTTGGCAGCCTTACTTCAGTATATTTTTGGACGATAGTTGTCATTTATAACTCTGCAGGTTTGTGAATTACAGTGCCCCTGAGCTCCTTTCTTCAACTCCTTTTCTTATGAGCTGGCCGCAACACCGCAGGATGGCTTCAGGCCCTAATCTGGTTCCGGCACGGCACGCTGAGCCTTTGGTTATTTCCTCTTCCTGGTGGGAAATGAGAGTTAAATTTGCCCGTCCAGACACCTCCAGCTAGTCTCTCATTGGTTCTCGCTATTCCTGTTCATCTTCCGCAGAAATTGCAAACTGGGCCAAACAGGAGGTTAAAGGGACTGACTCTCCAAGTCGGGAGAGTGTTAGTAAAGCGTCTGGAATGTTGCACCCGAGTACCAGGGTACGAAAACTGAGACATATTTGAACACGTCTCCCGATCACATGGTTGATCATACTCTAGGTTCCACATGCATGTTTTAGCTGAAGGAAGAATACCTTAAACCTGGGTAGTTGAAACCCGTGGAATGGGTACCATGCAATATGACTTCAAAGGGTCTTCATTTGCTCACCGAACCTCTCCAATCCTATCACTGCTGCGTTTATGTCCCTGTACACATGCTTGATTGTCTTTCAGAGACATAGCAATCCATAGGTTTTAAGATACTTACGAGTCAGGTACATTCTTAGGCGTTTAATATGCGGTGTTGAGCCATTTCGTTGAGCAAGGAGTAGCTCTTGTCTATTCCATATTTGGCTTAAGGAACTTTATCTGTGCTCATTTCAATCTCTGGTTTTATGCAGCACCCCAACTCACCTTTACCCTTAAACAAGCATAAGTTGGTTTTCTAAATTTGAGACCCTGTTCTGTTCTGTAATTCAGTTCCTGTGTAGCCAAGTTTACATTCCGTGTATTACTGATATCTTATGATGTTTCTTTTTCTGTGTGACTTATTTCAGTTAGAATCATCGTACCTGAATCCACTCATTGTGCTGCTACGGGCCTGATGACATAGATTTCACTGCTGAGTGATACTGCATTGTACGTAAGTACCACAAGTTCTTTATCCATTTTTCACTTTCTGTGATATTGAACTTGTACGGTAAACGAGGTTCTTGTAAACAGAGGCGTCCCAAACTTTGGGGTGGCTGTGTCGTTTTGATTTTAATTTCCCTAAGCTATAGGGCAATAAGTGGAAGTGCCCTAGGCTCTGTTGCTTTGTTTTTTAGATGTTTCAGGAAACACCATACACTTCTCCCGAGTGTCTGTTGGCAATTTACATCCCGCCCATCAGCATAACAAGGCTCCCAGTTCTCCATGGCCTGTTCTGCGTTTCTGGATTTTACACTATTTTCAGAAGGCCCTTTTGACCGGGGGGAAGTGAGACTTCATTGTAGTGCAGATTTCCTTTGCAAGCTTGCTTGGTTGGCCAAAAAGGGCGTATGCGTTTTTTCCTGAATATATTCAGGAAAAAATGCATACGCCCTTTTTGGCCAAGTGCATCATTGTGGACGTTCTGCCTCTTTTCCTATGCTTTCAATGCAATTCCAGTGTACCTCCTGAAATCGGTTTCCTGCAATTCTGCCCCGCTTTCAAGTCCTCTTGGCAGCCTTACTTCAGTATATTTTTGGACGATAGTTGTCATTTATAACTCTGCAGGTTTCTGAATTACAGTGCCCCTGAGCTCCTTTCTTCAACTCGTTTTCTTGTGAGCTGGCCGCAACACCGTAGGATGGCTTCAGGCCCTAATCTGGTTCCGGCACGGCACGCTGAGCCTTTGGTTATTTCCTCTTCCTGGTGGGAAATGAGAGTTAAATTTGCCCGTCCAGACACCCCCAGCTAGTCTCTCATTGGTTCTCGCTATTCCTGTTCATCTTCCGCAGAAATTGCAAACTGGGCCAAACAGGAGGTTAAAGGGACTGACTCTCCAAGTCGGGAGAGTGTTAGTAAAGCGTCTGGAATGTTGCACCCGAGTACCAGGGTACGAAAACTGAGACATATTTGAACACGTCTCCCGATCACATGGTTGATCATACTCTAGGTTCCACATGCATGTTTTAGCTGAAGGAGGAATACCTTAAACCTGGGTAGTTGAAACCCGTGGAATGGGTACCATGCAATATGACTTCAAAGGGTCTTCATTTGCTCACCGAACCTCTCCAATCCTATCACTGCTTTGTTTATGTCCCTGTACACATGCTTGATTCTCTTTCGGAGACATAGCAATCCATAGGTTTTAAGATACTTAAGAGTCAGGTACATTCTTAGGCGTTTAATATGCGGTGTTGAGTCCATTTTGTTGAGCCAGGAGTAACTCTTGTCTATTCCATATTTGGCTTAAGGAACTTTATCTGTGCTCATTTCAATCTCTGGTTTTATGCAGCACCCCAACTCACCTTTACCCTTAAACAAGCATAAGTTGGTTTTCTAAATTTGAGACACTGTTCTGTTCTGTAATTCAGTTCCTGTGTAGCCAAGTTTACATTCCGTGTATTACTGATATCTTATGATGTTTCTTTTTCTGTGTGACTTATTTCAGTTAGAATCATCGTACCTGAATCCACTCATTGTGCTGCTACGGGCCTGATGACATAGATTTCACTGCTGAGTGATACTGCATTGTACGTAAGTACCACAAGTTCTTTATCCATTTTTCACTTTCTGTGATATTGAACTTGTACGGTAAACGAGGTTCTTGTAAACAGAGGCGTCCCAAACATTGGGGTGGCTGTATCTTTTTGATTTTAATTTCCCTAAGCTATAGGACCATAAGTGGAAGTGCCCTAGGCTCTGTTGCTTTGTTTTTTAGATGTTTCAGGAAACACCATACACTTCTCCCGAGTGTCTGTTGGCAATTTACATCCCGCCCATCAGCATAACAAGGCTCCCAGTTCTCCATGGCCTGTCCTGCCTTTCTGGATTTTACACGTTTTTCAGATGGCCCTTTTGACCGGGGGGAAGTGAGACTTCATTGTAGTGCAGATTTCCTTTGCAAGCTTGCTTGGTTGGCCAAAAAGGGCGTATGCGTTTTTTCCTGAATATATTCAGGAAAAAACGCATACGCCCTTTTTGGCCAAGTGCATCATTGTGGACGTTCTGCCTCTTTTCCTATGCTTTCAATGCAATTCCAGTCTACCTCCTGAAATCAGTTTCCTGCAATTCTGCCCCGCTTTCAAGTCCTCTTGGCAGCCTTACTTCAGTATATTTTTGGACGATAGTTGTCATTTATAACTCTGCAGGTTTGTGAATTACAGTGCCCCTGAGCTCCTTTCTTCAACTCCTTTTCTTATGAGCTGGCCGCAACACCGCAGGATGGCTTCAGGCCCTAATCTGGTTCCGGCACGGCACACTGAGCCTTTGGTTATTTCCTCTTCCTGGTGGGAAATGAGAGTTAAATTTGCCCGTCCAGACACCTCCAGCTAGTCTCTCATTGGTTCTCGCTATTCCTGTTCATCTTCCGCAGAAATTGCAAACTGGGCCAAACAGGAGGTTAAAGGGACTGACTCTCCAAGTCGGGAGAGTGTTAGTAAAGCGTCTGGAATGTTGCACCCGAGTACCAGGGTACGAAAACTGAGACATATTTGAACACGTCTCCCGATCACATGGTTGATCATACTCTAGGTTCCACATGCATGTTTTAGCTGAAGGAAGAATACCTTAAACCTGGGTAGTTGAAACCCGTGGAATGGGTACCATGCAATATGACTTCAAAGGGTCTTCATTTGCTCACCGAACCTCTCCAATCCTATCACTGCTGCGTTTATGTCCCTGTACACATGCTTGATTCTCTTTCGGAGACATAGCAATCCATAGGTTTTAAGATACTTACGAGTCAGGTACATTCTTAGGCGTTTAATATGCGGTGTTGAGCCATTTCGTTGAGCAAGGAGTAGCTCTTGTCTATTCCATATTTGGCTTAAGGAACTTTATCTGTGCTCATTTCAATCTCTGGTTTTATGCAGCACCCCAACTCACCTTTACCCTTAAACAAGCATAAGTTGGTTTTCTAAATTTGAGACCCTGTTCTGTTCTGTAATTCAGTTCCTGTGTAGCCAAGTTTACATTCCGTGTATTACTGATATCTTATGATGTTTCTTTTTCTGTGTGACTTATTTCAGTTAGAATCATCGTACCTGAATCCACTCATTGTGCTGCTACGGGCCTGATGACATAGATTTCACTGCTGAGTGATACTGCATTGTACGTAAGTACCACAAGTTCTTTATCCATTTTTCACTTTCTGTGATATTGAACTTGTACGGTAAACGAGGTTCTTGTAAACAGAGGCGTCCCAAACATTGGGGTGGCTGTATCTTTTTGATTTTAATTTCCCTAAGCTATAGGACCATAAGTGGAAGTGCCCTAGGCTCTGTTGCTTTGTTTTTTAGATGTTTCAGGAAACACCATACACTTCTCCCGAGTGTCTGTTGGCAATTTACATCCCGCCCATCAGCATAACAAGGCTCCCAGTTCTCCATGGCCTGTCCTGCCTTTCTGGATTTTACACTTTTTTCAGATGGCCCTTTTGACCGGGGGGAAGTGAGACTTCATTGTAGTGCAGATTTCCTTTGCAAGCTTGCTTGGTTGGCCAAAAAGGGCGTATGCGTTTTTTCCTGAATATATTCAGGAAAAAACGCATACGCCCTTTTTGGCCAAGTGCATCATTGTGGACGTTCTGCCTCTTTTCCTATGCTTTCAATGCAATTCCAGTCTACCTCCTGAAATCAGTTTCCTGCAATTCTGCCCCGCTTTCAAGTCCTCTTGGCAGCCTTACTTCAGTATATTTTTGGACGATAGTTGTCATTTATAACTCTGCAGGTTTGTGAATTACAGTGCCCCTGAGCTCCTTTCTTCAACTCCTTTTCTTGTGAGCTGGCCGCAACACCGCAGGATGGCTTCAGGCCCTAATCTGGTTCCGGCACGGCACGCTGAGCCTTTGGTTATTTCCTCTTCCTGGTGGGAAATGAGAGTTAAATTTGCCCGTCCAGACACCTCCAGCTAGTCTCTCATTGGTTCTCGCTATTCCTGTTCATCTTCCGCAGAAATTGCAAACTGGGCCAAACAGGAGGTTAAAGGGACTGACTCTCCAAGTCGGGAGAGTGTTAGTAAAGCGTCTGGAATGTTGCACCCGAGTACCAGGGTACGAAAACTGAGACATATTTGAACACGTCTCCCGATCACATGGTTGATCATACTCTAGGTTCCACATGCATGTTTTAGCTGAAGGAAGAATACCTTAAACCTGGGTAGTTGAAACCCGTGGAATGGGTACCATGCAATATGACTTCAAAGGGTCTTCATTTGCTCACCGAACCTCTCCAATCCTATCACTGCTGCGTTTATGTCCCTGTACACATGCTTGATTCTCTTTCGGAGACATAGCAATCCATAGGTTTTAAGATACTTACGAGTCAGGTACATTCTTAGGCGTTTAATATGCGGTGTTGAGCCATTTCGTTGAGCAAGGAGTAGCTCTTGTCTATTCCATATTTGGCTTAAGGAACTTTATCTGTGCTCATTTCAATCTCTGGTTTTATGCAGCACCCCAACTCACCTTTACCCTTAAACAAGCATAAGTTGGTTTTCTAAATTTGAGACCCTGTTCTGTTCTGTAATTCAGTTCCTGTGTAGCCAAGTTTACATTCCGTGTATTACTGATATCTTATGATGTTTCTTTTTCTGTGTGACTTATTTCAGTTAGAATCATCGTACCTGAATCCACTCATTGTGCTGCTACGGGCCTGATGACATAGATTTCACTGCTGAGTGATACTGCATTGTACGTAAGTACCACAAGTTCTTTATCCATTTTTCACTTTCTGTGATATTGAACTTGTACGGTAAACGAGGTTCTTGTAAACAGAGGCGTCCCAAACATTGGGGTGGCTGTATCTTTTTGATTTTAATTTCCCTAAGCTATAGGACCATAAGTGGAAGTGCCCTAGGCTCTGTTGCTTTGTTTTTTAGATGTTTCAGGAAACACCATACACTTCTCCCGAGTGTCTGTTGGCAATTTACATCCCGCCCATCAGTATAACAAGGCTCCCAGTTCTCCATGGCCTGTCCTGCCTTTCTGGATTTTACACTTTTTTCAGATGGCCCTTTTGACCGGGGGGAAGTGAGACTTCATTGTAGTGCAGATTTCCTTTGCAAGCTTGCTTGGTTGGCCAAAAAGGGCGTATGCGTTTTTTCCTGAATATATTCAGAAAAAAACGCATACGCCCTTTTTGGCCAACTGCATCATTGTGGACGTTCTGCCTCTTTTCCTATGCTTTCAATGCAATTCCAGTCTACCTCCTGAAATCGGTTTCCTGCAATTCTGCCCCGCTTTCAAGTCCTCTTGGCAGCCTTACTTCAGTATATTTTTGGACGATAGTTGTCATTTATAACTCTGCAGGTTTGTGAATTACAGTGCCCCTGAGCTCCTTTCTTCAACTCGTTTTCTTGTGAGCTGGCCGCAACACCACAGGATGGCTTCAGGCCCTAATCTGGTTCCGGCACGGCACGCTGAGCCTTTGGTTATTTCCTCTTCCTGGTGGGAAATGAGAGTTAAATTTGCCCGTCCAGACACCTCCAGCTAGTCTCTCATTGGTTCTCGCTATTCCTGTTCATCTTCCGCAGAAATTGCAAACTGGGCCAAACAGGAGGTTAAAGGGACTGACTCTCCAAGTCGGGAGAGTGTTAGTAAAGCGTCTGGAATGTTGCACCCGAGTACCAGGGTACGAAAACTGAGACATATTTGAACACGTCTCCCGATCACATGGTTGATCATACTCTAGGTTCCACATGCATGTTTTAGCTGAAGGAAGAATACCTTAAACCTGGGTAGTTGAAACCCGTGGAATGGGTACCATGCAATATGACTTCAAAGGGTCTTCATTTGCTCACCGAACCTCTCCAATCCTATCACTGCTGCGTTTATGTCCCTGTACACACGCTTGATTCTCTTTCGGAGACATAGCAATCCATAGGTTTTAAGATACTTAAGATTCAGGTACATTCTTAGGCGTTTAATATGCGGTGTTGAGTCCATTTCGTTGAGCAAGGAGTAGCTCTTGTCTATTCCATATTTGGCTTAAGGAACTTTATCTGTGCTCATTTCAATCTCTGGTTTTATGCAGCACCCCAACTCACCTTTACCCTTAAACAAGCATAAGTTGGTTTTCTAAATTTGAGACCCTGTTCTGTTCTGTAATTCAGTTCCTGTAGAGCCAACTTTACATTCCGTGTATTACTGATATCTTATGATGTTTCTTTTTCTGTGTGACTTATTTCAGTTAGAATCATCGTACCTGAATCCACTCATTGTGCTGCTACGGGCCTGATGACATAGATTTCACTGCTGAGTGATACTGCATTGTACGTAAGTACCACAAGTTCTTTATCCATTTTTCACTTTCTGTGATATTGAACTTGTACGGTAAACGAGGTTCTTGTAAACAGAGGCGTCCCAAACTTTGGGGTGGCTGTGTCGTTTTGATTTTAATTTCCCTAAGCTATAGGGCCATAAGTGGAAGTGCCCTAGGCTCTGTTGCTTTGTTTTTTAGATGTTTCAGGAAACACCATACACTTCTCCCGAGTGTCTGTTGGCAATTTACATCCCGCCCATCAGCATAACAAGGCTCCCAGTTCTCCATGGCCTGTTCTGCGTTTCTGGATTTTACACTTTTTTCAGATGGCCCTTTTGACCGGGGGGAAGTGAGACTTCATTGTAGTGCAGATTTCCTTTGCAAGCTTGCTTGGTTGGCCAAAAAGGGCGTATGCGTTTTTTCCTGAATATATTCAGGAAAAAACGCATACGCCCTTTTTGGCCAAGTGCATCATTGTGGACGTTCTGCCTCTTTTCCTATGCTTTCAATGCAATTCCAGTGTACCTCCTGAAATCGGTTTCCTGCAATTCTGCCCCGCTTTCAAGTCCTCTTGGCAGCCTTACTTCAGTATATTTTTGGACGATAGTTGTCATTTATAACTGTGCAGGTTTCTGAATTACAGTGCCCCTGAGCTCCTTTCTTCAACTCGTTTTCTTGTGAGCTGGCCGCAACACCGTAGGATGGCTTCAGGCCCTAATCTGGTTCCGGCACGGCACGCTGAGCCTTTGGTTATTTCCTCTTCCTGGTGGGAAATGAGAGTTAAATTTGCCCGTCCAGACACCTCCAGCTAGTCTCTCATTGGTTCTCGCTATTCCTGTTCATCTTCCGCAGAAATTGCAAACTGGGCCAAACAGGAGGTTAAAGGGACTGACTCTCCAAGTCGGGAGAGTGTTAGTAAAGCGTCTGGAATGTTGCACCCGAGTACCAGGGTACGAAAACTGAGACATATTTGAACACGTCTCCCGATCACATGGTTGATCATACTCTAGGTTCCACATGCATGTTTTAGCTGAAGGAGGAATACCTTAAACCTGGGTAGTTGAAACCCGTGGAATGGGTACCATGCAATATGACTTCAAAGGGTCTTCATTTGCTCACCGAACCTCTCCAATCCTATCACTGCTTTGTTTATGTCCCTGTACACATGCTTGATTCTCTTTCGGAGACATAGCAATCCATGGTTTTAAGATACTTAAGAGTCAGGTACATTCTTAGGCGTTTAATATGCGGTGTTGAGTCCATTTTGTTGAGCCAGGAGTAACTCTTGTCTATTCCATATTTGGCTTAAGGAACTTTATCTGTGCTCATTTCAATCTCTGGTTTTATGCAGCACCCCAACTCACCTTTCCCCTTAAACAAGCATAAGTTGGTTTTCTAAATTTGAGACACTGTTCTGTTCTGTAATTCAGTTCCTGTGTAGCCAAGTTTACATTCCGTGTATTACTGATATCTTATGATGTTTCTTTTTCTGTGTGACTTATTTCAGTTAGAATCATCGTACCTGAATCCACTCATTGTGCTGCTACGGGCCTGATGACATAGATTTCACTGCTGAGTGATACTGCATTGTACGTAAGTACCACAAGTTCTTTATCCATTTTTCACTTTCTGTGATATTGAACTTGTACGGTAAACGAGGTTCTTGTAAACAGAGGCGTCCCAAACATTGGGGTGGCTGTATCTTTTTGATTTTAATTTCCCTAAGCTATAGGACCATAAGTGGAAGTGCCCTAGGCTCTGTTGCTTTGTTTTTTAGATGTTTCAGGAAACACCATACACTTCTCCCGAGTGTCTGTTGGCAATTTACATCCCGCCCATCAGCATAACAAGGCTCCCAGTTCTCCATGGCCTGTCCTGCCTTTCTGGATTTTACACTTTTTTCAGATGGCCCTTTTGACCGGGGGGAAGTGAGACTTCATTGTAGTGCAGATTTCCTTTGCAAGCTTGCTTGGTTGGCCAAAAAGGGCGTATGCGTTTTTTCCTGAATATATTCAGGAAAAAACGCATACGCCCTTTTTGGCCAAGTGCATCATTGTGGACGTTCTGCCTCTTTTCCTATGCTTTCAATGCAATTCCAGTCTACCTCCTGAAATCAGTTTCCTGCAATTCTGCCCCGCTTTCAAGTCCTCTTGGCAGCCTTACTTCAGTATATTTTTGGACGATAGTTGTCATTTATAACTCTGCAGGTTTGTGAATTACAGTGCCCCTGAGCTCCTTTCTTCAACTCGTTTTCTTGTGAGCTGGCCGCAACACCACAGGATGGCTTCAGGCCCTAATCTGGTTCCGGCACGGCACGCTGAGCCTTTGGTTATTTCCTCTTCCTGGTGGGAAATGAGAGTTAAATTTGCCCGTCCAGACACCTCCAGCTAGTCTCTCATTGGTTCTCGCTATTCCTGTTCATCTTCCGCAGAAATTGCAAACTGGGCCAAACAGGAGGTTAAAGGGACTGACTCTCCAAGTCGGGAGAGTGTTAGTAAAGCGTCTGGAATGTTGCACCCGAGTACCAGGGTACGAAAACTGAGACATATTTGAACACGTCTCCCGATCACATGGTTGATCATACTCTAGGTTCCACATGCATGTTTTAGCTGAAGGAAGAATACCTTAAACCTGGGTAGTTGAAACCCGTGGAATGGGTACCATGCAATATGACTTCAAAGGGTCTTCATTTGCTCACCGAACCTCTCCAATCCTATCACTGCTGCGTTTATGTCCCTGTACACACGCTTGATTCTCTTTCGGAGACATAGCAATCCATAGGTTTTAAGATACTTAAGATTCAGGTACATTCTTAGGCGTTTAATATGCGGTGTTGAGTCCATTTCGTTGAGCAAGGAGTAGCTCTTGTCTATTCCATATTTGGCTTAAGGAACTTTATCTGTGCTCATTTCAATCTCTGGTTTTATGCAGCACCCCAACTCACCTTTACCCTTAAACAAGCATAAGTTGGTTTTCTAAATTTGAGACCCTGTTCTGTTCTGTAATTCAGTTCCTGTAGAGCCAACTTTACATTCCGTGTATTACTGATATCTTATGATGTTTCTTTTTCTGTGTGACTTATTTCAGTTAGAATCATCGTACCTGAATCCACTCATTGTGCTGCTACGGGCCTGATGACATAGATTTCACTGCTGAGTGATACTGCATTGTACGTAAGTACCACAAGTTCTTTATCCATTTTTCACTTTCTGTGATATTGAACTTGTACGGTAAACGAGGTTCTTGTAAACAGAGGCGTCCCAAACTTTGGGGTGGCTGTGTCGTTTTGATTTTAATTTCCCTAAGCTATAGGGCCATAAGTGGAAGTGCCCTAGGCTCTGTTGCTTTGTTTTTTAGATGTTTCAGGAAACACCATACACTTCTCCCGAGTGTCTGTTGGCAATTTACATCCCGCCCATCAGCATAACAAGGCTCCCAGTTCTCCATGGCCTGTTCTGCGTTTCTGGATTTTACACTTTTTTCAGATGGCCCTTTTGACCGGGGGGAAGTGAGACTTCATTGTAGTGCAGATTTCCTTTGCAAGCTTGCTTGGTTGGCCAAAAAGGGCGTATGCGTTTTTTCCTGAATATATTCAGGAAAAAACGCATACGCCCTTTTTGGCCAAGTGCATCATTGTGGACGTTCTGCCTCTTTTCCTATGCTTTCAATGCAATTCCAGTGTACCTCCTGAAATCGGTTTCCTGCAATTCTGCCCCGCTTTCAAGTCCTCTTGGCAGCCTTACTTCAGTATATTTTTGGACGATAGTTGTCATTTATAACTGTGCAGGTTTCTGAATTACAGTGCCCCTGAGCTCCTTTCTTCAACTCGTTTTCTTGTGAGCTGGCCGCAACACCGTAGGATGGCTTCAGGCCCTAATCTGGTTCCGGCACGGCACGCTGAGCCTTTGGTTATTTCCTCTTCCTGGTGGGAAATGAGAGTTAAATTTGCCCGTCCAGACACCTCCAGCTAGTCTCTCATTGGTTCTCGCTATTCCTGTTCATCTTCCGCAGAAATTGCAAACTGGGCCAAACAGGAGGTTAAAGGGACTGACTCTCCAAGTCGGGAGAGTGTTAGTAAAGCGTCTGGAATGTTGCACCCGAGTACCAGGGTACGAAAACTGAGACATATTTGAACACGTCTCCCGATCACATGGTTGATCATACTCTAGGTTCCACATGCATGTTTTAGCTGAAGGAGGAATACCTTAAACCTGGGTAGTTGAAACCCGTGGAATGGGTACCATGCAATATGACTTCAAAGGGTCTTCATTTGCTCACCGAACCTCTCCAATCCTATCACTGCTTTGTTTATGTCCCTGTACACATGCTTGATTCTCTTTCGGAGACATAGCAATCCATGGTTTTAAGATACTTAAGAGTCAGGTACATTCTTAGGCGTTTAATATGCGGTGTTGAGTCCATTTTGTTGAGCCAGGAGTAACTCTTGTCTATTCCATATTTGGCTTAAGGAACTTTATCTGTGCTCATTTCAATCTCTGGTTTTATGCAGCACCCCAACTCACCTTTCCCCTTAAACAAGCATAAGTTGGTTTTCTAAATTTGAGACACTGTTCTGTTCTGTAATTCAGTTCCTGTGTAGCCAAGTTTACATTCCGTGTATTACTGATATCTTATGATGTTTCTTTTTCTGTGTGACTTATTTCAGTTAGAATCATCGTACCTGAATCCACTCATTGTGCTGCTACGGGCCTGATGACATAGATTTCACTGCTGAGTGATACTGCATTGTACGTAAGTACCACAAGTTCTTTATCCATTTTTCACTTTCTGTGATATTGAACTTGTACGGTAAACGAGGTTCTTGTAAACAGAGGCGTCCCAAACATTGGGGTGGCTGTATCTTTTTGATTTTAATTTCCCTAAGCTATAGGACCATAAGTGGAAGTGCCCTAGGCTCTGTTGCTTTGTTTTTTAGATGTTTCAGGAAACACCATACACTTCTCCCTAGTGTCTGTTGGCAATTTACATCCCGCCCATCAGCATAACAAGGCTCCCAGTTCTCCATGGCCTGTCCTGCCTTTCTGGATTTTACACTTTTTTCAGATGGCCCTTTTGACCGGGGGGAAGTGAGACTTCATTGTAGTGCAGATTTCCTTTGCAAGCTTGCTTGGTTGGCCAAAAAGGGCGTATGCGTTTTTTCCTGAATATATTCAGGAAAAAACGCATACGCCCTTTTTGGCCAAGTGCATCATTGTGGACGTTCTGCCTCTTTTCCTATGCTTTCAATGCAATTCCAGTCTACCTCCTGAAATCAGTTTCCTGCAATTCTGCCCCGCTTTCAAGTCCTCTTGGCAGCCTTACTTCAGTATATTTTTGGACGATAGTTGTCATTTATAACTCTGCAGGTTTGTGAATTACAGTGCCCCTGAGCTCCTTTCTACAACTCCTTTTCTTGTGAGCTGGCCGCAACACCGCAGGATGGCTTCAGGCCCTAATCTGGTTCCGGCACGGCACGCTGAGCCTTTGGTTATTTCCTCTTCCTGGTGGGAAATGAGAGTTAAATTTGCCCGTCCAGACACCTCCAGCTAGTCTCTCATTGGTTCTCGCTATTCCTGTTCATCTTCCGCAGAAATTGCAAACTGGGCCAAACAGGAGGTTAAAGGGACTGACTCTCCAAGTCGGGAGAGTGTTAGTAAAGCGTCTGGAATGTTGCACCCGAGTACCAGGGTACGAAAACTGAGACATATTTGAACACGTCTCCCGATCACATGGTTGATCATACTCTAGGTTCCACATGCATGTTTTAGCTGAAGGAAGAATACCTTAAACCTGGGTAGTTGAAACCCGTGGAATGGGTACCATGCAATATGACTTCAAAGGGTCTTCATTTGCTCACCGAACCTCTCCAATCCTATCACTGCTGCGTTTATGTCCCTGTACACACGCTTGATTCTCTTTCGGAGACATAGCAATCCATAGGTTTTAAGATACTTAAGAGTCAGGTACATTCTTAGGCGTTTAATATGCGGTGTTGAGTCCATTTCGTTGAGCAAGGAGTAGCTCTTGTCTATTCCATATTTGGCTTAAGGAACTTTATCTGTGCTCATTTCAATCTCTGGTTTTATGCAGCACCCCAACTCACCTTTACCCTTAAACAAGCATAAGTTGGTTTTCTAAATTTGAGACCCTGTTCTGTTCTGTAATTCAGTTCCTGTAGAGCCAACTTTACATTCCGTGTATTACTGATATCTTATGATGTTTCTTTTTCTGTGTGACTTATTTCAGTTAGAATCATCGTACCTGAATCCACTCATTGTGCTGCTACGGGCCTGATGACATAGATTTCACTGCTGAGTGATACTGCATTGTACGTAAGTACCACAAGTTCTTTATCCATTTTTCACTTTCTGTGATATTGAACTTGTACGGTAAACGAGGTTCTTGTAAACAGAGGCGTCCCAAACTTTGGGGTGGCTGTGTCGTTTTGATTTTAATTTCCCTAAGCTATAGGGCCATAAGTGGAAGTGCCCTAGGCTCTGTTGCTTTGTTTTTTAGATGTTTCAGGAAACACCATACACTTCTCCCGAGTGTCTGTTGGCAATTTACATCCCGCCCATCAGCATAACAAGGCTCCCAGTTCTCCATGGCCTGTTCTGCATTTCTGGATTTTACACTTTTTTCAGATGGCCCTTTTGACCGGGGGGAAGTGAGACTTCATTGTAGTGCAGATTTCCTTTGCAAGCTTGCTTGGTTGGCCAAAAAGGGCGTATGCGTTTTTTCCTGAATATATTCAGGAAAAAACGCATACGCCCTTTTTGGCCAAGTGCATCATTGTGGACGTTCTGCCTCTTTTCCTATGCTTTCAATGCAATTCCAGTGTACCTCCTGAAATCGGTTTCCTGCAATTCTGCCCCGCTTTCAAGTCCTCTTGGCAGCCTTACTTCAGTATATTTTTGGACGATAGTTGTCATTTATAACTGTGCAGGTTTCTGAATTACAGTGCCCCTGAGCTCCTTTCTTCAACTCGTTTTCTTGTGAGCTGGCCGCAACACCGTAGGATGGCTTCAGGCCCTAATCTGGTTCCGGCACGGCACGCTGAGCCTTTGGTTATTTCCTCTTCCTGGTGGGAAATGAGAGTTAAATTTGCCCGTCCAGACACCTCCAGCTAGTCTCTCATTGGTTCTCGCTATTCCTGTTCATCTTCCGCAGAAATTGCAAACTGGGCCAAACAGGAGGTTAAAGGGACTGACTCTCCAAGTCGGGAGAGTGTTAGTAAAGCGTCTGGAATGTTGCACCCGAGTACCAGGGTACGAAAACTGAGACATATTTGAACACGTCTCCCGATCACATGGTTGATCATACTCTAGGTTCCACATGCATGTTTTAGCTGAAGGAGGAATACCTTAAACCTGGGTAGTTGAAACCCGTGGAATGGGTACCATGCAATATGACTTCAAAGGGTCTTCATTTGCTCACCGAACCTCTCCAATCCTATCACTGCTGCGTTTATGTCCCTGTACACACGCTTGATTCTCTTTCGGAGACATAGCAATCCATAGGTTTTAAGATACTTACGAGTCAGGTACATTCTTAGGCGTTTAATATGCGGTGTTGAGCCATTTCGTTGAGCAAGGAGTAGCTCTTGTCTATTCCATATTTGGCTTAAGGAACTTTATCTGTGCTCATTTCAATCTCTGGTTTTATGCAGCACCCCAACTCACCTTTACCCTTAAACAAGCATAAGTTGGTTTTCTAAATTTGAGACCCTGTTCTGTTCTGTAATTCAGTTCCTGTGTAGCCAAGTTTACATTCCGTGTATTACTGATATCTTATGATGTTTCTTTTTCTGTGTGACTTATTTCAGTTAGAATCATCGTACCTGAATCCACTCATTGTGCTGCTACGGGCCTGATGACATAGATTTCACTGCTGAGTGATACTGCATTGTACGTAAGTACCACAAGTTCTTTATCCATTTTTCACTTTCTGTGATATTGAACTTGTACGGTAAACGAGGTTCTTGTAAACAGAGGCGTCCCAAACATTGGGGTGGCTGTATCTTTTTGATTTTAATTTCCCTAAGCTATAGGACCATAAGTGGAAGTGCCCTAGGCTCTGTTGCTTTGTTTTTTAGATGTTTCAGGAAACACCATACACTTCTCCCGAGTGTCTGTTGGCAATTTACATCCCGCCCATCAGCATAACAAGGCTCCCAGTTCTCCATGGCCTGTCTTGCCTTTCTGGATTTTACACTTTTTTCAGATGGCCCTTTTGACCGGGGGGAAGTGAGACTTCATTGTAGTGCAGATTTCCTTTGCAAGCTTGCTTGGTTGGCCAAAAAGGGCGTATGCGTTTTTTCCTGAATATATTCAGAAAAAAACGCATACGCCCTTTTTGGCCAACTGCATCATTGTGGACGTTCTGCCTCTTTTCCTATGCTTTCAATGCAATTCCAGTCTACCTCCTGAAATCGGTTTCCTGCAATTCTGCCCCGCTTTCAAGTCCTCTTGGCAGCCTTACTTCAGTATATTTTTGGACGATAGTTGTCATTTATAACTCTGCAGGTTTGTGAATTACAGTGCCCCTGAGCTCCTTTCTTCAACTCGTTTTCTTGTGAGCTGGCCGCAACACCGCAGGATGGCTTCAGGCCCTAATCTGGTTCCGGCACGGCACGCTGAGCCTTTGGTTATTTCCTCTTCCTGGTGGGAAATGAGAGTTAAATTTGCCCGTCCAGACACCTCCAGCTAGTCTCTCATTGGTTCTCGCTATTCCTGTTCTTCTTCCGCAGAAATTGCAAACTGGGCCAAACAGGAGGTTAAAGGGACTGACTCTCCAAGTCGGGAGAGTGTTAGTAAAGCGTCTGGAATGTTGCACCCGAGTACCAGGGTACGAAAACTGAGACATATTTGAACACGTCTCCCGATCACATGGTTGATCATACTCTAGGTTCCACATGCATGTTTTAGCTGAAGGAAGAATACCTTAAACCTGGGTAGTTGAAACCCGTGGAATGGGTACCATGCAATATGACTTCAAAGGGTCTTCATTTGCTCACCGAACCTCTCCAATCCTATCACTGCTGCATTTATGTCCCTGTACACACGCTTGATTCTCTTTCGGAGACATAGCAATCCATAGGTTTTAAGATACTTAAGAGTCAGGTACATTCTTAGGCGTTTAATATGCGGTGTTGAGTCCATTTCGTTGAGCAAGGAGTAGCTCTTGTCTATTCCATATTTGGCTTAAGGAACTTTATCTGTGCTCATTTCAATCTCTGGTTTTATGCAGCACCCCAACTCACCTTTACCCTTAAACAAGCATAAGTTGGTTTTCTAAATTTGAGACCATGTTCTGTTCTGTAATTCAGTTCCTGTGTAGCCAAGTTTACATTCCGTGTATTACTGATATCTTATGATGTTTCTTTTTCTGTGTGACTTATTTCAGTTAGAATCATCGTACCTGAATCCACTCATTGTGCTGCTACGGGCCTGATGACATAGATTTCACTGCTGAGTGATACTGCATTGTATGTAAGTACCACAAGTTCTTTATCCATTTTTCACTTTCTGTGATATTGAACTTGTACGGTAAACGAGGTTTTTGTAAACAGAGGCGTCCCAATCATTGGGGTGGCTGTATCTTTTTGATTTTAATTTCTCTAAGCTATAGGACCATAAGTGGAAGTGCCCTAGGCTCTGTTGCTTTGTTTTTTTAGACGTTTCAGGAAACACCATACACTTCTCCCGAGTGTCTGTTGGCAATTTACATCCCGCCAATCAGCATAACAAGGCTCCCAGTTCTCCGTGGCCTGTCCTGCCTTTCTGGATTTTACACTTTTTTCAGATGGCCCTTTTGACCGGGGGGAAGTGAGACTTCATTGTAGTGCAGATTTCCTTTGCAAGCTTGCTTGGTTGGCCAAAAAGGGCGTATGCGTTTTTTCCGGAATATATTCAGGAAAAAACACATACGCCCTTTTTGGCCAAGTGCATCATTGTGGACTTTCTGCCTCTTTTCCTATGCTTTCAATGCAATTCCAGTCTACCTCCTGAAATCGGTTTCCTGCAATTCTGCCCCGCTTTCAAGTCCTCTTGGCAGCCTTACTTCAGTATATTTTTGGACGATAGTTGTCATTTATAACTCTGCAGGTTTGTGAATTACAGTGCCCCTGAGCTCCTTTCTTCAACTCGTTTTCTTGTGAGCTGGCCGCAACACCGCAGGATGGCTTCAGGCCCTAATCTGGTTCCGGCACGGCACGCTGAGCCTTTGGTTATTTCCTCTTCCTGGTGGGAAATGAGAGTTAAATTTGCCCGTCCAGACACCTCCAGCTAGTCTCTCATTGGTTCTCGCTATTCCTGTTCATCTTCCGCAGAAATTGCAAACTGGGCCAAACAGGAGGTTAAAGGGACTGACTCTCCAAGTCGGGAGAGTGTTAGTAAAGCGTCTGGAATGTTGCACCCGAGTACCAGGGTACGAAAACTGAGACATATTTGAACACGTCTCCCGATCACATGGTTGATCATACTCTAGGTTCCACATGCATGTTTTAGCTGAAGGAAGAATACCTTAAACCTGGGTAGTTGAAACCCGTGGAATGGGTACCATGCAATATGACTTCAAAGGGTCTTCATTTGCTCACCGAACCTCTCCAATCCTATCACTGCTGCGTTTATGTCCCTGTACACATGCTTGATTCTCTTTCGGAGACATAGCAATCCATAGGTTTTAAGATACTTAAGAGTCAGGTACATTCTTAGGCGTTTAATATGCGGTGTTGAGTCCATTTCGTTGAGCAAGGAGTAGCTCTTGTCTATTCCATATTTGGCTTAAGGAACTTTATCTGTGCTCATTTCAATCTCTGGTTTTATGCAGCACCCCAACTCACCTTTCCCCTTAAACAAGCATAAGTTGGTTTTCTAAATTTGAGACCCTGTTCTGTTCTGTAATTCAGTTCCTGTGTAGCCAAGTTTACATTCCGTGTATTACTGATATCTTATGATGTTTCTTTTTCTGTGTGACTTATTTCAGTTAGAATCATCGTACCTGAATCCACTCATTGTGCTGCTACGGGCCTGATGACATAGATTTCACTGCTGAGTGATACTGCATTGTACGTAAGTACCACAAGTTCTTTATCCATTTTTCACTTTCTGTGATATTGAACTTGTACGGTAAACGAGGTTCTTGTAAACAGAGGCGTCCCAAACATTGGGGTGGCTGTATCTTTTTGATTTTAATTTCCCTAAGCTATAGGACCATAAGTGGAAGTGCCCTAGGCTCTGTTGCTTTGTTTTTTAGATGTTTCAGGAAACACCATACACTTCTCCCGAGTGTCTGTTGGCAATTTACATCCCGCCCATCAGCATAACAAGGCTCCCAGTTCTCCATGGCCTGTCCTGCCTTTCTGGATTTTACACTTTTTTCAGATGGCCCTTTTGACCGGGGGGAAGTGAGACTTCATTGTAGTGCAGATTTCCTTTGCAAGCTTGCTTGGTTGGCCAAAAAGGGCGTATGCTTTTTTTCCTGAATATATTCAGGAAAAAACGCATACGCCCTTTTTGGCCAAGTGCATCATTGTGGACGTTCTGCCTCTTTTCCTATGCTTTCAATGCAATTCCAGTCTACCTCCTGAAATCGGTTTCCTGCAATTCTGCCCCGCTTTCAAGTCCTCTTGGCAGCCTTACTTCAGTATATTTTTGGACGATAGTTGTCATTTATAACTCTGCAGGTTTGTGAATTACAGTGCCCCTGAGCTCCTTTCTTCAACTCGTTTTCTTGTGAGCTGGCCGCACACCGCAGGATGGCTTCAGGCCCTAATCTGGTTCCGGCACGGCACGCTGAGCCTTTGGTTATTTCCTCTTCCTGGTGGGAAATGAGAGTTAAATTTGCCCGTCCAGACACCTCCAGCTAGTCTCTCATTGGTTCTCGCTATTCCTGTTCATCTTCCGCAGAAATTGCAAACTGGGCCAAACAGGAGGTTAAAGGCACTGACTCTCCAAGTCGGGAGAGTTTTAGTAAAGCGTCTGGAATGTTGCACCCGAGTACCAGGGTACGAAAACTGAGACATATTTGAACACGTCTCCCGATCACATGGTTGATCATACTCTAGGTTCCACATGCATGTTTTAGCTGAAGGAGGAATACCTTAAACCTGGGTAGTTGAAACCCGTGGAATGGGTACCATGCAATATGACTTCAAAGGGTCTTCATTTGCTCACCGAACCTCTCCAATCCTATCACTGCTGCGTTTATGTCCCTGTACACACGCTTGATTCTCTTTCGGAGACATAGCAATCCATAGGTTTTAAGATACTTACGAGTCAGGTACATTCTTAGGCGTTTAATATGCGGTGTTGAGCCATTTCGTTGAGCAAGGAGTAGCTCTTGTCTATTCCATATTTGGCTTAAGGAACTTTATCTGTGCTCATTTCAATCTCTGGTTTTATGCAGCACCCCAACTCACCTTTACCCTTAAACAAGCATAAGTTGGTTTTCTAAATTTGAGACCCTGTTCTGTTCTGTAATTCAGTTCCTGTGTAGCCAAGTTTACATTCCGTGTATTACTGATATCTTATGATGTTTCTTTTTCTGTGTGACTTATTTCAGTTAGAATCATCGTACCTGAATCCACTCATTGTGCTGCTACGGGCCTGATGACATAGATTTCACTGCTGAGTGATACTGCATTGTACGTAAGTACCACAAGTTCTTTATCCATTTTTCACTTTCTGTGATATTGAACTTGTACGGTAAACGAGGTTCTTGTAAACAGAGGCGTCCCAAACATTGGGGTGGCTGTATCTTTTTGATTTTAATTTCCCTAAGCTATAGGACCATAAGTGGAAGTGCCCTAGGCTCTGTTGCTTTGTTTTTTAGATGTTTCAGGAAACACCATACACTTCTCCCGAGTGTCTGTTGGCAATTTACATCCCGCCCATCAGCATAACAAGGCTCCCAGTTCTCCATGGCCTGTCTTGCCTTTCTGGATTTTACACTTTTTTCAGATGGCCCTTTTGACCGGGGGGAAGTGAGACTTCATTGTAGTGCAGATTTCCTTTGCAAGCTTGCTTGGTTGGCCAAAAAGGGCGTATGCGTTTTTTCCTGAATATATTCAGAAAAAAACGCATACGCCCTTTTTGGCCAACTGCATCATTGTGGACGTTCTGCCTCTTTTCCTATGCTTTCAATGCAATTCCAGTCTACCTCCTGAAATCGGTTTCCTGCAATTCTGCCCCGCTTTCAAGTCCTCTTGGCAGCCTTACTTCAGTATATTTTTGGACGATAGTTGTCATTTATAACTCTGCAGGTTTGTGAATTACAGTGCCCCTGAGCTCCTTTCTTCAACTCGTTTTCTTGTGAGCTGGCCGCAACACCGCAGGATGGCTTCAGGCCCTAATCTGGTTCCGGCACGGCACGCTGAGCCTTTGGTTATTTCCTCTTCCTGGTGGGAAATGAGAGTTAAATTTGCCCGTCCAGACACCTCCAGCTAGTCTCTCATTGGTTCTCGCTATTCCTGTTCATCTTCCGCAGAAATTGCAAACTGGGCCAAACAGGAGGTTAAAGGGACTGACTCTCCAAGTCGGGAGAGTGTTAGTAAAGCGTCTGGAATGTTGCACCCGAGTACCAGGGTACGAAAACTGAGACATATTTGAACACGTCTCCCGATCACATGGTTGATCATACTCTAGGTTCCACATGCATGTTTTAGCTGAAGGAAGAATACCTTAAACCTGGGTAGTTGAAACCCGTGGAATGGGTACCATGCAATATGACTTCAAAGGGTCTTCATTTGCTCACCGAACCTCTCCAATCCTATCACTGCTGCATTTATGTCCCTGTACACACGCTTGATTCTCTTTCGGAGACATAGCAATCCATAGGTTTTAAGATACTTAAGAGTCAGGTACATTCTTAGGCGTTTAATATGCGGTGTTGAGTCCATTTCGTTGAGCAAGGAGTAGCTCTTGTCTATTCCATATTTGGCTTAAGGAACTTTATCTGTGCTCATTTCAATCTCTGGTTTTATGCAGCACCCCAACTCACCTTTACCCTTAAACAAGCATAAGTTGGTTTTCTAAATTTGAGACCATGTTCTGTTCTGTAATTCAGTTCCTGTGTAGCCAAGTTTACATTCCGTGTATTACTGATATCTTATGATGTTTCTTTTTCTGTGTGACTTATTTCAGTTAGAATCATCGTACCTGAATCCACTCATTGTGCTGCTACGGGCCTGATGACATAGATTTCACTGCTGAGTGATACTGCATTGTATGTAAGTACCACAAGTTCTTTATCCATTTTTCACTTTCTGTGATATTGAACTTGTACGGTAAACGAGGTTTTTGTAAACAGAGGCGTCCCAATCATTGGGGTGGCTGTATCTTTTTGATTTTAATTTCTCTAAGCTATAGGACCATAAGTGGAAGTGCCCTAGGCTCTGTTGCTTTGTTTTTTTAGACGTTTCAGGAAACACCATACACTTCTCCCGAGTGTCTGTTGGCAATTTACATCCCGCCAATCAGCATAACAAGGCTCCCAGTTCTCCGTGGCCTGTCCTGCCTTTCTGGATTTTACACTTTTTTCAGATGGCCCTTTTGACCGGGGGGAAGTGAGACTTCATTGTAGTGCAGATTTCCTTTGCAAGCTTGCTTGGTTGGCCAAAAAGGGCGTATGCGTTTTTTCCGGAATATATTCAGGAAAAAACACATACGCCCTTTTTGGCCAAGTGCATCATTGTGGACTTTCTGCCTCTTTTCCTATGCTTTCAATGCAATTCCAGTCTACCTCCTGAAATCGGTTTCCTGCAATTCTGCCCCGCTTTCAAGTCCTCTTGGCAGCCTTACTTCAGTATATTTTTGGACGATAGTTGTCATTTATAACTCTGCAGGTTTGTGAATTACAGTGCCCCTGAGCTCCTTTCTTCAACTCGTTTTCTTGTGAGCTGGCCGCAACACCGCAGGATGGCTTCAGGCCCTAATCTGGTTCCGGCACGGCACGCTGAGCCTTTGGTTATTTCCTCTTCCTGGTGGGAAATGAGAGTTAAATTTGCCCGTCCAGACACCTCCAGCTAGTCTCTCATTGGTTCTCGCTATTCCTGTTCATCTTCCGCAGAAATTGCAAACTGGGCCAAACAGGAGGTTAAAGGGACTGACTCTCCAAGTCGGGAGAGTGTTAGTAAAGCGTCTGGAATGTTGCACCCGAGTACCAGGGTACGAAAACTGAGACATATTTGAACACGTCTCCCGATCACATGGTTGATCATACTCTGGGTTCCACATGCATGTTTTAGCTGAAGGAGGAATACCTTAAACCTGGGTAGTTGAAACCCGTGGAATGGGTACCATGCAATATGTCTTCAAAGGGTCTTCATTTGCTCACCGAACCTCTCCAATCCTATCACTGCTGCATTTATGTCCCTGTACACATGCTTGATTCTCTTTCGGAGACATAGCAATCCATAGGTTTTAAGATACTTAAGAGTCAGGTACATTCTTAGGCGTTTAATATGCGGTGTTGTGTCCATTTCGTTGAGCAAGGAGTAGCTCTTGTCTATTCCATATTTGGCTTAAGGAACTTTATCTGTGCTCATTTCAATCTCTGGTTTTATGCAGCACCCCAACTCACCTTTACCCTTAAACAAGCATAAGTTTGTTTACTAAATTTGAGACCCTGTTCTGTTCTGTAATTCAGTTCCTGTGTAGCCAAGTTTACATTCCGTGTATTACTGATATCTTATGATGTTTCTTTTTCTGTGTGACTTATTTCAGTTAGAATCATCGTACCTGAATCCACTCATTGTGCTGCTACGGGCCTGATGACATAGATTTCACTGCTGAGTGATACTGCATTGTACGTAAGTACCACAAGTTCTTTATCCATTTTTCACTTTCTGTGATATTGAACTTGTACGGTAAACGAGGTTCTTGTAAACAGAGGCGTCCCAAACATTGGAGTGGCTGTATCTTTTGGATTTTAATTTCCCTAAGCTATAGGACCATAAGTGGAAGTGCCCTAGGCTCTGTTGCTTTGTTTTTTAGATGTTTCAGGAAACACCATACACTTCTCCCGAGTGTCTGTTGGCAATTTACATCCCGCCCATCAGCATAACAAGGCTCCCAGTTCTCCATGGCCTGTCCTTCCTTTCTGGATTTTACACTTTTTTCAGATGGCCCTTTTGACCAGGGGGAAGTGAGACTTCATTGTAGTGCAGATTTCCTTTGCAAGCTTGCTTGGTTGGCCAAAAAGGGCGTATGCGTTTTTTCCTGAATATATTCAGGAAAAAACGCATACGCCCTTTTTGGCCAAGTGCAATATTGTGGACGTTCTGCCTCTTTTCCTATGCTTTCAATGCAATTCCAGTGTACCTCCTGAAATCGGTTTCCTGCAATTCTGCCCCGCTTTCAAGTCCTCTTGGCAGCCTTACTTCAGTATATTTTTGGACGATAGTTGTCATTTATAACTCTGCAGGTTTGTGAATTACAGTGCCCCTGAGCTCCTTTCTTCAACTCGTTTTCTTGTGAGCTGGCCGCACACCGCAGGATGGCTTCAGGCCCTAATCTGGTTCCGGCACGGCACGCTGAGCCTTTGGTTATTTCCTCTTCCTGGTGGGAAATGAGAGTTAAATTTGCCCGTCCAGACACCTCCAGCTAGTCTCTCATTGGTTCTCGCTATTCCTGTTCATCTTCCGCAGAAATTGCAAACTGGGCCAAACAGGAGTTTAAAGGGACTGACTCTCCAAGTCGGGAGAGTGTTAGTAAAGCGTCTGGAATGTTGCACCCGAGTACCAGGGTACGAAAACTGAGACATATTTGAACACGTCTCCCGATCACATGGTTGATCATACTCTAGGTTCCACATGCATGTTTTAGCTGAAGGAAGAATACCTTAAACCTGGGTAGTTGAAACCCGTGGAATGGGTACCATGCAATATGACTTCAAAGGGTCTTCATTTGCTCACCGAACCTCTCCAATCCTATCACTGCTGCGTTTATGTCCCTGTACACATGCTTGATTCTCTTTCGGAGACATAGCAATCCATAGGTTTTAAGATACTTAAGAGTCAGGTACATTCTTAGGCGTTTAATATGCGGTGTTGAGTCCATTTCGTTGAGCAAGGAGTAGCTCTTGTCTATTCCATATTTGGCTTAAGGAACTTTATCTGTGCTCATTTCAATCTCTGGTTTTATGCAGCACCCCAACTCACCTTTCCCCTTAAACAAGCATAAGTTGGTTTTCTAAATTTGAGACCCTGTTCTGTTCTGTAATTCAGTTCCTGTGTAGCCAAGTTTACATTCCGTGTATTACTGATATCTTATGATGTTTCTTTTTCTGTGTGACTTATTTCAGTTAGAATCATCGTACCTGAATCCACTCATTGTGCTGCTACGGGCCTGATGACATAGATTTCACTGCTGAGTGATACTGCATTGTACGTAAGTACCACAAGTTCTTTATCCATTTTTCACTTTCTGTGATATTGAACTTGTACGGTAAACGAGGTTCTTGTAAACAGAGGCGTCCCAAACATTGGGGTGGCTGTATCTTTTTGATTTTAATTTCCCTAAGCTATAGGACCATAAGTGGAAGTGCCCTAGGCTCTGTTGCTTTGTTTTTTAGATGTTTCAGGAAACACCATACACTTCTCCCGAGTGTCTGTTGGCAATTTACATCCCGCCCATCAGCATAACAAGGCTCCCAGTTCTCCATGGCCTGTCCTGCCTTTCTGGATTTTACACTTTTTTCAGATGGCCCTTTTGACCGGGGGGAAGTGAGACTTCATTGTAGTGCAGATTTCCTTTGCAAGCTTGCTTGGTTGGCCAAAAAGGGCGTATGCTTTTTTTCCTGAATATATTCAGGAAAAAACGCATACGCCCTTTTTGGCCAAGTGCATCATTGTGGACGTTCTGCCTCTTTTCCTATGCTTTCAATGCAATTCCAGTCTACCTCCTGAAATCGGTTTCCTGCAATTCTGCCCCGCTTTCAAGTCCTCTTGGCAGCCTTACTTCAGTATATTTTTGGACGATAGTTGTCATTTATAACTCTGCAGGTTTGTGAATTACAGTGCCCCTGAGCTCCTTTCTTCAACTCGTTTTCTTGTGAGCTGGCCGCACACCGCAGGATGGCTTCAGGCCCTAATCTGGTTCCGGCACGGCACGCTGAGCCTTTGGTTATTTCCTCTTCCTGGTGGGAAATGAGAGTTAAATTTGCCCGTCCAGACACCTCCAGCTAGTCTCTCATTGGTTCTCGCTATTCCTGTTCATCTTCCGCAGAAATTGCAAACTGGGCCAAACAGGAGGTTAAAGGCACTGACTCTCCAAGTCGGGAGAGTTTTAGTAAAGCGTCTGGAATGTTGCACCCGAGTACCAGGGTACGAAAACTGAGACATATTTGAACACGTCTCCCGATCACATGGTTGATCATACTCTAGGTTCCACATGCATGTTTTAGCTGAAGGAAGAATACCTTAAACCTGGGTAGTTGAAACCCGTGGAATGGGTACCATGCAATATGACTTCAAAGGGTCTTCATTTGCTCACCGAACCTCTCCAATCCTATCACTGCTGCGTTTATGTCCCTGTACACATGCTTGATTCTCTTTCGGAGACATAGCAATCCATAGGTTTTAAGATACTTAAGAGTCAGGTACATTCTTAGGCGTTTAATATGCGGTGTTGAGTCCATTTCGTTGAGCAAGGAGTAGCTCTTGTCTATTCCATATTTGGCTTAAGGAACTTTATCTGTGCTCATTTCAATCTGTGGTTTTATGCAGCACCCCAACTCACCTTTACCCTTAAACAAGCATAAGTTGGTTTTCTAAATTTGAGACCCTGTTCTGTTCTGTAATTCAGTTCCTGTGTAGCCAAGTTTACATTCCGTGTATTACTGATATCTTATGATGTTTCTTTTTCTGTGTGACTTATTTCAGTTAGAATCATCGTACCTGAATCCACTCATTGTGCTGCTACGGGCCTGATGACATAGATTTCACTGCTGAGTGATACTGCATTGTACGTAAGTACCACAAGTTCTTTATCCATTTTTCACTTTCTGTGATATTGAACTTGTATGGTAAACGAGGTTCTTGTAAACAGAGGCGTCCCAAACATTGGGGTGGCTGTATCTTTTTGATTTTAATTTCCCTAAGCTATAGGACCATAAGTGGAAGTGCCCTAGGCTCTGTTGCTTTGTTTTTTAGATGTTTCAGGAAACACCATACACTTCTCCCAAGTGTCTGTTGGCAATTTACATCCCGCCCATCAGCATAACAAGGCTCCCAGTTCTCCATGGCCTGTCCTGCCTTTCTGGATTTTACACTTTTTTCAGATGGCCCTTTTGACCGGGGGGAAGTGAGACTTCATTGTAGTGCAGATTTCCTTTGCAAGCTTGCTTGGTTGGCCAAAAAGGGCGTATGCGTTTTCTCCTGAATATATTCAGGAAAAAACGCATACGCCCTTTTTGGCCAAGTGCATCATTGTGGACGTTCTGCCTCTTTTCCTATGCTTTCAATGCAATTCCAGTCTACCTCCTGAAATCGGTTTCCTGCAATTCTGCCCCGCTTTCAAGTCCTCTTGGCAGCCTTACTTCAGTATATTTTTGGACGATAGTTGTCATTTATAACTCTGCAGGTTTGTGAATTACAGTGCCCCTGAGCTCCTTTCTTCAACTCGTTTTCTTGTGAGCTGGCCGCAACACCGCAGGATGGCTTCAGGCCCTAATCTGGTTCCGGCACGGCACGCTGAGCCTTTGGTTATTTCCTCTTCCTGGTGGGAAATGAGAGTTAAATTTGCCCGTCCAGACACCTCCAGCTAGTCTCTCATTGGTTCTCGCTATTCCTGTTCATCTTCCGCAGAAATTGCAAACTGGGCCAAACAGGAGGTTAAAGGGACTGACTCTCCAAGTCGGGAGAGTGTTAGTAAAGCGTCTGGAATGTTGCACCCGAGTACCAGGGTACGAAAACTGAGACATATTTGAACACGTCTCCCGATCACATGGTTGATCATACTCTAGGTTCCACATGCATGTTTTAGCTGAAGGAAGAATACCTTAAACCTGGGTAGTTGAAACCCGTGGAATGGGTACCATGCAATATGACTTCAAAGGGTCTTCATTTGCTCACCGAACCTCTCCAATCCTATCACTGCTGCGTTTATGTCCCTGTACACATGCTTGATTCTCTTTCGGAGACATAGCAATCCATAGGTTTTAAGATACTTAAGAGTCAGGTACATTCTTAGGCGTTTAATATGCGGTGTTGAGTCCATTTCGTTGAGCAAGGAGTAGCTCTTGTCTATTCCATATTTGGCTTAAGGAACTTTATCTGTGCTCATTTCAATCTCTGGTTTTATGCAGCACCCCAACTCACCTTTACCCTTAAACAAGCATAAGTTGGTTTTCTAAATTTGAGACCCTGTTCTGTTCTGTAATTCAGTTCCTGTGTAGCCAAGTTTACATTCCGTGTATTACTGATATCTTATGATGTTTCTTTTTCTGTGTGACTTATTTCAGTTAGAATCATCGTACCTGAATCCACTCATTGTGCTGCTACGGGCCTGATGACATAGATTTCACTGCTGAGTGATACTGCATTGTACGTAAGTACCACAAGTTCTTTATCCATTTTTCACTTTCTGTGATATTGAACTTGTACGGTAAACGAGGTTCTTGTAAACAGAGGCGTCCCAAACATTGGGGTGGCTGTATCTTTTTGATTTTAATTTCCCTAAGCTATAGGACCATAAGTGGAAGTGCCCTAGGCTCTGTTGCTTTGTTTTTTAGACGTTTCAGGAAACACCATACACTTCTCCCGAGTGTCTGTTGGCAATTTACATCCCGCCCATCAGCATAACAAGGCTCCCAGTTCTCCATGGCCTGTCCTGCCTTTCTGGATTTTACACTTTTTTCAGATGGCCCTTTTGACCGGGGGGAAGTGAGACTTCATTGTAGTGCAGATTTCCTTTGCAAGCTTGCTTGGTTGGCCAAAAAGGGCGTATGCGTTTTTTCCTGAATATATTCAGGAAAAAACGCATACGCCCTTTTTGGCCAAGTGCATCATTGTGGACGTTCTGCCTCTTTTCCTATGCTTTCAATGCAATTCCAGTCTACCTCCTGAAATCGGTTTCCTGCAATTCTGCCCCGCTTTCAAGTCCTCTTGGCAGCCTTACTTCAGTATATTTTTGGATGATAGTTGTCATTTATAACTCTGCAGGTTTGTGAATTACAGTGCCCCTGAGCTCCTTTCTTCAACTCGTTTTCTTGTGAGCTGGCTGCAACACCGCAGGATGGCTTCAGGCCCTAATCTGGTTCCGGCACGGCACGCTGAGCCTTTGGTTATTTCCTCTTCCTGGTGGGAAATGAGAGTTAAATTTGCCCGTCCAGACACCTCCAGCTAGTCTCTCATTGGTTCTCGCTATTCCTGTTCATCTTCCGCAGAAATTGCAAACTGGGCCAAACAGGAGGTTAAAGGGACTGACTCTCCAAGTCGGGAGAGTGTTAGTAAAGCGTCTGGAATGTTGCACCCGAGTACCAGGGTACGAAAACTGAGACATATTTGAACACGTCTCCCGATCACATGGTTGATCATACTCTAGGTTCCACATGCATGTTTTAGCTGAAGGAAGAATACCTTAAACCTGGGTAGTTGAAACCCGTGGAATGGGTACCATGCAATATGACTTCAAAGGGTCTTCATTTGCTCACCGAACCTCTCCAATCCTATCACTGCTGCGTTTATGTCCCTGTACACATGCTTGATTCTCTTTCGGAGACATAGCAATCCATAGGTTTTAAGATACTTAAGAGTCAGGTACATTCTTAGGCGTTTAATATGCGGTGTTGAGTCCATTTCGTTGAGCAAGGAGTAGCTCTTGTCTATTCCATATTTGGCTTAAGGAACTTTATCTGTGCTCATTTCAATCTCTGGTTTTATGCAGCACCCCAACTCACCTTTACCCTTAAACAAGCATAAGTTGGTTTTCTAAATTTGAGACCCTGTTCTGTTCTGTAATTCAGTTCCTGTGTAGCCAAGTTTACATTCCGTGTATTACTGATATCTTATGATGTTTCTTTTTCTGTGTGACTTATTTCAGTTAGAATCATCGTACCTGAATCCACTCATTGTGCTGCTACGGGCCTGATGACATAGATTTCACTGCTGAGTGATACTGCATTGTACGTAAGTACCACAAGTTCTTTATCCATTTTTCACTTTCTGTGATATTGAACTTGTACGGTAAACGAGGTTCTTGTAAACAGAGGCGTCCCAAACATTGGGGTGGCTGTATCTTTTTGATTTTAATTTCCCTAAGCTATAGGACCATAAGTGGAAGTGCCCTAGGCTCTGTTGCTTTGTTTTTTAGACGTTTCAGGAAACACCATACACTTCTCCCGAGTGTCTGTTGGCAATTTACATCCCGCCCATCAGCATAACAAGGCTCCCAGTTCTCCATGGCCTGTCCTGCCTTTCTGGATTTTACACTTTTTTCAGATGGCCCTTTTGACCGGGGGGAAGTGAGACTTCATTGTAGTGCAGATTTCCTTTGCAAGCTTGCTTGGTTGGCCAAAAAGGGCGTATGCGTTTTTTCCTGAATATATTCAGGAAAAAACGCATACGCCCTTTTTGGCCAAGTGCATCATTGTGGACGTTCTGCCTCTTTTCCTATGCTTTCAATGCAATTCCAGTCTACCTCCTGAAATCGGTTTCCTGCAATTCTGCCCCGCTTTCAAGTCCTCTTGGCAGCCTTACTTCAGTATATTTTTGGATGATACTTGTCATTTATAACTCTGCAGGTTTGTGAATTACAGTGCCCCTGAGCTCCTTTCTTCAACTCGTTTTCTTGTGAGCTGGCCGCAACACCGCAGGATGGCTTCAGGCCCTAATCTGGTTCCGGCACGGCACGCTGAGCCTTTGGTTATTTCCTCTTCCTGGTGGGAAATGAGAGTTAAATTTGCCCGTCCAGACACCTCCAGCTAGTCTCTCATTGTTTCTCGCTATTCCTGTTCATCTTCCGCAGAAATTGCAAACTGGGCCAAACAGGAGGTTAAAGGGACTGACTCTCCAAGTCGGGAGAGTGTTAGTAAAGCGTCTGGAATGTTGCACCCTTGTACCAGGGTACGAAAACTGAGACATATTTGAACACGTCTCCCGATCACATGGTTGATCATACTCTAGGTTCCACATGCATGTTTTAGCTGAAGGAAGAATACCTTAAACCTGGGTAGTTGAAACCCGTGGAATGGGTACCATGCAATATGACTTCAAAGGGTCTTCATTTGCTCACCGAACCTCTCCAATCCAATCACTGCTGCGTTTATATCCCTGTACACATGCTTGATTCTCTTTCGGAGACATAGCAATCCATAGGTTTTAAGATACTTAAGAGTCAGGTACATTCTTAGGCGTTTAATATGCGGTGTTGAGTCCATTTCGTTGAGCAAGGAGTAGCTCTTGTCTATTCCATATTTGGCTTAAGGAACTTTATCTGTGCTCATTTCAATCTCTGGTTTTATGCAGCACCCCAACTCACCTTTACCCTTAAACAAGCATAAGTTGGTTTTCTAAATTTGAGACCCTGTTCTGTTCTGTAATTCAGTTCCTGTGTAGCCAAGTTTACATTCCGTGTATTACTGATATCTTATGATGTTTCTTTTTCTGTGTGACTTATTTCAGTTAGAATCATCGTACCTGAATCCACTCATTGTGCTGCTACGGGCCTGATGACATAGATTTCACTGCTGAGTGATACTGCATTGTACGTAAGTACCACAAGTTCTTTATCCATTTTTCACTTTCTGTGATATTGAACTTGTACGGTAAACGAGGTTCTTGTAAACAGAGGCGTCCCAAACATTGGGGTGGCTGTATCTTTTTGATTTTAATTTCCCTAAGCTATAGGACCATAAGTGGAAGTGCCCTAGGCTCTGTTGCTTTGTTTTTTAGACGTTTCAGGAAACACCATACACTTCTCCCGAGTGTCTGTTGGCAATTTACATCCCGCCCATCAGCATAACAAGGCTCCCAGTTCTCCATGGCCTGTCCTGCCTTTCTGGATTTTACACTTTTTTCAGATGGCCCTTTTGACCGGGGGGAAGTGAGACTTCATTGTAGTGCAGATTTCCTTTGCAAGCTTGCTTGGTTGGCCAAAAAGGGCGTATGCTTTTTTTCCTGAATATATTCAGGAAAAAACGCATACGCCCTTTTTGGCCAAGTGCATCATTGTGGACGTTCTGCCTCTTTTCCTATGCTTTCAATGCAATTCCAGTCTACCTCCTGAAATCGGTTTCCTGCAATTCTGCCCCGCTTTCAAGTCCTCTTGGCAGCCTTACTTCAGTATATTTTTGGATGATAGTTGTCATTTATAACTCTGCAGGTTTGTGAATTACAGTGCCCCTGAGCTCCTTTCTTCAACTCGTTTTCTTGTGAGCTGGCTGCAACACCGCAGGATGGCTTCAGGCCCTAATCTGGTTCCGGCACGGCACGCTGAGCCTTTGGTTATTTCCTCTTCCTGGTGGGAAATGAGAGTTAAATTTGCCCGTCCAGACACCTCCAGCTAGTCTCTCATTGGTTCTCGCTATTCCTGTTCATCTTCCGCAGAAATTGCAAACTGGGCCAAACAGGAGGTTAAAGGGACTGACTCTCCAAGTCGGGAGAGTGTTAGTAAAGCGTCTGGAATGTTGCACCCTTGTACCAGGGTACGAAAACTGAGACATATTTGAACACGTCTCCCGATCACATGGTTGATCATACTCTAGGTTCCACATGCATGTTTTAGCTGAAGGAAGAATACCTTAAACCTGGGTAGTTGAAACCCGTGGAATGGGTACCATGCAATATGACTTCAAAGGGTCTTCATTTGCTCACCGAACCTCTCCAATCCAATCACTGCTGCGTTTATATCCCTGTACACATGCTTGATTCTCTTTCGGAGACATAGCAATCCATAGGTTTTAAGATACTTAAGAGTCAGGTACATTCTTAGGCGTTTAATATGCGGTGTTGAGTCCATTTCGTTGAGCAAGGAGTAGCTCTTGTCTATTCCATATTTGGCTTAAGGAACTTTATCTGTGCTCATTTCAATCTCTGGTTTTATGCAGCACCCCAACTCACCTTTCCCCTTAAACAAGCATAAGTTGGTTTTCTAAATTTGAGACCCTGTTCTGTTCTGTAATTCAGTTCCTGTGTAGCCAAGTTTACATTCCGTGTATTACTGATATCTTATGATGTTTCTTTTTCTGTGTGACTTATTTCAGTTAGAATCATCGTACCTGAATCCACTCATTGTGCTGCTACGGGACTGATGACATAGATTTCACTGCTGAGTGATACTGCATTGTACGTAAGTACCACAAGTTCTTTATCCATTTTTCACTTTCTGTGATATTGAACTTGTACGGTAAACGAGGTTCTTGTAAACAGAGGCGTCCCAAACATTGGGGTGGCTGTATCTTTTTGATTTTAATTTCCCTAAGCTATAGGACCATAAGTGGAAGTGCCCTAGGCTCTGTTGCTTTGTTTTTTAGACGTTTCAGGAAACACCATACACTTCTCCCGAGTGTCTGTTGGCAATTTACATCCCGCCCATCAGCATAACAAGGCTCCCAGTTCTCCATGGCCTGTCCTGCCTTTCTGGATTTTACACTTTTTTCAGATGACCCTTTTGACCGGGGGGAAGTGAGACTTCATTGTAGTGCAGATTTCCTTTGCAAGCTTGCTTGGTTGGCCAAAAAGGGCGTATGCGTTTTTTCCTTAATATATTCAGGAAAAAACGCATACGCCCTTTTTGGCCAAGTGCATCATTGTGGACGTTCTGCCTCTTTTCCTATGCTTTCAATGCAATTCCAGTCTACCTCCTGAAATCGGTTTCCTGCAATTCTGCCCCGCTTTCAAGTCCTCTTGGCAGCCTTACTTCAGTATATTTTTGGATGATAGTTGTCATTTATAACTCTGCAGGTTTGTGAATTACAGTGCCCCTGAGCTCCTTTCTTCAACTCCTTTTCTTGTGAGCTGGCTGCAACACCGCAGGATGGCTTCAGGCCCTAATCTGGTTCCGGCACGGCACGCTGAGCCTTTGGTTATTTCCTCTTCCTGGTGGGAAATGAGAGTTAAATTTGCCCGTCCAGACACCTCCAGCTAGTCTCTCATTGGTTCTCGCTATTCCTGTTCATCTTCCGCAGAAATTGCAAACTGGGCCAAACAGGAGGTTAAAGGGACTGACTCTCCAAGTCGGGAGAGTGTTAGTAAAGCGTCTGGAATGTTGCACCCGAGTACCAGGGTACGAAAACTGAGACATATTTGAACACGTCTCCCGATCACATGGTTGATCATACTCTAGGTTCCACATGCATGTTTTAGCTGAAGGAAGAATACCTTAAACCTGGGTAGTTGAAACCCGTGGAATGGGTACCATGCAATATGACTTCAAAGGGTCTTCATTTGCTCACCGAACCTCTCCAATCCTATCACTGCTGCGTTTATGTCCCTGTACACATGCTTGATTCTCTTTCGGAGACATAGCAATCCATAGGTTTTAAGATACTTAAGAGTCAGGTACATTCTTAGGCGTTTAATATGCGGTGTTGAGTCCATTTCGTTGAGCAAGGAGTAGCTCTTGTCTATTCCATATTTGGCTTAAGGAACTTTATCTGTGCTCATTTCAATCTCTGGTTTTATGCAGCACCCCAACTCACCTTTACCCTTAAACAAGCATAAGTTGGTTTTCTAAATTTGAGACCCTGTTCTGTTCTGTAATTCAGTTCCTGTGTAGCCAAGTTTACATTCCGTGTATTACTGATATCTTATGATGTTTCTTTTTCTGTGTGACTTATTTCAGTTAGAATCATCGTACCTGAATCCACTCATTGTGCTGCTACGGGCCTGATGACATAGATTTCACTGCTGAGTGATACTGCATTGTACGTAAGTACCACAAGTTCTTTATCCATTTTTCACTTTCTGTGATATTGAACTTGTACGGTAAACGAGGTTCTTGTAAACAGAGGCGTCCCAAACATTGGGGTGGCTGTATCTTTTTGATTTTAATTTCCCTAAGCTATAGGACCATAAGTGGAAGTGCCCTAGGCTCTGTTGCTTTGTTTTTTAGACGTTTCAGGAAACACCATACACTTCTCCCGAGTGTCTGTTGGCAATTTACATCCCGCCCATCAGCATAACAAGGCTCCCAGTTCTCCATGGCCTGTCCTGCCTTTCTGGATTTTACACTTTTTTCAGATGGCCCTTTTGACCGGGGGGAAGTGAGACTTCATTGTAGTGCAGATTTCCTTTGCAAGCTTGCTTGGTTGGCCAAAAAGGGCGTATGCGTTTTTTCCTGAATATATTCAGGAAAAAACGCATACGCCCTTTTTGGCCAAGTGCATCATTGTGGACGTTCTGCCTCTTTTCCTATGCTTTCAATGCAATTCCAGTCTACCTCCTGAAATCGGTTTCCTGCAATTCTGCCCCGCTTTCAAGTCCTCTTGGCAGCCTTACTTCAGTATATTTTTGGATGATAGTTGTCATTTATAACTCTGCAGGTTTGTGAATTACAGTGCCCCTGAGCTCCTTTCTTCAACTCGTTTTCTTGTGAGCTGGCCGCAACACCGCAGGATGGCTTCAGGCCCTAATCTGGTTCCGGCACGGCACGCTGAGCCTTTGGTTATTTCCTCTTCCTGGTGGGAAATGAGAGTTAAATTTGCCCGTCCAGACACCTCCAGCTAGTCTCTCATTGGTTCTCGCTATTCCTGTTCATCTTCCGCAGAAATTGCAAACTGGGCCAAACAGGAGGTTAAAGGGACTGACTCTCCAAGTCGGGAGAGTGTTAGTAAAGCGTCTGGAATGTTGCAACCGAGTACCAGGGTACGAAAACTGAGACATATTTGAACACGTCTCCCGATCACATGGTTGATCATACTCTAGGTTCCACATGCATGTTTTAGCTGAAGGAAGAATACCTTAAACCTGGGTAGTTGAAACCCGTGGAATGGGTACCATGCAATATGACTTCAAAGGGTCTTCATTTGCTCACCGAACCTCTCCAATCCTATCACTGCTGCGTTTATGTCCCTGTACACATGCTTGATTCTCTTTCGGAGACATAGCAATCCATAGGTTTTAAGATACTTAAGAGTCAGGTACATTCTTAGGCGTTTAATATGCGGTGTTGAGTCCATTTCGTTGAGCAAGGAGTAGCTCTTGTCTATTCCATATTTGGCTTAAGGAACTTTATCTGTGCTCATTTCAATCTCTGGTTTTATGCAGCACCCCAACTCACCTTTCCCCTTAAACAAGCATAAGTTGGTTTTCTAAATTTGAGACCCTGTTCTGTTCTGTAATTCAGTTCCTGTGTAGCCAAGTTTACATTCCGTGTATTACTGATATCTTATGATGTTTCTTTTTCTGTGTGACTTATTTCAGTTAGAATCATCGTACCTGAATCCACTCATTGTGCTGCTACGGGCCTGATGACATAGATTTCACTGCTGAGTGATACTGCATTGTACGTAAGTACCACAAGTTCTTTATCCATTTTTCACTTTCTGTGATATTGAACTTGTACGGTAAACGAGGTTCTTGTAAACAGAGGCGTCCCAAACATTGGGGTGGCTGTATCTTTTTGATTTTAATTTCCCAAAGGTATAGAACCATAAGTGGAAGTGCCCTAGGCTCTGTTGCTTTGTTTTTTAGACGTTTCAGGAAACACCATACACTTCTCCCGAGTGTCTGTTGGCAATGTACATCCCGCCCATCAGCATAACAAGGCTCCCAGTTCTCCATGGCCTGTCCTGCCTTTCTGGATTTTACACTTTTTTCAGATGGCCCTTTTGACCGGGGGGAAGTGAGACTTCATTGTAGTGCAGATTTCCTTTGCAAGCTTGCTTGGTTGGCCAAAAAGGGCGTATGCGTTTTTTCCTGAATATATTCAGGAAAAAACGCATACGCCCTTTTTGGCCAAGTGCATCATTGTGGACGTTCTGCCTCTTTTCCTATGCTTTCAATGCAATTCCAGTCTACCTCCTGAAATCGGTTTCCTGCAATTCTGCCCCGCTTTCAAGTCCTCTTGGCAGCCTTACTTCAGTATATTTTTGGACGATAGTTGTCATTTATAACTCTGCAGGTTTGTGAATTACAGTGCCCCTGAGCTCCTTTCTTCAACTCGTTTTCTTGTGAGCTGGCCGCAACACCGCAGGATGGCTTCAGGCCCTAATCTGGTTCCGGCACGGCACGCTGAGCCTTTGGTTATTTCCTCTTCCTGGTGGGAAATGAGAGTTAAATTTGCCCGTCCAGACACCTCCAGCTAGTCTCTCATTGGTTCTCGCTATTCCTGTTCATCTTCCGCAGAAATTGCAAACTGGGCCAAACAGGAGGTTAAAGGGACTGACTCTCCAAGTCGGGAGAGTGTTAGTAAAGCGTCTGGAATGTTGCACCCGAGTACCAGGGTACGAAAACTGAGACATATTTGAACACGTCTCCCGATCACATGGTTGATCATACTCTAGGTTCCACATGCATGTTTTAGCTGAAGGAAGAATACCTTAAACCTGGGTAGTTGAAACCCGTGGAATGGGTACCATGCAATATGACTTCAAAGGGTCTTCATTTGCTCACCGAACCTCTCCAATCCTATCACTGCTGCGTTTATGTCCCTGTACACATGCTTGATTCTCTTTCGGAGACATAGCAATCCATAGGTTTTAAGATACTTAAGAGTCAGGTACATTCTTAGGCGTTTAATATGCGGTGTTGAGTCCATTTCGTTGAGCAAGGAGTAGCTCTTGTCTATTCCATATTTGGCTTAAGGAACTTTATCTGTGCTCATTTCAATCTCTGGTTTTATGCAGCACCCCAACTCACCTTTACCCTTAAACAAGCATAAGTTGGTTTTCTAAATTTGAGACCCTGTTCTGTTCTGTAATTCAGTTCCTGTGTAGCCAAGTTTACATTCCGTGTATTACTGATATCTTATGATGTTTCTTTTTCTGTGTGACTTATTTCAGTTAGAATCATCGTACCTGAATCCACTCATTGTGCTGCTACGGGCCTGATGACATAGATTTCACTGCTGAGTGATACTGCATTGTACGTAAGTACCACAAGTTCTTTATCCATTTTTCACTTTCTGTGATATTGAACTTGTACGGTAAACGAGGTTCTTGTAAACAGAGGTGTCCCAAACATTGGGGTGGCTGTATCTTTTTGATTTTAATTTCCCTAAGCTATAGGACCATAAGTGGAAGTGCCCTAGGCTCTGTTGCTTTGTTTTTTAGATGTTTCAGGAAACACCATACACTTCTCCCGAGTGTCTGTTGGCAATGTACATCCCGCCCATCAGTATAACAAGGCTCCCAGTTCTCCATGGCCTGTCCTGCCTTTCTGGATTTTACACTTTTTTCAGATGGCCCTTTTGACCGGGGGGAAGTGAGACTTCATTGTAGTGCAGATTTCCTTTGCAAGCTTGCTTGGTTGGCCAAAAAGGGCGTATGCGTTTTTTCCTGAATATATTCAGGAAAAAACGCATACGCCCTTTTTGGCCAAGTGCATCATTGTGGACGTTCTGCCTCTTTTCCTATGCTTTCAATGCAATTCCAGTCTACCTCCTGAAATCGGTTTCCTGCAATTCTGCCCCGCTTTCAAGTCCTCTTGGCAGCCTTACTTCAGTATATTTTTGGACGATAGTTGTCATTTATAACTCTGCAGGTTTGTGAATTACAGTGCCCCTGAGCTCCTTTCTTCAACTCGTTTTCTTGTGAGCTGGCCGCAACACCGCAGGATGGCTTCAGGCCCTAATCTGGTTCCGGCACGGCACGCTGAGCCTTTGGTTATTTCCTCTTCCTGGTGGGAAATGAGAGTTAAATTTGCCCGTCCAGACACCTCCAGCTAGTCTCTCATTGGTTCTCGCTATTCCTGTTCATCTTCCGCAGAAATTGCAAACTGGGCCAAACAGGAGGTTAAAGGGACTGACTCTCCAAGTCGGGAGAGTGTTAGTAAAGCGTCTGGAATGTTGCACCCGAGTACCAGGGTACGAAAACTGAGACATATTTGAACACGTCTCCCGATCACATGGTTGATCATACTCTAGGTTCCACATGCATGTTTTAGCTGAAGGAAGAATACCTTAAACCTGGGTAGTTGAAACCCGTGGAATGGGTACCATGCAATATGACTTCAAAGGGTCTTCATTTGCTCACCGAACCTCTCCAATCCTATCACTGCTGCGTTTATGTCCCTGTACACATGCTTGATTCTCTTTCGGAGACATAGCAATCCATAGGTTTTAACATACTTAAGAGTCAGGTACATTCTTAGGCGTTTAATATGCGGTGTTGAGTCCATTTCGTTGAGCAAGGAGTAGCTCTTGTCTATTCCATATTTGGCTTAAGGAACTTTATCTGTGCTCATTTCAATCTCTGGTTTTATGCAGCACCCCAACTCACCTTTACCCTTAAACAAGCATAAGTTGGTTTTCTAAATTTGAGACCCTGTTCTGTTCTGTAATTCAGTTCCTGTGTAGCCAAGTTTACATTCCGTGTATTACTGATATCTTATGATGTTTCTTTTTCTGTGTGACTTATTTCAGTTAGAATCATCGTACCTGAATCCACTCATTGTGCTGCTACGGGCCTGATGACATAGATTTCACTGCTGAGTGATACTGCATTGTACGTAAGTACCACAAGTTCTTTATCCATTTTTCACTTTCTGTGATATTGAACTTGTACGGTAAACGAGGTTCTTGTAAACAGAGGCGTCCCAAACATTGGGGTGGCTGTATCTTTTTGATTTTAATTTCCCTAAGCTATAGGACCATAAGTGGAAGTGCCCTAGGCTCTGTTGCTTTGTTTTTTAGATGTTTCAGGAAACACCATACACTTCTCATAAATGTCTGTTGGCAATTTACATCCCGCCCATCAGCATAACAAGGCTCCCAGTTCTCCATGGCCTGTCCTGCCTTTCTGGATTTTACACTTTTTTCAGATGGCCCTTTTGACCGGGGGGAAGTGAGACTTCATTGTAGTGCAGATTTCCTTTGCAAGCTTGCTTGGTTGGCCAAAAAGGGCGTATGCGTTTTTTCCTGAATATATTCAGGAAAAAACGCATACGCCCTTTTTGGCCAAGTGCATCATTGTGGACGTTCTGCCTCTTTTCCTATGCTTTCAATGCAATTCCAGTCTACCTCCTGAAATCGGTTTCCTGCAATTCTGCCCCGCTTTCAAGTCCTCTTGGCAGCCTTACTTCAGTATATTTTTGGACGATAGTTGTCATTTATAACTCTGCAGGTTTGTGAATTACAGTGCCCCTGAGCTCCTTTCTTCAACTCGTTTTCTTGTGAGCTGGCCGCACACCGCAGGATGGCTTCAGGCCCTAATCTGGTTCCGGCACGGCACGCTGAGCCTTTGGTTATTTCCTCTTCCTGGTGGGAAATGAGAGTTAAATTTGCCCGTCCAGACACCTCCAGCTAGTCTCTCATTGGTTCTCGCTATTCCTGTTCATCTTCCGCAGAAATTGCAAACTGGGCCAAACAGGAGGTTAAAGGGACTGACTCTCCAAGTCGGGAGAGTGTTAGTAAAGCGTCTGGAATGTTGCACCCGAGTACCAGGGTACGAAAACTGAGACATATTTGAACACGTCTCCCGATCACATGGTTGATCATACTCTAGGTTCCACATGCATGTTTTAGCTGAAGGAAGAATACCTTAAACCTGGGTAGTTGAAACCCGTGGAATGGGTACCATGCAATATGACTTCAAAGGGTCTTCATTTGCTCACCGAACCTCTCCAATCCTATCACTGCTGCGTTTATGTCCCTGTACACATGCTTGATTCTCTTTCGGAGACATAGCAATCCATAGGTTTTAACATACTTAAGAGTCAGGTACATTCTTAGGCGTTTAATATGCGGTGTTGAGTCCATTTCGTTGAGCAAGGAGTAGCTCTTGTCTATTCCATATTTGGCTTAAGGAACTTTATCTGTGCTCATTTCAATCTCTGGTTTTATGCAGCACCCCAACTCACCTTTACCCTTAAACAAGCATAAGTTGGTTTTCTAAATTTGAGACCCTGTTCTGTTCTGTAATTCAGTTCCTGTGTAGCCAAGTTTACATTCCGTGTATTACTGATATCTTATGATGTTTCTTTTTCTGTGTGACTTATTTCAGTTAGAATCATCGTACCTGAATCCACTCATTGTGCTGCTACGGGCCTGATGACATAGATTTCACTGCTGAGTGATACTGCATTGTACGTAAGTACCACAAGTTCTTTATCCATTTTTCACTTTCTGTGATATTGAACTTGTACGGTAAACGAGGTTCTTGTAAACAGAGGCGTCCCAAACATTGGGGTGGCTGTATCTTTTTGATTTTAATTTCCCTAAGCTATAGGACCATAAGTGGAAGTGCCCTAGGCTCTGTTGCTTTGTTTTTTAGATGTTTCAGGAAACACCATACACTTCTCCCGAGTGTCTGTTGGCAATTTACATCCCGCCCATCAGCATAACAAGGCTCCCAGTTCTCCATGGCCTGTCCTGCCTTTCTGGATTTTACACTTTTTTCAGATGGCCCTTTTGACCGGGGGGAAGTGAGACTTCATTGTAGTGCAGATTTCCTTTGCAAGCTTGCTTGGTTGGCCAAAAAGGGCGTATGCGTTTTTTCCTGAATATATTCAGAAAAAAACGCATACGCCCTTTTTGGCCAACTGCATCATTGTGGACGTTCTGCCTCTTTTCCTATGCTTTCAATGCAATTCCAGTCTACCTCCTGAAATCGGTTTCCTGCAATTCTGCCCCGCTTTCAAGTCCTCTTGGCAGCCTTACTTCAGTATATTTTTGGACGATAGTTGTCATTTATAACTCTGCAGGTTTGTGAATTACAGTGCCCCTGAGCTCCTTTCTTCAACTCGTTTTCTTGTGAGCTGGCCGCAACACCGCAGGATGGCTTCAGGCCCTAATCTGGTTCCGGCACGGCACGCTGAGCCTTTGGTTATTTCCTCTTCCTGGTGGGAAATGAGAGTTAAATTTGCCCGTCCAGACACCTCCAGCTAGTCTCTCATTGGTTCTCGCTATTCCTGTTCATCTTCCGCAGAAATTGCAAACTGGGCCAAACAGGAGGTTAAAGGGACTGACTCTCCAAGTCGGGAGAGTGTTAGTAAAGCGTCTGGAATGTTGCACCCGAGTACCAGGGTACGAAAACTGAGACATATTTGAACACGTCTCCCGATCACATGGTTGATCATACTCTAGGTTCCACATGCATGTTTTAGCTGAAGGAAGAATACCTTAAACCTGGGTAGTTGAAACCCGTGGAATGGGTACCATGCAATATGACTTCAAAGGGTCTTCATTTGCTCACCGAACCTCTCCAATCCTATCACTGCTGCGTTTATGTCCCTGTACACATGCTTGATTCTCTTTCGGAGACATAGCAATCCATAGGTTTTAAGATACTTAAGAGTCAGGTACATTCTTAGGCGTTTAATATGCGGTGTTGAGTCCATTTCGTTGAGCAAGGAGTAGCTCTTGTCTATTCCATATTTGGCTTAAGGAACTTTATCTGTGCTCATTTCAATCTCTGGTTTTATGCAGCACCCCAACTCACCTTTACCCTTAAACAAGCATAAGTTGGTTTTCTAAATTTGAGACCCTGTTCTGTTCTGTAATTCAGTTCCTGTGTAGCCAAGTTTACATTCCGTGTATTACTGATATCTTATGATGTTTCTTTTTCTGTGTGACTTATTTCAGTTAGAATCATCGTACCTGAATCCACTCATTGTGCTGCTACGGGCCTGATGACATAGATTTCACTGCTGAGTGATACTGCATTGTACGTAAGTACCACAAGTTCTTTATCCATTTTTCACTTTCTGTGATATTGAACTTGTACGGTAAACGAGGTTCTTGTAAACAGAGGCGTCCCAAACATTGGGGTGGCTGTATCTTTTTGATTTTAATTTCCCTAAGCTATAGGACCATAAGTGGAAGTGCCCTAGGCTCTGTTGCTTTGTTTTTTAGATGTTTCAGGAAACACCATACACTTCTCATAAATGTCTGTTGGCAATTTACATCCCGCCCATCAGCATAACAAGGCTCCCAGTTCTCCATGGCCTGTCCTGCCTTTCTGGATTTTACACTTTTTTCAGATGGCCCTTTTGACCGGGGGGAAGTGAGACTTCATTGTAGTGCAGATTTCCTTTGCAAGCTTGCTTGGTTGGCCAAAAAGGGCGTATGCGTTTTTTCCTGAATATATTCAGGAAAAAACGCATACGCCCTTTTTGGCCAAGTGCATCATTGTGGACGTTCTGCCTCTTTTCCTATGCTTTCAATGCAATTCCAATCTACCTCCTGAAATCGGTTTCCTGCAATTCTGCCCCGCTTTCAAGTCCTCTTGGCAGCCTTACTTCAGTATATTTTTGGACGATAGTTGTCATTTATAACTCTGCAGGTTTGTGAATTACAGTGCCCCTGAGCTCCTTTCTTCAACTCGTTTTCTTGTGAGCTGGCCGCAACACCGCAGGATGGCTTCAGGCCCTAATCTGGTTCCGGCACGGCACGCTGAGCCTTTGGTTATTTCCTCTTCCTGGTGGGAAATGAGAGTTAAATTTGCCCGTCCAGACACCTCCAGCTAGTCTCTCATTGGTTCTCGCTATTCCTGTTCATCTTCCGCAGAAATTGCAAACTGGGCCAAACAGGAGGTTAAAGGGACTGACTCTCCAAGTCGGGAGAGTGTTAGTAAAGCGTCTGGAATGTTGCACCCGAGTACCAGGGTACGAAAACTGAGACATATTTGAACACGTCTCCCGATCACATGGTTGATCATACTCTAGGTTCCACATGCATGTTTTAGCTGAAGGAAGAATACCTTAAACCTGGGTAGTTGAAACCCGTGGAATGGGTACCATGCAATATGACTTCAAAGGGTCTTCATTTGCTCACCGAACCTCTCCAATCCTATCACTGCTGCGTTTATGTCCCTGTACACATGCTTGATTCTCTTTCGGAGACATAGCAATCCATAGGTTTTAAGATACTTAAGAGTCAGGTACATTCTTAGGCGTTTAATATGGGGTGTTGAGTCCATTTCGTTGAGCAAGGAGTAGCTCTTGTCTATTCCATATTTGGCTTAAGGAACTTTATCTGTGCTCATTTCAATCTCTGGTTTTATGCAGCACCCCAACTCACCTTTCCCCTTAAACAAGCATAAGTTGGTTTTCTAAATTTGAGACCCTGTTCTGTTCTGTAATTCAGTTCCTGTGTAGCCAAGTTTACATTCCGTGTATTACTGATATCTTATGATGTTTCTTTTTCTGTGTGACTTATTTCAGTTAGAATCATCGTACCTGAATCCACTCATTGTGCTGCTACGGGCCTGATGACATAGATTTCACTGCTGAGTGATACTGCATTGTACGTAAGTACCACAAGTTCTTTATCCATTTTTCACTTTCTGTGATATTGAACTTGTACGGTAAACGAGGTTCTTGTAAACAGAGGCGTCCCAAACATTGGGGTGGCTGTATCTTTTTGATTTTAATTTCCCTAAGCTATAGGACCATAAGTGGAAGTGCCCTAGGCTCTGTTGCTTTGTTTTTTAGATGTTTCAGGAAACACCATACACTTCTCCCGAGTGTCTGTTGGCAATTTACATCCCGCCCATCAGCATAACAAGGCTCCCAGTTCTCCATGGCCTGTCCTGCCTTTCTGGATTTTACACTTTTTTCAGATGGCCCTTTTGACCGGGGGGAAGTGAGACTTCATTGTAGTGCAGATTTCCTTTGCAAGCTTGCTTGGTTGGCCAAAAAGGGCGTATGCGTTTTTTCCTGAATATATTCAGGAAAAAACGCATACGCCCTTTTTGGCCAAGTGCATCATTGTGGACGTTCTGCCTCTTTTCCTATGCTTTCAATGCAATTCCAGTCTACCTCCTGAAATCGGTTTCCTGCAATTCTGCCCCGCTTTCAAGTCCTCTTGGCAGCCTTACTTCAGTATATTTTTGGACGATAGTTGTCATTTATAACTCTGCAGGTTTGTGAATTACAGTGCCCCTGAGCTCCTTTCTTCAACTCGTTTTCTTGTGAGCTGGCCGCAACACCGCAGGATGGCTTCAGGCCCTAATCTGGTTCCGGCACGGCACGCTGAGCCTTTGGTTATTTCCTCTTCCTGGTGGGAAATGAGAGTTAAATTTGCCCGTCCAGACACCTCCAGCTAGTCTCTCATTGGTTCTCGCTATTCCTGTTCATCTTCCGCAGAAATTGCAAACTGGGCCAAACAGGAGGTTAAAGGGACTGACTCTCCAAGTCGGGAGAGTGTTAGTAAAGCATCTGGAATGTTGCACCCGAGTACCAGGGTACGAAAACTGAGACATATTTGAACACGTCTCCCGATCACATGGTTGATCATACTCTAGGTTCCACATGCATGTTTTAGCTGAAGGAAGAATACCTTAAACCTGGGTAGTTGAAACCCGTGGAATGGGTACCATGCAATATGACTTCAAAGGGTCTTCATTTGCTCACCGAACCTCTCCAATCCTATCACTGCTGCGTTTATGTCCCTGTACACATGCTTGATTCTCTTTCGGAGACATAGCAATCCATAGGTTTTAAGATACTTAAGAGTCAGGTACATTCTTAGGCGTTTAATATGGGGTGTTGAGTCCATTTCGTTGAGCAAGGAGTAGCTCTTGTCTATTCCATATTTGGCTTAAGGAACTTTATCTGTGCTCATTTCAATCTCTGGTTTTATGCAGCACCCCAACTCACCTTTACCCTTAAACAAGCATAAGTTGGTTTTCTAAATTTGAGACCCTGTTCTGTTCTGTAATTCAGTTCCTGTGTAGCCAAGTTTACATTCCGTGTATTACTGATATCTTATGATGTTTCTTTTTCTGTGTGACTTATTTCAGTTAGAATCATCGTACCTGAATCCACTCATTGTGCTGCTACGGGCCTGATGACATAGATTTCACTGCTGAGTGATACTGCATTGTACGTAAGTACCACAAGTTCTTTATCCATTTTTCACTTTCTGTGATATTGAACTTGTACGGTAAACGAGGTTCTTGTAAACAGAGGCGTCCCAAACATTGGGGTGGCTGTATCTTTTTGATTTTAATTTCCCTAAGCTATAGGACCATAAGTGGAAGTGCCCTAGGCTCTGTTGCTTTGTTTTTTAGATGTTTCAGGAAACACCATACACTTCTCCCAAGTGTCTGTTGGCAATTTACATCCCGCCCATCAGCATAACAAGGCTCCCAGTTCTCCATGGCCTGTCCTGCCTTTCTGGATTTTACACTTTTTTCAGATGGCCCTTTTGACCGGGGGGAAGTGAGACTTCATTGTAGTGCAGATTTCCTTTGCAAGCTTGCTTGGTTGGCCAAAAAGGGCGTATGCGTTTTTTCCTGAATATATTCAGGAAAAAACGCATACGCCCTTTTTGGCCAAGTGCATCATTGTGGACGTTCTGCCTCTTTTCCTATGCTTTCAATGCAATTCCAGTCTACCTCCTGAAATCGGTTTCCTGCAATTCTGCCCCGCTTTCAAGTCCTCTTGGCAGCCTTACTTCAGTATATTTTTGGACGATAGTTGTCATTTATAACTCTGCAGGTTTGTGAATTACAGTGCCCCTGAGCTCCTTTCTTCAACTCGTTTTCTTGTGAGCTGGCCGCAACACCGCAGGATGGCTTCAGGCCCTAATCTGGTTCCGGCACGGCACGCTGAGCCTTTGGTTATTTCCTCTTCCTGGTGGGAAATGAGAGTTAAATTTGCCCGTCCAGACACCTCCAGCTAGTCTCTCATTGGTTCTCGCTATTCCTGTTCATCTTCCGCAGAAATTGCAAACTGGGCCAAACAGGAGGTTAAAGGGACTGACTCTCCAAGTCGGGAGAGTGTTAGTAAAGCGTCTGGAATGTTGCACCCGAGTACCAGGGTACGAAAACTGAGACATATTTGAACACGTCTCCCGATCACATGGTTGATCATACTCTAGGTTCCACATGCATGTTTTAGCTGAAGGAAGAATACCTTAAACCTGGGTAGTTGAAACCCGTGGAATGGGTACCATGCAATATGACTTCAAAGGGTCTTCATTTGCTCACCGAACCTCTCCAATCCTATCACTGCTGCGTTTATGTCCCTGTACACATGCTTGATTCTCTTTCGGAGACATAGCAATCCATAGGTTTTAAGATACTTAAGAGTCAGGTACATTCTTAGGCGTTTAATATGCGGTGTTGAGTCCATTTCGTTGAGCAAGGAGTAGCTCTTGTCTATTCCATATTTGGCTTAAGGAACTTTATCTGTGCTCATTTCAATCTCTGGTTTTATGCAGCACCCCAACTCACCTTTCCCCTTAAACAAGCATAAGTTGGTTTTCTAAATTTGAGACCCTGTTCTGTTCTGTAATTCAGTTCCTGTGTAGCCAAGTTTACATTCCGTGTATTACTGATATCTTATGATGTTTCTTTTTCTGTGTGACTTATTTCAGTTAGAATCATCGTACCTGAATCCACTCATTGTGCTGCTACGGGCCTGATGACATAGATTTCACTGCTGAGTGATACTGCATTGTACGTAAGTACCACAAGTTCTTTATCCATTTTTCACTTTCTGTGATATTGAACTTGTACGGTAAACGAGGTTCTTGTAAACAGAGGCGTCCCAAACATTAGGGTGGCTGTATCTTTTTGATTTTAATTTCCCTAAGCTATAGGACCATAAGTGGAAGTGGCCTAGGCTCTGTTGCTTTGTTTTTTAGACGTTTCAGGAAACACCATACACTTCTCCCGAGTGTCTGTTGGCAATTTACATCCCGCCCATCAGCATAACAAGGCTCCCAGTTCTCCATGGCCTGTCCTGCCTTTCTGGATTTTACACTTTTTTCAGATGGCCCTTTTGACCGGGGGGAAGTGAGACTTCATTGTAGTGCAGATTTCCTTTGCAAGCTTGCTTGGTTGGCCAAAAAGGGCGTATGCGTTTTTTCCTGAATATATTCAGGAAAAAACGCATACGCCCTTTTTGGCCAAGTGCATCATTGTGGACGTTCTGCCTCTTTTCCTATGCTTTCAATGCAATTCCAGTCTACCTCCTGAAATCGGTTTCCTGCAATTCTGCCCCGCTTTCAAGTCCTCTTGGCAGCCTTACTTCAGTATATTTTTGGACGATAGTTGTCATTTATAACTCCGCAGGTTTGTGAATTACAGTGCCCCTGAGCCCCTTTCTTCAACTCGTTTTCTTGTGAGCTGGCCGCAACACCGCAGGATGGCTTCAGGCCCTAATCTGGTTCCGGCACGGCACGCTGAGCCTTTGGTTATTTCCTCTTCCTGGTGGGAAATGAGAGTTAAATTTGCCCGTCCAGACACCTCCAGCTAGTCTCTCATTGGTTCTCGCTATTCCTGTTCATCTTCCGCAGAAATTGCAAACTGGGCCAAACAGGAGGTTAAAGGGACTGACTCTCCAAGTCGGGAGAGTGTTAGTAAAGCGTCTGGAATGTTGCACCCGAGTACCAGGGTACGAAAACTGAGACATATTTGAACACGTCTCCCGATCACATGGTTGATCATACTCTAGGTTCCACATGCATGTTTTAGCTGAAGGAAGAATACCTTAAACCTGGGTAGTTGAAACCCGTGGAATGGGTACCATGCAATATGACTTCAAAGGGTCTTCATTTGCTCACCGAACCTCTCCAATCCTATCACTGCTGCGTTTATGTCCCTGTACACATGCTTGATTCTCTTTCGGAGACATAGCAATCCATAGGTTTTAAGATACTTAAGAGTCAGGTACATTCTGAGGCGTTTAATATGCGGTGTTGAGTCCATTTCATTGAGCAAGGAGTAGCTCTTGTCTATTCCATATTTGGCTTAAGGAACTTTATCTGTGCTCATTTCAATCTCTGGTTTTATGCAGCACCCCAACTCACCTTTACCCTTAAACAAGCATAAGTTGGTTTTCTAAATTTGAGACCCTGTTCTGTTCTGTAATTCAGTTCCTGTGTAGCCAAGTGTACATTCCGTGTATTACTGATATCTTATGATGTTTCTTTTTCTGTGTGACTTATTTCAGTTAGAATCATCGTACCTGAATCCACTCATTGTGCTGCTACGGGCCTGATGACATAGATTTCACTGCTGAGTGATACTGCATTGTACGTAAGTACCACAAGTTCTTTATCCATTTTTCACTTTCTGTGATATTGAACTTGTACGGTAAACGAGGTTCTTGTAAACAGAGGCGTCCCAAACATTGGGGTGGCTGTATCTTTTTGATTTTAATTTCCCTAAGCTATAGGACCATAAGTGGAAGTGCCCTAGGCTCTGTTGCTTTGTTTTTTAGACGTTTCAGGAAACACCATACACTTCTCCCGAGTGTCTGTTGGCAATTTACAGCCCGCCCATCAGCATAACAAGGCTCCCACTTCTCCATGGCCTGTCCTGCCTTTCTGGATTTTACACTTTTTTCAGATGGCCCTTTTGACCGGGGGGAAGTGAGACTTCATTGTAGTGCAGATTTCCTTTGCAAGCTTGCTTGGTTGGCCAAAAAGTGCGTATGCGTTTTTTCCTGAATATATTCAGGAAAAAACGCATACGCCCTTTTTGGCCAAGTGCATCATTGTGGACGTTCTGCCTCTTTTCCTATGCTTTCAATGCAATTCCAGTCTACCTCCTGAAATCGGTTTCCTGCAATTCTGCCCCGCTTTCAAGTCCTCTTGGCAGCCTTACTTCAGTATATTTTTGGACGATAGTTGTCATTTATAACTCTGCAGGTTTGTGAATTACAGTGCCCCTGAGCTCCTTTCTTCAACTCGTTTTCTTGTGAGCTGGCCGCAACACCGCAGGATGGCTTCAGGCCCTAATCTGGTTCCGGCACGGCACGCTGAGCCTTTGGTTATTTCCTCTTCCTGGTGGGAAATGAGAGTTAAATTTGCCCGTCCAGACACCTCCAGCTAGTCTCTCATTGGTTCTCGCTATTCCTGTTCATCTTCCGCAGAAATTGCAAACTGGGCCAAACAGGAGGTTAAAGGGACTGACTCTCCAAGTCGGGAGAGTGTTAGTAAAGCGTCTGGAATGTTGCACCCGAGTACCAGGGTACGAAAACTGAGACATATTTGAACACGTCTCCCGATCACATGGTTGATCATACTCTAGGTTCCACATGCATGTTTTAGCTGAAGGAAGAATACCTTAAACCTGGAGAGTTGAGACCCGTGGAATGGGTACCATGCAATATGACTTCAAAGGGTCTTCATTTGCTCACCGAACCTCTCCAATCCTATCACTGCTGCGTTTATGTCCCTGTACACATGCTTGATTCTCTTTCGGAGACATAGCAATCCATAGGTTTTAAGATACTTAAGAGTCAGGTACATTCTTAGGCGTTTAATATGCGGTGTTGAGTCCATTTCGTTGAGCAAGGAGTAGCTCTTGTCTATTCCATATTTGGCTTAAGGAACTTTATCTGTGCTCATTTCAATCTCTGGTTTTATGCAGCACCCCAACTCACCTTTACCCTTAAACAAGCATAAGTTGGTTTTCTAAATTTGAGACCCTGTTCTGTTCTGTAATTCAGTTCCTGTGTAGCCAAGTTTACATTCCGTGTATTACTGATATCTTATGATGTTTCTTTTTCTGTGTGACTTATTTCAGTTAGAATCATCGTACCTGAATCCACTCATTGTGCTGCTACGGGCCTGATGACATAGATTTCACTGCTGAGTGATACTGCATTGTACGTAAGTACCACAAGTTCTTTATCCATTTTTCACTTTCTGTGATATTGAACTTGTACGGTAAACGAGGTTCTTGTAAACAGAGGCGTCCCAAACATTGGGGTGGCTGTATCTTTTTGATTTTAATTTCCCTAAGCTATAGGACCATAAGTGGAAGTGCCCTAGGCTCTGTTGCTTTGTTTTTTAGATGTTTCAGGAAACACCATACACTTCTCCCGAGTGTCTGTTGACAGTGTACATCCCGCCCATCAGTATAACAAGGCTCCCAGTTCTCCATGGCCTGTCCTGCCTTTCTGGATTTTACACTTTTTTCAGATGGCCCTTTTGACCAGGGGGAAGTGAGACTTCATTGTAGTGCAGATTTCCTTTGCAAGCTTGCTTGGTTGGCCAAAAAGTGCGTATGCGTTTTTTCCTGAATATATTCAGGAAAAAACGCATACGCCCTTTTTGGCCAAGTGCATCATTGTGGACGTTCTGCCTCTTTTCCTATGCTTTCAATGCAATTCCAGTCTACCTCCTGAAATCGGTTTCCTGCAATTCTGCCCCGCTTTCAAGTCCTCTTGGCAGCCTTACTTCAGTATATTTTTGGACGATAGTTGTCATTTATAACTCTGCAGGTTTGTGAATTACAGTGCCCCTGAGCTCCTTTCTTCAACTCGTTTTCTTGTGAGCTGGCCGCAACACCGCAGGATGGCTTCAGGCCCTAATCTGGTTCCGGCACGGCACGCTGAGCCTTTGGTTATTTCCTCTTCCTGGTGGGAAATGAGAGTTAAATTTGCCCGTCCAGACACCTCCAGCTAGTCTCTCATTGGTTCTCGCTATTCCTGTTCATCTTCCGCAGAAATTGCAAACTGGGCCAAACAGGAGGTTAAAGGGACTGACTCTCCAAGTCGGGAGAGTGTTAGTAAAGCGTCTGGAATGTTGCACCCGAGTACCAGGGTACGAAAACTGAGACATATTTGAACACGTCTCCCGATCACATGGTTGATCATACTCTAGGTTCCACATGCATGTTTTAGCTGAAGGAAGAATACCTTAAACCTGGGTAGTTGAAACCCGTGGAATGGGTACCATGCAATATGACTTCAAAGGGTCTTCATTTGCTCACCGAACCTCTCCAATCCTATCACTGCTGCGTTTATGTCCCTGTACACATGCTTGATTCTCTTTCGGAGACATAGCAATCCATAGGTTTTAAGATACTTAAGAGTCAGGTACATTCTTAGGCGTTTAATATGCGGTGTTGAGTCCATTTCGTTGAGCAAGGAGTAGCTCTTGTCTATTCCATATTTGGCTTAAGGAACTTTATCTGTGCTCATTTCAATCTCTGGTTTTATGCAGCACCCCAACTCACCTTTACCCTTAAACAAGCATAAGTTGGTTTTCTAAATTTGAGACCCTGTTCTGTTCTGTAATTCAGTTCCTGTGTAGCCAAGTTTACATTCCGTGTATTACTGATATCTTATGATGTTTCTTTTTCTGTGTGACTTATTTCAGTTAGAATCATCGTACCTGAATCCACTCATTGTGCTGCTACGGGCCTGATGACATAGATTTCACTGCTGAGTGATACTGCATTGTACGTAAGTACCACAAGTTCTTTATCCATTTTTCACTTTCTGTGATATTGAACTTGTACGGTAAACGAGGTTCTTGTAAACAGAGGCGTCCCAAACATTGGGGTGGCTGTATCTTTTTGATTTTAATTTCCCTAAGCTATAGGACCATAAGTGGAAGTGCCCTAGGCTCTGTTGCTTTGTTTTTTAGATGTTTCAGGAAACACCATACACTTCTCCCGAGTGTCTGTTGGCAATGTACATCCCGCCCATCAGTATAACAAGGCTCCCAGTTCTCCATGGCCTGTCCTGCCTTTCTGGATTTTACACTTTTTTCAGATGGCCCTTTTGACCGGGGGGAAGTGAGACTTCATTGTAGTGCAGATTTCCTTTGCAAGCTTGCTTGGTTGGCCAAAAAGGGCGTATGCGTTTTTTCCTGAATATATTCAGGAAAAAACGCATACGCCCTTTTTGGCCAAGTGCATCATTGTGGACGTTCTGCCTCTTTTCCTATGCTTTCAATGCAATTCCAGTCTACCTCCTGAAATCGGTTTCCTGCAATTCTGCCCCGCTTTCAAGTCCTCTTGGCAGCCTTACTTCAGTATATTTTTGGACGATAGTTGTCATTTATAACTCTGCAGGTTTGTGAATTACAGTGCCCCTGAGCTCCTTTCTTCAACTCGTTTTCTTGTGAGCTGGCCGCAACACCGCAGGATGGCTTCAGGCCCTAATCTGGTTCCGGCATGGCACGCTGAGCCTTTGGTTATTTCCTCTTCCTGGTGGGAAATGAGAGTTAAATTTGCCCGTCCAGACACCTCCAGCTAGTCTCTCATTGGTTCTCGCTATTCCTGTTCATCTTCCGCAGAAATTGCAAACTGGGCCAAACAGGAGGTTAAAGGGACTGACTCTCCAAGTCGGGAGAGTGTTAGTAAAGCGTCTGGAATGTTGCACCCGAGTACCAGGGTACGAAAACTGAGACATATTTGAACACGTCTCCCGATCACATGGTTGATCATACTCTAGGTTCCACATGCATGTTTTAGCTGAAGGAAGAATACCTTAAACCTGGGTAGTTGAAACCCGTGGAATGGGTACCATGCAATATGACTTCAAAGGGTCTTCATTTGCTCACCGAACCTCTCCAATCCTATCACTGCTGCGTTTATGTCCCTGTACACATGCTTGATTCTCTTTCGGAGACATAGCAATCCATAGGTTTTAAGATACTTAAGAGTCAGGTACATTCTTAGGCGTTTAATATGGGGTGTTGAGTCCATTTCGTTGAGCAAGGAGTAGCTCTTGTCTATTCCATATTTGGCTTAAGGAACTTTATCTGTGCTCATTTCAATCTCTGGTTTTATGCAGCACCCCAACTCACCTTTCCCCTTAAACAAGCATAAGTTGGTTTTCTAAATTTGAGACACTGTTCTGTTCTGTAATTCAGTTCCTGTGTAGCCAAGTTTACATTCCGTGTATTACTGATATCTTATGATGTTTCTTTTTCTGTGTGACTTATTTCAGTTAGAATCATCGTACCTGAATCCACTCATTGTGCTGCTACGGGCCTGATGACATAGATTTCACTGCTGAGTGATACTGCATTGTACGTAAGTACCACAAGTTCTTTATCCATTTTTCACTTTCTGTGATATTGAACTTGTACGGTAAACGAGGTTCTTGTAAACAGAGGCGTCCCAAACATTGGGGTGGCTGTATCTTTTTGATTTTAATTTCCCTAAGCTATAGGACCATAAGTGGAAGTGCCCTAGGCTCTGTTGCTTTGTTTTTTAGACGTTTCAGGAAACACCATACACTTCTCCCGAGTGTCTGTTGGCAATTTACATCCCGCCCATCAGCATAACAAGGCTCCCAGTTCTCCATGGCCTGTCCTGCCTTTCTGGATTTTACACTTTTTTCAGATGGCCCTTTTGACCGGGGGGAAGTGAGACTTCATTGTAGTGCAGATTTCCTTTGCAAGCTTGCTTGGTTGGCCAAAAAGGGCGTATGCGTTTTTTCCTGAATATATTCAGGAAAAAACGCATACGCCCTTTTTGGCCAAGTGCATCATTGTGGACGTTCTGCCTCTTTTCCTATGCTTTCAATGCAATTCCAGTCTACCTCCTGAAATCGGTTTCCTGCAATTCTGCCCCGCTTTCAAGTCCTCTTGGCAGCCTTACTTCAGTATATTTTTGGACGATAGTTGTCATTTATAACTCTGCAGGTTTGTGAATTACAGTGCCCCTGAGCTCCTTTCTTCAACTCGTTTTCTTGTGAGCTGGCCGCAACACCGCAGGATGGCTTCAGGCCCTAATCTGGTTCCGGCACGGCACGCTGAGCCTTTGGTTATTTCCTCTTCCTGGTGGGAAATGAGAGTTAAATTTGCCCGTCCAGACACCTCCAGCTAGTCTCTCATTGGTTCTCGCTATTCCTGTTCATCTTCCGCAGAAATTGCAAACTGGGCCAAACAGGAGGTTAAAGGGACTGACTCTCCAAGTCGGGAGAGTGTTAGTAAAGCGTCTGGAATGTTGCACCCGAGTACCAGGGTACGAAAACTGAGACATATTTGAACACGTCTCCCGATCACATGGTTGATCATACTCTAGGTTCCACATGCATGTTTTAGCTGAAGGAAGAATACCTTAAACCTGGGTAGTTGAAACCCGTGGAATGGGTACCATGCAATATGACTTCAAAGGGTCTTCATTTGCTCACCGAACCTCTCCAATCCTATCACTGCTGCGTTTATGTCCCTGTACACATGCTTGATTCTCTTTCGGAGACATAGCAATCCATAGGTTTTAAGATACTTAAGAGTCAGGTACATTCTTAGGCGTTTAATATGCGGTGTTGAGTCCATTTCGTTGAGCAAGGAGTAGCTCTTGTCTATTCCATATTTGGCTTAAGGAACTTTATCTGTGCTCATTTCAATCTCTGGTTTTATGCAGCACCCCAACTCACCTTTCCCCTTAAACAAGCATAAGTTGGTTTTCTAAATTTGAGACCCTGTTCTGTTCTGTAATTCAGTTCCTGTGTAGCCAAGTTTACATTCCGTGTATTACTGATATCTTATGATGTTTCTTTTTCTGTGTGACTTATTTCAGTTAGAATCATCGTACCTGAATCCACTCATTGTGCTGCTACGGGCCTGATGACATAGATTTCACTGCTGAGTGATACTGCATTGTACGTAAGTACCACAAGTTCTTTATCCATTTTTCACTTTCTGTGATATTGAACTTGTACGGTAAACGAGGTTCTTGTAAACAGAGGCGTCCCAAACATTAGGGTGGCTGTATCTTTTTGATTTTAATTTCCCTAAGCTATAGGACCATAAGTGGAAGTGGCCTAGGCTCTGTTGCTTTGTTTTTTAGACGTTTCAGGAAACACCATACACTTCTCCCGAGTGTCTGTTGGCAATTTACATCCCGCCCATCAGCATAACAAGGCTCCCAGTTCTCCATGGCCTGTCCTGCCTTTCTGGATTTTACACTTTTTTCAGATGGCCCTTTTGACCGGGGGGAAGTGAGACTTCATTGTAGTGCAGATTTCCTTTGCAAGCTTGCTTGGTTGGCCAAAAAGGGCGTATGCGTTTTTTCCTGAATATATTCAGGAAAAAACGCATACGCCCTTTTTGGCCAAGTGCATCATTGTGGACGTTCTGCCTCTTTTCCTATGCTTTCAATGCAATTCCAGTCTACCTCCTGAAATCGGTTTCCTGCAATTCTGCCCCGCTTTCAAGTCCTCTTGGCAGCCTTACTTCAGTATATTTTTGGACGATAGTTGTCATTTATAACTCCGCAGGTTTGTGAATTACAGTGCCCCTGAGCCCCTTTCTTCAACTCGTTTTCTTGTGAGCTGGCCGCAACACCGCAGGATGGCTTCAGGCCCTAATCTGGTTCCGGCACGGCACGCTGAGCCTTTGGTTATTTCCTCTTCCTGGTGGGAAATGAGAGTTAAATTTGCCCGTCCAGACACCTCCAGCTAGTCTCTCATTGGTTCTCGCTATTCCTGTTCATCTTCCGCAGAAATTGCAAACTGGGCCAAACAGGAGGTTAAAGGGACTGACTCTCCAAGTCGGGAGAGTGTTAGTAAAGCGTCTGGAATGTTGCACCCGAGTACCAGGGTACGAAAACTGAGACATATTTGAACACGTCTCCCGATCACATGGTTGATCATACTCTAGGTTCCACATGCATGTTTTAGCTGAAGGAAGAATACCTTAAACCTGGGTAGTTGAAACCCGTGGAATGGGTACCATGCAATATGACTTCAAAGGGTCTTCATTTGCTCACCGAACCTCTCCAATCCTATCACTGCTGCGTTTATGTCCCTGTACACATGCTTGATTCTCTTTCGGAGACATAGCAATCCATAGGTTTTAAGATACTTAAGAGTCAGGTACATTCTGAGGCGTTTAATATGCGGTGTTGAGTCCATTTCATTGAGCAAGGAGTAGCTCTTGTCTATTCCATATTTGGCTTAAGGAACTTTATCTGTGCTCATTTCAATCTCTGGTTTTATGCAGCACCCCAACTCACCTTTACCCTTAAACAAGCATAAGTTGGTTTTCTAAATTTGAGACCCTGTTCTGTTCTGTAATTCAGTTCCTGTGTAGCCAAGTGTACATTCCGTGTATTACTGATATCTTATGATGTTTCTTTTTCTGTGTGACTTATTTCAGTTAGAATCATCGTACCTGAATCCACTCATTGTGCTGCTACGGGCCTGATGACATAGATTTCACTGCTGAGTGATACTGCATTGTACGTAAGTACCACAAGTTCTTTATCCATTTTTCACTTTCTGTGATATTGAACTTGTACGGTAAACGAGGTTCTTGTAAACAGAGGCGTCCCAAACATTGGGGTGGCTGTATCTTTTTGATTTTAATTTCCCTAAGCTATAGGACCATAAGTGGAAGTGCCCTAGGCTCTGTTGCTTTGTTTTTTAGACGTTTCAGGAAACACCATACACTTCTCCCGAGTGTCTGTTGGCAATTTACAGCCCGCCCATCAGCATAACAAGGCTCCCAGTTCTCCATGGCCTGTCCTGCCTTTCTGGATTTTACACTTTTTTCAGATGGCCCTTTTGACCGGGGGGAAGTGAGACTTCATTGTAGTGCAGATTTCCTTTGCAAGCTTGCTTGGTTGGCCAAAAAGTGCGTATGCGTTTTTTCCTGAATATATTCAGGAAAAAACGCATACGCCCTTTTTGGCCAAGTGCATCATTGTGGACGTTCTGCCTCTTTTCCTATGCTTTCAATGCAATTCCAGTCTACCTCCTGAAATCGGTTTCCTGCAATTCTGCCCCGCTTTCAAGTCCTCTTGGCAGCCTTACTTCAGTATATTTTTGGACGATAGTTGTCATTTATAACTCTGCAGGTTTGTGAATTACAGTGCCCCTGAGCTCCTTTCTTCAACTCGTTTTCTTGTGAGCTGGCCGCAACACCGCAGGATGGCTTCAGGCCCTAATCTGGTTCCGGCACGGCACGCTGAGCCTTTGGTTATTTCCTCTTCCTGGTGGGAAATGAGAGTTAAATTTGCCCGTCCAGACACCTCCAGCTAGTCTCTCATTGGTTCTCGCTATTCCTGTTCATCTTCCGCAGAAATTGCAAACTGGGCCAAACAGGAGGTTAAAGGGACTGACTCTCCAAGTCGGGAGAGTGTTAGTAAAGCGTCTGGAATGTTGCACCCGAGTACCAGGGTACGAAAACTGAGACATATTTGAACACGTCTCCCGATCACATGGTTGATCATACTCTAGGTTCCACATGCATGTTTTAGCTGAAGGAAGAATACCTTAAACCTGGAGAGTTGAGACCCGTGGAATGGGTACCATGCAATATGACTTCAAAGGGTCTTCATTTGCTCACCGAACCTCTCCAATCCTATCACTGCTGCGTTTATGTCCCTGTACACATGCTTGATTCTCTTTCGGAGACATAGCAATCCATAGGTTTTAAGATACTTAAGAGTCAGGTACATTCTTAGGCGTTTAATATGCGGTGTTGAGTCCATTTCGTTGAGCAAGGAGTAGCTCTTGTCTATTCCATATTTGGCTTAAGGAACTTTATCTGTGCTCATTTCAATCTCTGGTTTTATGCAGCACCCCAACTCACCTTTACCCTTAAACAAGCATAAGTTGGTTTTCTAAATTTGAGACCCTGTTCTGTTCTGTAATTCAGTTCCTGTGTAGCCAAGTTTACATTCCGTGTATTACTGATATCTTATGATGTTTCTTTTTCTGTGTGACTTATTTCAGTTAGAATCATCGTACCTGAATCCACTCATTGTGCTGCTACGGGCCTGATGACATAGATTTCACTGCTGAGTGATACTGCATTGTACGTAAGTACCACAAGTTCTTTATCCATTTTTCACTTTCTGTGATATTGAACTTGTACGGTAAACGAGGTTCTTGTAAACAGAGGCGTCCCAAACATTGGGGTGGCTGTATCTTTTTGATTTTAATTTCCCTAAGCTATAGGACCATAAGTGGAAGTGCCCTAGGCTCTGTTGCTTTGTTTTTTAGATGTTTCAGGAAACACCATACACTTCTCCCGAGTGTCTGTTGACAGTGTACATCCCGCCCATCAGTATAACAAGGCTCCCAGTTCTCCATGGCCTGTCCTGCCTTTCTGGATTTTACACTTTTTTCAGATGGCCCTTTTGACCAGGGGGAAGTGAGACTTCATTGTAGTGCAGATTTCCTTTGCAAGCTTGCTTGGTTGGCCAAAAAGTGCGTATGCGTTTTTTCCTGAATATATTCAGGAAAAAACGCATACGCCCTTTTTGGCCAAGTGCATCATTGTGGACGTTCTGCCTCTTTTCCTATGCTTTCAATGCAATTCCAGTCTACCTCCTGAAATCGGTTTCCTGCAATTCTGCCCCGCTTTCAAGTCCTCTTGGCAGCCTTACTTCAGTATATTTTTGGACGATAGTTGTCATTTATAACTCTGCAGGTTTGTGAATTACAGTGCCCCTGAGCTCCTTTCTTCAACTCGTTTTCTTGTGAGCTGGCCGCAACACCGCAGGATGGCTTCAGGCCCTAATCTGGTTCCGGCACGGCACGCTGAGCCTTTGGTTATTTCCTCTTCCTGGTGGGAAATGAGAGTTAAATTTGCCCGTCCAGACACCTCCAGCTAGTCTCTCATTGGTTCTCGCTATTCCTGTTCATCTTCCGCAGAAATTGCAAACTGGGCCAAACAGGAGGTTAAAGGGACTGACTCTCCAAGTCGGGAGAGTGTTAGTAAAGCGTCTGGAATGTTGCACCCGAGTACCAGGGTACGAAAACTGAGACATATTTGAACACGTCTCCCGATCACATGGTTGATCATACTCTAGGTTCCACATGCATGTTTTAGCTGAAGGAAGAATACCTTAAACCTGGGTAGTTGAAACCCGTGGAATGGGTACCATGCAATATGACTTCAAAGGGTCTTCATTTGCTCACCGAACCTCTCCAATCCTATCACTGCTGCGTTTATGTCCCTGTACACATGCTTGATTCTCTTTCGGAGACATAGCAATCCATAGGTTTTAAGATACTTAAGAGTCAGGTACATTCTTAGGCGTTTAATATGCGGTGTTGAGTCCATTTCGTTGAGCAAGGAGTAGCTCTTGTCTATTCCATATTTGGCTTAAGGAACTTTATCTGTGCTCATTTCAATCTCTGGTTTTATGCAGCACCCCAACTCACCTTTACCCTTAAACAAGCATAAGTTGGTTTTCTAAATTTGAGACCCTGTTCTGTTCTGTAATTCAGTTCCTGTGTAGCCAAGTTTACATTCCGTGTATTACTGATATCTTATGATGTTTCTTTTTCTGTGTGACTTATTTCAGTTAGAATCATCGTACCTGAATCCACTCATTGTGCTGCTACGGGCCTGATGACATAGATTTCACTGCTGAGTGATACTGCATTGTACGTAAGTACCACAAGTTCTTTATCCATTTTTCACTTTCTGTGATATTGAACTTGTACGGTAAACGAGGTTCTTGTAAACAGAGGCGTCCCAAACATTGGGGTGGCTGTATCTTTTTGATTTTAATTTCCCTAAGCTATAGGACCATAAGTGGAAGTGCCCTAGGCTCTGTTGCTTTGTTTTTTAGATGTTTCAGGAAACACCATACACTTCTCCCGAGTGTCTGTTGGCAATGTACATCCCGCCCATCAGTATAACAAGGCTCCCAGTTCTCCATGGCCTGTCCTGCCTTTCTGGATTTTACACTTTTTTCAGATGGCCCTTTTGACCGGGGGGAAGTGAGACTTCATTGTAGTGCAGATTTCCTTTGCAAGCTTGCTTGGTTGGCCAAAAAGGGCGTATGCGTTTTTTCCTGAATATATTCAGGAAAAAACGCATACGCCCTTTTTGGCCAAGTGCATCATTGTGGACGTTCTGCCTCTTTTCCTATGCTTTCAATGCAATTCCAGTCTACCTCCTGAAATCGGTTTCCTGCAATTCTGCCCCGCTTTCAAGTCCTCTTGGCAGCCTTACTTCAGTATATTTTTGGACGATAGTTGTCATTTATAACTCTGCAGGTTTGTGAATTACAGTGCCCCTGAGCTCCTTTCTTCAACTCGTTTTCTTGTGAGCTGGCCGCAACACCGCAGGATGGCTTCAGGCCCTAATCTGGTTCCGGCATGGCACGCTGAGCCTTTGGTTATTTCCTCTTCCTGGTGGGAAATGAGAGTTAAATTTGCCCGTCCAGACACCTCCAGCTAGTCTCTCATTGGTTCTCGCTATTCCTGTTCATCTTCCGCAGAAATTGCAAACTGGGCCAAACAGGAGGTTAAAGGGACTGACTCTCCAAGTCGGGAGAGTGTTAGTAAAGCGTCTGGAATGTTGCACCCGAGTACCAGGGTACGAAAACTGAGACATATTTGAACACGTCTCCCGATCACATGGTTGATCATACTCTAGGTTCCACATGCATGTTTTAGCTGAAGGAAGAATACCTTAAACCTGGGTAGTTGAAACCCGTGGAATGGGTACCATGCAATATGACTTCAAAGGGTCTTCATTTGCTCACCGAACCTCTCCAATCCTATCACTGCTGCGTTTATGTCCCTGTACACATGCTTGATTCTCTTTCGGAGACATAGCAATCCATAGGTTTTAAGATACTTAAGAGTCAGGTACATTCTTAGGCGTTTAATATGGGGTGTTGAGTCCATGTCGTTGAGCAAGGAGTAGCTCTTGTCTATTCCATATTTGGCTTAAGGAACTTTATCTGTGCTCATTTCAATCTCTGGTTTTATGCAGCACCCCAACTCACCTTTCCCCTTAAACAAGCATAAGTTGGTTTTCTAAATTTGAGACACTGTTCTGTTCTGTAATTCAGTTCCTGTGTAGCCAAGTTTACATTCCGTGTATTACTGATATCTTATGATGTTTCTTTTTCTGTGTGACTTATTTCAGTTAGAATCATCGTACCTGAATCCACTCATTGTGCTGCTACGGGCCTGATGACATAGATTTCACTGCTGAGTGATACTGCATTGTACGTAAGTACCACAAGTTCTTTATCCATTTTTCACTTTCTGTGATATTGAACTTGTACGGTAAACGAGGTTCTTGTAAACAGAGGCGTCCCAAACATTGGGGTGGCTGTATCTTTTTGATTTTAATTTCCCTAAGCTATAGGACCATAAGTGGAAGTGCCCTAGGCTCTGTTGCTTTGTTTTTTAGACGTTTCAGGAAACACCATACACTTCTCCCGAGTGTCTGTTGGCAATTTACATCCCGCCCATCAGCATAACAAGGCTCCCAGTTCTCCATGGCCTGTCCTGCCTTTCTGGATTTTACACTTTTTTCAGATGGCCCTTTTGACCGGGGGGAAGTGAGACTTCATTGTAGTGCAGATTTCCTTTGCAAGCTTGCTTGGTTGGCCAAAAAGGGCGTATGCGTTTTCTCCTGAATATATTCAGGAAAAAACGCATACGCCCTTTTTGGCCAAGTGCATCATTGTGGACGTTCTGCCTCTTTTCCTATGCTTTCAATGCAATTCCAGTCTACCTCCTGAAATCGGTTTCCTGCAATTCTGCCCCGCTTTCAAGTCCTCTTGGCAGCCTTACTTCAGTATATTTTTGGACGATAGTTGTCATTTATAACTCTGCAGGTTTGTGAATTACAGTGCCCCTGAGCTCCTTTCTTCAACTCGTTTTCTTGTGAGCTGGCCGCAACACCGCAGGATGGCTTCAGGCCCTAATCTGGTTCCGGCACGGCACGCTGAGCCTTTGGTTATTTCCTCTTCCTGGTGGGAAATGAGAGTTAAATTTGCCCGTCCAGACACCTCCAGCTAGTCTCTCATTGGTTCTCGCTATTCCTGTTCATCTTCCGCAGAAATTGCAAACTGGGCCAAACAGGAGGTTAAAGGGACTGACTCTCCAAGTCGGGAGAGTGTTAGTAAAGCGTCTGGAATGTTGCACCTGAGTACCAGGTTACGAAAACTGAGACATATTTGAACACGTCTCCCGATCACATGGTTGATCATACTCTAGGTTCCACATGCATGTTTTAGCTGAAGGAAGAATACCTTAAACCTGGGTAGTTGAAACCCGTGGAATGGGTACCATGCAATATGACTTCAAAGGGTCTTCATTTGCTCACCGAACCTCTCCAATCCTATCACTGCTGCGTTTATGTCCCTGTACACATGCTTGATTCTCTTTCGGAGACATAGCAATCCATAGGTTTTAAGATACTTAAGAGTCAGGTACATTCTTAGGCGTTTAATATGGGGTGTTGAGTCCATTTCGTTGAGCAAGGAGTAGCTCTTGTCTATTCCATATTTGGCTTAAGGAACTTTATCTGTGCTCATTTCAATCTCTGGTTTTATGCAGCACCCCAACTCACCTTTACCCTTAAACAAGCATAAGTTGGTTTTCTAAATTTGAGACCCTGTTCTGTTCTGTAATTCAGTTCCTGTGTAGCCAAGTTTACATTCCGTGTATTACTGATATCTTATGATGTTTCTTTTTCTGTGTGACTTATTTCAGTTAGAATCATCGTACCTGAATCCACTCATTGTGCTGCTACGGGCCTGATGACATAGATTTCACTGCTGAGTGATACTGCATTGTACGTAAGTACCACAAGTTCTTTATCCATTTTTCACTTTCTGTGATATTGAACTTGTACGGTAAACGAGGTTCTTGTAAACAGAGGCGTCCCAAACATTGGGGTGGCTGTATCTTTTTGATTTTAATTTCCCTAAGCTATAGGACCATAAGTGGAAGTGCCCTAGGCTCTGTTGCTTTGTTTTTTAGACGTTTCAGGAAACACCATACACTTCTCCCGAGTGTCTGTTGGCAATTTACATCCCGCCCATCAGCATAACAAGGCTCCCAGTTCTCCATGGCCTGTCCTGCCTTTCTGGATTTTACACTTTTTTCAGATGGCCCTTTTGACCGGGGGGAAGTGAGACTTCATTGTAGTGCAGATTTCCTTTGCAAGCTTGCTTGGTTGGCCAAAAAGGGCGTATGCGTTTTCTCCTGAATATATTCAGGAAAAAACGCATACGCCCTTTTTGGCCAAGTGCATCATTGTGGACGTTCTGCCTCTTTTCCTATGCTTTCAATGCAATTCCAGTCTACCTCCTGAAATCGGTTTCCTGCAATTCTGCCCCGCTTTCAAGTCCTCTTGGCAGCCTTACTTCAGTATATTTTTGGACGATAGTTGTCATTTATAACTCTGCAGGTTTGTGAATTACAGTGCCCCTGAGCTCCTTTCTTCAACTCGTTTTCTTGTGAGCTGGCCGCAACACCGCAGGATGGCTTCAGGCCCTAATCTGGTTCCGGCACGGCACGCTGAGCCTTTGGTTATTTCCTCTTCCTGGTGGGAAATGAGAGTTAAATTTGCCCGTCCAGACACCTCCAGCTAGTCTCTCATTGGTTCTCGCTATTCCTGTTCATCTTCCGCAGAAATTGCAAACTGGGCCAAACAGGAGGTTAAAGGGACTGACTCTCCAAGTCGGGAGAATGTTAGTAAAGCGTCTGGAATGTTGCACCCGAGTACCAGGGTACGAAAACTGAGACATATTTGAACACATCTCCCGATCACATGGTTGATCATACTCTAGGTTCCACATGCATGTTTTAGCTGAAGGAAGAATACCTTAAACGTGGGTAGTTGAAACCCGTGGAATGGGTACCATGCAATATGACTTCAAAGGGTCTTCATTTGCTCACCGAACCTCTCCAATCCTATCACTGCTGCGTTTATGTCCCTGTACACATGCTTGATTCTCTTTCGGAGACATAGCAATCCATAGGTTTTAAGATACTTAAGAGTCAGGTACATTCTTAGGCGTTTAATATGCGGTGTTGAGTCCATTTCGTTGAGCAAGGAGTAGCTCTTGTCTATTCCATATTTGGCTTAAGGAACTTTATCTGTGCTCATTTCAATCTCTGGTTTTATGCAGCACCCCAACTCACCTTTACCCTTAAACAAGCATAAGTTGGTTTTCTAAATTTGAGACCCTGTTCTGTTCTGTAATTCAGTTCCTGTGTAGCCAAGTTTACATTCCGTGTATTACTGATATCTTATGATGTTTCTTTTTCTGTGTGACTTATTTCAGTTAGAATCATCGTACCTGAATCCACTCATTGTGCTGCTACGGGCCTGATGACATAGATTTCACTGCTGAGTGATACTGCATTGTACGTAAGTACCACAAGTTCTTTATCCATTTTTCACTTTCTGTGATATTGAACTTGTACGGTAAACGAGGTTCTTGTAAACAGAGGCGTCCCAAACATTGGGGTGGCTGTATCTTTTTGATTTTAATTTCCCTAAGCTATAGGACCATAAGTGGAAGTGCCCTAGGCTCTGTTGCTTTGTTTTTTAGATGTTTCAGGAAACACCATACACTTCTCCCGAGTGTCTGTTGGCAATGTACATCCCGCCCATCAGTATAACAAGGCTCCCAGTTCTCCATGGCCTGTCCTGCCTTTCTGGATTTTACACTTTTTTCAGATGGCCCTTTTGACCGGGGGGAAGTGAGACTTCATTGTAGTGCAGATTTCCTTTGCAAGCTTGCTTGGTTGGCCAAAAAGGGCGTATGCGTTTTTTCCTGAATATATTCAGGAAAAAACGCATACGCCCTTTTTGGCCAAGTGCATCATTGTGGACGTTCTGCCTCTTTTCCTATGCTTTCAATGCAATTCCAGTCTACCTCCTGAAATCGGTTTCCTGCAATTCTGCCCCGCTTTCAAGTCCTCTTGGCAGCCTTACTTCAGTATATTTTTGGACGATAGTTGTCATTTATAACTCTGCAGGTTTGTGAATTACAGTGCCCCTGAGCTCCTTTCTTCAACTCGTTTTCTTGTGAGCTGGCCGCAACACCGCAGGATGGCTTCAGGCCCTAATCTGGTTCCGGCATGGCACGCTGAGCCTTTGGTTATTTCCTCTTCCTGGTGGGAAATGAGAGTTAAATTTGCCCGTCCAGACACCTCCAGCTAGTCTCTCATTGGTTCTCGCTATTCCTGTTCATCTTCCGCAGAAATTGCAAACTGGGCCAAACAGGAGGTTAAAGGGACTGACTCTCCAAGTCGGGAGAGTGTTAGTAAAGCGTCTGGAATGTTGCACCCGAGTACCAGGGTACGAAAACTGAGACATATTTGAACACGTCTCCCGATCACATGGTTGATCATACTCTAGGTTCCACATGCATGTTTTAGCTGAAGGAAGAATACCTTAAACCTGGGTAGTTGAAACCCGTGGAATGGGTACCATGCAATATGACTTCAAAGGGTCTTCATTTGCTCACCGAACCTCTCCAATCCTATCACTGCTGCGTTTATGTCCCTGTACACATGCTTGATTCTCTTTCGGAGACATAGCAATCCATAGGTTTTAAGATACTTAAGAGTCAGGTACATTCTTAGGCGTTTAATATGGGGTGTTGAGTCCATTTCGTTGAGCAAGGAGTAGCTCTTGTCTATTCCATATTTGGCTTAAGGAACTTTATCTGTGCTCATTTCAATCTCTGGTTTTATGCAGCACCCCAACTCACCTTTACCCTTAAACAAGCATAAGTTGGTTTTCTAAATTTGAGACCCTGTTCTGTTCTGTAATTCAGTTCCTGTGTAGCCAAGTTTACATTCCGTGTATTACTGATATCTTATGATGTTTCTTTTTCTGTGTGACTTATTTCAGTTAGAATCATCGTACCTGAATCCACTCATTGTGCTGCTACGGGCCTGATGACATAGATTTCACTGCTGAGTGATACTGCATTGTACGTAAGTACCACAAGTTCTTTATCCATTTTTCACTTTCTGTGATATTGAACTTGTACGGTAAACGAGGTTCTTGTAAACAGAGGCGTCCCAAACATTGGGGTGGCTGTATCTTTTTGATTTTAATTTCCCTAAGCTATAGGACCATAAGTGGAAGTGCCCTAGGCTCTGTTGCTTTGTTTTTTAGACGTTTCAGGAAACACCATACACTTCTCCCGAGTGTCTGTTGGCAATTTACATCCCGCCCATCAGCATAACAAGGCTCCCAGTTCTCCATGGCCTGTCCTGCCTTTCTGGATTTTACACTTTTTTCAGATGGCCCTTTTGACCGGGGGGAAGTGAGACTTCATTGTAGTGCAGATTTCCTTTGCAAGCTTGCTTGGTTGGCCAAAAAGGGCGTATGCGTTTTCTCCTGAATATATTCAGGAAAAAACGCATACGCCCTTTTTGGCCAAGTGCATCATTGTGGACGTTCTGCCTCTTTTCCTATGCTTTCAATGCAATTCCAGTCTACCTCCTGAAATCGGTTTCCTGCAATTCTGCCCCGCTTTCAAGTCCTCTTGGCAGCCTTACTTCAGTATATTTTTGGACGATAGTTGTCATTTATAACTCTGCAGGTTTGTGAATTACAGTGCCCCTGAGCTCCTTTCTTCAACTCGTTTTCTTGTGAGCTGGCCGCAACATCGCAGGATGGCTTCAGGCCCTAATCTGGTTCCGGCACGGCACGCTGAGCCTTTGGTTATTTCCTCTTCCTGGTGGGAAATGAGAGTTAAATTTGCCCGTCCAGACACCTCCAGCTAGTCTCTCATTGGTTCTCGCTATTCCTGTTCATCTTCCGCAGAAATTGCAAACTGGGCCAAACAGGAGGTTAAAGGGACTGACTCTCCAAGTCGGGAGAGTGTTAGTAAAGCGTCTGGAATGTTGCACCTGAGTACCAGGTTACGAAAACTGAGACATATTTGAACACGTCTCCCGATCACATGGTTGATCATACTCTAGGTTCCACATGCATGTTTTAGCTGAAGGAAGAATACCTTAAACCTGGGTAGTTGAAACCCGTGGAATGGGTACCATGCAATATGACTTCAAAGGGTCTTCATTTGCTCACCGAACCTCTCCAATCCTATCACTGCTGCGTTTATGTCCCTGTACACATGCTTGATTCTCTTTCGGAGACATAGCAATCCATAGGTTTTAAGATACTTAAGAGTCAGGTACATTCTTAGGCGTTTAATATGGGGTGTTGAGTCCATTTCGTTGAGCAAGGAGTAGCTCTTGTCTATTCCATATTTGGCTTAAGGAACTTTATCTGTGCTCATTTCAATCTCTGGTTTTATGCAGCACCCCAACTCACCTTTACCCTTAAACAAGCATAAGTTGGTTTTCTAAATTTGAGACCCTGTTCTGTTCTGTAATTCAGTTCCTGTGTAGCCAAGTTTACATTCCGTGTATTACTGATATCTTATGATGTTTCTTTTTCTGTGTGACTTATTTCAGTTAGAATCATCGTACCTGAATCCACTCATTGTGCTGCTACGGGCCTGATGACATAGATTTCACTGCTGAGTGATACTGCATTGTACGTAAGTACCACAAGTTCTTTATCCATTTTTCACTTTCTGTGATATTGAACTTGTACGGTAAACGAGGTTCTTGTAAACAGAGGCGTCCCAAACATTGGGGTGGCTGTATCTTTTTGATTTTAATTTCCCTAAGCTATAGGACCATAAGTGGAAGTGCCCTAGGCTCTGTTGCTTTGTTTTTTAGACGTTTCAGGAAACACCATACACTTCTCCCGAGTGTCTGTTGGCAATTTACATCCCGCCCATCAGCATAACAAGGCTCCCAGTTCTCCATGGCCTGTCCTGCCTTTCTGGATTTTACACTTTTTTCAGATGGCCCTTTTGACCGGGGGGAAGTGAGACTTCATTGTAGTGCAGATTTCCTTTGCAAGCTTGCTTGGTTGGCCAAAAAGGGCGTATGCGTTTTCTCCTGAATATATTCAGGAAAAAACGCATACGCCCTTTTTGGCCAAGTGCATCATTGTGGACGTTCTGCCTCTTTTCCTATGCTTTCAATGCAATTCCAGTCTACCTCCTGAAATCGGTTTCCTGCAATTCTGCCCCGCTTTCAAGTCCTCTTGGCAGCCTTACTTCAGTATATTTTTGGACGATAGTTGTCATTTATAACTCTGCAGGTTTGTGAATTACAGTGCCCCTGAGCTCCTTTCTTCAACTCGTTTTCTTTTGAGCTGGCCGCAACACCGCAGGATGGCTTCAGGCCCTAATCTGGTTCCGGCACGGCACGCTGAGCCTTTGGTTATTTCCTCTTCCTGGTGGGAAATGAGAGTTAAATTTGCCCGTCCAGACACCTCCAGCTAGTCTCTCATTGGTTCTCGCTATTCCTGTTCATCTTCCGCAGAAATTGCAAACTGGGCCAAACAGGAGGTTAAAGGGACTGACTCTCCAAGTCGGGAGAGTGTTAGTAAAGCGTCTGGAATGTTGCACCCGAGTACCAGGGTACGAAAACTGAGACATATTTGAACACGTCTCCCGATCACATGGTTGGTCATACTCTAGGTTCCACATGCATGTTTTAGCTGAAGGAAGAATACCTTAAACCTGGGTAGTTGAAACCCGTGGAATGTTTACCATGCAATATGACTTCAAAGGGTCTTCATTTGCTCACCGAACCTCTCCAATCCTATCACTGCTGCGTTTATGTCCCTGTACACACGCTTGATTCTCTTTCGGAGACATAGCAATCCATAGGTTTTAAGATACTTAAGAGTCAGGTACATTCTTAGGCGTTTAATATGCGGTGTTGAGTCCATTTCGTTGAGCAAGGAGTAGCTCTTGTCTATTCCATATTTGGCTTAAGGAACTTTATCTGTGCTCATTTCAATCTCTGGTTTTATGCAGCACCCCAACTCACCTTTCCCCTTAAGCAAGCATAAGTTGGTTTTCTAAATTTGAGACCCTGTTCTGTTCTGTAATTCAGTTCCTGTAGAGCCAACTTTACATTCCGTGTATTACTGATATCTTATGATGTTTCTTTTTCTGTGTGACTTATTTCAGTTAGAATCATCGTACCTGAATCCACTCATTGTGCTGCTACGGGCCTGATGACATAGATTTCACTGCTGAGTGATACTGCATTGTACGTAAGTACCACAAGTTCTTTATCCATTTTTCACTTTCTGTGATATTGAACTTGTACGGTAAATGAGGTTCTTGTAAACAGAGGCATCCCAAACATTGGAGTGGCTGTATCATTTTGATTTTAATTTCCGTAAGCTATAGGACCATAAGTGGAAGTGCCCTAGGCTCTGTTGCTTTGTTTTTTAGACGTTTCAGGAAACACCATACACTTCTCCCGAGTGTCTGTTGGCAATTTACATCCCGCCCATCAGCATAACAAGGCTCCCAGTTCTCCATGGCCTGTCCTGCCTTTCTGGATTTTACACTTTTTTCAGATGGCCCTTTTGACCGGGGGGAAGTGAGACTTCATTGTAGTGCAGATTTCCTTTGCAAGCTTGCTTGGTTGGCCAAAAAGGGCGTATGCGTTTTTTCCTGAATATATTCAGGAAAAAACGCATACGCCCTTTTTGGCCAAGTGCATCATTGTGGACGTTCTGCCTCTTTTCCTATGCTTTCAATGCAATTCCAGTCTACCTCCTGAAATCGGTTTCCTGCAATTCTGCCCCGCTTTCAAGTCCTCTTGGCAGCCTTACTTCAGTATATTTTTGGACGATAGTTGTCATTTATAACTCTGCAGGTTTGTGAATTACAGTGCCCCTGAGCTCCTTTCTTCAACTCGTTTTCTTGTGAGCTGGCCGCACACCGCAGGATGGCTTCAGGCCCTAATCTGGTTCCGGCACGGCACGCTGAGCCTTTGGTTATTTCCTCTTCCTGGTGGGAAATGAGAGTTAAATTTGCCCATCCAGACACCTCCAGCTAGTCTCTCATTGGTTCTCGCTATTCCTGTTCATCTTCCGCAGAAATTGCAAACTGGGCCAAACAGGAGGTTAAAGGGACTGACTCTCCAAGTCGGGAGAGTGTTAGTAAAGCGTCTGGAATGTTGCACCCGAGTACCAGGGTACGAAAACTGAGACATATTTGAACACGTCTCCCGATCACATGGTTGATCATACTCTAGGTTCCACATGCATGTTTTAGCTGAAGGAAGAATACCTTAAACCTGGGTAGTTGAAACCCGTGGAATGGGTACCATGCAATATGACTTCAAAGGGTCTTCATTTGCTCACCGAACCTCTCCAATCCTACCACTGCTGCGTTTATGTCCCTGTACACATGCTTGATTCTCTTTCGGAGACATAGCAATCCATAGGTTTTAAGATACTTAAGAGTCAGGTACATTCTTAGGCGTTTAATATGCGGTGTTGAGTCCATTTCGTTGAGCAAGGAGTAGCTCTTGTCTATTCCATATTTGGCTTAAGGAACTTTATCTGTGCTCATTTCAATCTCTGGTTTTATGCAGCACCCCAACTCACCTTTACCCTTAAACAAGCATAAGTTGGTTTTCTAAATTTGAGACCCTGTTCTGTTCTGTAATTCAGTTCCTGTGTAGCCAAGTTTACATTCCGTGTATTACTGATATCTTATGATGTTTCTTTTTCTGTGTGACTTATTTCAGTTAGAATCATCGTACCTGAATCCACTCATTGTGCTGCTACGGGCCTGATGACATAGATTTCACTGCTGAGTGATACTGCATTGTACGTAAGTACCACAAGTTCTTTATCCATTTTTCACTTTCTGTGATATTGAACTTGTACGGTAAACGAGGTTCTTGTAAACAGAGGCGTCCCAAACATTGGGGTGGCTGTATCTTTTTGATTTTAATTTCCCTAAGCTATAGGACCATAAGTGGAAGTGCCCTAGGCTCTGTTGCTTTGTTTTTTAGATGTTTCAGGAAACACCATACACTTCTCCCAAGTGTCTGTTGGCAATTTACATCCCGCCCATCAGCATAACAAGGCTCCCAGTTCTCCATGGCCTGTCCTGCCTTTCTGGATTTTACACTTTTTTCAGATGGCCCTTTTGACCGGGGGGAAGTGAGACTTCATTGTAGTGCAGATTTCCTTTGCAAGCTTGCTTGGTTGGCCAAAAAGGGCGTATGCGTTTTTTCCTGAATATATTCAGGAAAAAACGCATACGCCCTTTTTGGCCAAGTGCATCATTGTGGACGTTCTGCCTCTTTTCCTATGCTTTCAATGCAATTCCAGTCTACCTCCTGAAATCGGTTTCCTGCAATTCTGCCCCGCTTTCAAGTCCTCTTGGCAGCCTTACTTCAGTATATTTTTGGACGATAGTTGTCATTTATAACTCTGCAGGTTTGTGAATTACAGTGCCCCTGAGCTCCTTTCTTCAACTCGTTTTCTTGTGAGCTGGCCGCAACACCGCAGGATGGCTTCAGGCCCTAATCTGGTTCCGGCACGGCACGCTGAGCCTTTGGTTATTTCCTCTTCCTGGTGGGAAATGAGAGTTAAATTTGCCCGTCCAGACACCTCCAGCTAGTCTCTCATTGGTTCTCGCTATTCCTGTTCATCTTCCGCAGAAATTGCAAACTGGGCCAAACAGGAGGTTAAAGGGACTGACTCTCCAAGTCGGGAGAGTGTTAGTAAAGCGTCTGGAATGTTGCACCCGAGTACCAGGGTACGAAAACTGAGACATATTTGAACACGTCTCCCGATCACATGGTTGGTCATACTCTAGGTTCCACATGCATGTTTTAGCTGAAGGAAGAATACCTTAAACCTGGGTAGTTGAAACCCGTGGAATGGGTACCATGCAATATGACTTCAAAGGGTCTTCATTTGCTCACCGAACCTCTCCAATCCTATCACTGCTGCGTTTATGTCCCTGTACACACGCTTGATTCTCTTTCGGAGACATAGCAATCCATAGGTTTTAAGATACTTAAGAGTCAGGTACATTCTTAGGCGTTTAATATGCGGTGTTGAGTCCATTTCGTTGAGCAAGGAGTAGCTCTTGTCTATTCCATATTTGGCTTAAGGAACTTTATCTGTGCTCATTTCAATCTCTGGTTTTATGCAGCACCCCAACTCACCTTTACCCTTAAACAAGCATAAGTTGGTTTTCTAAATTTGAGACCCTGTTCTGTTCTGTAATTCAGTTCCTGTAGAGCCAACTTTACATTCCGTGTATTACTGATATCTTATGATGTTTCTTTTTCTGTGTGACTTATTTCAGTTAGAATCATCGTACCTGAATCCACTCATTGTGCTGCTACGGGCCTGATGACATAGATTTCACTGCTGAGTGATACTGCATTGTACGTAAGTACCACAAGTTCTTTATCCATTTTTCACTTTCTGTGATATTGAACTTGTACGGTAAATGAGGTTCTTGTAAACAGAGGCATCCCAAACATTGGAGTGGCTGTATCATTTTGATTTTAATTTCCGTAAGCTATAGGACCATAAGTGGAAGTGCCCTAGGCTCTGTTGCTTTGTTTTTTAGACGTTTCAGGAAACACCATACACTTCTCCCGAGTGTCTGTTGGCAATTTACATCCCGCCCATCAGCATAACAAGGCTCCCAGTTCTCCATGGCCTGTCCTGCCTTTCTGGATTTTACACTTTTTTCAGATGGCCCTTTTGACCGGGGGGAATTGAGACTTCATTGTAGTGCAGATTTCCTTTGCAAGCTTGCTTGGTTGGCCAAAAAGGGCGTATGCGTTTTTTCCTGAATATATTCAGGAAAAAACGCATACGCCCTTTTTGGCCAAGTGCATCATTGTGGACGTTCTGCCTCTTTTCCTATGCTTTCAATGCAATTCCAGTCTACCTCCTGAAATCGGTTTCCTGCAATTCTGCCCCGCTTTCAAGTCCTCTTGGCACCCTTACTTCAGTATATTTTTGGACGATAGTTGTCATTTATAACTCTGCAGGTTTGTGAATTACAGTGCCCCTGAGCTCCTTTCTTCAACTCGTTTTCTTGTGAGCTGGCCGCACACCGCAGGATGGCTTCAGGCCCTAATCTGGTTCCGGCACGGCACGCTGAGCCTTTGGTTATTTCCTCTTCCTGGTGGGAAATGAGAGTTAAATTTGCCCGTCCAGACACCTCCAGCTAGTCTCTCATTGGTTCTCGCTATTCCTGTTCATCTTCCGCAGAAATTGCAAACTGGGCCAAACAGGAGGTTAAAGGGACTGACTCTCCAAGTCGGGAGAGTGTTAGTAAAGCGTCTGGAATGTTGCACCCGAGTACCAGGGTACGAAAACTGAGACATATTTGAACACGTCTCCCGATCACATGGTTGATCATACTCTAGGTTCCACATGCATGTTTTAGCTGAAGGAAGAATACCTTAAACCTGGGTAGTTGAAACCCGTGGAATGGGTACCATGCAATATGACTTCAAAGGGTCTTCATTTGCTCACCGAACCTCTCCAATCCTACCACTGCTGCGTTTATGTCCCTGTACACATGCTTGATTCTCTTTCGGAGACATAGCAATCCATAGGTTTTAAGATACTTAAGAGTCAGGTACATTCTTAGGCGTTTAATATGCGGTGTTGAGTCCATTTCGTTGAGCAAGGAGTAGCTCTTGTCTATTCCATATTTGGCTTAAGGAACTTTATCTGTGCTCATTTCAATCTCTGGTTTTATGCAGCACCCCAACTCACCTTTCCCCTTAAGCAAGCATAAGTTGGTTTTCTAAATTTGAGACCCTGTTCTGTTCTGTAATTCAGTTCCTGTAGAGCCAACTTTACATTCCGTGTATTACTGATATCTTATGATGTTTCTTTTTCTGTGTGACTTATTTCAGTTAGAATCATCGTACCTGAATCCACTCATTGTGCTGCTACGGGCCTGATGACATAGATTTCACTGCTGAGTGATACTGCATTGTACGTAAGTACCACAAGTTCTTTATCCATTTTTCACTTTCTGTGATATTGAACTTGTACGGTAAATGAGGTTCTTGTAAACAGAGGCATCCCAAACATTGGAGTGGCTGTATCATTTTGATTTTAATTTCCCTAAGCTATAGGACCATAAGTGGAAGTGCCCTAGGCTCTGTTGCTTTGTTTTTTAGACGTTTCAGGAAACACCATACACTTCTCCCGAGTGTCTGTTGGCAATTTACATCCCGCCCATCAGCATAACAAGGCTCCCAGTTCTCCATGGCCTGTCCTGCCTTTCTGGATTTTACACTTTTTTCAGATGGCCCTTTTGACCGGGGGGAAGTGAGACTTCATTGTAGTGCAGATTTCCTTTGCAAGCTTGCTTGGTTGGCCAAAAAGGGCGTATGCGTTTTTTCCTGAATATATTCAGGAAAAAACGCATACGCCCTTTTTGGCCAAGTGCATCATTGTGGACGTTCTGCCTCTTTTCCTATGCTTTCAATGCAATTCCAGTCTACCTCCTGAAATCGGTTTCCTGCAATTCTGCCCCGCTTTCAAGTCCTCTTGGCAGCCTTACTTCAGTATATTTTTGGACGATAGTTGTCATTTATAACTCTGCAGGTTTGTGAATTACAGTGCCCCTGAGCTCCTTTCTTCAACTCGTTTTCTTGTGAGCTGGCCGCAACACCGCAGGATGGCTTCAGGCCCTAATCTGGTTCCGGCACGGCACGCTGAGCCTTTGGTTATTTCCTCTTCCTGGTGGGAAATGAGAGTTAAATTTGCCCGTCCAGACACCTCCAGCTAGTCTCTCATTGGTTCTCGCTATTCCTGTTCATCTTCCGCAGAAATTGCAAACTGGGCCAAACAGGAGGTTAAAGGGACTGACTCTCCAAGTCGGGAGAGTGTTAGTAAAGCGTCTGGAATGTTGCACCCGAGTACCAGGGTACGAAAACTGAGACATATTTGAACACGTCTCCCGATCACATGGTTGGTCATACTCTAGGTTCCACATGCATGTTTTAGCTGAAGGAAGAATACCTTAAACCTGGGTAGTTGAAACCCGTGGAATGGGTACCATGCAATATGACTTCAAAGGGTCTTCATTTGCTCACCGAACCTCTCCAATCCTATCACTGCTGCGTTTATGTCCCTGTACACACGCTTGATTCTCTTTCGGAGACATAGCAATCCATAGGTTTTAAGATACTTAAGAGTCAGGTACATTCTTAGGCGTTTAATATGCGGTGTTGAGTCCATTTCGTTGAGCAAGGAGTAGCTCTTGTCTATTCCATATTTGGCTTAAGGAACTTTATCTGTGCTCATTTCAATCTCTGGTTTTATGCAGCACCCCAACTCACCTTTACCCTTAAACAAGCATAAGTTGGTTTTCTAAATTTGAGACCCTGTTCTGTTCTGTAATTCAGTTCCTGTAGAGCCAACTTTACATTCCGTGTATTACTGATATCTTATGATGTTTCTTTTTCTGTGTGACTTATTTCAGTTAGAATCATCGTACCTGAATCCACTCATTGTGCTGCTACGGGCCTGATGACATAGATTTCACTGCTGAGTGATACTGCATTGTACGTAAGTACCACAAGTTCTTTATCCATTTTTCACTTTCTGTGATATTGAACTTGTACGGTAAATGAGGTTCTTGTAAACAGAGGCATCCCAAACATTGGAGTGGCTGTATCATTTTGATTTTAATTTCCGTAAGCTATAGGACCATAAGTGGAAGTGCCCTAGGCTCTGTTGCTTTGTTTTTTAGACGTTTCAGGAAACACCATACACTTCTCCCGAGTGTCTGTTGGCAATTTACATCCCGCCCATCAGCATAACAAGGCTCCCAGTTCTCCATGGCCTGTCCTGCCTTTCTGGATTTTACACTTTTTTCAGATGGCCCTTTTGACCGGGGGGAATTGAGACTTCATTGTAGTGCAGATTTCCTTTGCAAGCTTGCTTGGTTGGCCAAAAAGGGCGTATGCGTTTTTTCCTGAATATATTCAGGAAAAAACGCATACGCCCTTTTTGGCCAAGTGCATCATTGTGGACGTTCTGCCTCTTTTCCTATGCTTTCAATGCAATTCCAGTCTACCTCCTGAAATCGGTTTCCTGCAATTCTGCCCCGCTTTCAAGTCCTCTTGGCACCCTTACTTCAGTATATTTTTGGACGATAGTTGTCATTTATAACTCTGCAGGTTTGTGAATTACAGTGCCCCTGAGCTCCTTTCTTCAACTCGTTTTCTTGTGAGCTGGCCGCACACCGCAGGATGGCTTCAGGCCCTAATCTGGTTCCGGCACGGCACGCTGAGCCTTTGGTTATTTCCTCTTCCTGGTGGGAAATGAGAGTTAAATTTGCCCGTCCAGACACCTCCAGCTAGTCTCTCATTGGTTCTCGCTATTCCTGTTCATCTTCCGCAGAAATTGCAAACTGGGCCAAACAGGAGGTTAAAGGGACTGACTCTCCAAGTCGGGAGAGTGTTAGTAAAGCGTCTGGAATGTTGCACCCGAGTACCAGGGTACGAAAACTGAGACATATTTGAACACGTCTCCCGATCACATGGTTGATCATACTCTAGGTTCCACATGCATGTTTTAGCTGAAGGAAGAATACCTTAAACCTGGGTAGTTGAAACCCGTGGAATGGGTACCATGCAATATGACTTCAAAGGGTCTTCATTTGCTCACCGAACCTCTCCAATCCTACCACTGCTGCGTTTATGTCCCTGTACACATGCTTGATTCTCTTTCGGAGACATAGCAATCCATAGGTTTTAAGATACTTAAGAGTCAGGTACATTCTTAGGCGTTTAATATGCGGTGTTGAGTCCATTTCGTTGAGCAAGGAGTAGCTCTTGTCTATTCCATATTTGGCTTAAGGAACTTTATCTGTGCTCATTTCAATCTCTGGTTTTATGCAGCACCCCAACTCACCTTTACCCTTAAACAAGCATAAGGTGGTTTTCTAAATTTGAGACCCTGTTCTGTTCTGTAATTCAGTTCCTGTGTAGCCAAGTTTACATTCCGTGTATTACTGATATCTTATGATGTTTCTTTTTCTGTGTGACTTATTTCAGTTAGAATCATCGTACCTGAATCCACTCATTGTGCTGCTACGGGCCTGATGACATAGATTTCACTGCTGAGTGATACTGCATTGTACGTAAGTACCACAAGTTCTTTATCCATTTTTCACTTTCTGTGATATTGAACTTGTACGGTAAACGAGGTTCTTGTAAACAGAGGCGTCCCAAACATTGGGGTGGCTGTATCTTTTTGATTTTAATTTCCCTAAGCTATAGGACCATAAGTGGAAGTGTCCTAGGCTCTGTTGCTTTGTTTTTTAGACGTTTCAGGAAACACCATACACTTCTCCCGAGTGTCTGTTGGCAATTTACATCCCGCCCATCAGCATAACAAGGCTCCCAGTTCTCCATGGCCTGTCCTGCCTTTCTGGATTTTACACTTTTTTCAGATGGCCCTTTTGACCGGGGGGAAGTGAGACTTCATTGTAGTGCAGATTTCCTTTGCAAGCTTGCTTGGTTGGCCAAAAAGGGCGTATGCGTTTTTTCCTGAATATATTCAGGAAAAAACGCATACGCCCTTTTTGGCCAAGTGCATCATTGTGGACGTTCTGCCTCTTTTCCTATGCTTTCAATGCAATTCCAGTCTACCTCCTGAAATCGGTTTCCTGCAATTCTGCCCCGCTTTCAAGTCCTCTTGGCAGCCTTACTTCAGTATATTTTTGGACGATAGTTGTCATTTATAACTCTGCAGGTTTGTGAATTACAGTGCCCCTGAGCTCCTTTCTTCAACTCGTTTTCTTGTGAGCTGGCCGCAACACCGCAGGATGGCTTCAGGCCCTAATCTGGTTCCGGCACGGCACGCTGAGCCTTTGGTTATTTCCTCTTCCTGGTGGGAAATGAGAGTTAAATTTGCCCGTCCAGACACCTCCAGCTAGTCTCTCATTGGTTCTCGCTATTCCTGTTCATCTTCCGCAGAAATTGCAAACTGGGCCAAACAGGAGGTTAAAGGGACTGACTCTCCAAGTCGGGAGAGTGTTAGTAAAGCGTCTGGAATGTTGCACCCGAGTACCAGGGTACGAAAACTGAGACATATTTGAACACGTCTCCCGATCACATGGTTGATCATACTCTAGGTTCCACATGCATGTTTTAGCTGAAGGAAGAATACCTTAAACCTGGGTAGTTGAAACCCGTGGAATGGGTACCATGCAATATGACTTCAAAGGGTCTTCATTTGCTCACCGAACCTCTCCAATCCTATCACTGCTGCGTTTATGTCCCTGTACACATGCTTGATTCTCTTTCGGAGACATAGCAATCCATAGGTTTTAAGATACTTAAGAGTCAGGTACATTCTGAGGCGTTTAATATGCGGTGTTGAGTCCATTTCGTTGAGCAAGGAGTAGCTCTTGTCTATTCCATATTTGGCTTAAGGAACTTTATCTGTGCTCATTTCAATCTCTGGTTTTATGCAGCACCCCAACTCACCTTTCCCCTTAAACAAGCATAAGTTGGTTTTCTAAATTTGAGACCCTGTTCTGTTCTGTAATTCAGTTCCTGTGTAGCCAAGTTTACATTCCGTGTATTACTGATATCTTATGATGTTTCTTTTTCTGTGTGACTTATTTCAGTTAGAATCATCGTACCTGAATCCACTCATTGTGCTGCTACGGGCCTGATGACATAGATTTCACTGCTGAGTGATACTGCATTGTACGTAAGTACCACAAGTTCTTTATCCATTTTTCACTTTCTGTGATATTGAACTTGTACGGTAAACGAGGTTCTTGTAAACAGAGGCGTCCCAAACATTGGGGTGGCTGTATCTTTTTGATTTTAATTTCCCTAAGCTATAGGACCATAAGTGGAAGTGCCCTAGGCTCTGTTGCTTTGTTTTTTAGATGTTTCAGGAAACACCATACACTTCTCCCGAGTGTCTGTTGGCAATGTACATCCCGCCCATCAGTATAACAAGGCTCCCAGTTCTCCATGGCCTGTCCTGCCTTTCTGGATTTTACACTTTTTTCAGATGGCCCTTTTGACCAGGGGGAAGTGAGACTTCATTGTAGTGCAGATTTCCTTTGCAAGCTTGCTTGGTTGGCCAAAAAGGGCGTATGCGTTTTTTCCTGAATATATTCAGGAAACAACGCATACGCCCTTTTTGGCCAAGTGCATCATTGTGGACGTTCTGCCTCTTTTCCTATGCTTTCAATGCAATTCCAGTCTACCTCCTGAAATCGGTTTCCTGCAATTCTGCCCCGCTTTCAAGTCCTCTTGGCAGCCTTACTTCAGTATATTTTTGGACGATAGTTGTCATTTATAACTCTGCAGGTTTGTGAATTACAGTGCCCCTGAGCTCCTTTCTTCAACTCCTTTTCTTGTGAGCTGGCCGCAACACCGCAGGATGGCTTCAGGCCCTAATCTGGTTCCGGCACGGCACGCTGAGCCTTTGGTTATTTCCTCTTCCTGGTGGGAAATGAGAGTTAAATTTGCCCGTCCAGACACCTCCAGCTAGTCTCTCATTGGTTCTCGCTATTCCTGTTCATCTTCCGCAGAAATTGCAAACTGGGCCAAACAGGAGGTTAAAGGGACTGACTCTCCAAGTCGGGAGAGTGTTAGTAAAGCATCTGGAATGTTGCACCCGAGTACCAGGGTACGAAAACTGAGACATATTTGAACACGTCTCCCGATCACATGGTTGATCATACTCTAGGTTCCACATGCATGTTTTAGCTGAAGGAAGAATACCTTAAACCTGGGTAGTTGAAACCCGTGGAATGGGTACCATGCAATATGACTTCAAAGGGTCTTCATTTGCTCACCGAACCTCTCCAATCCTATCACTGCTGCGTTTATGTCCCTGTACACATGCTTGATTCTCTTTCGGAGACATAGCAATCCATAGGTTTTAAGATACTTAAGAGTCAGGTACATTCTTAGGCGTTTAATATGCGGTGTTGAGTCCATTTCGTTGAGCAAGGAGTAGCTCTTGTCTATTCCATATTTGGCTTAAGGAACTTTATCTGTGCTCATTTCAATCTCTGGTTTTATGCAGCACCCCAACTCACCTTTACCCTTAAACAAGCATAAGTTGGTTTTCTAAATTTGAGACCCTGTTCTGTTCTGTAATTCAGTTCCTGTGTAGCCAAGTTTACATTCCGTGTATTACTGATATCTTATGATGTTTCTTTTTCTGTGTGACTTATTTCAGTTAGAATCATCGTACCTGAATCCACTCATTGTGCTGCTACGGGGCTGATGACATAGATTTCACTGCTGAGTGATACTGCATTGTACGTAAGTACCACAAGTTCTTTATCCATTTTTCACTTTCTGTGATATTGAACTTGTACGGTAAACGAGGTTCTTGTAAACAGAGGCGTCCCAAACATTGGGGTGGCTGTATCTTTTTGATTTTAATTTCCCTAAGCTATAGGACCATAAGTGGAAGTGCCCTAGGCTCTGTTGCTTTGTTTTTTAGACGTTTCAGGAAACACCATACACTTCTCCCGAGTGTCTGTTGGCAATGTACATCCCGCCCATCAGCATAACAAGGCTCCCAGTTCTCCATGGCCTGTCTTGCCTTTCTGGATTTTACACTTTTTTCAGATGGCCCTTTTGACCGGGGGGAAGTGAGACTTCATTGTAGTGCAGATTTCCTTTGCAAGCTTGCTTGGTTGGCCAAAAAGGGCGTATGCGTTTTTTCCTGAATATATTCAGGAAAAAACGCATACGCCCTTTTTGGCCAAGTGCATCATTGTGGACGTTCTGCCTCTTTTCCTATGCTTTCAATGCAATTCCAGTCTACCTCCTGAAATCGGTTTCCTGCAATTCTGCCCCGCTTTCAAGTCCTCTTGGCAGCCTTACTTCAGTATATTTTTGGACGATAGTTGTCATTTATAACTCTGCAGTTTTGTGAATTACAGTGCCCCTGAGCTCCTTTCTTCAACTCGTTTTCTTGTGAGCTGGCCGCAACACCGCAGGATGGCTTCAGGCCCTAATCTGGTTCCGGCACGGCACGCTGAGCCTTTGGTTATTTCCTCTTCCTGGTGGGAAATGAGAGTTAAATTTGCCCGTCCAGACACCTCCAGCTAGTCTCTCATTGGTTCTCGCTATTCCTGTTCATCTTCCGCAGAAATTGCAAACTGGGCCAAACAGGAGGTTAAAGGCACTGACTCTCCAAGTCGGGAGAGTGTTAGTAAAGCGTCTGGAATGTTGCACCCGAGTACCAGGGTACGAAAACTGAGACATATTTGAACACGTCTCCCGATCACATGGTTGATCATACTCTAGGTTCCACATGCATGTTTTAGCTGAAGGAAGAATACCTTAAACCTGGGTAGTTGAAACCCGTGGAATGGGTACCATGCAATATGACTTCAAAGGGTCTTCATTTGCTCACCGAACCTCTCCAATCCTATCACTGCTGCGTTTATGTCCCTGTACACATGCTTGATTCTCTTTCGGAGACATAGCAATCCATAGGTTTTAAGATACTTAAGAGTCAGGTACATTCTTAGGCGTTTAATATGCGGTGTTGAGTCCATTTCGTTGAGCAAGGAGTAGCTCTTGTCTATTCCATATTTGGCTTAAGGAACTTTATCTGTGCTCATTTCAATCTCTGGTTTTATGCAGCACCCCAACTCACCTTTACCCTTAAACAAGCATAAGTTGGTTTTCTAAATTTGAGACCCTGTTCTGTTCTGTAATTCAGTTCCTGTGTAGCCAAGTTTACATTCCGTGTATTACTGATATCTTATGATGTTTCTTTTTCTGTGTGACTTATTTCAGTTAGAATCATCGTACCTGAATCCACTCATTGTGCTGCTACGGGCCTGATGACATAGATTTCACTGCTGAGTGATACTGCATTGTACGTAAGTACCACAAGTTCTTTATCCATTTTTCACTTTCTGTGATATTGAACTTGTACGGTAAACGAGGTTCTTGTAAACAGAGGCGTCCCAAACATTGGGGTGGCTGTATCTTTTTGATTTTAATTTCCCTAAGCTATAGGACCATAAGTGGAAGTGCCCTAGGCTCTGTTGCTTTGTTTTTTAGATGTTTCAGGAAACACCATACACTTCTCCCGAGTGTCTGTTGGCAATGTACATCCCGCCCATCAGTATAACAAGGCTCCCAGTTCTCCATGGCCTGTCCTGCCTTTCTGGATTTTACACTTTTTTCAGATGGCCCTTTTGACCGGGGGGAAGTGAGACTTCATTGTAGTGCAGATTTCCTTTGCAAGCTTGCTTGGTTGGCCAAAAAGGGCGTATGCGTTTTTTCCTGAATATATTCAGGAAAAAACGCATACGCCCTTTTTGGCCAAGTGCATCATTGTGGACGTTCTGCATCTTTTCCGAAGCTTTCAATGCAATTCCAGTCTACCTCCTGAAATCGGTTTCCTGCAATTCTGCCCCGCTTTCAAGTCCTCTTGGCAGCCTTACTTCAGTATATTTTTGGACGATAGTTGTCATTTATAACTCTGCAGGTTTGTGAATTACAGTGCCCCTGAGCTCCTTTCTTCAACTCGTTTTCTTGTGAGCTGGCCGCAACACCGCAGGATGGCTTCAGGCCCTAATCTGGTTCCGGCACGGCACGCTGAGCCTTTGGTTATTTCCTCTTCCTGGTGGGAAATGAGAGTTAAATTTGCCCGTCCAGACACCTCCAGCTAGTCTCTCATTGGTTCTCGCTATTCCTGTTCATCTTCCGCAGAAATTGCAAACTGGGCCAAACAGGAGGTTAAAGGGACTGACTCTCCAAGTCGGGAGAGTGTTAGTAAAGCGTCTGGAATGTTGCACCCGAGTACCAGGGTACGAAAACTGAGACATATTTGAACACGTCTCCCGATCACATGGTTGATCATACTCTAGGTTCCACATGCATGTTTTAGCTGAAGGAAGAATACCTTAAACCTGGGTAGTTGAAACCCGTGGAATGGGTACCATGCAATATGACTTCAAAGGGTCTTCATTTGCTCACCGAACCTCTCCAATCCTATCACTGCTGCGTTTATGTCCCTGTACACATGCTTGATTCTCTTTCGGAGACATAGCAATCCATAGGTTTTAAGATACTTAAGAGTCAGGTACACTCTTAGGCGTTTAATATGCGGTGTTGAGTCCATTTCGTTGAGCAAGGAGTAGCTCTTGTCTATTCCATATTTGGCTTAAGGAACTTTATCTGTGCTCATTTCAATCTCTGGTTTTATGCAGCACCCCAACTCACCTTTACCCTTAAACAAGCATAAGTTGGTTTTCTAAATTTGAGACCCTGTTCTGTTCTGTAATTCAGTTCCTGTGTAGCCAAGTTTACATTCCGTGTATTAGTGATATCTTATGATGTTTCTTTTTCTGTGTGACTTATTTCAGTTAGAATCATCGTACCTGAATCCACTCATTGTGCTGCTACGGGCCTGATGACATAGATTTCACTGCTGAGTGATACTGCATTGTACGTAAGTACCACAAGTTCTTTATCCATTTTTCACTTTCTGTGATATTGAACTTGTACGGTAAACCAGGTTCTTGTAAACAGAGGCGTCCCAAACATTGGGGTGGCTGTATCTTTTTGATTTTAATTTCCCTAAGCTATAGGACCATAAGTGGAAGTGCCCTAGGCTCTGTTGCTTTGTTTTTTAGACGTTTCAGGAAACACCATACACTTCTCCCGAGTGTCTGTTGGCAATTTACATCCCGCCCATCAGCATAACAAGGCTCCCAGTTCTCCATGGCCTGTCCTGCCTTTCTGGATTTTACACTTTTTTCACATGGCCCTTTTGACCGGGGGGAAGTGAGACTTCATTGTAGTGCAGATTTCCTTTGCAAGCTTGCTTGGTTGGCCAAAAAGGGCGTATGCGTTTTTTCCTGAATATATTCAGGAAAAAACGCATACGCCCTTTTTGGCCAAGTGCATCATTGTGGACGTTCTGCCTCTTTTCCTATGCTTTCAATGCAATTCCAGTCTACCTCCTGAAATCGGTTTCCTGCAATTCTGCCCCGCTTTCAAGTCCTCTTGGCAGCCTTACTTCAGTATATTTTTGGACGATAGCTGTCATTTATAACTCTGCAGGTTTGTGAATTACAGTGCCCCTGAGCTCCTTTCTTCAACTCGTTTTCTTGTGAGCTGGCCGCACACCGCAGGATGGCTTCAGGCCCTAATCTGGTTCCGGCACGGCACGCTGAGCCTTTGGTTATTTCCTCTTCCTGGTGGGAAATGAGAGTTAAATTTGCCCGTCCAGACACCTCCAGCTAGTCTCTCATTGGTTCTCGCTCTTCCTGTTCATCTTCCGCAGAAATTGCAAACTGGGCCAAACAGGAGGTTAAAGGGACTGACTCTCCAAGTCGGGAGAGTGTTAGTAAAGCGTCTGGAATGTTGCACCCGAGTACCAGGGTACGAAAACTGAGACATATTTGAACACGTCTCCCGATCACATGGTTGATCATACTCTAGGTTCCACATGCATGTTTTAGCTGAAGGAAGAATACCTTAAACCTGGGTAGTTGAAACCCGTGGAATGGGTACCATGCAATATGACTTCAAAGGGTCTTCATTTGCTCACCGAACCTCTCCAATCCTATCACTGCTGCGTTTACGTCCCTGTACACATGCTTGATTCTCTTTCGGAGACATAGCAATCCATAGGTTTTAAGATACTTAAGAGTCAGGTACATTCTTAGGCGTTTAATATGCGGTGTTGAGTCCATTTCGTTGAGCAAGGAGTAGCTCTTGTCTATTCCATATTTGGCTTAAGGAACTTTATCTGTGCTCATTTCAATCTCTGGTTTTATGCAGCACCCCAACTCACCTTTACCCTTAAACAAGCATAAGGTGGTTTTCTAAATTTGAGACCCTGTTCTGTTCTGTAATTCAGTTCCTGTGTAGCCAAGTTTACATTCCGTGTATTACTGATATCTTATGATGTTTCTTTTTCTGTGTGACTTATTTCAGTTAGAATCATCGTACCTGAATCCACTCATTGTGCTGCTACGGGCCTGATGACATAGATTTCACTGCTGAGTGATACTGCATTGTACGTAAGTACCACAAGTTCTTTATCCATTTTTCACTTTCTGTGATATTGAACTTGTACGGTAAACGAGGTTCTTGTAAACAGAGGCGTCCCAAACATTGGGGTGGCTGTATCTTTTTGATTTTAATTTCCCTAAGCTATAGGACCATAAGTGGAAGTGCCCTAGGCTCTGTTGCTTTGTTTTTTAGATGTTTCAGGAAACACCATACACTTCTCCGGAGTGTCTGTTGGCAATTTACATCCCGCCCATCAGCATAACAAGGCTCCCAGTTCTCCATGGCCTGTCCTGCCTTTCTGGATTTTACACTTTTTTCAGATGGCCCTTTTGACCGGGGGGAAGTGAGACTTCATTGTAGTGCAGATTTCCTTTGCAAGCTTGCTTGGTTGGCCAAAAAGGGCGTATGCGTTTTTTCCTGAATATATTCAGGAAAAAACGCATACGCCCTTTTTGGCCAAGTGCATCATTGTGGACGTTCTGCCTCTTTTCCTATGCTTTCGATGCAATTCCAGTCTACCTCCTGAAATCGGTTTCCTGCAATTCTGCCCCGCTTTCAAGTCCTCTTGGCAGCCTTACTTCAGTATATTTTTGGACGATAGTTGTCATTTATAACTCTGCAGGTTTGTGAATTACAGTGCCCCTGAGCTCCTTTCTTCAACTCGCTGTCTTGTGAGCTGGCCGCACCACCGCAGGATGGCTTCAGGCCCTAATCTGGTTCCGGCACGGCACGCTGAGCCTTTGGTTATTTCCTCTTCCTGGTGGGAAATGAGAGTTAAATTTGCCCGTCCAGACACCTCCAGCTAGTCTCCCATTGGTTCTCGCTATTCCTGTTCATCTTCCGCAGAAATTGCAAACTGGGCCAAACAGGAGGTTAAAGGGACTGACTCTCCAAGTCGGGAGAGTGTTAGTAAAGCGTCTGGAATGTTGCACCCGAGTACCAGGGTACGAAAACTGAGACATATTTGAACACGTCTCCCGATCACATGGTTGATCATACTCTAGGTTCCACATGCATGTTTTAGCTGAAGGAAGAATACCTTAAACCTGGGTAGTTGAAACCCGTGGAATGGGTACCATGCAATATGACTTCAAAGGGTCTTCATTTGCTCACCGAACCTCTCCAATCCTATCACTGCTGCGTTTATGTCCCTGTACACATGCTTGATTCTCTTTCGGAGACATAGCAATCCATAGGTTTTAAGATACTTAAGAGTCAGGTACACTCTTAGGCGTTTAATATGCGGTGTTGAGTCCATTTCGTTGAGCAAGGAGTAGCTCTTGTCTATTCCATATTTGGCTTAAGGAACTTTATCTGTGCTCATTTCAATCTCTGGTTTTATGCAGCACCCCAACTCACCTTTCCCCTTAAACAAGCATAAGTTGGTTTTCTAAATTTGAGACCCTGTTCTGTTCTGTAATTCAGTTCCTGTGTAGCCAAGTTTACATTCCGTGTATTAGTGATATCTTATGATGTTTCTTTTTCTGTGTGACTTATTTCAGTTAGAATCATCGTACCTGAATCCACTCATTGTGCTGCTACGGGCCTGATGACATAGATTTCACTGCTGAGTGATACTGCATTGTACGTAAGTACCACAAGTTCTTTATCCATTTTTCACTTTCTGTGATATTGAACTTGTACGGTAAACGAGGTTCTTGTAAACAGAGGCGTCCCAAACATTGGGGTGGCTGTATCTTTTTGATTTTAATTTCCCTAAGCTATAGGACCATAAGTGGAAGTGCCCTAGGCTCTGTTGCTTTGTTTTTTAGATGTTTCAGGAAACACCATACACTTCTCCCGAGTGTCTGTTGGCAATTTACATCCCGCCCATCAGCATAACAAGGCTCCCAGTTCTCCATGGCCTGTCCTGCCTTTCTGGATTTTACACTTTTTTCAGATGGCCCTTTTGACCGGGGGGAAGTGAGACTTCATTGTAGTGCAGATTTCCTTTGCAAGCTTGCTTGGTTGGCCAAAAAGGGCGTATGCGTTTTTTCCTGAATATATTCAGGAAAAAACGCATACGCCCTTTTTGGCCAAGTGCATCATTGTGGACGTTCTGCCTCTTTTCCTATGCTTTCAATGCAATTCCAGTCTACCTCCTGAAATCGGTTTCCTGCAATTCTGCCCCGCTTTCAAGTCCTCTTGGCAGCCTTACTTCAGTATATTTTTGGACGATAGTTGTCATTTATAACTCTGCAGGTTTGTGAATTACAGTGCCCCTGAGCTCCTTTCTTCAACTCGCTTTCTTGTGAGCTGGCCGCAACACCGCAGGATGGCTTCAGGCCCTAATCTGGTTCCGGCACGGCACGCTGAGCCTTTGGTTATTTCCTCTTCCTGGTGGGAAATGAGAGTTAAATTTGCCCGTCCAGACACCTCCAGCTAGTCTCTCATTGGTTCTCGCTATTCCTGTTCATCTTCCGCAGAAATTGCAAACTGGGCCAAACAGGAGGTTAAAGGGACTGACTCTCCAAGTCGGGAGAGTGTTAGTAAAGCGTCTGGAATGTTGCACCCGAGTACCAGGGTACGAAAACTGAGATATATTTGAACACGTCTCCCGATCACATGGTTGATCATACTCTAGGTTCCACATGCATGTTTTAGCTGAAGGAAGAATACCTTAAACCTGAGTAGTTGAAACCCGTGGAATGGGTACCATGCAATATGACTTCAAAGGGTCTTCATTTGCTCACCGAACCTCTCCAATCCTATCACTGCTGCGTTTACGTCCCTGTACACATGCTTGATTCTCTTTCGGAGACATAGCAATCCATAGGTTTTAAGATACTTAAGAGTCAGGTACACTCTTAGGCGTTTAATATGCGGTGTTGAGTCCATTTCGTTGAGCAAGGAGTAGCTCTTGTCTATTCCATATTTGGCTTAAGGAACTTTATCTGTGCTCATTTCAATCTCTGGTTTTATGCAGCACCCCAACTCACCTTTCCCCTTAAACAAGCATAAGTTGGTTTTCTAAATTTGAGACCCTGTTCTGTTCTGTAATTCAGTTCCTGTGTAGCCAAGTTTACATTCCGTGTATTACTGATATCTTATGATGTTTCTTTTTCTGTGTGACTTATTTCAGTTAGAATCATCGTACCTGAATCCACTCATTGTGCTGCTACGGGCCTGATGACATAGATTTCACTGCTGAGTGATACTGCATTGTACGTAAGTACCACAAGTTCTTTATCCATTTTTCACTTTCTGTGATATTGAACTTGTACGGTAAACGAGGTTCTTGTAAACAGAGGCGTCCCAAACATTGGGGTGGCTGTATCTTTTTGATTTTAATTTCCCTAAGCTATAGGACCATAAGTGGAAGTGCCCTAGGCTCTGTTGCTTTGTTTTTTAGATGTTTCAGGAAACACCATACACTTCTCCCGAGTGTCTGTTGGCAATTTACATCCCGCCCATCAGCATAACAAGGCTCCCAGTTCTCCATGGCCTGTCCTGCCTTTCTGGATTTTACACTTTTTTCAGATGGCCCTTTTGACCGGGGGGAAGTGAGACATCATTGTAGTGCAGATTTCCTTTGCAAGCTTGCTTGGTTGGCCAAAAAGGGCGTATGCGTTTTTTCCTGAATATATTCAGGAAAAAACGCATACGCCCTTTTTGGCCAAGTGCATCATTGTGGACGTTCTGCCTCTTTTCCTATGCTTTCAATGCAATTCCAGTCTACCTCCTGAAATCGGTTTCCTGCAATTCTGCCCCGCTTTCAAGTCCTCTTGGCAGCCTTACTTCAGTATATTTTTGGACGATAGTTGTCATTTATAACTCTGCAGGTTTGTGAATTACAGTGCCCCTGAGCTCCTTTCTTCAACTCGTTTTCTTGTGAGCTGGCCGCAACACCACAGGATGGCTTCAGGCCCTAATCTGGTTCCGGCACGGCACGCTGAGCCTTTGGTTATTTCCTCTTCCTGGTGGGAAATGAGAGTTAAATTTGCCCGTCCAGACACCTCCAGCTAGTCTCTCATTGGTTCTCGCTATTCCTGTTCATCTTCCGCAGAAATTGCAAACTGGGCCAAACAGGAGGTTAAAGGGACTGACTCTCCAAGTCGGGAGAGTGTTAGTAAAGCGTCTGGAATGTTGCACCCGAGTACCAGGGTACGAAAACTGAGACATATTTGAACACGTCTCCCGATCACATGGTTGATCATACTCTAGGTTCCACATGCATGTTTTAGCTGAAGGAAGAATACCTTAAACCTGGGTAGTTGAAACCCGTGGAATGGGTACCATGCAATATGACTTCAAAGGGTCTTCATTTGCTCACCGAACCTCTCCAATCCTATCACTGCTGCGTTTACGTCCCTGTACACATGCTTGATTCTCTTTCGGAGACATAGCAATCCATAGGTTTTAAGATACTTAAGAGTCAGGTACATTCTTAGGCGTTTAATATGCGGTGTTGAGTCCATTTCGTTGAGCAAGGAGTAGCTCTTGTCTATTCCATATTTGGCTTAAGGAACTTTATCTGTGCTCATTTCAATCTCTGGTTTTATGCAGCACCCCAACTCACCTTTCCCCTTAAACAAGCATAAGTTGGTTTTCTAAATTTGAGACCCTGTTCTGTTCTGTAATTCAGTTCCTGTGTAGCCAAGTTTACATTCCGTGTATTACTGATATCTTATGATGTTTCTTTTTCTGTGTGACTTATTTCAGTTAGAATCATCGTACCTGAATCCACTCATTGTGCTGCTACGGGCCTGATGACATAGATTTCACTGCTGAGTGATACTGCATTGTACGTAAGTACCACAAGTTCTTTATCCATTTTTCACTTTCTGTGATATTGAACTTGTATGGTAAACGAGGTTCTTGTAAACAGAGGCGTCCCAAACATTGGGGTGGCTGTATCTTTTTGATTTTAATTTCCCTAAGCTATAGGACCATAAGTGGAAGTGCCCTAGGCTCTGTTGCTTTGTTTTTTAGACGTTTCAGGAAACACCATACACTTCTCCCGAGTGTCTGTTGGCAATTTACATCCCGCCCATCAGCATAACAAGGCTCCCAGTTCTCCATGGCCTGTCCTGCCTTTCTGGATTTTACACTTTTTTCAGATGGCCCTTTTGACCGGGGGGAAGTGAGACTTCATTGTAGTGCAGATTTCCTTTGCAAGCTTGCTTGGTTGGCCAAAAAGGGCGTATGCGTTTTTTCCTGAATATATTCAGGAAAAAACGCATACGCCCTTTTTGGCCAAGTGCATCATTGTGGACGTTCTGCCTCTTTTCCTATGCTTTCAATGCAATTCCAGTCTACCTCCTGAAATCGGTTTCCTGCAATTCTGCCCCGCTTTCAAGTCCTCTTGGCAGCCTTACTTCAGTATATTTTTGGACGATAGTTGTCATTTATAACTCTGCAGGTTTGTGAATTACAGTGCCCCTGAGCTCCTTTCTTCAACTCGTTTTCTTGTGAGCTGGCCGCAACACCGCCGGATGGCTTCAGGCCCTAATCTGGTTCCGGCACGGCACGCTGAGCCTTTGGTTATTTCCTCTTCCTGGTGGGAAATGAGAGTTAAATTTGCCCGTCCAGACACCTCCAGCTAGTCTCTCATTGGTTCTCGCTATTCCTGTTCATCTTCCGCAGAAATTGCAAACTGGGCCAAACAGGAGGTTAAAGGGACTGACTCTCCAAGTCGGGAGAGTGTTAGTAAAGCGTCTGGAATGTTGCACCCGAGTACCAGGGTACGAAAACTGAGACATATTTGAACACGTCTCCCGATCACATGGTTGATCATACTCTAGGTTCCACATGCATGTTTTAGCTGAAGGAAGAATACCTTAAACCTGGGTAGTTGAAACCCGTGGAATGGGTACCATGCAATATGACTTCAAAGGGTCTTCATTTGCTCACCGAACCTCTCCAATCCTATCACTGCTGCGTTTATGTCCCTGTACACATGCTTGATTCTCTTTCGGAGACATAGCAATCCATAGGTTTTAAGATACTTAAGAGTCAGGTACATTCTTAGGCGTTTAATATGCGGTGTTGAGTCCATTTCGTTGAGCAAGGAGTAGCTCTTGTCTATTCCATATTTGGCTTAAGGAACTTTATCTGTGCTCATTTCAATCTCTGGTTTTATGCAGCACCCCAACTCACCTTTCCCCTTAAACAAGCATAAGTTGGTTTTCTAAATTTGAGACCCTGTTCTGTTCTGTAATTCAGTTCCTGTGTAGCCAAGTTTACATTCCGTGTATTACTGATATCTTATGATGTTTCTTTTTCTGTGTGACTTATTTCAGTTAGAATCATCGTACCTGAATCCACTCATTGTGCTGCTACGGGCCTGATGACATAGATTTCACTGCTGAGTGATACTGCATTGTACGTAAGTACCACAAGTTCTTTATCCATTTTTCACTTTCTGTGATATTGAACTTGTACGGTAAACGAGGTTCTTGTAAACAGAGGCGTCCCAAACATTGGGGTGGCTGTATCTTTTTGATTTTAATTTCCCTAAGCTATAGGACCATAAGTGGAAGTGCCCTAGGCTCTGTTGCTTTGTTTTTTAGATGTTTCAGGAAACACCATACACTTCTCCCGAGTGTCTGTTGGCAATTTACATCCCGCCCATCAGCATAACAAGGCTCCCAGTTCTCCATGGCCTGTCCTGCCTTTCTGGATTTTACACTTTTTTCAGATGGCCCTTTTGACCGGGGGGAAGTGAGACTTCATTGTAGTGCAGATTTCCTTTGCAAGCTTGCTTGGTTGGCCAAAAAGGGCGTATGCGTTTTTTCCTGAATATATTCAGGAAAAAACGCATACGCCCTTTTTGGCCAAGTGCATCATTGTGGACGTTCTGCCACTTTTCCTATGCTTTCGATGCAATTCCAGTCTACCTCCTGAAATCGGTTTCCTGCAATTCTGCCCCGCTTTCAAGTCCTCTTGGCAGCCTTACTTCAGTATATTTTTGGACGATAGTTGTCATTTATAACTCTGCAGGTTTGTGAATTACAGTGCCCCTGAGCTCCTTTCTTCAACTCGCTTTCTTGTGAGCTGGCCGCAACACCGCAGGATGGCTTCAGGCCCTAATCTGGTTCCGGCACGGCACGCTGAGCCTTTGGTTATTTCCTCTTCCTGGTGGGAAATGAGAGTTAAATTTGCCCGTCCAGACACCTCCAGCTAGTCTCTCATTGGTTCTCGCTATTCCTGTTCATCTTCCGCAGAAATTGCAAACTGGGCCAAACAGGAGGTTAAAGGGACTGACTCTCCAAGTCGGGAGAGTGTTAGTAAAGCGTCTGGAATGTTGCACCCGAGTACCAGGGTACGAAAACTGAGACATATTTGAACACGTCTCCCGATCACATGGTTGATCATACTCTAGGTTCCACATGCATGTTTTAGCTGAAGGAAGAATACCTTAAACCTGGGTAGTTGAAACCCGTGGAATGGGTACCATGCAATATGACTTCAAAGGGTCTTCATTTGCTCACCGAACCTCTCCAATCCTATCACTGCTGCGTTTACGTCCCTGTACACATGCTTGATTCTCTTTCGGAGACATAGCAATCCATAGGTTTTAAGATACTTAAGAGTCAGGTACATTTTTAGGCGTTTAATATGCGGTGTTGAGTCCATTTCGTTGAGCAAGGAGTAGCTCTTGTCTATTCCATATTTGGCTTAAGGAACTTTATCTGTGCTCATTTCAATCTCTGGTTTTATGCAGCACCCCAACTCACCTTTACCCTTAAACAAGCATAAGGTGGTTTTCTAAATTTGAGACCCTGTTCTGTTCTGTAATTCAGTTCCTGTGTAGCCAAGTTTACATTCCGTGTATTACTGATATCTTATGATGTTTCTTTTTCTGTGTGACTTATTTCAGTTAGAATCATCGTACCTGAATCCACTCATTGTGCTGCTACGGGCCTGATGACATAGATTTCACTGCTGAGTGATACTGCATTGTACGTAAGTACCACAAGTTCTTTATCCATTTTTCACTTTCTGTGATATTGAACTTGTACGGTAAACGAGGTTCTTGTAAACAGAGGCGTCCCAAACATTGGGGTGGCTGTATCTTTTTGATTTTAATTTCCCTAAGCTATAGGACCATAAGTGGAAGTGCCCTAGGCTCTGTTGCTTTGTTTTTTAGATGTTTCAGGAAACACCATACACTTCTCCCGAGTGTCTGTTGGCAATTTACATCCCGCCCATCAGCATAACAAGGCTCCCAGTTCTCCATGGCCTGTCCTGCCTTTCTGGATTTTACACTTTTTTCAGATGGCCCTTTTGACCGGGGGGAAGTGAGACTTCATTGTAGTGCAGATTTCCTTTGCAAGCTTGCTTGGTTGGCCAAAAAGGGCGTATGCGTTTTTTCCTGAATATATTCAGGAAAAAACGCATACGCCCTTTTTGGCCAAGTGCATCATTGTGGACGTTCTGCCTCTTTTCCTATGCTTTCAATGCAATTCCAGTCTACCTCCTGAAATCGGTTTCCTGCAATTCTGCCCCGCTTTCAAGTCCTCTTGGCAGCCTTACTTCAGTATATTTTTGGACGATAGTTGTCATTTATAACTCTGCAGGTTTGTGAATTACAGTGCCCCTGAGCTCCTTTCTTCAACTCGCTTTCTTGTGAGCTGGCCGCAACACCGCAGGATGGCTTCAGGCCCTAATCTGGTTCCGGCACGGCACGCTGAGCCTTTGGTTATTTCCTCTTCCTGGTGGGAAATGAGAGTTAAATTTGCCCGTCCAGACACCTCCAGCTAGTCTCTCATTGGTTCTCGCTATTCCTGTTCATCTTCCGCAGAAATTGCAAACTGGGCCAAACAGGAGGTTAAAGGGACTGACTCTCCAAGTCGGGAGAGTGTTAGTAAAGCGTCTGGAATGTTGCACCCGAGTACCAGGGTACGAAAACTGAGATATATTTGAACACGTCTCCCGATCACATGGTTGATCATACTCTAGGTTCCACATGCATGTTTTAGCTGAAGGAAGAATACCTTAAACCTGAGTAGTTGAAACCCGTGGAATGGGTACCATGCAATATGACTTCAAAGGGTCTTCATTTGCTCACCGAACCTCTCCAATCCTATCACTGCTGCGTTTACGTCCCTGTACACATGCTTGATTCTCTTTCGGAGACATAGCAATCCATAGGTTTTAAGATACTTAAGAGTCAGGTACACTCTTAGGCGTTTAATATGCGGTGTTGAGTCCATTTCGTTGAGCAAGGAGTAGCTCTTGTCTATTCCATATTTGGCTTAAGGAACTTTATCTGTGCTCATTTCAATCTCTGGTTTTATGCAGCACCCCAACTCACCTTTCCCCTTAAACAAGCATAAGTTGGTTTTCTAAATTTGAGACCCTGTTCTGTTCTGTAATTCAGTTCCTGTGTAGCCAAGTTTACATTCCGTGTATTACTGATATCTTATGATGTTTCTTTTTCTGTGTGACTTATTTCAGTTAGAATCATCGTACCTGAATCCACTCATTGTGCTGCTACGGGCCTGATGACATAGATTTCACTGCTGAGTGATACTGCATTGTACGTAAGTACCACAAGTTCTTTATCCATTTTTCACTTTCTGTGATATTGAACTTGTACGGTAAACGAGGTTCTTGTAAACAGAGGCGTCCCAAACATTGGGGTGGCTGTATCTTTTTGATTTTAATTTCCCTAAGCTATAGGACCATAAGTGGAAGTGCCCTAGGCTCTGTTGCTTTGTTTTTTAGATGTTTCAGGAAACACCATACACTTCTCCCGAGTGTCTGTTGGCAATTTACATCCCGCCCATCAGCATAACAAGGCTCCCAGTTCTCCATGGCCTGTCCTGCCTTTCTGGATTTTACACTTTTTTCAGATGGCCCTTTTGACCGGGGGGAAGTGAGACTTCATTGTAGTGCAGATTTCCTTTGCAAGCTTGCTTGGTTGGCCAAAAAGGGCGTATGCGTTTTTTCCTGAATATATTCAGGAAAAAACGCATACGCCCTTTTTGGCCAAGTGCATCATTGTGGACGTTCTGCCTCTTTTCCTATGCTTTCAATGCAATTCCAGTCTACCTCCTGAAATCGGTTTCCTGCAATTCTGCCCCGCTTTCAAGTCCTCTTGGCAGCCTTACTTCAGTATATTTTTGGACGATAGTTGTCATTTATAACTCTGCAGGTTTGTGAATTACAGTGCCCCTGAGCTCCTTTCTTCAACTCGTTTTCTTGTGAGCTGGCCGCAACACCACAGGATGGCTTCAGGCCCTAATCTGGTTCCGGCACGGCACGCTGAGCCTTTGGTTATTTCCTCTTCCTGGTGGGAAATGAGAGTTAAATTTGCCCGTCCAGACACCTCCAGCTAGTCTCTCATTGGTTCTCGCTATTCCTGTTCATCTTCCGCAGAAATTGCAAACTGGGCCAAACAGGAGGTTAAAGGGACTGACTCTCCAAGTCGGGAGAGTGTTAGTAAAGCGTCTGGAATGTTGCACCCGAGTACCAGGGTACGAAAACTGAGACATATTTGAACACGTCTCCCGATCACATGGTTGATCATACTCTAGGTTCCACATGCATGTTTTAGCTGAAGGAAGAATACCTTAAACCTGGGTAGTTGAAACCCGTGGAATGGGTACCATGCAATATGACTTCAAAGGGTCTTCATTTGCTCACCGAACCTCTCCAATCCTATCACTGCTGCGTTTACGTCCCTGTACACATGCTTGATTCTCTTTCGGAGACATAGCAATCCATAGGTTTTAAGATACTTAAGAGTCAGGTACATTCTTAGGCGTTTAATATGCGGTGTTGAGTCCATTTCGTTGAGCAAGGAGTAGCTCTTGTCTATTCCATATTTGGCTTAAGGAACTTTATCTGTGCTCATTTCAATCTCTGGTTTTATGCAGCACCCCAACTCACCTTTCCCCTTAAACAAGCATAAGTTGGTTTTCTAAATTTGAGACCCTGTTCTGTTCTGTAATTCAGTTCCTGTGTAGCCAAGTTTACATTCCGTGTATTACTGATATCTTATGATGTTTCTTTTTCTGTGTGACTTATTTCAGTTAGAATCATCGTACCTGAATCCACTCATTGTGCTGCTACGGGCCTGATGACATAGATTTCACTGCTGAGTGATACTGCATTGTACGTAAGTACCACAAGTTCTTTATCCATTTTTCACTTTCTGTGATATTGAACTTGTATGGTAAACGAGGTTCTTGTAAACAGAGGCGTCCCAAACATTGGGGTGGCTGTATCTTTTTGATTTTAATTTCCCTAAGCTATAGGACCATAAGTGGAAGTGCCCTAGGCTCTGTTGCTTTGTTTTTTAGACGTTTCAGGAAACACCATACACTTCTCCCGAGTGTCTGTTGGCAATTTACATCCCGCCCATCAGCATAACAAGGCTCCCAGTTCTCCATGGCCTGTCCTGCCTTTCTGGATTTTACACTTTTTTCAGATGGCCCTTTTGACCGGGGGGAAGTGAGACTTCATTGTAGTGCAGATTTCCTTTGCAAGCTTGCTTGGTTGGCCAAAAAGGGCGTATGCGTTTTTTCCTGAATATATTCAGGAAAAAACGCATACGCCCTTTTTGGCCAAGTGCATCATTGTGGACGTTCTGCCTCTTTTCCTATGCTTTCAATGCAATTCCAGTCTACCTCCTGAAATCGGTTTCCTGCAATTCTGCCCCGCTTTCAAGTCCTCTTGGCAGCCTTACTTCAGTATATTTTTGGACGATAGTTGTCATTTATAACTCTGCAGGTTTGTGAATTACAGTGCCCCTGAGCTCCTTTCTTCAACTCGTTTTCTTGTGAGCTGGCCGCAACACCGCCGGATGGCTTCAGGCCCTAATCTGGTTCCGGCACGGCACGCTGAGCCTTTGGTTATTTCCTCTTCCTGGTGGGAAATGAGAGTTAAATTTGCCCGTCCAGACACCTCCAGCTAGTCTCTCATTGGTTCTCGCTATTCCTGTTCATCTTCCGCAGAAATTGCAAACTGGGCCAAACAGGAGGTTAAAGGGACTGACTCTCCAAGTCGGGAGAGTGTTAGTAAAGCGTCTGGAATGTTGCACCCGAGTACCAGGGTACGAAAACTGAGACATATTTGAACACGTCTCCCGATCACATGGTTGATCATACTCTAGGTTCCACATGCATGTTTTAGCTGAAGGAAGAATACCTTAAACCTGGGTAGTTGAAACCCGTGGAATGGGTACCATGCAATATGACTTCAAAGGGTCTTCATTTGCTCACCGAACCTCTCCAATCCTATCACTGCTGCGTTTATGTCCCTGTACACATGCTTGATTCTCTTTCGGAGACATAGCAATCCATAGGTTTTAAGATACTTAAGAGTCAGGTACATTCTTAGGCGTTTAATATGCGGTGTTGAGTCCATTTCGTTGAGCAAGGAGTAGCTCTTGTCTATTCCATATTTGGCTTAAGGAACTTTATCTGTGCTCATTTCAATCTCTGGTTTTATGCAGCACCCCAACTCACCTTTCCCCTTAAACAAGCATAAGTTGGTTTTCTAAATTTGAGACCCTGTTCTGTTCTGTAATTCAGTTCCTGTGTAGCCAAGTTTACATTCCGTGTATTACTGATATCTTATGATGTTTCTTTTTCTGTGTGACTTATTTCAGTTAGAATCATCGTACCTGAATCCACTCATTGTGCTGCTACGGGCCTGATGACATAGATTTCACTGCTGAGTGATACTGCATTGTACGTAAGTACCACAAGTTCTTTATCCATTTTTCACTTTCTGTGATATTGAACTTGTACGGTAAACGAGGTTCTTGTAAACAGAGGCGTCCCAAACATTGGGGTGGCTGTATCTTTTTGATTTTAATTTCCCTAAGCTATAGGACCATAAGTGGAAGTGCCCTAGGCTCTGTTGCTTTGTTTTTTAGATGTTTCAGGAAACACCATACACTTCTCCCGAGTGTCTGTTGGCAATTTACATCCCGCCCATCAGCATAACAAGGCTCCCAGTTCTCCATGGCCTGTCCTGCCTTTCTGGATTTTACACTTTTTTCAGATGGCCCTTTTGACCGGGGGGAAGTGAGACTTCATTGTAGTGCAGATTTCCTTTGCAAGCTTGCTTGGTTGGCCAAAAAGGGCGTATGCGTTTTTTCCTGAATATATTCAGGAAAAAACGCATACGCCCTTTTTGGCCAAGTGCATCATTGTGGACGTTCTGCCACTTTTCCTATGCTTTCGATGCAATTCCAGTCTACCTCCTGAAATCGGTTTCCTGCAATTCTGCCCCGCTTTCAAGTCCTCTTGGCAGCCTTACTTCAGTATATTTTTGGACGATAGTTGTCATTTATAACTCTGCAGGTTTGTGAATTACAGTGCCCCTGAGCTCCTTTCTTCAACTCGCTTTCTTGTGAGCTGGCCGCAACACCGCAGGATGGCTTCAGGCCCTAATCTGGTTCCGGCACGGCACGCTGAGCCTTTGGTTATTTCCTCTTCCTGGTGGGAAATGAGAGTTAAATTTGCCCGTCCAGACACCTCCAGCTAGTCTCTCATTGGTTCTCGCTATTCCTGTTCATCTTCCGCAGAAATTGCAAACTGGGCCAAACAGGAGGTTAAAGGGACTGACTCTCCAAGTCGGGAGAGTGTTAGTAAAGCGTCTGGAATGTTGCACCCGAGTACCAGGGTACGAAAACTGAGACATATTTGAACACGTCTCCCGATCACATGGTTGATCATACTCTAGGTTCCACATGCATGTTTTAGCTGAAGGAAGAATACCTTAAACCTGGGTAGTTGAAACCCGTGGAATGGGTACCATGCAATATGACTTCAAAGGGTCTTCATTTGCTCACCGAACCTCTCCAATCCTATCACTGCTGCGTTTACGTCCCTGTACACATGCTTGATTCTCTTTCGGAGACATAGCAATCCATAGGTTTTAAGATACTTAAGAGTCAGGTACATTTTTAGGCGTTTAATATGCGGTGTTGAGTCCATTTCGTTGAGCAAGGAGTAGCTCTTGTCTATTCCATATTTGGCTTAAGGAACTTTATCTGTGCTCATTTCAATCTCTGGTTTTATGCAGCACCCCAACTCACCTTTACCCTTAAACAAGCATAAGGTGGTTTTCTAAATTTGAGACCCTGTTCTGTTCTGTAATTCAGTTCCTGTGTAGCCAAGTTTACATTCCGTGTATTACTGATATCTTATGATGTTTCTTTTTCTGTGTGACTTATTTCAGTTAGAATCATCGTACCTGAATCCACTCATTGTGCTGCTACGGGCCTGATGACATAGATTTCACTGCTGAGTGATACTGCATTGTACGTAAGTACCACAAGTTCTTTATCCATTTTTCACTTTCTGTGATATTGAACTTGTACGGTAAACGAGGTTCTTGTAAACAGAGGCGTCCCAAACATTGGGGTGGCTGTATCTTTTTGATTTTAATTTCCCTAAGCTATAGGACCATAAGTGGAAGTGCCCTAGGCTCTGTTGCTTTGTTTTTTAGATGTTTCAGGAAACACCATACACTTCTCCCGAGTGTCTGTTGGCAATTTACATCCCGCCCATCAGCATAACAAGGCTCCCAGTTCTCCATGGCCTGTCCTGCCTTTCTGGATTTTACATTTTTTTCAGATGGCCCTTTTGACCGGGGGGAAGTGAGACTTCATTGTAGTGCAGATTTCCTTTGCAAGCTTGCTTGGTTGGCCAAAAAGGGCGTATGCGTTTTTTCCTGAATATATTCAGGAAAAAACGCATACGCCCTTTTTGGCCAAGTGCATCATTGTGGACGTTCTGCCTCTTTTCCTATGCTTTCGATGCAATTCCAGTCTACCTCCTGAAATCGGTTTCCTGCAATTCTGCCCCGCTTTCAAGTCCTCTTGGCAGCCTTACTTCAGTATATTTTTGGACGATAGTTGTCATTTATAACTCTGCAGGTTTGTGAATTACAGTGCCCCTGAGCTCCTTTCTTCAACTCGCTTTCTTGTGAGCTGGCCGCAACACCGCAGGATGGCTTCAGGCCCTAATCTGGTTCCGGCACGGCACGCTGAGCCTTTGGTTATTTCCTCTTCCTAGTGGGAAATGAGAGTTAAATTTGCCCGTCCAGACACCTCCAGCTAGTCTCTCATTGGTTCTCGCTATTCCTGTTCATCTTCCGCAGAAATTGCAAACTGGGCCAAACAGGAGGTTAAAGGGACTGACTCTCCAAGTCGGGAGAGTGTTAGTAAAGCGTCTGGAATGTTGCACCCGAGTACCAGGGTACGAAAACTGAGACATATTTGAACACGTCTCCCGATCACATGGTTGATCATACTCTAGGTTCCACATGCATGTTTTAGCTGAAGGAAGAATACCTTAAACCTGGGTAGTTGAAACCCGTGGAATGGGTACCATGCAATATGACTTCAAAGGGTCTTCATTTGCTCACCGAACCTCTCCAATCCTATCACTGCTGCGTTTATGTCCCTGTACACATGCTTGATTCTCTTTCGGAGACATAGCAATCCATAGGTTTTAAGATACTTAAGAGTCAGGTACATTTTTAGGCGTTTAATATGCGGTGTTGAGTCCATTTCGTTGAGCAAGGAGTAGCTCTTGTCTATTCCATATTTGGCTTAAGGAACTTTATCTGTGCTCATTTCAATCTCTGGTTTTATGCAGCACCCCAACTCACCTTTACCCTTAAACAAGCATAAGTTGGTTTTCTAAATTTGAGACCCTGTTCTGTTCTGTAATTCAGTTCCTGTGTAGCCAAGTTTACATTCCGTGTATTACTGATATCTTATGATGTTTCTTTTTCTGTGTGACTTATTTCAGTTAGAATCATCGTACCTGAATCCACTCATTGTGCTGCTACGGGCCTGATGACATAGATTTCACTGCTGAGTGATACTGCATTGTACGTAAGTACCACAAGTTCTTTATCCATTTTTCACTTTCTGTGATATTGAACTTGTACGGTAAACGAGGTTCTTGTAAACAGAGGCGTCCCAAACATTGGGGTGGCTGTATCTTTTTGATTTTAATTTCCCTAAGCTATAGGACCATAAGTGGAAGTGCCCTAGGCTCTGTTGCTTTGTTTTTTAGATGTTTCAGGAAACACCATACACTTCTCCCGAGTGTCTGTTGGCAATTTACATCCCGCCCATCAGCATAACAAGGCTCCCAGTTCTCCATGGCCTGTCCTGCCTTTCTGGATTTTACACTTTTTTCAGATGGCCCTTTTGACCGGGGGGAAGTGAGACTTCATTGTAGTGCAGATTTCCTTTGCAAGCTTGCTTGGTTGGCCAAAAAGGGCGTATGCGTTTTTTCCTGAATATATTCAGGAAAAAACGCATACGCCCTTTTTGGCCAAGTGCATCATTGTGGACGTTCTGCCTCTTTTCCTATGCTTTCAATGCAATTCCAGTCTACCTCCTGAAATCGGTTTCCTGCAATTCTGCCCCGCTTTCAAGTCCTCTTGGCAGCCTTACTTCAGTATATTTTTGGACGATAGTTGTCATTTATAACTCTGCAGGTTTGTGAATTACAGTGCCCCTGAGCTCCTTTCTTCAACTCGCTTTCTTGTGAGCTGGCCGCAACACCGCAGGATGGCTTCAGGCCCTAATCTGGTTCCGGCACGGCACGCTGAGCCTTTGGTTATTTCCTCTTCCTGGTGGGAAATGAGAGTTAAATTTGCCCGTCCAGACACCTCCAGCTAGTCTCTCATTGGTTCTCGCTATTCCTGTTCATCTTCCGCAGAAATTGCAAACTGGGCCAAACAGGAGGTTAAAGGGACTGACTCTCCAAGTCGGGAGAGTGTTAGTAAAGCGTCTGGAATGTTGCACCCGAGTACCAGGGTACGAAAACTGAGACATATTTGAACACGTCTCCCGATCACATGGTTGATCATACTCTAGGTTCCACATGCATGTTTTAGCTGAAGGAAGAATACCTTAAACCTGGGTAGTTGAAACCCGTGGAATGGGTACCATGCAATATGACTTCAAAGGGTCTTCATTTGCTCACCGAACCTCTCCAATCCTATCACTGCTGCGTTTACGTCCCTGTACACATGCTTGATTCTCTTTCGGAGACATAGCAATCCATAGGTTTTAAGATACTTAAGAGTCAGGTACACTCTTAGGCGTTTAATATGCGGTGTTGAGTCCATTTCGTTGAGCAAGGAGTAGCTCTTGTCTATTCCATATTTGGCTTAAGGAACTTTATCTGTGCTCATTTCAATCTCTGGTTTTATGCAGCACCCCAACTCACCTTTCCCCTTAAACAAGCATAAGGTGGTTTTCTAAATTTGAGACCCTGTTCTGTTCTGTAATTCAGTTCCTGTGTAGCCAAGTTTACATTCCGTGTATTACTGATATCTTATGATGTTTCTTTTTCTGTGTGACTTATTTCAGTTAGAATCATCGTACCTGAATCCACTCATTGTGCTGCTACGGGCCTGATGACATAGATTTCACTGCTGAGTGATACTGCATTGTACGTAAGTACCACAAGTTCTTTATCCATTTTTCACTTTCTGTGATATTGAACTTGTACGGTAAACGAGGTTCTTGTAAACAGAGGCGTCCCAAACATTGGGGTGGCTGTATCTTTTTGATTTTAATTTCCCTAAGCTATAGGACCATAAGTGGAAGTGCCCTAGGCTCTATTGCTTTGTTTTTTAGATGTTTCAGGAAACACCATACACTTCTCCCGAGTGTCTGTTGGCAATTTACATCCCGCCCATCAGCATAACAAGGCTCCCAGTTCTCCATGGCCTGTCCTGCCTTTCTGGATTTTACACTTTTTTCAGATGGCCCTTTTGACCGGGGAGAAGTGAGACTTCATTGTAGTGCAGATTTCCTTTGCAAGCTTGCTTGGTTGGCCAAAAAGGGCGTATGCGTTTTTTCCTGACTATATTCAGGAAAAAACGCATACGCCCTTTTTGGCCAAGTGCATCATTGTGGACGTTCTGCCTCTTTTCCTATGCTTTCGATGCAATTCCAGTCTACCTCCTGAAATCGGTTTCCTGCAATTCTGCCCCGCTTTCAAGTCCTCTTGGCAGCCTTACTTCAGTATATTTTTGGACGATAGTTGTCATTTATAACTCTGCAGGTTTGTGAATTACAGTGCCCCTGAGCTCCTTTCTTCAACTCGCTTTCTTGTGAGCTGGCCGCAACACCGCAGGATGGCTTCAGGCCCTAATCTGGTTCCGGCACGGCACGCTGAGCCTTTGGTTATTTCCTCTTCCTGGTGGGAAATGAGAGTTAAATTTGCCCGTCCAGACACCTCCAGCTAGTCTCTCATTGGTTCTCGCTATTCCTGTTCATCTTCCGCAGAAATTGCAAACTGGGCCAAACAGGAGGTTAAAGGGACTGACTCTCCAAGTCGGGAGAGTGTTAGTAAAGCGTCTGGAATGTTGCACCCGAGTACCAGGGTACGAAAACTGAGACATATTTGAACACGTCTCCCGATCACATGGTTGATCATACTCTAGGTTCCACATGCATGTTTTAGCTGAAGGAAGAATACCTTAAACCTGGGTAGTTGAAACCCGTGGAATGGGTACCATGCAATATGACTTCAAAGGGTCTTCATTTGCTCACCGAACCTCTCCAATCCTATCACTGCTGCGTTTACGTCCCTGTACACATGCTTGATTCTCTTTCGGAGACATAGCAATCCATAGGTTTTAAGATACTTAAGAGTCAGGTACACTCTTAGGCGTTTAATATGCGGTGTTGAGTCCATTTCGTTGAGCAAGGAGTAGCTCTTGTCTATTCCATATTTGGCTTAAGGAACTTTATCTGTGCTCATTTCAATCTCTGGTTTTATGCAGCACCCCAACTCACCTTTCCCCTTAAACAAGCATAAGTTGGTTTTCTAAATTTGAGACCCTGTTCTGTTCTGTAATTCAGTTCCTGTGTAGCCAAGTTTACATTCCGTGTATTACTGATATCTTATGATGTTTCTTTTTCTGTGTGACTTATTTCAGTTAGAATCATCGTACCTGAATCCACTCATTGTGCTGCTACGGGCCTGATGACATAGATTTCACTGCTGAGTGATACTGCATTGTACGTAAGTACCACAAGTTCTTTATCCATTTTTCACTTTCTGTGATATTGAACTTGTACGGTAAACGAGGTTCTTGTAAACAGAGGCGTCCCAAACATTGGGGTGGCTGTATCTTTTTGATTTTAATTTCCCTAAGCTATAGGACCATAAGTGGAAGTGCCCTAGGCTCTGTTGCTTTGTTTTTTAGATGTTTCAGGAAACACCATACACTTCTCCCGAGTGTCTGTTGGCAATTTACAGCCCGCCCATCAGCATAACAAGGCTCCCAGTTCTCCATGGCCTGTCCTGCCTTTCTGGATTTTACACTTTTTTCAGATGGCCCTTTTGACCGGGGGGAAGTGAGACTTCATTGTAGTGCAGATTTCCTTTGCAAGCTTGCTTGGTTGGCCAAAAAGGGCGTATGCGTTTTTTCCTGAATATATTCAGGAAAAAACGCATACGCCCTTTTTGGCCAAGTGCATCATTGTGGACGTTCTGCCTCTTTTCCTATGCTTTCGATGCAATTCCAGTCTACCTCCTGAAATCGGTTTCCTGCAATTCTGCCCCGCTTTCAAGTCCTCTTGGCAGCCTTACTTCAGTATATTTTTGGACGATAGTTGTCATTTATAACTCTGCAGGTTTGTGAATTACAGTGCCCCTGAGCTCCTTTCTTCAACTCGCTTTCTTGTGAGCTGGCCGCAACACCGCAGGATGGCTTCAGGCCCTAATCTGGTTCCGGCACGGCACGCTGAGCCTTTGGTTATTTCCTCTTCCTGGTGGGAAATGAGAGTTAAATTTGCCCGTCCAGACACCTCCAGCTAGTCTCTCATTGGTTCTCGCTATTCCTGTTCATCTTCCGCAGAAATTGCAAACTGGGCCAAACAGGAGGTTAAAGGGACTGACTCTCCAAGTCGGGAGAGTGTTAGTAAAGCGTCTGGAATGTTGCACCCGAGTACCAGGGTACGAAAACTGAGACATATTTGAACACGTCTCCCGATCACATGGTTGATCATACTCTAGGTTCCACATGCATGTTTTAGCTGAAGGAAGAATACCTTAAACCTGGGTAGTTGAAACCCGTGGAATGGGTACCATGCAATATGACTTCAAAGGGTCTTCATTTGCTCACCGAACCTCTCCAATCCTATCACTGCTGCGTTTACGTCCCTGTACACATGCTTGATTCTCTTTCGGAGACATAGCAATCCATAGGTTTTAAGATACTTAAGAGTCAGGTACACTCTTAGGCGTTTAATATGCGGTGTTGAGTCCATTTCGTTGAGCAAGGAGTAGCTCTTGTCTATTCCATATTTGGCTTAAGGAACTTTATCTGTGCTCATTTCAATCTCTGGTTTTATGCAGCACCCCAACTCACCTTTCCCCTTAAACAAGCATAAGTTGGTTTTCTAAATTTGAGACCCTGTTCTGTTCTGTAATTCAGTTCCTGTGTAGCCAAGTTTACATTCCGTGTATTACTGATATCTTATGATGTTTCTTTTTCTGTGTGACTTATTTCAGTTAGAATCATCGTACCTGAATCCACTCATTGTGCTGCTACGGGCCTGATGACATAGATTTCACTGCTGAGTGATACTGCATTGTACGTAAGTACCACAAGTTCTTTATCCATTTTTCACTTTCTGTGATATTGAACTTGTACGGTAAACGAGGTTCTTGTAAACAGAGGCGTCCCAAACATTGGGGTGGCTGTATCTTTTTGATTTTAATTTCCCTAAGCTATAGGACCATAAGTGGAAGTGCCCTAGGCTCTGTTGCTTTGTTTTTTAGATGTTTCAGGAAACACCATACACTTCTCCCGAGTGTCTGTTGGCAATTTACATCCCGCCCATCAGCATAACAAGGCTCCCAGTTCTCCATGGCCTGTCCTGCCTTTCTGGATTTTACACTTTTTTCAGATGGCCCTTTTGACCGGGGGGAAGTGAGACTTCATTGTAGTGCAGATTTCCTTTGCAAGCTTGCTTGGTTGGCCAAAAAGGGCGTATGCGTTTTTTCCTGACTATATTCAGGAAAAAACGCATACGCCCTTTTTGGCCAAGTGCATCATTGTGGACGTTCTGCCTCTTTTCCTATGCTTTCGATGCAATTCCAGTCTACCTCCTGAAATCGGTTTCCTGCAATTCTGCCCCGCTTTCAAGTCCTCTTGGCAGCCTTACTTCAGTATATTTTTGGACGATAGTTGTCATTTATAACTCTGCAGGTTTGTGAATTACAGTGCCCCTGAGCTCCTTTCTTCAACTCGCTTTCTTGTGAGCTGGCCGCAACACCGCAGGATGGCTTCAGGCCCTAATCTGGTTCCGGCACGGCACGCTGAGCCTTTGGTTATTTCCTCTTCCTGGTGGGAAATGAGAGTTAAATTTGCCCGTCCAGACACCTCCAGCTAGTCTCTCATTGGTTCTCGCTATTCCTGTTCATCTTCCGCAGAAATTGCAAACTGGGCCAAACAGGAGGTTAAAGGGACTGACTCTCCAAGTCGGGAGAGTGTTAGTAAAGCGTCTGGAATGTTGCACCCGAGTACCAGGGTACGAAAACTGAGACATATTTGAACACGTCTCCCGATCACATGGTTGATCATACTCTAGGTTCCACATGCATGTTTTAGCTGAAGGAAGAATACCTTAAACCTGGGTAGTTGAAACCCGTGGAATGGGTACCATGCAATATGACTTCAAAGGGTCTTCATTTGCTCACCGAACCTCTCCAATCCTATCACTGCTGCGTTTACGTCCCTGTACACATGCTTGATTCTCTTTCGGAGACATAGCAATCCATAGGTTTTAAGATACTTAAGAGTCAGGTACACTCTTAGGCGTTTAATATGCGGTGTTGAGTCCATTTCGTTGAGCAAGGAGTAGCTCTTGTCTATTCCATATTTGGCTTAAGGAACTTTATCTGTGCTCATTTCAATCTCTGGTTTTATGCAGCACCCCAACTCACCTTTCCCCTTAAACAAGCATAAGTTGGTTTTCTAAATTTGAGACCCTGTTCTGTTCTGTAATTCAGTTCCTGTGTAGCCAAGTTTACATTCCGTGTATTACTGATATCTTATGATGTTTCTTTTTCTGTGTGACTTATTTCAGTTAGAATCATCGTACCTGAATCCACTCATTGTGCTGCTACGGGCCTGATGACATAGATTTCACTGCTGAGTGATACTGCATTGTACGTAAGTACCACAAGTTCTTTATCCATTTTTCACTTTCTGTGATATTGAACTTGTACGGTAAACGAGGTTCTTGTAAACAGAGGCGTCCCAAACATTGGGGTGGCTGTATCTTTTTGATTTTAATTTCCCTAAGCTATAGGACCATAAGTGGAAGTGCCCTAGGCTCTGTTGCTTTGTTTTTTAGATGTTTCAGGAAACACCATACACTTCTCCCGAGTGTCTGTTGGCAATTTACATCCCGCCCATCAGCATAACAAGGCTCCCAGTTCTCCATGGCCTGTCCTGCCTTTCTGGATTTTACACTTTTTTCAGATGGCCCTTTTGACCGGGGGGAAGTGAGACTTCATTGTAGTGCAGATTTCCTTTGCAAGCTTGCTTGGTTGGCCAAAAAGGGCGTATGCGTTTTTTCCTGAATATATTCAGGAAAAAACGCATACGCCCTTTTTGGCCAAGTGCATCATTGTGGACGTTCTGCCTCTTTTCCTATGCTTTCGATGCAATTCCAGTCTACCTCCTGAAATCGGTTTCCTGCAATTCTGCCCCGCTTTCAAGTCCTCTTGGCAGCCTTACTTCAGTATAGTTTTGGACGATAGTTGTCATTTATAACTCTGCAGGTTTGTGAATTACAGTGCCCCTGAGCTCCTTTCTTCAACTCGCTTTCTTGTGAGCTGGCCGCACCACCGCAGGATGGCTTCAGGCCCTAATCTGGTTCCGGCACGGCACGCTGAGCCTTTGGTTATTTCCTCTTCCTGGTGGGAAATGAGAGTTAAATTTGCCCGTCCAGACACCTCCAGCTAGTCTCTCATTGGTTCTCGCTATTCCTGTTCATCTTCCGCAGAAATTGCAAACTGGGCCAAACAGGAGGTTAAAGGGACTGACTCTCCAAGTCGGGAGAGTGTTAGTAAAGCGTCTGGAATGTTGCACCCGAGTACCAGGGTACGAAAACTGAGACATATTTGAACACGTCTCCCGATCACATGGTTGATCATACTCTAGGTTCCACATGCATGTTTTAGCTGAAGGAAGAATACCTTAAACCTGGGTAGTTGAAACCCGTGGAATGGGTACCATGCAATATGACTTCAAAGGGTCTTCATTTGCTCACCGAACCTCTCCAATCCTATCACTGCTGCGTTTACGTCCCTGTACACATGCTTGATTCTCTTTCGGAGACATAGCAATCCATAGGTTTTAAGATACTTAAGAGTCAGGTACACTCTTAGGCGTTTAATATGCGGTGTTGAGTCCATTTCGTTGAGCAAGGAGTAGCTCTTGTCTATTCCATATTTGGCTTAAGGAACTTTATCTGTGCTCATTTCAATCTCTGGTTTTATGCAGCACCCCAACTCACCTTTCCCCTTAAACAAGCATAAGTTGGTTTTCTAAATTTGAGACCCTGTTCTGTTCTGTAATTCAGTTCCTGTGTAGCCAAGTTTACATTCCGTGTATTACTGATATCTTATGATGTTTCTTTTTCTGTGTGACTTATTTCAGTTAGAATCATCGTACCTGAATCCACTCATTGTGCTGCTACGGGCCTGATGACATAGATTTCACTGCTGAGTGATACTGCATTGTACGTAAGTACCACAAGTTCTTTATCCATTTTTCACTTTCTGTGATATTGAACTTGTACGGTAAACGAGGTTCTTGTAAACAGAGGCGTCCCAAACATTGGGGTGGCTGTATCTTTTTGATTTTAATTTCCCTAAGCTATAGGACCATAAGTGGAAGTGCCCTAGGCTCTGTTGCTTTGTTTTTTAGATGTTTCAGGAAACACCATACACTTCTCCCGAGTGTCTGTTGGCAATTTACATCCCGCCCATCAGCATAACAAGGCTCCCAGTTCTCCATGGCCTGTCCTGCCTTTCTGGATTTTACACTTTTTTCAGATGGCCCTTTTGACCGGGGGGAAGTGAGACTTCATTGTAGTGCAGATTTCCTTTGCAAGCTTGCTTGGTTGGCCAAAAAGGGCGTATGCGTTTTTTCCTGAATATATTCAGGAAAAAACGCATATGCCCTTTTTGGCCAAGTGCATCATTGTGGACGTTCTGCCTCTTTTCCTATGCTTTCGATGCAATTCCAGTCTACCTCCTGAAATCGGTTTCCTGCAATTCTGCCCCGCTTTCAAGTCCTCTTGGCAGCCTTACTTCAGTATATTTTTGGACGATAGTTGTCATTTATAACTCTGCAGGTTTGTGAATTACAGTGCCCCTGAGCTCCTTTCTTCAACTCGCTTTCTTGTGAGCTGGCCGCAACACCGCAGGATGGCTTCAGGCCCTAATCTGGTTCCGGCACGGCACGCTGAGCCTTTGGTTATTTCCTCTTCCTGGTGGGAAATGAGAGTTAAATTTGCCCGTCCAGACACCTCCAGCTAGTCTCTCATTGGTTCTCGCTATTCCTGTTCATCTTCCGCAGAAATTGCAAACTGGGCCAAACAGGAGGTTAAAGGGACTGACTCTCCAAGTCGGGAGAGTGTTAGTAAAGCGTCTGGAATGTTGCACCCGAGTACCAGGGTACGAAAACTGAGACATATTTGAACACGTCTCCCGATCACATGGTTGATCATACTCTAGGTTCCACATGCATGTTTTAGCTGAAGGAAGAATACCTTAAACCTGGGTAGTTGAAACCCGTGGAATGGGTACCATGCAATATGACTTCAAAGGGTCTTCATTTGCTCACCGAACCTCTCCAATCCTATCACTGCTGCGTTTACGTCCCTGTACACATGCTTGATTCTCTTTCGGAGACATAGCAATCCATAGGTTTTAAGATACTTAAGAGTCAGGTACACTCTTAGGCGTTTAATATGCGGTGTTGAGTCCATTTCGTTGAGCAAGGAGTAGCTCTTGTCTATTCCATATTTGGCTTAAGGAACTTTATCTGTGCTCATTTCAATCTCTGGTTTTATGCAGCACCCCAACTCACCTTTCCCCTTAAACAAGCATAAGTTGGTTTTCTAAATTTGAGACCCTGTTCTGTTCTGTAATTCAGTTCCTGTGTAGCCAAGTTTACATTCCGTGTATTACTGATATCTTATGATGTTTCTTTTTCTGTGTGACTTATTTCAGTTAGAATCATCGTACCTGAATCCACTCATTGTGCTGCTACGGGCCTGATGACATAGATTTCACTGCTGAGTGATACTGCATTGTACGTAAGTACCACAAGTTCTTTATCCATTTTTCACTTTCTGTGATATTGAACTTGTACGGTAAACGAGGTTCTTGTAAACAGAGGCGTCCCAAACATTGGGGTGGCTGTATCTTTTTGATTTTAATTTCCCTAAGCTATAGGACCATAAGTGGAAGTGCCCTAGGCTCTGTTGCTTTGTTTTTTAGATGTTTCAGGAAACACCATACACTTCTCCCGAGTGTCTGTTGGCAATTTACATCCCGCCCATCAGCATAACAAGGCTCCCAGTTCTCCATGGCCTGTCCTGCCTTTCTGGATTTTACACTTTTTTCAGATGGCCCTTTTGACCGGGGGGAAGTGAGACTTCATTGTAGTGCAGATTTCCTTTGCAAGCTTGCTTGGTTGGCCAAAAAGGGCGTATGCGTTTTTTCCTGAATATATTCAGGAAAAAACGCATACGCCCTTTTTGGCCAAGTGCATCATTGTGGACGTTCTGCCTCTTTTCCTATGCTTTCGATGCAATTCCAGTCTACCTCCTGAAATCGGTTTCCTGCAATTCTGCCCCGCTTTCAAGTCCTCTTGGCAGCCTTACTTCAGTATATTTTTGGACGATAGTTGTCATTTATAACTCTGCAGGTTTGTGAATTACAGTGCCCCTGAGCTCCTTTCTTCAACTCGCTTTCTTGTGAGCTGGCCGCAACACCGCAGGATGGCTTCAGGCCCTAATCTGGTTCCGGCACGGCACGCTGAGCCTTTGGTTATTTCCTCTTCCTGGTGGGAAATGAGAGTTAAATTTGCCCGTCCAGACACCTCCAGCTAGTCTCTCATTGGTTCTCGCTATTCCTGTTCATCTTCCGCAGAAATTGCAAACTGGGCCAAACAGGAGGTTAAAGGGACTGACTCTCCAAGTCGGGAGAGTGTTAGTAAAGCGTCTGGAATGTTGCACCCGAGTACCAGGGTACGAAAACTGAGACATATTTGAACACGTCTCCCGATCACATGGTTGATCATACTCTAGGTTCCACATGCATGTTTTAGCTGAAGGAAGAATACCTTAAACCTGGGTAGTTGAAACCCGTGGAATGGGTACCATGCAATATGACTTCAAAGGGTCTTCATTTGCTCACCGAACCTCTCCAATCCTATCACTGCTGCGTTTACGTCCCTGTACACATGCTTGATTCTCTTTCGGAGACATAGCAATCCATAGGTTTTAAGATACTTAAGAGTCAGGTACACTCTTAGGCGTTTAATATGCGGTGTTGAGTCCATTTCGTTGAGCAAGGAGTAGCTCTTGTCTATTCCATATTTGGCTTAAGGAACTTTATCTGTGCTCATTTCAATCTCTGGTTTTATGCAGCACCCCAACTCACCTTTCCCCTTAAACAAGCATAAGTTGGTTTTCTAAATTTGAGACCCTGTTCTGTTCTGTAATTCAGTTCCTGTGTAGCCAAGTTTACATTCCGTGTATTACTGATATCTTATGATGTTTCTTTTTCTGTGTGACTTATTTCAGTTAGAATCATCGTACCTGAATCCACTCATTGTGCTGCTACGGGCCTGATGACATAGATTTCACTGCTGAGTGATACTGCATTGTACGTAAGTACCACAAGTTCTTTATCCATTTTTCACTTTCTGTGATATTGAACTTGTACGGTAAACGAGGTTCTTGTAAACAGAGGCGTCCCAAACATTGGGGTGGCTGTATCTTTTTGATTTTAATTTCCCTAAGCTATAGGACCATAAGTGGAAGTGCCCTAGGCTCTGTTGCTTTGTTTTTTAGATGTTTCAGGAAACACCATACACTTCTCCCGAGTGTCTGTTGGCAATTTACATCCCGCCCATCAGCATAACAAGGCTCCCAGTTCTCCATGGCCTGTCCTGCCTTTCTGGATTTTACACTTTTTTCAGATGGCCCTTTTGACCGGGGGGAAGTGAGACTTCATTGTAGTGCAGATTTCCTTTGCAAGCTTGCTTGGTTGGCCAAAAAGGGCGTATGCGTTTTTTCCTGAATATATTCAGGAAAAAACGCATACGCCCTTTTTGGCCAAGTGCATCATTGTGGACGTTCTGCCTCTTTTCCTATGCTTTCGATGCAATTCCAGTCTACCTCCTGAAATCGGTTTCCTGCAATTCTGCCCCGCTTTCAAGTCCTCTTGGCAGCCTTACTTCAGTATATTTTTGGACGATAGTTGTCATTTATAACTCTGCAGGTTTGTGAATTACAGTGCCCCTGAGCTCCTTTCTTCAACTCGCTTTCTTGTGAGCTGGCCGCAACACCGCAGGATGGCTTCAGGCCCTAATCTGGTTCCGGCACGGCACGCTGAGCCTTTGGTTATTTCCTCTTCCTGGTGGGAAATGAGAGTTAAATTTGCCCGTCCAGACACCTCCAGCTAGTCTCTCATTGGTTCTCGCTATTCCTGTTCATCTTCCGCAGAAATTGCAAACTGGGCCAAACAGGAGGTTAAAGGGACTGACTCTCCAAGTCGGGAGAGTGTTAGTAAAGCGTCTGGAATGTTGCACCCGAGTACCAGGGTACGAAAACTGAGACATATTTGAACACGTCTCCCGATCACATGGTTGATCATACTCTAGGTTCCACATGCATGTTTTAGCTGAAGGAAGAATACCTTAAACCTGGGTAGTTGAAACCCGTGGAATGGGTACCATGCAATATGACTTCAAAGGGTCTTCATTTGCTCACCGAACCTCTCCAATCCTATCACTGCTGCGTTTTCGTCCCTGTACACATGCTTGATTCTCTTTCGGAGACATAGCAATCCATAGGTTTTAAGATACTTAAGAGTCAGGTACACTCTTAGGCGTTTAATATGCGGTGTTGAGTCCATTTCGTTGAGCAAGGAGTAGCTCTTGTCTATTCCATATTTGGCTTAAGGAACTTTATCTGTGCTCATTTCAATCTCTGGTTTTATGCAGCACCCCAACTCACCTTTCCCCTTAAACAAGCATAAGTTGGTTTTCTAAATTTGAGACCCTGTTCTGTTCTGTAATTCAGTTCCTGTGTAGCCAAGTTTACATTCCGTGTATTACTGATATCTTATGATGTTTCTTTTTCTGTGTGACTTATTTCAGTTAGAATCATCGTACCTGAATCCACTCATTGTGCTGCTACGGGCCTGATGACATAGATTTCACTGCTGAGTGATACTGCATTGTACGTAAGTACCACAAGTTCTTTATCCATTTTTCACTTTCTGTGATATTGAACTTGTACGGTAAACGAGGTTCTTGTAAACAGAGGCGTCCCAAACATTGGGGTGGCTGTATCTTTTTGATTTTAATTTCCCTAAGCTATAGGACCATAAGTGGAAGTGCCCTAGGCTCTGTTGCTTTGTTTTTTAGATGTTTCAGGAAACACCATACACTTCTCCCGAGTGTCTGTTGGCAATTTACATCCCGCCCATCAGCATAACAAGGCTCCCAGTTCTCCATGGCCTGTCCTGCCTTTCTGGATTTTACACTTTTTTCAGATGGCCCTTTTGACCGGGGGGAAGTGAGACTTCATTGTAGTGCAGATTTCCTTTGCAAGCTTGCTTGGTTGGCCAAAAAGGGCGTATGCGTTTTTTCCTGAATATATTCAGGAAAAAACGCATACGCCCTTTTTGGCCAAGTGCATCATTGTGGACGTTCTGCCTCTTTTCCTATGCTTTCGATGCAATTCCAGTCTACCTCCTGAAATCGGTTTCCTGCAATTCTGCCCCGCTTTCAAGTCCTCTTGGCAGCCTTACTTCAGTATATTTTTGGACGATAGTTGTCATTTATAACTCTGCAGGTTTGTGAATTACAGTGCCCCTGAGCTCCTTTCTTCAACTCGCTTTCTTGTGAGCTGGCCGCAACACCGCAGGATGGCTTCAGGCCCTAATCTGGTTCCGGCACGGCACGCTGAGCCTTTGGTTATTTCCTCTTCCTGGTGGGAAATGAGAGTTAAATTTGCCCGTCCAGACACCTCCAGCTAGTCTCTCATTGGTTCTCGCTATTCCTGTTCATCTTCCGCAGAAATTGCAAACTGGGCCAAACAGGAGGTTAAAGGGACTGACTCTCCAAGTCGGGAGAGTGTTAGTAAAGCGTCTGGAATGTTGCACCCGAGTACCAGGGTACGAAAACTGAGACATATTTGAACACGTCTCCCGATCACATGGTTGATCATACTCTAGGTTCCACATGCATGTTTTAGCTGAAGGAAGAATACCTTAAACCTGGGTAGTTGAAACCCGTGGAATGGGTACCATGCAATATGACTTCAAAGGGTCTTCATTTGCTCACCGAACCTCTCCAATCCTATCACTGCTGCGTTTACGTCCCTGTACACATGCTTGATTCTCTTTCGGAGACATAGCAATCCATAGGTTTTAAGATACTTAAGAGTCAGGTACACTCTTAGGCGTTTAATATGCGGTGTTGAGTCCATTTCGTTGAGCAAGGAGTAGCTCTTGTCTATTCCATATTTGGCTTAAGGAACTTTATCTGTGCTCATTTCAATCTCTGGTTTTATGCAGCACCCCAACTCACCTTTCCCCTTAAACAAGCATAAGTTGGTTTTCTAAATTTGAGACCCTGTTCTGTTCTGTAATTCAGTTCCTGTGTAGCCAAGTTTACATTCCGTGTATTACTGATATCTTATGATGTTTCTTTTTCTGTGTGACTTATTTCAGTTAGAATCATCGTACCTGAATCCACTCATTGTGCTGCTACGGGCCTGATGACATAGATTTCACTGCTGAGTGATACTGCATTGTACGTAAGTACCACAAGTTCTTTATCCATTTTTCACTTTCTGTGATATTGAACTTGTACGGTAAACGAGGTTCTTGTAAACAGAGGCGTCCCAAACATTGGGGTGGCTGTATCTTTTTGATTTTAATTTCCCTAAGCTATAGGACCATAAGTGGAAGTGCCCTAGGCTCTGTTGCTTTGTTTTTTAGATGTTTCAGGAAACACCATACACTTCTCCCGAGTGTCTGTTGGCAATTTACATCCCGCCCATCAGCATAACAAGGCTCCCAGTTCTCCATGGCCTGTCCTGCCTTTCTGGATTTTACACTTTTTTCAGATGGCCCTTTTGACCGGGGGGAAGTGAGACTTCATTGTAGTGCAGATTTCCTTTGCAAGCTTGCTTGGTTGGCCAAAAAGGGCGTATGCGTTTTTTCCTGAATATATTCAGGAAAAAACGCATACGCCCTTTTTGGCCAAGTGCATCATTGTGGACGTTCTGCCTCTTTTCCTATGCTTTCGATGCAATTCCAGTCTACCTCCTGAAATCGGTTTCCTGCAATTCTGCCCCGCTTTCAAGTCCTCTTGGCAGCCTTACTTCAGTATATTTTTGGACGATAGTTGTCATTTATAACTCTGCAGGTTTGTGAATTACAGTGCCCCTGAGCTCCTTTCTTCAACTCGCTTTCTTGTGAGCTGGCCGCAACACCGCAGGATGGCTTCAGGCCCTAATCTGGTTCCGGCACGGCACGCTGAGCCTTTGGTTATTTCCTCTTCCTGGTGGGAAATGAGAGTTAAATTTGCCCGTCCAGACACCTCCAGCTAGTCTCTCATTGGTTCTCGCTATTCCTGTTCATCTTCCGCAGAAATTGCAAACTGGGCCAAACAGGAGGTTAAAGGGACTGACTCTCCAAGTCGGGAGAGTGTTAGTAAAGCGTCTGGAATGTTGCACCCGAGTACCAGGGTACGAAAACTGAGACATATTTGAACACGTCTCCCGATCACATGGTTGATCATACTCTAGGTTCCACATGCATGTTTTAGCTGAAGGAAGAATACCTTAAACCTGGGTAGTTGAAACCCGTGGAATGGGTACCATGCAATATGACTTCAAAGGGTCTTCATTTGCTCACCGAACCTCTCCAATCCTATCACTGCTGCGTTTACGTCCCTGTACACATGCTTGATTCTCTTTCGGAGACATAGCAATCCATAGGTTTTAAGATACTTAAGAGTCAGGTACACTCTTAGGCGTTTAATATGCGGTGTTGAGTCCATTTCGTTGAGCAAGGAGTAGCTCTTGTCTATTCCATATTTGGCTTAAGGAACTTTATCTGTGCTCATTTCAATCTCTGGTTTTATGCAGCACCCCAACTCACCTTTCCCCTTAAACAAGCATAAGTTGGTTTTCTAAATTTGAGACCCTGTTCTGTTCTGTAATTCAGTTCCTGTGTAGCCAAGTTTACATTCCGTGTATTACTGATATCTTATGATGTTTCTTTTTCTGTGTGACTTATTTCAGTTAGAATCATCGTACCTGAATCCACTCATTGTGCTGCTACGGGCCTGATGACATAGATTTCACTGCTGAGTGATACTGCATTGTACGTAAGTACCACAAGTTCTTTATCCATTTTTCACTTTCTGTGATATTGAACTTGTACGGTAAACGAGGTTCTTGTAAACAGAGGCGTCCCAAACATTGGGGTGGCTGTATCTTTTTGATTTTAATTTCCCTAAGCTATAGGACCATAAGTGGAAGTGCCCTAGGCTCTGTTGCTTTGTTTTTTAGATGTTTCAGGAAACACCATACACTTCTCCCGAGTGTCTGTTGGCAATTTACATCCCGCCCATCAGCATAACAAGGCTCCCAGTTCTCCATGGCCTGTCCTGCCTTTCTGGATTTTACACTTTTTTCAGATGGCCCTTTTGACCGGGGGGAAGTGAGACTTCATTGTAGTGCAGATTTCCTTTGCAAGCTTGCTTGGTTGGCCAAAAAGGGCGTATGCGTTTTTTCCTGAATATATTCAGGAAAAAACGCATACGCCCTTTTTGGCCAAGTGCATCATTGTGGACGTTCTGCCTCTTTTCCTATGCTTTCGATGCAATTCCAGTCTACCTCCTGAAATCGGTTTCCTGCAATTCTGCCCCGCTTTCAAGTCCTCTTGGCAGCCTTACTTCAGTATATTTTTGGACGATAGTTGTCATTTATAACTCTGCAGGTTTGTGAATTACAGTGCCCCTGAGCTCCTTTCTTCAACTCGCTTTCTTGTGAGCTGGCCGCAACACCGCAGGATGGCTTCAGGCCCTAATCTGGTTCCGGCACGGCACGCTGAGCCTTTGGTTATTTCCTCTTCCTGGTGGGAAATGAGAGTTAAATTTGCCCGTCCAGACACCTCCAGCTAGTCTCTCATTGGTTCTCGCTATTCCTGTTCATCTTCCGCAGAAATTGCAAACTGGGCCAAACAGGAGGTTAAAGGGACTGACTCTCCAAGTCGGGAGAGTGTTAGTAAAGCGTCTGGAATGTTGCACCCGAGTACCAGGGTACGAAAACTGAGACATATTTGAACACGTCTCCCGATCACATGGTTGATCATACTCTAGGTTCCACATGCATGTTTTAGCTGAAGGAAGAATACCTTAAACCTGGGTAGTTGAAACCCGTGGAATGGGTACCATGCAATATGACTTCAAAGGGTCTTCATTTGCTCACCGAACCTCTCCAATCCTATCACTGCTGCGTTTACGTCCCTGTACACATGCTTGATTCTCTTTCGGAGACATAGCAATCCATAGGTTTTAAGATACTTAAGAGTCAGGTACACTCTTAGGCGTTTAATATGCGGTGTTGAGTCCATTTCGTTGAGCAAGGAGTAGCTCTTGTCTATTCCATATTTGGCTTAAGGAACTTTATCTGTGCTCATTTCAATCTCTGGTTTTATGCAGCACCCCAACTCACCTTTCCCCTTAAACAAGCATAAGTTGGTTTTCTAAATTTGAGACCCTGTTCTGTTCTGTAATTCAGTTCCTGTGTAGCCAAGTTTACATTCCGTGTATTACTGATATCTTATGATGTTTCTTTCTCTGTGTGACTTATTTCAGTTAGAATCATCGTACCTGAATCCACTCATTGTGCTGCTACGGGCCTGATGACATAGATTTCACTGCTGAGTGATACTGCATTGTACGTAAGTACCACAAGTTCTTTATCCATTTTTCACTTTCTGTGATATTGAACTTGTACGGTAAACGAGGTTCTTGTAAACAGAGGCGTCCCAAACATTGGGGTGGCTGTATCTTTTTGATTTTAATTTCCCTAAGCTATAGGACCATAAGTGGAAGTGCCCTAGGCTCTGTTGCTTTGTTTTTTAGATGTTTCAGGAAACACCATACACTTCTCCCGAGTGTCTGTTGGCAATTTACATCCCGCCCATCAGCATAACAAGGCTCCCAGTTCTCCATGGCCTGTCCTGCCTTTCTGGATTTTACACTTTTTTCAGATGGCCCTTTTGACCGGGGGGAAGTGAGACTTCATTGTAGTGCAGATTTCCTTTGCAAGCTTGCTTGGTTGGCCAAAAAGGGCGTATGCGTTTTTTCCTGAATATATTCAGGAAAAAACGCATACGCCCTTTTTGGCCAAGTGCATCATTGTGGACGTTCTGCCTCTTTTCCTATGCTTTCGATGCAATTCCAGTCTACCTCCTGAAATCGGTTTCCTGCAATTCTGCCCCGCTTTCAAGTCCTCTTGGCAGCCTTACTTCAGTATATTTTTGGACGATAGTTGTCATTTATAACTCTGCAGGTTTGTGAATTACAGTGCCCCTGAGCTCCTTTCTTCAACTCGCTTTCTTGTGAGCTGGCCGCAACACCGCAGGATGGCTTCAGGCCCTAATCTGGTTCCGGCACGGCACGCTGAGCCTTTGGTTATTTCCTCTTCCTGGTGGGAAATGAGAGTTAAATTTGCCCGTCCAGACACCTCCAGCTAGTCTCTCATTGGTTCTCGCTATTCCTGTTCATCTTCCGCAGAAATTGCAAACTGGGCCAAACAGGAGGTTAAAGGGACTGACTCTCCAAGTCGGGAGAGTGTTAGTAAAGCGTCTGGAATGTTGCACCCGAGTACCAGGGTACGAAAACTGAGACATATTTGAACACGTCTCCCGATCACATGGTTGATCATACTCTAGGTTCCACATGCATGTTTTAGCTGAAGGAAGAATACCTTAAACCTGGGTAGTTGAAACCCGTGGAATGGGTACCATGCAATATGACTTCAAAGGGTCTTCATTTGCTCACCGAACCTCTCCAATCCTATCACTGCTGCGTTTACGTCCCTGTACACATGCTTGATTCTCTTTCGGAGACATAGCAATCCATAGGTTTTAAGATACTTAAGAGTCAGGTACACTCTTAGGCGTTTAATATGCGGTGTTGAGTCCATTTCGTTGAGCAAGGAGTAGCTCTTGTCTATTCCATATTTGGCTTAAGGAACTTTATCTGTGCTCATTTCAATCTCTGGTTTTATGCAGCACCCCAACTCACCTTTCCCCTTAAACAAGCATAAGTTGGTTTTCTAAATTTGAGACCCTGTTCTGTTCTGTAATTCAGTTCCTGTGTAGCCAAGTTTACATTCCGTGTATTACTGATATCTTATGATGTTTCTTTCTCTGTGTGACTTATTTCAGTTAGAATCATCGTACCTGAATCCACTCATTGTGCTGCTACGGGCCTGATGACATAGATTTCACTGCTGAGTGATACTGCATTGTACGTAAGTACCACAAGTTCTTTATCCATTTTTCACTTTCTGTGATATTGAACTTGTACGGTAAACGAGGTTCTTGTAAACAGAGGCGTCCCAAACATTGGGGTGGCTGTATCTTTTTGATTTTAATTTCCCTAAGCTATAGGACCATAAGTGGAAGTGCCCTAGGCTCTGTTGCTTTGTTTTTTAGATGTTTCAGGAAACACCATACACTTCTCCCGAGTGTCTGTTGGCAATTTACATCCCGCCCATCAGCATAACAAGGCTCCCAGTTCTCCATGGCCTGTCCTGCCTTTCTGGATTTTACACTTTTTTCAGATGGCCCTTTTGACCGGGGGGAAGTGAGACTTCATTGTAGTGCAGATTTCCTTTGCAAGCTTGCTTGGTTGGCCAAAAAGGGCGTATGCGTTTTTTCCTGAATATATTCAGGAAAAAACGCATACGCCCTTTTTGGCCAAGTGCATCATTGTGGACGTTCTGCCTCTTTTCCTATGCTTTCGATGCAATTCCAGTCTACCTCCTGAAATCGGTTTCCTGCAATTCTGCCCCGCTTTCAAGTCCTCTTGGCAGCCTTACTTCAGTATATTTTTGGACGATAGTTGTCATTTATAACTCTGCAGGTTTGTGAATTACAGTGCCCCTGAGCTCCTTTCTTCAACTCGCTTTCTTGTGAGCTGGCCGCAACACCGCAGGATGGCTTCAGGCCCTAATCTGGTTCCGGCACGGCACGCTGAGCCTTTGGTTATTTCCTCTTCCTGGTGGGAAATGAGAGTTAAATTTGCCCGTCCAGACACCTCCAGCTAGTCTCTCATTGGTTCTCGCTATTCCTGTTCATCTTCCGCAGAAATTGCAAACTGGGCCAAACAGGAGGTTAAAGGGACTGACTCTCCAAGTCGGGAGAGTGTTAGTAAAGCGTCTGGAATGTTGCACCCGAGTACCAGGGTACGAAAACTGAGACATATTTGAACACGTCTCCCGATCACATGGTTGATCATACTCTAGGTTCCACATGCATGTTTTAGCTGAAGGAAGAATACCTTAAACCTGGGTAGTTGAAACCCGTGGAATGGGTACCATGCAATATGACTTCAAAGGGTCTTCATTTGCTCACCGAACCTCTCCAATCCTATCACTGCTGCGTTTACGTCCCTGTACACATGCTTGATTCTCTTTCGGAGACATAGCAATCCATAGGTTTTAAGATACTTAAGAGTCAGGTACACTCTTAGGCGTTTAATATGCGGTGTTGAGTCCATTTCGTTGAGCAAGGAGTAGCTCTTGTCTATTCCATATTTGGCTTAAGGAACTTTATCTGTGCTCATTTCAATCTCTGGTTTTATGCAGCACCCCAACTCACCTTTCCCCTTAAACAAGCATAAGTTGGTTTTCTAAATTTGAGACCCTGTTCTGTTCTGTAATTCAGTTCCTGTGTAGCCAAGTTTACATTCCGTGTATTACTGATATCTTATGATGTTTCTTTCTCTGTGTGACTTATTTCAGTTAGAATCATCGTACCTGAATCCACTCATTGTGCTGCTACGGGCCTGATGACATAGATTTCACTGCTGAGTGATACTGCATTGTACGTAAGTACCACAAGTTCTTTATCCATTTTTCACTTTCTGTGATATTGAACTTGTACGGTAAACGAGGTTCTTGTAAACAGAGGCGTCCCAAACATTGGGGTGGCTGTATCTTTTTGATTTTAATTTCCCTAAGCTATAGGACCATAAGTGGAAGTGCCCTAGGCTCTGTTGCTTTGTTTTTTAGATGTTTCAGGAAACACCATACACTTCTCCCGAGTGTCTGTTGGCAATTTACATCCCGCCCATCAGCATAACAAGGCTCCCAGTTCTCCATGGCCTGTCCTGCCTTTCTGGATTTTACACTTTTTTCAGATGGCCCTTTTGACCGGGGGGAAGTGAGACTTCATTGTAGTGCAGATTTCCTTTGCAAGCTTGCTTGGTTGGCCAAAAAGGGCGTATGCGTTTTTTCCTGAATATATTCAGGAAAAAACGCATACGCCCTTTTTGGCCAAGTGCATCATTGTGGACGTTCTGCCTCTTTTCCTATGCTTTCGATGCAATTCCAGTCTACCTCCTGAAATCGGTTTCCTGCAATTCTGCCCCGCTTTCAAGTCCTCTTGGCAGCCTTACTTCAGTATATTTTTGGACGATAGTTGTCATTTATAACTCTGCAGGTTTGTGAATTACAGTGCCCCTGAGCTCCTTTCTTCAACTCGCTTTCTTGTGAGCTGGCCGCAACACCGCAGGATGGCTTCAGGCCCTAATCTGGTTCCGGCACGGCACGCTGAGCCTTTGGTTATTTCCTCTTCCTGGTGGGAAATGAGAGTTAAATTTGCCCGTCCAGACACCTCCAGCTAGTCTCTCATTGGTTCTCGCTATTCCTGTTCATCTTCCGCAGAAATTGCAAACTGGGCCA